>NC_136815.1:21721635-22348339 GCF_951394365.1 Tetrao urogallus | reverse complement strand
ACTTAGACTTGCAGGTTTAAGATTGTAAAATGTAATTGTACTGTTCTTGTGACAGATTGCATCTTATCTGCAACATTAAAAACTATGCAGTCAAAAGTTCTGAACAAACAAATTGACATCAGATATCACTTGACCGATGATCTCGAGTTTGCAGTTGAGTTTGTTTCCAGCTTAACCTGAGTAAAAAACAAAAGATTTCAGGGAAAAATGCTAAAATCTCATCACAATTGAGATTTACATCCACCGGACTGCACCCACTTCTCTCAGACATTCAGAACTTTGCATGTGAATATTTGCATCTTGTTATGGTGCCACAGGAGCCAATTAGATGATTATGAGCAATCTGTGCCAAAATAGTGAGGATTTTGTTTTCATATTGTTGTCATGCCAGGTCAAGACCTGAACTACAAAAAAGCATTATGCTGAATGTTCTCAGAATTCCATTTTCTGATGGCAGTTGTGTGTTCCTAAAATTTACACCTGTCCTTTCCCAAGCATTTCCACCTTTTTTCAGCTTTTGTGAATCTTGCTCTAAGTGCAGATTTTTTAACAATGTGGCTGTCAACTGTGAAACTTTAAATTGTGAAATAATAAGTGGTTGAGATCTTTCTTTTGCAGAAAGTTGGCAGCAGAAAGCAACTTGTAAATGGTAGCTGCTCATGTGTAATGTGCTATAAGGTCTAGGAGCAGCTGTCTGTGTACTGCAGGCTGAGCTAAGGATGATTTTACCCTGTGTGTCCTATGCTGAGCACAACTCTTTCCTATTCAGGCTGTTCAGACTTTACATTTTCTTTACTTTTGCTCTAATTGAGTTGTCCTTGTATTAAATTAGCATCACAGTACTCTGGGGAATCAAAGCCAAAATGTTGGGGCCAGGGTGGGGGGATTGTTTGGACTTCACTGAGTTCGTAGTTTAAGAAACAAAACAAAACAAACTCCTCCAAACTGTTAAAAATTCAGAGCACGTGTTTAGTTTTACCAGAGTGTATTTATATGCTGTTTCTTGACTTATTACTGCATGTAATCAGTTAAGGCTGAAGCGTGAAAGCTTAGATTTTGTAATTTCACACCTTCTTTAGTTACCCCAGGCAGAGCAGAACACTGGGGTTTAGGGCATCCGTGGCTATTTAGAGTGCCATGCTTAAATAAGCATAAAATTAAATGAGGGGGAGGGAAGAACAGTTGAGCTGTCACTGTCAGGCTTCTCCAGTGTCACAAGGACTTCGTTCCTTCGAAGTGCTCATGCAGAATGCATGGCATTCTGGTTTAGAGGTCCAGTGTCCCTCCTAACCAAAACAGCTGCAGTAAAGGTGAGCTGATATTTTCACTCTGCACAAGTCTGCGAGATTCCCAGCCTCAATCAGCCTCCTCAGTTATTTTCACTCCAGCTTCAAAGAAACAAATGTGCAAAAGCCCCTTTAGGGGAGCTGAGCTCATGTGGCGGTGTGTAAGGGGTTTAATAATGGCTGCAATTTTCAGAAATTAGAGATCTGAACTGTAGCTGTGAAAGTTTTGAGGTCTGCCTGCATGCAAATAATACAGCTTTTTGTGTAGTGCAGGTGAAGGACACGAGCAACTAGAGCACGGCAGAGCAGCAATTCACCCCATATATCTGAAACCACAATGCAAATATCTGCTGCATAACAGCTGCTGCTAATCTTTGCAGACCCTGTCTGTGAAGGTGCCTGGAGCTGTGTCTCTGGGTGGGCTCAGAGCTGTCCCAGGCTCAGTAGTACACTGTTTATCTCATTAGCACGTCATGCAGGATCTGGATATAAGGCATACTACTACTGAGGACCTAAGAGCACAGCGTACAGCTGTGGCTACACTCCTTCAGGGGCATTTCAGCAGCAAAGATCCCCATCAGTTTCCCTCCTAGCTTGGAGCCCTTTCAAGCCCTCACTATGCCAGAGGATGCCATATCTGCCAGGAGACAGCTAGTATGAAGCTGTTGGCAATGTAAATAGGCTTCTCAAAAAGCATGATAGCTTTTTGTACTGGTGTTACTCCACAATGCAGCACAGGATTTGCAGCTCATTTGGAAAGAGGGAGATGACCGTACAGGGCTGGTGGTTGGATTCGCCACTTCTGAAAGGAGAGCATGGAGCTCTTGTGTCCTGTTCTGAGACAGGGAGTTGGGTGTTTATGTGCTTCTGAGATCTGGATCTCAGTCTGCTGGAAAACATTATTGCAAATCGTTGCTGGAGGGATAAAGGTCTGAAAATCCTTTCCTGCCAACCCACAGTCAGACATTGCTATCATTGCTCAAAACCCCCAAAAGTTCAAATACAGCAAATACATCTGTTTGTTGTCTTCTAATGTCAGGAGATATAAAAGCACCCTACAGGCCATCTACACTTTTTTAATTGAGTTATTGCCCATTTCTGTCCAAATGAAACACGAAGAAGTGTTCATCCTCTTAAACCATAGCCCTGAACAGAACACTTTAAGGACGGAATTTCAGCATATGATTTATTCAGCATATGGTTTATTCAGAAACAAACAGATGGGACCAGATTCCTTCAGTGTTTTGCAGAATGCTTCATAATGCCAGACTCCTGACAAATTTATATGATTTGTATATTTACAAATCATACAGTTTAAGCTTTTAGTAAAACAATACACATTGAACTGTAAAAACACTGCTTTTATGGGACTTGGAAAGCCAGAAAGTACAAAACTCAGGACCAGTGAAGCTTTCTGCTTAAGAAATCTATCTTATCAGATAAATTTCTTGGAAGAAATGAATGATGAAGAATCATATTCTGATTTCAACAGAGCAAGTTTAGAATCAGTCATTATGGGTTAGCTAATGAAAGTGGACACCAGGAATAATGTGAATATTTGAAGAGTCACAGTGAGACATGCTGATCCTTAGGAAACAGAGTTATTTCTGATTCAGCTCCTGAGCCCTTCCTTCTCAGGCTGTTGGCTAGCACTTTGGCTACGTAAACTGAGGAAAAAGAACGCTGTTGGGAAGAGATGGGATGAACACTGAATGAAAGGTTGTTCTGTGTTTACATTATTTTCTATTATAAATATTATTTTTAGAGAAAGGCCTTGCTTGTTATTGCTACTTCTCTGCCAAATTTTTTCATACCTTCAACATGAGGGCGTTCTCTTGGTTATGATGGACAGTTCAGCATACGAAAATGCAGCACAGATGGTGGATTTTCCCTTGGCTGATAGGAAGTTGTCCTCAGGTTCTAAAGAGATTTTGAATATACAGATGGTTAGCAATGGTGAGAAACTATTCTTTCAAAAACAGTGATCCTTTCCTGTTAACAGTGCCAGAAAGACAATACATCAGAAGACGAACATGGCTCGAGCCTTCGTGTTATTTGTTAAGATTTGGTGCCAAATAGTGTTTGCTGTGTCTCATCTGTGTGGTAAATACAACAGGAGAAGAAGGAAGAATCCTGCATTGAGTGTATCTTGATCTCAGCTGAGAAATAACAGATCAGTTTGCGATTTTTGGCTTTTAGGGTAGGCTAAGGTGTTAAAGTCTTGTAATGTTTATAAATGGCAGTAGCTCAACCATAAACCTGAGACAAAAATTACAAATACCTTCTGAGCTATAGTCCATGACTAGGGTCTAAATGTATAAACATGTTTAAGCAATTTTAACTGAGGGAAGTTGGGAATCAGTCTGAGGTCTTGAATTTGATTCCTGAAGTTTAGTTTCTGTTGTACACATAAAGATACTGGCTCTCACAGTAATACATTGGCACAAGGTCTTCTCTAAGCAACGGTAGCTTATGTAACTCTCAAAGCTTTGGGAAAAAAACTTGAAGATTTATAATGTAGAAAAATCCATGTTATTAATGTGACCTCACAAAAATTATTTTACAATTATCGAAAATTACAGATGGTCCTGTTTTACTGGTCTTTTTATCATACGAAAGAGATGAATGTTGTGTCTTTTCACAGGAGAAAAGAGAGCCCATACATTCATGTACATGCTTTTATTTAAAAGATGGAATGTATAAGAAAAATTGTATCCAAGTAGATCAGATTTTCTTTTAAATGCCTCTTCTCATTAATGTTACATGCAAAAAATAACCACTGTTTATCAACTTTATGTTAAATACAGCTCCATTAAAATAGTGCGAGGATCCTTATTTATCACTCAGGTATTTCCTGTGGTTATTTTACAATGAGCTTTTTTTTTTTTCTTTAATGGCAAGAGTACAATTCTAATCCCACCTTGACCTGACTGAGTTAGAATGCTTGCTGACCTGAATCCTCAGAGGATCAAGGTGTTCAGCAGTGATTAACACAGGTTTCCGTGGTTCATCCCTGGCTCTGGTCAGTCCATTAATTGGCCGTGGTGAGTTTGCCATGAAGTACTGATCAAAGGTTAGCAAGCAGTGTGGTAATTTTCAGAATACAAACACTGCCGGCTGTTACAGAATGAACAGAAGTAGATGGGAGCAAAATTATAGTAGCATATGTTTTCTAGATAATATGTATTTTATTTTGAATGGAATCCTTCTATCATCAAATAATGAATTTTAAAAGAATAATTACATTTGCATGTGATGTTATGAAAGTGAAAAAAAGGAATTAAATAAATTAGATAAACATGAGGGTGAGAGAGCCCAAAGAACTTATGGAGTCTCTTCTAGAGATACTGAGAACCAGCCTGGATGCCTCCCTGTGTGACCTGCTGTAGGGAACCTGCTTTAGCAGGAGGTTGAACTAGATGAGCTCCAGAGGTCCCTTCCAACCCCTGTGATCCTGTGATCCTGTGTGAAATATTATCAGTTGGTGTCTCTTAGAGGAGTGCATTAACAGCAGCCTCTTTAACGCTGAGGTCCACACCTCAAAAAAAAAAAAACCTCTTAGAAGCTCAGTTCATGAGATAAATAGGAAATTGCTCTATTTTTACGTGTTTTTCCTCAGTCTCCACAAGCAGTCACTGCTGGGGACAGGGTGAAGTTAACGGGTGCCAAACAGGACTCCTTACGCTCCTAAGATCCAAGAATGGGCAAATCTGTTTGGGGCATTATGTGACTTTTAAAAAATTATTATTTTCCCTTCTATTTTTTTGACTATATCAAAATGAACAAATTCCAAATGGTGGTGAGGAAGTAATAGCAGTGAAAAGTCCCAGTTTTACAAATTCAGTTGAAATTAGGAAATTTCAATGGTTTGTTGCTACCACAGGAAAGCCCCACTTTCTAACCATTTTTTTTTTCCCCTTTAGAAAATGGGGAAAAACTGTCATCCTGCCTTGTTGCCCAACAATTGGCTGCAGTGTGAAATGGGGAAAGCAAAACCCACAGTGTTTCCTGTAAGTGAGACTTTCCTCAAACAGACCCTTAGGCTGGTTTTCAAAGCACGGGCATTGCACTGGAGCGATGTCACAGCAGGCCCTGAGTCTTTCCTCTACACAGGGCCAGATTAATGCCCAAGCGTTGGAGTTGTGCTACTGCCTCTCTGTATTTATGAGTTCTGCGGCGTTTCTGGTACAGTTTGTACTATCAGGCCGGCGCGCGTTTCTCCAAGCTGACTGGCAGCTATTCAAACTCAAACAAGTCAGCGACTGCCTTCTGTGTGCTACAAAACGTTTACACAGAGATTGATTTAAAAAAAGAACATGACAGTCCTCTTCGTTCGCTTCAAGAAAACGGTGCTTGAAGCGACAGACAGCTGGCTTTGGATGGCGTGCAAAGAATGGAAAGGCGTTTTCGAACAAATCCCCAAACCGAGGCGATGTTTTCGAGCACCGAGAATCCCCCTCCGCGCGCCGCCAGCGCCCCGCCGTCCCTCAGCGCTTCCCGCCCGCCTGGCTCCGCCCAAGATGGCGGCGGTCCCGCCCCACGCGGGCGGTGTCCCAGAGCCCGGCCCCGGCGGGTGCATGACCGCGGCCGAGCGGGGAGAGCGCGGCGGGGTCGGGGCGGCTGCCGGAGTGCGGAGCGCCGGGCGAGTAGCGCGGTGAGGGCAGCGCGAAACGGGCGGCTTTCCGCTCGCGTTCAGGCCGCCGGAGCGGGACGGGGAGGCAGAGAAAGAAACTTTCCTGACGGAGCGCGTCCCCGTTGGGGCTCCGGCCGCTCCGCCGCGGCCATGTTGGGAGCCGGGGGCTGCGGGCGGGGAGCTGCCCCGCGGGAGGGGGCGCGGCGCGGAGTCGGGAGCTGCCGCTGCTCGCCGGGAGGCGCTGCGGGGGGAACGAGCGGCTGTCGGGAAGCGAAGGGGCGGCGGCGGGCGCTCGTTCGTCCCGTCCGAGAACAGTTGGGCTTTAACGGGGCTAAAAAGCCCTGCCGCTGCCAGCCTCGGGCGTTACGTAAGTGCGTGGAACCCTCGATCGGGGTTCTCCGGTGTCCGCGGGTTCGAGGGGTGCGTGAGTTGGATCCCAAATTAAGAAATAATTAAGAAAGCAGCAGCGGGAAGGAGGTGGAATTGCAGAGGCGCATCTGTCAGCGCGTCGGTTGGGTGCGCGTTTCCGAGGGGAGCGCCGCTGCGATGCGTGCTGCCCGACGGCGGGGCGCGGCTCCTCGCGCCTCCCGCGGAGCGCTGCCTGCCGTTCGTCCGAGGGCTTACGGGCGGCAAACGCGTGCGGCGCGGCGGGGAGCTGGCTGTGCAGCGGTGCTGTGTGCCGGCTGTCCCCGGGTGCCGCAGTTGTCAGCGAGCGGAGCGGCCCTCGAGACGGCCCAGATTCCCTCGGCTGCCTCAGTACCGCCGTGCTCCGGGACGGGCTGTGCCGGCACGGGGCGGGCCTGATACCGAACCCCGAAGCCGGGGCGGATTTCAGAAGCGCGATTGCCGGTTCCTCTTTCACTCCCTGAGTAAGGTTCCTCTTTCACTCCCGGCATAATTGAGCGCTCCAGCTTTCGGTTTGGAATGGTGTGTTTTGGTTTGGTTGAGGCTCTCTGAAAGAAGGAAAGCGTTTAAAGGCTTAATGCTGTCAGTGCGGAGACCCCAATGATGTTGACTAATCCAGTGAGGAATCCCTGCGTAGCTCAATACAAGCTCGTAGAAGGGCTGGTTTGGGATATAGAAAGCTTGGATGGGACCTCAGGGATCATCGAATTCCAACCCTATCCATATGTCTATCAGCTCAAGTCATTAAATAATTCTTTTCCTGGTGTTTAGGGCTGTGCTTATGTTCAAAATGACATCCAGGCTGTGTGTCCAAAACACAGCGAAAGTGAAGCACTGTAAGCATGAGTCCCAAATTCTTCTGCATGTAAATAGCCCGTGTGGCTTCTGCAGCAGTTGAGTTCTGTTCTGCAGAGAAAACCACACAGAGGAAATCCCTGAAACACTAAATGAAAATCGGCATGTGGGAGCTCAGAGCTGGATTGGCTTACTCCGTCTTATCCAGAAACTGAGCAGTGTCCTTTCACCAAGACACAAGTTTTCATTAACTGCACTGATTATTTATATATGAAGACCACTTATCAGGAGATGTCAAATCAGGAGACTCGGATGTTAACTGTGGGTGAGCTGCTTAGATTTTAGTAGGCAAGGAAGTTGTTGGCTTGCTTTTAATTTCTGCATTAAGAAATTATAGCTTGTTCTTACTGCCTAAGTGCTACAGGTATGCTTGTGACTTATTCCAGACTCTCTTAATATTCAGGCTTACCTTTCCATTAGCTTTATGTGGCTTTTTAATGATGGATGGTGCTTGTATACGTGTGTTACAGCTCACAGGGATTAATTCAGTAATTTGATGGAAATCTGCCGACCCGGGGATTGTGCTGAAAGCAAATAAACAAGTGTAAAAGCAGACTTTTGAAGTAGAATCATGTATTTAAAACTTTGTGCAGCAAATACTCTGTGGCTCTGGGCAGCCTGGTCTGGTGGTTGGCGATCCTGCACATAGCAGGAGGACTGAAACTAGATGATTGTTGTGGTCCTTTTCAACCCAGGCCATTCTATGATACTATGAAATACAGGGTTTGTTGTTGTAGAATGACTTTGTGTTTATGATTTAGTGGGGGACTCCTTACAGTTGAGAGGGGAATTAAAGCTGCTGTAGGTAGGTGTGGTAGAACATGCTTACACCTAAGCCATTATTTTGGCGTTGTCATAAAGTATAAGCCCTGATGACAACTGTGTTAGCAAGTAGAGTCCTGCAAATTCCTACCCACGTCAGTAGTGCTGCTGCAGTGAGTGGGTCCGTGTGCATGAAGAATTGTTGGACTGCTGGACAAAGATTCTCCTTCTACAAAAGGAAGTGTCATTGTGTGCAAGTGTTACTGAACAGAGCAGTATGTTTCATGATTATTTTTTTTTCAGCCTGATATTTTACATAGTCAAAAATGTACTAATATGTTTGTTTTGGCTCTCGATGTTACATAAATAAGTAGGAACGCAGCTACCATGGGTGTAATGATACTTTCTGCCTGCTTCTGTTGCAACCATGAATAATTTAAGGATTTTGAAATCTGTTTTCAAGTGTTGTTTTTATTTTTTTCCCTTCGCATTTTGATATTTTACAGTAATACAGTGTTCAGCATATTGCATATTCAACAGCATTTAGGCATCTTGTATAAGTGGAAAAGAAAGAGAAACAGTTGAATCTTGAGGGTTTCAAATGCAGTAATGCTTGCCCCAGTCCTGTTCCTGCACATGAGACGACACCAGGGAAGCAGTGAGCTGCAGTGTTGCCATGCGATGGGTCTTGGTGCTCAGCAGGGGCAGCGGGCTGCCAGTCCTCCTGCACCAAGGGATGGCGTTGTGCTGGGTGCTCCAGCACTCCACGTGCTTTCCACAGACCTCGAAAGTGCATCAAGTGCATTTGACAGGCTGTCAAAGGCTGGTGAGTGCGTTTCCCAAGAAGGCTGCGTAGTTCAGCTCTTATGATTACGGGATTCTTTCAGGAACTGACTCTTTATTTTTCTTTTCCTCTCTTTTTTTTTTTCCTCTGACCATCACTTGGTTGTGAAAGAGCAATGCAACGCGTGGCTTATGTATTTTAAATATTGCTGGAGAAATGCAGTTTAATTATTGCTAGAGGCAGAGGAGAGAGGTGTGCAGTTCCAGTCCTTGGGTGCCTTCAGGTGTCCTGAAGCAAGGTGTGACAGGATGTGTACTTGGCTCTGAGCACCACGCTGTGTTCCAGCTGCCTCTGAGCCCCTTGCTTCTGCCAAAATATTCCGGCTGTTCTGCTTTCCCCACTATAATATTGGAAAAGTGCTGCATCTGACTGCGTTATGTACCAGCTACCAGGTCTCCTGATTGTAATTCTTCAGTACTGCGTAGTGTTTGGTGTGTCTCCCACAGTAGAGATTTCTAAACTTATCTGGAGTTCAAGAGCAGCAAGAAGTCAGGGTGGCAGGAGGCTGTGCTGGTGCTTGGCCTGGGTCCTGCTTCCCTTTGTGGGAATGCCCACTATTACCAAGCTGGTTAAAGAAACCTCTTTATTTCCCAAATAAGGCATCTGAATTCTTAAAGGATGCATGCACGTGAAAATAATATTTTATATAATTAAAACAAACAAATAACAAAATAGCGATGATGTGATTAAACTTCAGTACTTGTGAATTGTGGGGCTACAGGGAAAAATTTTGCTGTGCTTCAAAGCAGGGCTGGTTAAAAGCAAATTCTTTTGTTGTAGTTACCTGTTAGCAGCTAATGCCTCGTGCCTTGTTCTCACTCTCACTTTCTGTGAGATCTGTAATTCTTTCTGTGGCGTGGTCATGCTGAAATCAGTTATGTGTAGTTCGGCCCTTGCTGGACCACTGTTAAGACTGAGTAACTTATCTCATGATGGTGATGGAAGTAATGAGAATGCTGGCAGCTTGATGTACTCATTGGCAGTGCTGCAGGGAGCATGCTTGCAGACCCTGCTTATGTCAGAGGACCAAATTCTCTGTTCTGCTTCGTCTGAGAGGCAGCCTGCCTCCCTGGAACTGGTTTTTGGCCTGAAGCGTGTAGTAACTTTTTTTCCTTAAGTAAGCACTTCTGTATAGTGTATAACATTGACATGTGACGTGTGAGAGTGTCTCCACACGTGCCTCCAAACGCAGTAATTGATGCTTACCACTAAACCAATGTGATTTTGAAGAGAAGCTTGTGAAGTGGGTTTGGCGACGCTTCATGCCAAACTGCTGTAGCTGGGTGATGGGTTACGTTCTGTACTAATGATGCTGCGCCTCTTTCCCCGCACCTTCACAGAATACTCACTTAAATTACTTATCTCCCCATTTGAAAGACATGCTGTGAATTCCTGTCCCTGTGCTGTGTTGGTACAACATCAGCTTATGCCACAGTTGTTCAGGTGTTTTCTGTTGACTTTTGTCACGGATCTCATCCCATGCTCATCTGAGCACCGCAGCACCTGTGCACGGCGTGTTACGTGCTGACCATGTGAAAGTAAAACATCTCTGGCTGTCTGTGCTGTTGCTTCAGGGAGCTTGAGCTTTTGGGGCTCCAAATCTGTGTAAATGTCTTAGTTTTGAAATGGTATCCTGGTGTGTTCCAGAGCACCAAGGATCCTGAGCAAGGGAAAACAGGGAAGGCTGGTGCTTGGGGAGCTGCTCCCCTTCCTGCTCCAAGCTAGGCATCTGTCCTGCCAGGAGACAAAAGCACTATCAGTTACTAAAGTTTGGTACAAATAGCAGTCTGACAGAGGCAATAAACAGCTGATTTCATTGTGTGCAGGATCTCTTACAGGTACTTCATTACTAGGCTTCTACACCTTCTCCCAGCATGATGGTATGTAGTTCTGTGAGCTGAGTGTACCTGTGCTGCTGAGGCAGGTCCTGTGCCCTGCTCCTTGCACATATCCTGAACAGTCCCGGCCTACCTGGGCCTCACTGCTTTCCCCAGTGAGGCTTTGTGTCCCCTTACTAGGAACCTTGCTTGGTTTCACAGAGAAGCAGTGCTGAAGCTCTGTTTTTTGAGACCAAAGTATGCTGATAGACAGCTCCTGGGAGTAGTGTGGGGCAAGCTGTTGTGACTTAGAGGGACAGAGCAGTGGGAACAGTTTTGGGAGTCAGCACTCCTGAGTTCTGCATATTTTTTTTTTTTTTTTTTTAATGGGTTGAAGCCTGCTTCCCTTTGCCTCGTCTTCTTCCTCCGGTCTCCCTTACGATTAGTTTGCATTATGACTCATTTGGCACGTCTGTCAGGGACAAGGAGGTTAAATCAGTGTTTCTTCCCTGCTGAAGTTGATTGTATTAAACTCCAAGCTGTAAGGGAAGGCGGTGCGCAGAATCCACACGAGCCATTCTGTGAAAATGGGAGCTGGCAGAGCAGCTGGGGCAGCGAAAAAGCATCTCTCTGCTCTCACTGTTCTGGCCTGCGTGCTGCTGGGCTAAGCAGGTGGGGGGAGTCTCCTGCTAAAGATAGCTTCTGTATCCAAACCCACTTGGGAGTGGGCTGGGGAATGTAAGGTCACATAGTTTGAAAGATCCTCCTAGAAACAGTCTCCGTAGTGGAAATGTAATAGGCCTTTCTAGGCATTTTTATCTGGCTTGGATAATGGCTCTGGGAGATGTTAAGGGTAATGGGCTTGTCTTGCAGGTTTGACAATAAAGCTTTTGTTTTTCTTCATTTAAAAACATTTACATTCCTTGAGCTATTCTTACCCAACCAGTGAGTGAAAAGGAAATGACAGTCTTTCCTTCTAAGTTAGGGTATTCTAAAATTCCCTACAGTGTACTCAAAGAATTCTTAAGCTGCAAGATGTTAGGTCGTTAAAACAGGATCTGCAATGGCCTGCGCCCTGAAGTGAGACTTTCAGAGAGCTATTTGTGGGAGAGTTTGACTTTCTGTCCTGCTACCTGCACCTCTCTGAAGGTCAGAAGAAATTCTGGGTAACAATTGTGCTGGGGAACTGCAGAGGATCTCATTGCCTCACTTCTGCTGTTTTGTCCACCTTGAATCTATTGCTTCATATTTATCTGCAGCGTCATGATCACAGAATGGTCAGGGTTGGAAGGGACCTCAGGGATCGTGAATCTCCAACCCCCCACCACAGGCAGGGCCACCAACCTCCACATTTAATACTAGACCAGGCTGCCCAGGGCCCCATCAACCTGGCCTTGAACAACTCCACTTGATGATGTCTCCTTTTGTCATTCCTGTTACTAACATCCTTTGGATGTCAGCAGTTATCCTCTCCATCCTTACCAGCTGGTTACAGTACCAATAGCAAGGCAGTTTGTGAAGCGCTTTAAGGAATATTTTGTAAGCAGAGTAACTGGAGAACTGCTTGTTAGGAGGCTGCACTGCTTTACAAGTAGAGTTGTCCTGTCTCATCTTTCATCCAGCCCTTGTTGTCTGTTCGTGGCTCACGACAGGCAGTGCTGGTTTGTGCATGAGCGCCTGGCTTCTGCTTGCAGCTCTCAGAGCTGAGCGCGCAGCACACCTCATTTTGCCAGCAAAGATGACGTGGTGAAGCATTTGGGACAAGTGATGGCATCGTCCCTTTTTGTATGTGTTGATGGAGCCTGTGTAGGAGGTGGAATTGGTGAGATTGAAGGCTTGTGCTGATTTATCTCCTAACCTGCTTCAGAAATGTGGACTATCTGCTGTGCTTGTGTTTAGTTCAGCAGTTTTCCCCAATGGAAATATTTTCAAAGCATTAGAGATCGCACATGAAAAATTCACGCTGTTTTGTTTGGCAATAATGGGGAAGGTCAAGTGTTGCACTTAAGAACACTACTTGTAATGCTGATAGAGATTAAAGTGCTGTTGCACTGATGTGTGCCTTCATAGCTGAGTTCCTCCACAAAAAAGCAGAGAATTACTGTGTCAGAGCCTTAAATCACAGGGTTGTATGAGGGTTTTGGGTAACTTAATCCTTTGTATTCATGTTTATTCCCCAGTAAGTCAAATTAGCGTGTCTTCCTTGCATAGACAAAATGCAGGAGGAAAGCTGAAAGCGTGTGACCTGAGAATATGGAGTATAACCATTACTTGAAGCCTATTACTAAAAAGCATATGTAACAGGAATGTATGCTAAGTGGCTGCACTGATGGGCCGTCCTCTGGGAGGGGTGAGCTCTTCCTCTGATCCCAGAGAGGAGTTCCCTTACAGATCAGTCACTTAATGCCGATTAGGTATCTGCTTTGCAGATGGTCCTTGTCTGCCTTTACAGTTTACTTGCTTCGAGTTTGTACAGGACTTATGGAGCTTCTGTACCTTTCATGGGTATTCAGCTTGTGTAACTAATTGTAATAAAGCAGGATGGAGTTCTGCTTGAAATTGGTTTTTCAGAAGCTTTCAGGTGTGGGATCAGACTTGATGAAACTTTAAATTGTTTGACTCTCGTTCGTACTGAAAGGCTCCAGAAAGCAGAATCTTTCATTATAATCTTTCATTATAAAATATGTTCTCCACGGGCAAGAAGGAAAGTAGGTTAGTTCTGAACATACAGGAATGTAAGTTCTGATGCTGCCTGTATGCACAAATGCAGGTGCAAGAAAAAGGGCTGTTTATGACACCTGGACAATCCAGTGACATATTATGTGCTTTCACTTAGATCTGCTGTTTGTACCTCCTTTCTTCATTCTGTTCTTTCAGCATTCTTCTGTTTTTGTTTTTGTTTTTTTTTCTTTCCAGTTCTCATTTGCTTCACAGGTTGCAGTCAGGTTTGTGCTGGTCCCGTTTCACCCGTTCAGGCGGTGTGACCAGGTACTGTGGTTACTGACATTTATTTATTGGACTTGTGTTATTGAATCTGACTTGGAAACATCCAAGCTCCATTGCTGTTTAGGATAAGATGGACCTTTTGTGCTGTTGATTTTGAGCCCTTGCATGCTTTCCAGCACCTCAGATACACTTTTTTTTTTATTTTAACCTGAATTGTAAATGCATGTGGTAATGAATGAGCTGCCTGCTTCCTGATACTGTGACTCTGAAAAATCCAGCCTGCCTGGTCTATGTAAATATAACGTGTTAAACGTAATTGTTAGCAACTTAATTGCTCATTGTGATGAAGGTGATGGATGAACAGGCAATTAAGGCAAGGCTGGTAGCACTTTCCTCCCTTCAAGGAATGCTGAAGCACAATAATGTTAAAAATCAGGTGCTTATTAATTGACACTCAATGACGGGGCTGTGCACTGGATGAGGCTGGTTCTTGCCCAGTCAGAAAGTAATAGAGCTGTGCTGGTGCTGTTGCTTTGCTGAAGGAGTCAAAGAGTTGGGGTTGTGTCCTTCTCATACATGCCTTCTGTGCCTGTCTGGCAGGGAGCCCTGCTCATGGAAGTGCTGCACACTGTGCGGGGTAAGGAAGCGAGGCTGTGCTGAGCTGCATGCAGCCTGCGTCACTGAGACATAGGATAAGCATTCTTCTCTTTTAAGCAACTTCTCTAGAGGTATTCTGTCTGGAAAGACTAGTTTAATCATCAGGATGCTGCAGCAAAAAGAAACACTTGTGTGCCAAGTGACTGGTTTCATATGCAGTCACTTCAAGGATATTATCAGTCTGGTGGCCAGGGGTGCCATGTGTTTGCTGAAGTTTCTGACTTCCTGAATGTGTGTTTTGTTGTGGATAAGTGAAATTTCTTGTGAGTAAAAGTAAAAATACCTTATGTCAGACAGTTCTACGTACGGTAATGGAGTGGGGACTTTGTGTCATTAAATAATGTATCACCTTTAAATTGTCTATTATCCTACAGGGAAGAAAGCCTTTGCCCAGCATCCCTATCTTGAAATGGGTTTCCTGAGAGCAAATGTCAGAAGGAGGGGGAACAGAGAGTATTGCAGCATCCTGAGAATTGGTATTTCTTTGTTTGGAAAGGCTGGCAGACTTACTTGTGGTGCAGCTGTACGTAGCTAATCTTTCTCAGATGATGATCTGTTTATTTCTGTGCTGTTCCAACTAGCACCACGCTGCACCCTGTATGCAGAAATGGGAGCTGATGTGATGGGCTGGTCTGAGAGGTCCTCTCAGACAAACAGCCCTTCTTGCAGAGGGGCTTGGGAACAACTGTTTACGAAGATGGATAGTGGCAGGACAAGGGGCAATGGTTCTAAACTGAGACAGGGGAGGTTTAGGTTAGATATTAGGGGGAAGTTTTTCCCACAGAGGGTGGTGACACACTGGAACAGGTTGCCCAAGGAGGTTGTGGATGCCCCATCCCTGGAGGCATTCAAGGCCAGGCTGGATGTGGCTCTGGGCAGCCTGGTCTGCTGGTTGGTGACCCTGCACATAGCAGGGGGTTGAAACTGGATGATCATTGTGGTCCTTTTCAACCCAGGCCATTCTATGACTCTGTGATTCTGGGAGCGTGGATGCCAGAAGTGGGAAATGAGACAAACGTGATAGAAGTCTTAACAACTGTGCTTGAGAGTTTTGATTTCATAGCATCCACAAACTGATACTATGTATAAAACAATTCTGATCTCCTTAAGTGCATTTGTCTAGTCTGCCATTTTGAAACCCGTGGTTCTTTCTTATTCCCTGTTTGCTTTGGGGAATATTTCCAGCAGTTTGTCATCACTTGGGGATTGTTTTGTTTGATCTGATCTTGAAATTTTGCTTCTGAAGAGCAGTGATCCAGTATCTGCTTCTCATAGTGGTCAGCAGAGGAAACCTCAGGAGAAAGCGTAGGAGGTGTTGCCACCCAGCCCCAGTGGGTAATCTGTAATCTTTTGCAGGCACATATCTTAATGTGCCTTAAGAGAAGACAGTAATTGCAAAAGGCTGGTAAAGGATAATTTTTGCAAAATTTATCAGAAGTCACATTATAAGAAGTCACAGAACTGTGACTTCTTGCAGTCAAAAGCTCCATTGTTTTACTTACCAGGAGAATAGAAAGTCTGTGGTGCCTTCTGGTTTCACATCTCTTAGGTTTGTGTTCCTGTGGGAAGAAGAGGGGGCAACTCTTCTAATGTCAGATAGCTTCTCCTTTTTCTATTGCTAGTCTAATATTTTCTGACTTTGGTTATTTCTAATAGTTATTCTCCTTCTTCAGGATTTTTGTCTACTTCTCAACTGACTTCCTTTCTCAAAAAATGCTGGTCAGAGTAAATGAGCATTGCATGGGATTTCAGAAAGATTTAAAATGTATTTAAAGACAGTGTGAGAAAAACATCAGATTGCTTATTTCACAAGTTCTGTTACTGTGAAAAAGCAGATGTTTTGCCTTGAAAGAAGGTGGAGGGATTCATCTGCAGCCTGTGGCTTTTATGACCTTAGCTGAGACTGCTGAGCAAGGATTTGTTGGGTATTACAGACATAAGCTTCAATGTGGAAGAGGTGCTATTCCTGTTTTTATCTTTTTGTCTGTCTTGATGGTCCTTAACTTGTCCAAAATTCTTGCATGGAGTCCCGTGAGCGTTGGGTTAACAACCAGCTGAAAGAACAGCCTTGCCCAAGTTCTGGAGTCATGTGCCTCAGTTTCAGCTACAATGATGATTAAACACTCCCTGTTAGAGCTGTTTTCTCTTAGGTCGCCCTAGAGAAATTTAATTAAAACCTTTAGCCTCTTCTCCCCCCTTTTTCTCCTGGTAGGGACTTGTATTTTGAAAGCTCATGCAGTGACCTTGGGCCGAGTTCGCTCTTTGCTGGCAGCAGGAGCAGGAGTGCAGCTTGAGGGTTGCTGTCATCTCACACCAAGAGCTTGCTGCGCTGACACGTATGGTTATGGGTAGTTTTTAGTTTCGTTTTATTTTTTTTATGCCCTGTGACCTAGCAGAATCACTCAGCTTGTTGTGATTTACAAATTGGTGATAGGCTTAGGAGCAGGGCGTGCTGGTAGGGTTAGCAGAGAAGCACATTGCTCGCTCAGCATCCCTCTGCTCTGCTGCTCAGTTTCCTTCCCCTCCTTGCAGAATATGAGGGGTTGCTGGGTGATGCTGTGAGTGACCCCTCGCTGTGGCAGCCCAAGGCCACCCTTCATTGGGATGTGGCACCAAGTTGCTCAGGAGGGCTGTGTGCTGTCTGTGTGTTGTGAGATAGCAGTGGTTGCTGTTAGCCCTCACTGCTAGCCTTGCTCTTTGAATTTGATTTTTTTGAGCCTAGGACAACAGCAAACAAATCGGGAAGCCTTGTGTAATCTCATCTGCGCTCCCTCCTTAGTGCTTTCTCCTTGGTAGAGGGAGGGCTGGGGGCTGAGGGCTTGTTAGAGGGAGCTGGGGCCTCCAGCAGCATTTTTCCAGTCATGCTGTAGTAGAGGTGAAGCTGGTTGCTCTCCTAAAACCTCATTTAAGCTTCTTCCCCAGTGCAGGCGGTGGTAGGTGGCTGTAGAGATTTAAAAAGTGATAACAGCATGTCTAGATGTTAATGTTGAAAAAAGCAGGTAAATGTAGGTTGTGTGCACACCCATGTGTGCTTGTGTTTGCTTTGGGACTTGGAGTGCTTCAAAGAACTGAGGTTCTGTTGGAAGGTGTATTTGGGGTATGCCTGAATAATAATGTCATTAAAAAAAGAAACACAATAGAATGAGTCATGTTGATGTAACTTGAATCTGTTGCTATTCTCTGGGCGGGGGAAGGAAAATCTCCCAGTGTTTACTGTAATATTCGTGTTTGCTCATGGGTTGAAGCCAGCCTGCTTTCTGTGCCCAGCCCTGGCAGAGCATCTCCTCACCATAAATGAGCATTGCGCATGAGGAGGGCGGGACTCTATCTTTTAAGTTTGGTGCTGTGGGGTGTAGGTATTCAGTAGTGCCATTCTTGGGCATCTCTCTTTAAGAGAGTGATGGGCAAAACTTAGGGGACCTTGGCAAGAATAGGAACAGGAAAAACCAATTTGGAACATCTGGCCAGGGAAAAGGGATGAATATCAATGGGGGTTGCTTGTTTTAGTTTTTTGGTTTTTTTCCTTCCACTTGGACTCCATGTCTTCTCTTCAGAGATAAGCAACAAGCATTTCAAGCACTCGGAAACTTAGTGAAGATAGTGGTGGTTATTCTGGTTGCAGGCCAGAAAGAAATGTATCATTTGCTGCAAAGCTGACTTAAGTGTACTGCTGGGGAAATACTTTTATCTGATCAAATAGGAAGGCAGTAGGCGAGGCAGGAGAGGAGGACAGGCTTTTTTTTTTTTTTTTTTTTTTTTTTTCCTCCCCCCCTCTTCTTTTTTCTTTCATTCAGTTTTTAGGTTTGACTGATACCTGGTGGAAGTAGTCTGGGTGCACTTACCTGTGTGCGTTGATGCAGCACAGTTGCATTTCTTGATTCATTTCATTCTTTTATCAACCTGTTTGTGATTTATTCTGACTGACTGCGGATCAGAATGACTTCATTTTGGGGAGCTTTGTACTTCCACTATCAGGCTGTGATCCTGATTATTGCTATATTGAAATAGCTTAACTCGTGTCATGAGGCATGTAATGAAAATTCAGAAGAAATGCTGGACAGTACCTCTGAGAAACTATTCTTCTGTCTTCAGTGTGAGGCGTAGGTACGAGATTATATAGAATCATGGAATGGCAAGATTGGAAAGGACCTACAAAGATCATCTAGTCTAACCATCCTCCTATCACCATTATTACCACTAAGCTACTAAACCATCTCATAGCTCCTCATCCAGACACCTCCTGAACAAATACAGTGAGCATAGTTGAATATGTTGTACACAGTTTTAAAATGGTTGACTTAGTTATAGTTGAGTAAGTCTTTTTGTTGAAACTGTTTTGGTATGTTCATTGGAAGTGTTTTTCATAGCGGTAGTACAGCTTTTAAAGCAGTTACTTAGAGGTAACTTTTTAGTCACGTTTAACTGTGGGTTCATGTAATCTGAGTAAATGCAGCATACTTCTCTAGGTGAGGCCTGGTGAGAGATGTGTCTGCAATTCAATTTCTGTACAGGAGTTCTGTTGCTGTTCTGTAGGGAAGTATCTGAGTTTGTAGGAAGCAGATTGGTGTGCTCAGTGTTCATGCTGGTCTGAGCAGCAGTGAGGCCTTGCTCCAGCCCTGTTTCATTTAAAGGATGATCCCATACTGGAAGCAGGCAGTGTCAATCTGAAAGACCAGAGAAGTGAATATAGAGGTCCCTGCAATGGATTTGTGCTGGGAAACACAGGTTTCAGATACTGGGGTGTTTCCTACTGCTCTTTCCTTCAAGCCTATGTGTAAAGACATGGATCCTGCTAAAAGGGTGTCCTGAGCATCACCCCTGTGCTAGCTAAATCACATGGCAAGAAAGCAGTCTTCTGCCTGTCTGGGGAAAGGTGTGGAGTTAGTGCTTGTCACTGCCAGCTCTCCTACAGCTTCATGGAGCGCACAGCTGGGTTTGTGGCGTACTCACAAAGATCTTGGTAGGAGCATGTCTGAAACTGCCTGGCAAAGTTTGCTTTTTTGACCTCTACATGGGAAGCTCTGACTTAAAGGCAGGTGAATCTCTGCAGGAACTTATTTTCAGCTAACCTTTGGGTGCTTTAGTGTCTTGCCCTTTCATGAGAAGATCTTATTTGCTGTTAGGAGAAGAAAAAAGGGATGATTTAATCCATAACTGGAACATATTATTCTGTAGTTATTTTATCAGCATTTCCTGACATGCAAAGCCTTTCTGTCTGAACTTTTAGCCAGTGCAAATCACTCACTGTTTCTCAGGAGCAGTGGGGAATTGTGTGACCTTTCCTCTGTGGCGGGGTGCCTGTGTGCATTATGTAATTGGGATGGATGTAGATGTGTTCAAGATGTATGTAATAACATTACTAGAGGGGAAGCCTCTTAGTCTGTTGCCTGAAGCTCTCAGAAACAGCACTGTAGGTGCTGTGTGTGTGATAAAGATAGCAGCTGTCAGCTGAATGGAACATTTATGCTTCTGAAAAGGACTAATCAGTTGCTAAAAATTCTCAGGAGTTAATACTTATTGAAATCTAGTCCAAGTTGGCACTTCTGAGCCAGCAGGTTCTGTTAGATATTTTCAGAAATGGTGCCTTCCTTCTGGAAGTCTGCTGTTGAATCAGTTCTGTTCTAATTACAAACTTGTTTTTTTCCTACTTTTAGGATACTTGTGAAAGATGGTGGATCGCTTGGCAAACAGCGAGGCAAATACCAGGAGAATAAGTATAGTGGAAAACTGCTTTGGAGCAGCTGGTCAGCCTTTGACTATCCCTGGTCGCGTTCTCATCGGAGAGGGAGTACTAACGAAGCTGTGTAGGAAGAAGCCCAAAGCGAGGCAGTTCTTCCTGTTCAATGACATTCTTGTTTATGGTAATATTGTCATCCAGAAGAAGAAATACAATAAACAGCACATAATCCCGCTGGAAAACGTCACCATCGATTCCATCCAGGATGAGGGAGACTTGCGGAATGGGTGGCTCATCAAGACGCCTACTAAGTCTTTTGCAGTTTATGCTGCCACTGCTACAGAGAAGTCTGAATGGATGAACCATATAAATAAGTGCGTTTCTGATTTGCTTTCCAAGAGTGGGAAGACTCCTAGCAATGAGCATGCGGCTGTCTGGGTGCCAGACTCAGAAGCCACTG
The DNA here is from genome assembly GCF_951394365.1 of Tetrao urogallus. Lineage (NCBI taxonomy): Eukaryota > Metazoa > Chordata > Aves > Galliformes > Phasianidae > Tetrao > Tetrao urogallus. The sequence continues at coordinate 22,327,997 of NC_136815.1, read as the reverse complement.
TCTGCATGCGTTGTCAGAAAGCAAAATTTACCCCCGTCAACCGTCGTCACCACTGTCGCAAGTGCGGCTTTGTCGTCTGTGGGCCTTGCTCTGAGAAGAGGTTCCTTCTCCCCAGCCAGTCTTCCAAGCCCGTGAGGATTTGCGACTTCTGCTATGATCTTCTTTCTACTGGGGAGATGACTGCTTGTCAGTCCACAAGATCAGACTCCTACAGCCAGTCGCCTAAGTCTTCTTTAAATGATGCATCTGATGATGATGATGATGAAGACAGTAGTGATTAAAGACCAAACGTTTGTGTTTCAGACCGTATGGAGCTGCTTTTGGGGAAGCTTGTAGCAAGGTTCCCTGAAAAAATCCTGTTCTAGCCATAAAATATGCCTGAATATCTTCAATTGCGATGTGCCTCGATCTATGAGTTCTCTAGACAATAGATTTTTCACTCCTCTGCAGGGATAGACTGTTGTAAATGTTATCAGATTGTTTTCCAGTTTCTTATACTTGAGTTATGTCTAGGTTAGACTTCTGTGGAAGATTGGAAAATAGAAAGTACTTTCTTAATTTCACAACCCATGCTTCCTAATGTTTCATATCAATATGTTATGTGGGGTTGGTTTTCTTTTTTTTTTGGTATGGAGAGGGAAACTGTAAGCATGCTTAGAACAGTGATGTTTTGGTTAATCCTGCAAACCATCTGTTCTTTCTAAACATGGTATGTGATGAGTTGAAATGTGACATGATTACAAACCTCAGTGTCACAGAACTTGGGAACTTTCTTGTTTTGCTCTTATTTATGACCTCCTATGCCAAGCAGTGCCTTGTAACACTTGTGCTGATTCAGGAAGAAACAATCCTATTCGGTGTTGTCTGTATTCACCTGATGCTGGTGTCTGAGAGATTGTTGGTGCTATAGAGAATAACTGCTGTGTTCAAAGCAGAGCTCTCAGCTGCGCACCCACAGGCTGAGGGGAACTGGACCCCACGCCCTCACTGCTCAGGCAGCCCCGAAGCTGCCCAACCCTGTGGGCTTCGATGGGGTTCTCTCCATAGGAGCTGTGCTGTGGGCTGGGACTTGGGGATGAGAAGCTGAGAGTGACTTTTCACAAGGACATCCACACTCTTTCTTCTCAGAGCAGGTTAGAAGTTTAAAATCTGGCAAATGCATACTGAGATTTTAGTGGGGCGATATAGCATTTTGCTGTGATAACTTATATTTTTGGAGTTATTTCCCAAATGCGACACTAACTCGTTTCTTAAAACATTGATGAGAGGATTTTTTTTTTTTCCGCTTTCTTCCCAAATCTTACTGGCTTTGTATAAGAATAACGTCAAATCTTGAACAAGCAGCCTGCAAATCTGCATATGAAATTGGCTTTCCTTTGTACACAGCTGACCTCAGGATACATGTGAGATGCAAGTTGTTTCCTTCTAAATGTATACCCAAGGACCAAGAAAGATGTATTTAAGAACTATAATAGTGCAGAAAATGTCTCTACCATAGTATTCATTTTTATTCTTAATTATAAATGTCATGTTCCTATGTATATGTAAAGGTTAGAGTTGTAAAAACATGTTAGCCCCTCTCCCCCAAATTCTATGTTTTTATATTTTTATAAAGGTAATGTCAATTTTGAAGGGGAAAAATATCTTTGAAATAGATGTATGAATATAATAGCAACTGACTTTATACAAAAAAAAAGGTTAAACTTTTGTGTATCTTTAAGTGACAGTTTCTGCACTGTTTGCCTTGGCTGGCAATAATTGGGTTAAATATTTATTGAATAAACAATCAATGCTGCATATTGCACTAGTCTCCCATTTTTGTACACTGTATGTCAGTCATTAAAAAAACAAATTAGCAAAGCTCTTCAAAGCCATCTCACTCAGTGAGATTCCTGGTAGCTAACGATGCGCTCTGCATCTTCAGGGAGGCACTCTGCATTAATTGTCTGCAGTATTTCAGGTGAAAGTAAAGGGATGGTTTTAGCTTGGGCAGTTTCTGAAAATAACTCTTTAAAAGCACTGAAGAGCATTTGATCTGCTTTGCAATAAACACAAAAAGGAGAAGACACGTTGATAGATGCTGGGGACCAGAAAGGTTATGTAAGATTGCCAGATAAGCAATGTACAGCTGTATGTATTTAAAGACTGAAATAAATAATTACACATGTTCACTCCTTGAAAGGCAGGGGAATGGGAAAATGGGCTATTCTGAGAAGACACTTTGTGATTACTTTCTGTATCTGTCTTAATCGGAATGTTAAAAAGTTTCAGGAACAGAGACTTGTTTGCTTCAGTTTCTGTACGGATTCAGAATGCAAACTTCCCTTGTACATATGTTCTAATGACTAACAAATGTTCTTCCTGATACGATTGTTTTCCTTTTCTACGCTATCAGACCTTGTTGAAGGTTCAATCTTTCTGTGTATTTTTTGTGTGTGTGTGTGTTCTTATATGTTGTGCTTACTTTCCAGTGCTTTGTGGGGAAAAGGAGTTGGGTCACATCCTATATTCTGCAGAATGTTCTTGTGTCTACTTCAAGTACCTTTTCTCTGTGAATGAAACTTGCACTGATCCCTGAAGCTGTAACCAAACCAATGCTTTTTGGGGGGGGAGGGGTTTTTTCATTTTTCATTTGAAATTGGTGTACGTGGTCCAAACTTTTTGAGGAAGTATTAAAAAAGCAATGTTCTGTGGTAATAGCCATAACCATCAGTTTGCTTAAAACTTCACCAAACGGACTTGCCATCAACTCCTCTTGTTACTTACAAACTCCGGAAAGGGCTTGTTTTGTTCTTTGTAATCTTGTTCTGTCAGATTGTTTTATTTACAAATATATGGTGTAGCTTCAAGCCTACGTGGTCGCTTTTCTTTAACTGTGGGCCTTGGAAGGTGACAGGAAAAAACAACTGCCCCCAAATGAACAGCAGGTGTGTTCGTTTTCAAGACCATTTAATAAAACTGGGGATAAATGTGCATGCGGGGTGAGATTAACAATTACTCTTGGAATGAATGCAGTTATGGATTTAGAAGCAACTTCAGCAGTTGCCTGCAGCATCTCTTTGGCAATGCTCTGCATTCAGCATCTGCTCTGTAGAGGCAGCCATACTGAAGGAACAAATTCTGCTCTATTTTGCATGCTCTGCACCTTGCCCAGGAGCCTGTACTTCATCTGTTAGAGATGCTAAAAGATAGATGCGGGGGATTGAAACTAGTTGATCTTTGAGGTCCTTTTCAACCTAGGCCGTTCTATGATGCTGTGACAGGGAGGTGGCTTCTGTAGGTTTTTAATTGAAGCCCGCAACTTCAGCTTGTGCTCTTAATCAGTGCTGTTATCTCGAGGTAAGTGAGACTGTTTTGCATCTGATGCATGTGAATTTCCTGCATCTACCGAGTAACCTGCAAGGACTGAGCACTGCTGCTCTGCTTAAAAGAAAGTTTTAAAAACCAAACCAAAGCAGGTGAGTGGATTTAGTGAAAGCTGAGAGGGGCTTTTAGTGTCCCTCGTCTAATAGGCAGATTATGAAGATGACGTGCAGAAACATTCTGCTTATCAGGGGGCTTTCCCCTGGGAATAGGCTTGAGTTAATCTCCCGGTGCAAATGAAATAGGGGTTATCGTTGTTACTGGTTAATGTTTAAATGGAAGCAGATTAGGGATTGTGTTACCGTCATTTTGTGTTTTCCTCTAATTGCTATGGACTGATAGAAGACTGGAAGACCGCCTGGTTCTGTTAGCAGATAATGCTACAGAAGGGCACAGATCTTCCAGTGTCTGAACGCTGATTTTTTTATTTTTATTTTTATTTTTTAGCAGCAGCAAATTATTGTGGTAAATATTAGAAATCGTCTTGGCTACGAACTGCCTTGTGTTGGATGAAATGTGAGATCCTTGTTTGTGCCTGAGGACTGCCTTTGCCAGAGCTGACTGCTGTGCTTCTGGGCAGCGCTGGGTGCGGAGAATCTCTGCTCTGTTCCCTTGTTGTGCTGAAGTTTGGGGTTGCTGGGGAGCGCAGTGCAGTGACAGATGGGCCTGCCGTGCAGTGAGATGGCTCTGTTACCCTGTATGGGTCTGAAAGAGTCCTAAAGCAGCCCTGGGAATAAGCAGTCTGAATCTCAGTCTCCAGAGAAGTGTTTTCTGAACTGCTTTTTAATAATCCATAAAACGCTACTCGTGACTTGAGTAAAAATTTGAACACTGCATTGAATGTATGTTTTGGCACATTTAGGATGAAAACAAAGAAAAGTGAGATGGGATTGGTTTGACAATGAGATGGTATGCGAGGAGCAGGATTTTTAGTGTTACTTGTACCCAGTACTTTAAGAAGCTGTCTCAGGTCAACTTCCTGCAGCCTAAGAGATTACAGGGTAGCAACAGAACCGAGAATGTGAAGAAAGCAGGCTTTGGGATTTTTGTACTTCCACAGAACCCCAGGATGGCTGAGGCTGGCACAGCCCTCTGGCCCACCCTGCTCCAGGAGGGGCACCCGGAGCAGGGCCCAGGACCCAGGGAGGAGACCTCAGAGTCTCTGGTGCTTCAGCACCACACAGCACAGCAGTGCTGCCTGCTGCTCAGAGGGAGCCCCTGTGCTCCAGTCTGTGCCCGCGGCCTCTTGTCCTGGCGTTGGGCACCACTGAATAGAGCCTGGCTCTGTCTTCTTAACATCTTCCCTTCAGGTGTTTATGTAGACCCAGAGCCCCCTCTTCTCCATGCTGAGCAGGCCCAGCTCTCTTCTTGCAGGTGAGGGGCTCCAGGCCCTGCAGAATCTTCATGGCTCTTTGCTGGACTCTCTCCATCCGCTGTCTCTCTCTTGTACTGGGGCCCCAAAACTGGACTTGACACTCCAGGTGTGGCCTCATCAGTGCAGAGATTATTCTTTGTTATACAGGGAGTAACTGGATGAAATGATATGAATGTATCTAATATTAGCCTTTGGGAAGTGTTCTACGCCAAAGTTACAGCAATCTCCAAGAAAACAGCTGGGGATGGGGAGCTGCTTGTTCTGAATATTGGTCAATTCCATTGATGTGTCCCCAGCCCGCTCCTGTGCAGGCTTCTGTGAAGTCCCTTTCCAGCATGAGATGGGCACCTGCTTCCTTGTGTACAGATACAGAGATATGTGCAACCACTTCCTTCCTGATCCACCTGGCTTGCTTCATACCAGTCCTATCATGAAGATAACAACTGTGGGCTGAGCCCGCCTCTCCTGCCTGACACAGGCGATGTGAATGCAGCTCTGCAGTTAGGCTGGGCTGGGGGAGCTCCGAGGTGAGCATGTGAGGAAGAAGGAAGGCAACAGAGGTAATGGCTATGTTGAGAAAATGAACGCATTAATAAATTAACATAGTCAGGAAGCCTTTCAGTCCATCATGAGCATCCGAAGTGCTGTGGGGCTTGCTGTAGTAGGAAAAGAAACCAGCTGTGGTGAGAAGAGGCTGTGGAGCTTAGTCTTCTCTTGGCTCTTTTTCTGAAGTGAAAGTTACTATATATATATATATTTATTATTTATATTATTATTTATATATATTATATTATTTATATATATATAAATATATATATATATATAAGTCTGTAGTAGTGTTACTCATGGTGTGCATCTGACCTGGCCCTTGTTATGCATAACACAGTCTTTTGAGTAGTGATCCTACATGTTGATTTAGTTCATCAGAATTGAGAGTAATGTATGCAAGGAGGAATGCCCCCCAAGCTCATTTTGAATCTGATTCAACTTTGCTTTTTGTGGTGTTTAAGTTCTTGCACGAGCTCTCTGGAAGCAGAGAGAAGTTGCCTTCTAGGTGCTTGCTTTCTGATGCTTATCACTTTGTGTTACAGGTCAGCTGCTTGGGAAGGTTTGGACATGTCACTAAGCAATGTGGTCAGTAGTTGGACTGGTTGATCCAGTTGGTGGTTGGACTGGTGATCTTGAAGGCCTTTTCCAACCTGGATGATACCATGAAAAGCAGTTAACTGCTAAGCTGCTCAGCACACACAAACGAAGAGTCCTGCTCAAGGGTAGAGTGCGATCCTTAGTGGCTACTGATGGCAGAGTCCTCTTGTGTAGCTGTTGGGAGAGGTAACTCCCAGTACTGCCAGCTGTGGCATCCCATAAGCAGGAATGGGGATGGAGCTACACTTACTCTGAATGCTTATTCAGGGTGCGGGGAGGGTTGAATGAATGTGGAAATTCCTGAGCAAAGCAAGCACAGAGGTTGCAATCTGCTGGCGGCAGCAAGCGTCAGCACGCCTGGTGTGTGTCGCCTAGTTTGGGTCTGACAGGTGGGGCTTGGCTATGAGCTCCTGGCTCCAGTGCTGCTGCCTGTGGCTTTTATCTGCAGTTTCTGTGTTGGATCTTGTGCTGTTTGGAGGTGTTAGAAGTATCCTTAGTTGTCCTTCCACTTGTGCGAGCATGAGTGCATGTGGACAGAGGTGTCTGAGGTGTCTGTCCCTGCTGTTTTGGTGGTGGATGCTATTTGTTGCAGTGTGCAGTGCAACCTACACAGGGTAAAGGGAAGGTTGGTATGCAGGATTTACATAGAATCACAGAATGGCTTGGATTGGAAGAACCTAAGAGATCACCCAGTTCCAACCCCTCCACCATAGGCACCTCCAGATCAGGCTGCCCAGGGTCCCATCCAACCTGACCTTAAGCATCTCTAGGGATGGGGCATCCATAGCTTTTCTGGACCACCTGTGCCAGAGCCTCACTGCCCTCACAGTGACAAGATTCTCCTATATCCAATCTGAATCTCCTTTCTTTTTAGTTTAAAACCACTGCTGCTTGTCCTGTCCACTACAGGGCTGTGTGTATGTATATGTACTGGATTTTTTGGGGAACTTGATTCCTTATTTCAGCCTTGTTTCCCAGCCTCTTCTTGAAGCAGGAAGATGGAAGAACATCTGAGAGTTGTTGGTATTTTATTTGTATCCAGGTGTTTCACACAAGATGTTTTTCTTCTGCTGCTGTCATCCCTTTCTTCTGTTCCCTATGTCCACCCATACATAGTTCTTTCAGAGGAGAGCTATCCTACCTCAATACTTTATTTTCTGCTCCCTAGCATAAGTGCTGACATTTGTCTAGGTTTGGAATGCCAGCACAGCGCATTGCTTTGCTGTGCTCCATCCCATCGTTCATGCTTTAAACCTCTTGCTGTGGGCTGACACCTGTAGTGGTATCACTCCAGCAGTCACACTGCCCTGGGCATCACCAGCCACAGGCCTACCTTCTCCTAAAGCAGCACAGCTGCCACCAGCAATGCTCTGTGCTGTAGCAAGATAGGACTCCTGCTCAGTGTTGCATATGCTTTCCTCAATGTTCAGGGCACTTCAGACAGTAACTCTGGGAATGTCCTATGGTGTGCTTCAGCATTAAATCATTCTGTGTTTACCATGCAGAGAAAGCATATGGTTACAACCATGGCTCCATAAGGCAACACCCTTGTTATTATAGAAACTGTTGTGCATCCCTGCTCGAATAAGGGCTTCTCAATTGCTTCACTCTATGACATGTCTGAACCTGTCTCCTGCAATAGGTTTCAAAGGAAAAACCTCAGATCAAGGAAAAAGGAAAGTGAGTCACAGAGGAACAACACTTTTGGGGCAGGGTTGGTGTGCTCCTTCCTGCTGTCTGCTCTTCCTGGAGCCGATGAGTGTCAGGGGCTGCAGCTCTGGATGCTGAGAGCTGGATTTTGTGAGCACTGGGAGATGGGGAGAACGCTGTGTGACAGGTAAAACACACCATCAGTGGCTAAGCAACTGGGGCTCTGTTTACACACACAGATGCCAAAGCAGACTTGCAGGCACATTTTGCTGGTAGCTGGACCAGTGTTTTGTTTAAAATATGAAGTAACATCACAGATGGGAATTTCCTGCTATATAGTCCATGTAAGCACCTGCGCTGGAGCTGCAGGAAGCCACAGGGAAAGGAGTGGTGGTGGAGAGGAGAAGAGGGGTCAGGGCTGTTCCTGCAGTGGATGCAAGGTGCAGCTTCTGTTCTACAAAGCATCATTTTCGTGGCCCCTCTGCTGGACTCTCCAGTATGTCCATGTCTTTCTTGTACTGAGGGCCCCAGAACTGGACCCAGCATTCCAGATGTGGCCTCACCAGTGCTGAGCAGAGGTGAGGGATTACCTCCTTTGATCTGATGGCAACATATTGCCTAACACAGTCAAGGGTACCATCGGCCTTCTTTGGAGCAAGGGCAGTATGTGCTGGCACAGCAGCGTGTGGCATGGAAGACAGGGCCCAAAGCCATCGTGGAAAGGGAAACAGGTTCCAGCACGGACCCAACACCTTGCCCAATGTCACTGTGGCACACTGTGAAGTATCTGGCTCCCCTGTTTTGTTTAAAGCACAGAATTTGTAGTCGATTATCTGATGATGTGAGAGAGGTGCAAAGTGAGCAATCTTTTTCCTGCTGGCTGCAAGTGTGGATTTCTGTTTTCAGAAGGGAAAGAAAAAAAATTGAAGATACAGCAGACATTTGATCTGTAAACTCACTGTGAGGCAGCTGAACACTTGCCATGCTGTGTTATCAAGAGCCATGGTGTGGGAGGCAATCAGGGAGGAGGAACATGATCCAACTGAGCAGGCACCCTGAGCAGAGCACGGTGTGAGGAGACAGAGGAGCCTGGTAGTAGGGACTCCCTGATCACGATGCTTTTTCCTTGGCCAAAGGGTTGTGATCAATGGTTCTGTGTCAGGGTGGAGGCTGGTCACAAGCGATGTTCCTCAGGGGTCAGTCTTGGGACCGGTGCTCTTCAACATCTTAATCAGTGACATAGGTAATTGCACTGAGTGTACCTTCAGAGAATTTGCAGATGACACCATGCTGTGCGGTGCAGTTGATACACTGGAAGGAAGGGAAGACATCCAGAGGGACCTGGACAGGATAGAGAAGTGGGCTCATGAAAACCTAATGAGGTTCAACAAGGCCAACTACAGGGTGCTGCACTTGGGTCACGGCAATCCCAGGTATTTATACAAACTGGGGAAGATCTCCTTGAGAGCAGCCCTGCGGAGAAGGACTTGGGGGTCCTGGTAGACAAGAAGCTCGACACGAGCCAGCAGTGTGCACTTGTAGCCTGAAAGGCCAACTGTGTTCTGGGTTGCATTAAAGAAGGGGTGGCCAGCAGGGAGAGGGAGATGATTGTCCCCCTCTACTCAGCTCTTGGGAGGACCCATCTGCAGTACTGCATCCAGGTCTGGGGCCCCAGTACAGAAAGGACATGGAGCTCTTGGAACGTGTTCAGAGGAAGGCTAAGAAGATCAGAGGGCTGGAGCACCTTTCTGTGAGGGAAGGTTCAGATAACTGGGTTTGTTAAGCTTGGAGAAGAGAAGGCTCTGGGGAGACCTCATTGTGGACTTCCAATATCTGAGGGGAGTGTATAAGCAGGAGGGGGAATGGCTGTTTATGAGGGTGGATAGCGATAGGACAAGGCAGAATGGTTTTAAATTGAGGAAACTAAGACGGGGAGATTTAAGTTAGGTATTAGGAGGAAGTTTTTCACACAGAAGGCGGTGATGCACTGGACTGGTGACTGCCCAAGGAGGTTGTGGATGCCCCAGTTCCTAGAGGCATTCAAGGCCAGGCTGGGTCTGGGCGTCTAGTGGTTGACAGTCCTGCACGTAGCTGGGGGTTGTAACTAGATGATCACTGTGGTTCTTTTCAACCCAGGCCATTCTATGATTTTATGATTCTATGATTCTATGATCACGTGGAGCCTCTGTCACCCAAACAGTGTGCACTTTGCACTGGTAAGTAGTCCACAGGGCATTTCAACCCACAGAGCAGCTCCTGCTCCTGCAGGTGGACAGGTGATGCTGCTAGTTTCCTTCCAGCGGAGCAGTGGGCATGCTGAGTTTGCTCCAGCAGCCCTGCAGGATTCTCTTGTTGATTCTGCTCCAGGGCCGTGCAGAGGGCTGCTGGAGCAATGCTGCTGGCTGCTGATGCACCAGCTGTTTTCCTACTGCTCCACCTCCCCAGAGCAACATCAAAACATCAGGTTTCATTATGCAGCAGGTCTTCTGGAGGAAAACTGAAAACATGAACCCTGAAGGTTCCTAATCTGAAAGTGAAATAAAGAGCCTGAATGTATTATATGTAAATTCTTTCTTTGGAAGTGCTGACTTCTTATCTTTGAATTGCTGAGAGAAGGAAGCTCTGAGAAAGGCACTGTTGTGCTCCTGTTTTTCATCCTCTGTTTGATAGCTTGGGTGCCTCTCCTGGCTAAGCCACAGTGTATCTGAGGACTCCAAAGCTCTTTCCACAGCCAGATCCTGCAGTCCTGGGTGCATCTCCATACTCTCACTTGCTTGCATCAACTGTTCTCCTTTGGCTTCTGCAGTAAATGGCATGATGGCCTGAAAGCACAAACCTTTTAAGCAAAGCAGGCCACTTTTCTTGCTTAATAATTTAAGGGCAGCTTTTGTACCAGCCCAGGGGGCATAATCTGCCTTTGGAGAGGCCTAGGAATTTTTTTTTTTTTTTTTTTTTTTTTTGCCTCCTGCTTGCTCCAGTGTAAGTGGGGAAGAGCCGTGTGCCTGAAACAGAGCTGTACTTACAGTTACATGGGGGCAAGGAGAGCATCATTTGTGCTGCCAGGTGCCAGCAGGTAAATTCAGGGGCTCCCCTTGGTGCTAGTGCTGATACAGTCCCTGCCGTGTCCCTGCTGTGTCCAGTGTGTCCCTGCCAGCACCACTGGTCCTGCTCTGGCCATGCTGGTTCTGGCATGCAACTTTCTGTCACAACACTTGAGTGAAACCAACTGTTGGTGTCACTCATATCAAAAGACAAACATCCAGCCTGGAGGAGCTCTTTCCTCTCCAGTCAGCTTGAAAGAAATGTGCTGGGATCTGATCTTCCTCAGCACTGCTGCTCACAAAAACAACAGGGCCTTAGATGGAGCTGAAAGGGGGAGGATGTCCAAGTGTGGTTAATGTGAAGTTGGCTGCATTTCAGAGACCCAACCTGAGCTCTCACTGCTGGGTGATAAAAACCTCCACTCACATTAAAGCATACCAGCCGTGCTTGTGGTTTGCTTTTACTTTTTCTTTATAGTAAGGGCATGTTTTCTGATGGTGCAGTGAAGCACGCAGGGAATCAAACCAAAGCTCCTAACACCCAGGTCTGATTCAGCCATGTTGGTAGGCAACTGGGATTTCCAGGGGCAAGTTGGTGTCTGGCCAAACACCAGCCCTGCAGCATCCCTCTGAGGGTCTGAGGCTTGTATAGCACAGCTGCCTGCCAAGATTTAGAACAGCAACACGTTCATCAGTGAGGTCCTGTCATCACCTGCCTCCCTGAGCATGTGTACTCAGATGTGGGGCAGGGCCCATGGGTCCCCCCAGGCTCAGGCCCTGTTTGGTCCATGGGATGCAGCACTGGCTGGGTTTTGCTCCTCTCTGAAGAACCAGAAATCCTACTTGTGGTGCTGGGGGCTGAGTCACAGCCAGCCAGCCCTGCTGAGCCTAGTCACAGCAGGTCGGCCTCATGTTCACCCTGTCCTCACTCCTGCCCAGTGCCTGTGCCCGCTGAAGCTGCTCATGGCTTCTGCCTGGGGAGAGCAGCTGCACGCAGGTATTTGTTTACAGGCATCACAGGGAGCGTGATGGAGCACTGCCAGGTAACCTGCTGGTCATAACTGCTCTGGGGCAGTTGGCTGGGAATCTCAAACATTCTCTTCATTTAAATATTATTCATTTATTTTAACCTGTTGCAAGCTGGTAGGTGGGGACAGCTGCGAGAGCAAGCACACGTTAGCACTAATTAGCACTAATAGGCACCATGCAGGCCTGCTGGAGCTGGAGGCAGGGGACACTGCTGGGCCTCAGGGAAGGTCTTGTGCTCTCAGTAGGAAGACTGCTGCCATTTTGAATATCACTGCCTGGCCATTGAGCCAGCCGTGTGGGATGATATTAAACTTGGGATCTCAGGTCTCTTTGGTCCATACTCACTTTGATTATCGATCAAAGGCACTTCTGAGAGTTTTACTTCTCTCCAAATGCAGCATATCCCCTTTTCCAAGTAATATTAGATCCCAGAGACCCTGAGATCCATGCAAAACACACCAATGCCAAGCTGTACCATGTTGCATGAAGTACATAGGCAAAATAAGCAACATGAAATGCCACATGTGCCCCTGCATAGCTCTCAGATTGCTGTCTTGCAGGCTCAGAGGAAGGCCTCTTATTGGCCATGTCCTCACCCAGAAAACAGCAGCTCAAGTCTTCATGCATTCCCTCTGCACCCACCAGCAATGTGGTTTTATCATGGTGTGCATCAGCAACTTCAGGAGCTACACCTGAAAGATGCAAAAAGTCTTCTTGAGTAAGGAAGGAAAGCAAAAGAATGAACATTTTCTCTTGCTTGTGTAGCTTCCTCTGCACAAATGTCTTCAGCCCCATCCCTCTCTGCATCATATCTGGAGAGACCTATTTTGTTCTTACCAAAGGCATCTTGTGCTGTGTCCTTCATTTTATGACTTACCTTCAGCCTCCTCTTCACTTCTCTACTGCTCATGGTGCCCTGTGCTCCTCCCTGCCACTGCTTGTCACTACAGCATCCCTCATTTCCCTCAGTGAGGCCTGTTGGTGACATGGGGTGGCAGTGATGGAGCTCTGAGAACATCAGCTCTGTGTCAGCCAGCAGTCTCCCAGCTGCCTTAACGCCTCCCTGCTCTGACAGCACCAGCCCATGTGACGTTCAGCTGCTTTCACCGGCCAGAGGAAACATCTGCATGTTGATGTTTGCAATTAGAGAGGTGGTCCCCTTGCACTATGCTTTAGATAGATGTAAAACAGCTGCAAAAATAGCTGTGCTTCTTGCCCCAGTCTCTATGTGCTAGCTAAATAACAGTTTGCTAAAGGACATGTATACACAAGGGCATCTATACACAACCCTCCTAAAGTTCCTCCTTGGTAGATTTTTCCTTCTATTATTTCCTATATTCCTTATCAATATTTAACATGTCAATTGTTAAATATTAACAATTATGTTAAATATCAGCAATAACTGATGTATCTAGGAGTGATGGTTGCTGAGCAGTTAGTTAAACACTAAGAATTTACAAGGAACTAAAGACAATGACTCGATCCTTTTTGTACATGTCTGCCTCTACAAAAAGTGTTCCTAAAAAAGGCTTTGTCAAACTGGAAAAGAGGCGAGCGTGCAGTAAGAGAATGGCCATTTCAGTGGACAGACGATAACTGTAATGTATCTTTATTTGTTTCTAATGTTAAGCACTTTAAGGAAAGCAGCTTTGTTTGCAATAGTTCTGCCAACCTGGCAGCCAACTATGTGTGCAATGTTGCTATAATTTTGAAAATGTGGTTTAAGAAAATCATGAAGTCATAGAATCACAGAGTGGTTTGGCTTAGAAGGCATCTGAAAGCCTGCCTAGCTCCGACCCCCTGCCATGGGCAGGGCTGCCCCCTACCAGCTCAGGCTGCCCAGGGCTCCATCCAACCTGGCCTTGAACTGCTCCAGGGATGGGGCACCATAGCTGCTCTGGGCAACTTGTGTCAGTGCTTCACTGCTCTCTGAGTTAAAAATGAAAAGGGACAAAGTCCCAGCCTTCCTCTTTCCCATAGCATGTCACCACCCTAGATTTCACCGTAGAGTGGGTCTGGCATGTAAAATTTTCTAACTAGAAATGGAGACACGATGTTCTCCTCAGAGGTGACAAATCCCTTAAACATTTTTTGTGACCTACCTGCAGGTGTAGGAAGCACACACCGAAAGTCACTGAGCAAGTGATGATAAAAGCAGGTATGCAATAAGCCTGTTTGAAGTGCAAGCGAGAGTACGCACACAGTGTTTTGTGAATGCTTAAATGAATTTAATTGGCTCTGTTGAACTGATGTAATCTGTAGTTAGATAAGCTCCTAAGGTATGATTTTTAAACTGGTTTCCCTAGGAGAGTATCAGGAGGACTGTTCTTATTTCTGGCTTCATAGGCCTGGACAGAGATAAAGGAATGATACAAAACCACCTCAGCCGGTTTGACGTAACAGCAAAACACCAAACTGGTCCTACTGGGAAGCTGTCCTAGAGCCAGCAGCCATGCCTAGTTACAGGATGCTGCAGAGCTCAGACACAAAATCAGTATAGGGAAATACATCAGCCAACTGCCTTCGGTTTGCCTTTAATCAGTGGCAAAAGAGGACTGTTGGCATGCAATTAGAGGCTAACACCACTTGGCTAGGGACGTGTTCTGCTGTAAGGGAGAGCTGACTTTGAGAGCAGAAGCCCCATGAAGTCATCAGCAGTGCTGCTTTTGTGTGCGTGTCTGCAGCCCTGTTCATCCCATTAGTAAGTTACAAACATGAACATCACCCAAAGCATCGAGCTGCATCACTGTCAGCATCACAGGGAGTCAGGAATGCCCATGGTTACTTGAAGCAAGGAAATAGGGAACAAACATTTAAGAGCCTTAAAATCTTCATCTCGTGGTCAAGGCCTCTGACTTTCATTCTCCCGTAGTTTCAAATTCTAAGACATTTAATGATGACACCCAGGGACTTCTCTTCCCTTTAGTGCCAAGTGGCACCACCCAGCTGAGCGTCCTTTGCATAAGCCTACCCAGCACTTGTCACAGAGGTAGCACACTGATGGTAGCAGTGCCATTTCCCAGACATAAAGTGGGACACTGTGGGGAAGAGAACCCCCTTGCAGGAGCCCAGCTGTGTGAGTTACCACGTGTTTGTTCTCTTCTTACCGTTACTGAGCAGCAGCACTGACCAGCACTGATGGAGCCCTCAGCAGTGACCGGGGGGGACTTGATCCCTGCACAACCGTTTCATCCTTTAATTCAGGTTAATGCTCCAAAGAAATGCTGTGCTTATCCCTGTTGCATAACCACACTTCAGACTGCGTAGCGCAGAGACATTTTGGTGCCTGTGGACCTTATTTTAGCATCAGCTGCTCATGAAACTGCTACGTTCCCAACACTGTCATATTGATTCAATTTACAAATCAAGTAGAGATAATTTCTCAAGGTTATAAGAAGTAGAAATCTGTGGGCCGTGGCCTCATTTTATTTACACTTTGAAGTCTGTGGCTGTAGCTTTTCTACTTCTAAGTTGCTTTCCTTTTTGTGCTTTCTTCACTAGGGCTGTGATGTGTGGGGTTTTTAAAGATATGATGCTTTACACAGGGCTCATCTTTCTTTCAGATGCTCCAGGCAATGCAAATGTCTGAAATTTCCCAAACTTTTACAATAATATAAGCTTTGCTGGAGCCCTTGGCTTTGCCTTTGTGCCCAGGCACTGTACATGGAAGCACAAGCAATGCTGGCAGCTAGTGGGATCCTGCCCGGAGCATAGCAGGGATGCAGCCCTTTACACACTCCTGCATGTAACCCAGTGGCAGGAGCTCAATGAGGATATCTGCACATGAGTGTGTTAATGAGCTGTAATCTACGTACTAGTGCTGAGTCAGACTATGTTGGAGTGAAAAGATTTCCCTACAAACACACTTTGCATTTCGGTAAGAATTTGCCTCTGGGTTTTGAAAGCCAAAGTCAGCTGCTGCTCAGCTTATGGCCTTGCTTACAGATCTTGCTTTCTATCTGCAAGCACTAGTTTTTCTTCCAGCAGCACATACACCTGCAAAGCAAATGCAAGGCTGCTGACAACAGATCTACTTTTATTAGCTCCACTTCTCGGCCTCTCAGATGTGCTGTGTGACCTCCCAGGCCAGAGCTGATCGATGCAGCAGGGTAGGGCACAGGGGAAGCAATGGTTAAAATGGTTTAAGTGTAAATGTGCTAAGTTAAGGGAAGACTGTCAAAAGAGTTGAGTTCCTGTCCTCTTCTCCCATGTCCATCCTCTCTGGGCTGAAATAAGCCCAAACCACTGGGTAGCATGAGAGAGGGATGTCCCTTGTGCTTCTCTAGGCAGAGGAACCCTCACTGTCTTTCCTTGGCCACCGATGGCATGCAGCAGCCACCAGAGCCCCTGCACAATTGGTGGCACCTGTATGGGCTCAGCATAGTGTGCTCTGACTCTGGTGATGCCTCTCAGGCAGTGTTGATACAGTTCACTTGGACATGGCTGTAGGAAGAGAGGACAATATGTCATTTCAGACAAGTCTATGGGCTCCCATTTTGAGACCTTAGTCCTTGAAACAGCAGGACAGGAAATGTGAGTAACTTGCAGCATCAGACAGAAAAGGAAAGTGGCTGTTTTGCTCTTTTATGGCCTGTCAGGTATGGGACAATGAAGTGAGAATGTGCTGGGGCGGACCTGATGAGGTGCTGGTACTGTCGGGTGCTGTTAGGCTGTTTGCTTTTTCCCTGCTTAAAGGTGTCCTTTGCCTTGTGATGGACGCTAGAAATACTCCAGGCAACCAAATGCCCAGAGCTGGCTGAGAACTCTCAGTAGCGAATTGTTATTGCAAGGTCTGCAAAACCATTGGACATCTGGAAATGATCCGCTTTACAAACACATCCTTTATAAAGAACTAATGCTCTTCAGGCTTCGGGAGCCATTTCCAAAGTACTGCAGGGGAAAAGGAACTATTTTGCAAAAACAGAGAGACGAAGGATTTTCGCTTACCCCAGCAGCTGTGTGTGAAGCACCTGGCTGGGCACTGGGTGCTGGCTGCTGCCAGCTGTGTCAGCAGTGATCCCAGGCACAGCAGGAGATGTGCCCAACCCACTGTGTGCTGAGCAGATGGACGTGGTTTCTCCTTGGCTTAAGTTGCCTTAGTAATTCGGTTCCAGAACGTTCTCTTCATGATTCCCCAAGACAGATATATGTCACTGCTCCTCACAAGCATTGGTAGACTCTTTTATACCACTCTCATTTTTCATAGTTTGATTGTTTCCAGCCTTCCTCACCAGAATCGAACTAAATATATATCTAGCATGGAAAAAAAAAATGTGAAAAGAGGTGTTTCAGACATATGTGGGCAGATGCAGCTGAAGAACTGCCTTGAAGTGTTTCCAGGTCTCAATTTTAGCTTGAATAAAGTTTTTAGAAAAATCTGAAACGACTTTGGGGCATACTTGGGGGAAGAAGGGAGGAACAGAAATCATCATTCATAGAAAAGTCAGCGCTGAGGATGTTACGATTTTGTGTTGAACTCTTCATTTCATCCACCAGTGAATCGACTGAATGGTGCCTTGCTTTGCTGTAGGTTCAGGGCAGATGGATTTCCCAAGATACACACAGAAATAAGAAAGAAACTCATGTCAAATGTTATTGAGCAACTGTAAAGAGAGTTTTGAGGCCATTCATCTTTCACTTGTGAACCAGGTGCCTTCCTGATTCAAAGCACATAAAACAATGCTGTAGCAATGCTGCTTATACCTCTGAAGGCCTGGAGCTGGTCTGCATCAGCTCTTACCAAACCCCTCATCCAAAAATTAAACTAGATATTGCGTTGTGCATTAGGATTCAGGAAAGTCTCTGATTTCTTTAGAGGCAATAAGACTAATGGTAACACTTAGTATGATAAAAGCTTTTCCTGTTAAAAGCCGCATACCCTCCTTCTTCACCACGCAAGTCAATCTCTTCCTGCAAGTGTCAGTAGCAGGGATGGAATGAGATTGTACTATACCACGGTAAGCATTATTTTGGATAACCAGCCTCCAGATATAATCTCTTCCTAAAGCCTTCTGCATGCTTGAGATCATGCCCTGATTACATTGACATGAAGGTCTTCCCAGGAAGGGACACGCAGCAGCCTGCTGGAGCAATCTGTACACTCCTTACCGGCATCCTGAGCAGCCCGCTCTGCCAAGATAAGGAGCTGGATACTAAATTCAATCTTCCTGTCTGGGGTAGCTGCTTCCCCCCTTCCTGTCAACACTGTTTACATCAGTGCAGGCAGGACACAGTCTTCCAAGCACAGATTGCTGACTATCCCAATGCTTCTCTGCATTAGCTGAAAAACATACACTCTATTTGCTATCACTAGCATTGCATTATCTTATAGTAAGGCCATACTGCTCCCCTTTAATTAGAGACTGAAAAATTCAATAGGCACCTTATAAATCCCACCAGTTTTCAATAGCTAGTTAGCATTTTCCCCCCTCTGTAGACAATCTCATTTTAAAATACATCTATTTAGGGTACCTGAGGCTGAAATATCATGTCTGTTTGTCCAGTATGAAAACATCTCTTCTTTCTCCCAATTCTTCAGTGTAAGCTCCAAGGCTGTAAGCGTTTCAGTTTCATTAAATACTCATGAAAAACTTTAACAATATTCTTGTATTTGAGTAACAGTTATAAACCACTGGCTTAGAGGCTTTTCACCTGAATGAATGTATCTGAAGTCTATCACCTGGAAACAGCTTGAAAAGTACTGCAAGACGCCCATAGCACAAATATGAGAGGAAAAACCCCAACCCAAATGAGTTGCATTCAGCTCACTTCTCCTTGTGGACATCTTTGTGAAACACAACGGTACCCTCTGGAGGTGCAGCTCCTTTCTTCTGCACATCACTTCACTGTGCAGCTCAGGGGCCCAGCGTGGAAGTGACTGGGGGGCAGCAATGTGGGGTACATCCAGCCCCG
Source organism: Tetrao urogallus (assembly GCF_951394365.1). Classification (NCBI taxonomy): domain Eukaryota; kingdom Metazoa; phylum Chordata; class Aves; order Galliformes; family Phasianidae; genus Tetrao; species Tetrao urogallus. The sequence continues at coordinate 22,309,481 of NC_136815.1, read as the reverse complement.
TCTTCTGGGCCAGACCTATGGGATTGCAGTCATCCTAAAAATCTCCTAGAGGGGACACCTCCTGCGGTGGTTCTTTTGTCCTTCCTTTTGATAAATGTTTTGAGGACATCTGAACTTCCCCCTACAGCACGCTGCTTTTATCTCTGTTATTTAGGTGTGTCTGCATTACTTCAGAACTAAACAAACAAAATCCAAAGCAAAGATAAGGTTTATTTATCGCCTGAAAAATGTATCCACAAAGTCTTTTTACATCAGTTTTCTGCAGTATACTACTCGGCCTTGCTTGCTGTTCTGTTCCCTAATAAAACTTCTTGCCAACTGTTTCTCCCATGAAAGGGAAATAAATAAGGAAAAAAAGTTACTGAGATTACTCATCTATGGTGTGACTAGGCTAAATTCAGATGATACTCTTCACCAGCAAAATAAGCAACTTTTTTATGATTTTATGGGTGAGATATATCTGTGCTCTTGGTTAAAGGCACATTATTGCCTTGGGTGCAGATGTTAGCCTTGAAACTACAGAAAGAAGCACAAGAAGCACAACCTCACAGGTTAATAGAGACTGTGTGTAGTACTTAACTTCCATCTACTGATTTACTGAAGGACCTGAAGAGAGTTCAAGTGGATACACCATTTTATATCTTGCTGTTCACCAAAACCTTAACCATGGCTAACGGCTGATGTACTGCAAGGTACAGGTCCTTGGAAGATTCTCACTGCCAGCAGTCACATGCTATGGAGCAGCTCCCATCTTCCATATTGCTTTTCTTCATAGACAGAAACAATCTTTTGGCATTTCTAGAACCTTGATCTTATGCCAGTTTCTTTGTAAGTTTTGCCATCTTGTCACACCTTGGGCAGTGTGCTTTCATAGAGTCAAAGAACGGCCTAGCTTGAAAAGGACCTCAAAGATCGTCTAGTTTCAACCCCCCTGCTGCGAGCAGGGTTGCCAACCACCAGACAAGGCTGCCCAGAGTATATAAACTATATCAACTTTGTACTGGACATCATGAGATTCTGAATTACACAACCTCTGCTTGCCAAAATTGCTTAACAGCATTTTCAGAGGAAATTAATTTGGGCAGGGCGAAAGGTAAATCCCAAAGGAGACTCAGTTCTTCCTCTGATGTTGCTAGAAGATACATACACATGTGTGTGTATGTATGTATGTATGTATGTATGTTTATGTATATGCACACATATTTTTACTATGATTCTTTAGCTGAGGGCTAAAAGATAATCAGCTTCAGTACAGGTCAAGGACCACTTGAGTAGTTTGGATGAAGTCATGCAAAAATCAAGTGGAGTTGCCACAGATCTGGCTGCCCCATCTTTAATTACACCGATGGGAGACAAATACAAAAATAGGTAAACCTTCATTACTCTAGAAAAAAAGGCTGCGGTTGTACAGTTAAGCAGAAGCCTGGACTGCAACACTCAGCGGTGTTGCTCTGCCCTCTACAGACGACATGGTGTAATCACATCTTACTCCCAAAGACACTTTTAAAGTATGTCTAGAACAGCAGAATAAAGCTGTCAAAGTGAATTGAACACGCATAGGAACTACCCTCTAGGGTATAGCATAGGAACTACCCTCTAACCACACACTGTGACACTGCAAAGCATGAGTAAGGTAAGTTGGGGGTATTTGTGAGAGAGTGCTTCCTGTGAGTTCTTACCACATCCACACTGCCTATTCAGAATGAGAAACAATTGTTGCTCCAATGGCACCAATACCTGGAACTCAAGTGCGAAATGGATTATAAGAGATATTTAGGTCAATTACTCTAATTTGTGTCATGCAGAATTTCTTCATGCTGGAGAAACAAGATTTATTCCAATGCCTGTAGGCAGAGTAAGTTCCTCCTGGTACTTTGTCATAACATCTAGGAGACTGCAAATGGAGTGATCCCTTCATCCATACCCCACCTTTAAGTGCTATGAAACTAGTGATAGCCTGCCTTCACTAACACATGAAGGTACCAGCATCCCGCTCTGCAAGTTCAGCTATATGCCACCTCCCACAGCAACTGCCTCCAACTTTTATCCTAGCTAAACGTTCAAGAAATGTGGTAAATGCATCTGCCTTTTTGAACTCACTTCAATTTAATGTACTGTCCATGTGCTGTCTGATAGAGAACGATAAACTCTTTTACTTCATACATAATTGCTTCATCCCCACTGAGGTAAGAAAACAACATCTACTTGCTCTTTCTCACGACCTAGCAACGCTTTTTTATTGCTGGAATTTCATGACCCTTTCAACATCATTTTCGTAAGTCTTCTCTTAGACAGGAACAACGTATTAGAGTCACAGTTTTCAAGACACACAATTCAGATTTGTTCCACTTCTTCATTTTACTGACACATCTACATTTTAAAAAGACATTCCTCAATGCACATATGCCCAGTTCCAGGCACGGTAGGTGGCTCTCACAGATGAGCAGCACATGGCACTCCTTTATTTCCATCCCCCATAGGTTGGCTGTCTGTGGTGATCAGATTGTTGTATAAAAGGCAAAACTGGTTGGGCCCAGTGTGAAAAAAAAAGCCTGGTAGGATGAATTTGCTTTGGCATCTCCCAAAACAGCGCACTGTGTGACTGCCACTTGTGCCAGCTGCACACTCAGGAAAGAAAGAAGCGAGCGGTCTTCTAACAAGTGGAAACTTCTGGTGCCTCACATTTACAGAATGCTTTAAGTAAAAAACTGAAATACTTGCTCAGAAAAAAAGAAATCTTTATTCAATTTTTCACAGCGCAGACCCTGCCGTATGTAACACTACTATGCTTTAGTATGTTAAACTCTATGGCAGGCCAATATCTTTAATGAAAAAGTCATAAAGTAAAGCTGTAATAAAATATATTATGTACATCAGAACTTTGTTTCTCTTTAGAAGTACTGCATGAACACAGATTTTAAGAAGTTGCTATGACATTAAACCACCAACTACATTTCCAACTGCACTTTCGCATGGATTCTCATTTTGTTATACCTATTGCTTGTTTTGTTGAGGAATCTGCTATGGACTAATGCTGCAGGCTAGAAAATTTCCAAGTACATCACCCAAGCCAAATGAAAGTCTTGTTATCACCTTGCCTACTTCCCAAACAGAAATGGTATTATTTCTTCCAAAGTAAAAATTAAAGGAAAATAATGATCACATTTATACTCAGCAAAGCTGTTCTCCAGTACTTCAGTCTGACAACAGCTGAATGGCATTCTGAAACAAAATTCTTCCTGTAATCCCAGCTGTCTCAGAGAAGTGACACAGAAGTATCACGTAAACTCTGGGCTATATCTTGAGAACCTTCATGCAATCTTAGAATACTTTTAAGCACAGAAGCTCCAACGTTACATCCTTTTACATTCTTTTCATTTGAAGAGGTTCGTAACACCTAACACTGAAGGTAGGGAACTCAAATGCTTAATACCAGTCCTCTTTCCAACAAAATAATTACATTTAATGACACGCTATTCTGAGATCTAGAAATACATTGAATTCTGTAATGGAGAACACTGCAATAAGCATTATTTCTGCATGTGTCTGTAACTTCACTTGGACAAAATACCCCATCTATCTGACCAAGGTCAGGACCAAGTAAATATACTTGAATAAATGTGATTTCAGAGGAATGCTCAGGTTTCAGTACACACTTACCAATAAAGATTATCTTTTAACATTTTCAGGGCTTGGAGTGTAGTCTTAATGGCAAGATCATTTGATAACAATCACGTATGAGAGCACACTGTTTCTACAACTGTCTGGGTTAATAGAAGACTGAGGGCTGAGGTGACATAAGAAAACTGCTGATGTAATGGTATCAATCAATATTCACAGCAATTTTTACTTCTGCACTTTTAGTCTACATGTCTCAATTCCTCCCTAGCCTCCCCTTTTCAGGTGCTGCAGGTCGTCATCTTGTCGTAACAGTCACTAAGACAGATGCATTGAACTTTGTTCCAGCAAGGCTCCACACTTGGTAGTTCTAGAGAGGGTGACAACTTGTTTAAAACAGGGTGCAGGAGACACGCTTCTTCTCTAAGTCACATGAGACTTGGTCTCACCAACTGAGACAGGTGCTAGGACTTGGCCTGTTTCCTGCTCACAGTGTTTTCTACATTATGGCATCTGGAAGCCCTGACCAAAGCAGCATCCCATGGGGCTACCTGGTCATCAGTCTCAAATGGCCTTGAAACAGGCAAGCCAAGACAACTCAGCACTCTTTGAAGTACCTTCAAGAAGAACAAAATTCCTTCTTCTCTTTGCTTGTTAATAAATTAGGCATTATAACGGAGTTGTTCTCTCACCATTACCTGGTTCTAACTAGTGTTCTCCAGGAATGAAAACAGCTTCGACCCATGTGAACAAAACCAACCAACACTCACCTCTTACAGTCCACATAAGGACTATCTCTTCACTGAGGAGAGAAAGGTCAGCTGACCTCTTCCAGTAGCAGACTGGACATTAATCAGCTGGTCTCCTGTTTATGTGTCTCCTGAACCTGTTGTTTTAGACTTGTCACTGTTGAAACTGCTGTCTGAAACAGCAATGGTGTTGAAAATAACACCTGGCCCCAAAGTTTGCATACACCGCTATGCCAAGGGAGACTGAAGTATCTCTCCAAAGCCAATTCAACTCTGAGCCTACTAGCAAGGCTGCGTGTGCCACTGGAACATGCACATGCACTCTGCAGCACCAAAGCACTGTGCATGTAAGCACTGCTAGGTCTCCCAGGCACACTACAAGTCCTCTAAAAGCTTTAAAAAACGCTCATAGAAGTGGAAGGTGAGCAGGAAGCAGAATGCATTACGCCTCTGGTCACAAGCAAAATCTGCTCTTTCAGAAGGGTACAGAAAAAGCTACAGACTCAAGAGGTAACTTTTCTAAGAAAGATCATGTAATTGTTCTAAAAAAGCTCAGAAGAACAACAGATCGATCATGTACAAATTACAGCAATGAGCAAAATGACACAAAAACAGAAATAGATCAGTAGACTTAGAATTTGCACAAAGAAAGTAATTTTGAATTTATATGTAGAATATAGAATCATAGAACAGCTCAGGTTGGAAAAGACCTTAAAGATCATGGGTCCAACCATGACCTGACCATACTACCCTAACTAACAACCTTCCACTAAATCATGTTCCTGAGCACCACATCCAAATGGATCCGAAACACATCCAGGGATGGTGACTCAACCACCTCCCTGGGGAGCCTATTGCAGTGCTTAACAACCCTTCTGTAAAGAAGTTTTTCCTGATATCCAACCTAAACCTCCCCTGGCACAACTTGAGGCCATTTCCCCTTGTCCTGTCACCTGTCACCAGTGAGAAGAGACCAGCTCTGCTCTTTCTGTAAGCACCTTTCAGGTATTTGAATATTACACACTGCATAGCAGAAATACTAACAGACTTCCCATTATGGGACCTTTCAATAACATGATCGCCAAGATAATCCTGACCTTCCTTCTTCTCCCCTGAAACCCAAATCCATCCCTGTGTTATTTATACATAGTGAAAAGCAGGAGTTCATAAACTACAGTGACACTAGCTACAATCAAGACAATTCCCCAAGTAACATAATACTGGAAGTAGTGTTATGATGTTGCTGGGGGAAGGGAGTGTGTTGTAACAGGACAGTTACACTTTCTGAATAACATTTGGACGTGAGGCTGAAGTGAAAGCTACAGAAGCTGAAAAAAATCCAAACGTGAAAGTCAGTGGGGATATACTGCTTTCTCACTCCTTACAGACTGAGCTTTTTTTTCCCTTGAAAGTATCAACAGAAGTCATACAGTCTTCAAAACATCTTTTAAATTGCATGTTTAATAGTTGTACAATAACCTGTTCATCTCATGCAACGAAGGCTGAGGGGAAGTCAAAGAAATTCCCTGTGGTAAAAGTCCTGAGTCAGCAGAAAGTGCTTTGAAGAAAGCAGTATGAATTGGAAAGAAATTTCCAACACCTGCAGATTTTGGCTACTGTCAGCTCAAATAAAGTGTTGGGGGTGCGCTGAAACCTTAGAGGTGAGAGTTGATCTTGCAGTATACTTTTAAGAGATCTACAACCACTTGCTCATTAGCAGCTATGAGCAAAGCAAAACAGTATTAATTTCTGTGTAGAAATGTATACACTTGTGTGTCACGGCTGCATCTCAGCCCACTGTTTTCTCTGAGCCCAACATTTTGCAGCCAGGGGAAAAAAGGCTCTGTGCTAGATAGGAGGAACATGCTTAAGGTGCTTTATCTGTGTCTAAATCTGTCCTTTTCCTCTTCCTTTCTCTTACACTGCTGAATATGAGCCTTAGCATTATTTAGTCTCCACAAAACCTACAAATTGTTTCTCCTAATAATTCAACTCCCCATACTGCTTGCAATACAAAGTGAAAAAAAGAGTTTTTGGATAAAACTCTGAATGTTTTGATCTATTTCTAAATAGAAATATTCAGGTTTCTCTCTGTTGCCAGAAAACTGCAGGTACCACACACAGGAGGACTTCATTCTGCATGTTTACCACAAACCCACCGAAGCTGCTGGTCTGCCTGGAGGTCAGTTAATTCACTGATGGATCTCCAGCTGCACTGACAAGCATACGCTCGCGATCCTTTCTTCTTTATCATCTTTGCTCTCAGTTTATTGAGCTCAGGCATGTTATTCCTGTCAAACAAATGAATTCAGTTTAAAACTGTACTTTTTCTTTTCTTTTCTTTTTTTTTTTTTTATTAAAGAAGAAAACTCATGAGGCTATTTCATTTCACAAAAGCTCTTAACATTTCTGAGTACCACTGATAGGAATGGGTTTAGGGATACGCTTAAATTCTGTTTTGAACACAGTCCTCTCCTGAGAGCAAAACTCAGTGTGTAGTTTCTGAACTCTCAAATCAGATGCAGTTTAATGTTTCTGTAAGTAATGTTCTCTGTCTTGTTTGGAGACCCTGCTTCAGCCTCCAGAGAAAGAACCAGATAGAATCAATCTCATTAATAAGAAATTGTACAAAACTGTATAAATCTGATCAACCTTTCATCAATATTACAATTATCTGATACTACATCCTTTCATGTTATTGTATTTTTTATAAACTCAGGATTTCGGAAGCAAAAGAATTCAGACTTTAGGTAAATTGAAGAATTGTATTTTTATTTAGCCTTTCTAGCTACCAAACTCACCTTAGGAGATTTGGGCAGCACTGTATTTTTACATTTATTTTACAAATGTTGCTGTTTTTAAGCACTGAGAATAAAAAATTTTCACTGTAAAAGAAATGCAAGTTTTTGAAACCGGAGGGAAATCATAGGAAAACCAAAAACGTAGTATAAGAAAAATAATGGAACAGGAGAGGATTTATCCATTACTGCTCTGTTCCAGCTCCCACACCCCCTGGTGGCCAAACACGTACTCTGAACGCAACCATTATCTCCACCTGAGAACAGACACATACAGAGAATTCACCACAATCAGAATTTAAACTTGGTGTCTGCACTAGGAGCATGCCTTCTGTGTAACACTTCACTGAGTCTTAGCATTTGGTACAGTTGCAGAGAAACTGGAAAGAAGAATGCCTTAATTTTAACTCTTCCAAAAAAATCAACATGACTAAAATCAAAGAGTTCACAACATAACCAGAAAGTAAAAACCCCAACTCTCCAATTAATCAAATACTGCTTAAAAAAAAAAAATAAATAAAAAAAATAAAAAAAGCCTGTTAAGAAAGCAAGCTATTTGATTTTCACTGAACAGGGCAATACTTCATACTGCAGAAAGCAGAAAAACTGCCTTGAAACAATTGTAGCTTATGCCACTGCAGGTATGGTGAGAAGCACATGCTGGCACTGCATTCAATTTCTTTTTACATCCAGCAGTGGCCCATCAGAGGCCAACCCATCACACTGATTACCTGCTTATTTTGACAGTAATGCTGCCTCACAACTTACCAAACCTGAATTCTTTTTAAAAGCAGAAGGTGAGGGTGATGGAGGAAGAAATGGAAAGGCATGAACGCAGATGGTGGGAGATGTCTGCAGGAAGAATGCAGCTTTCCCAAGAGATTACTGAAGAGGTTGCACCCATGCTCCTTATTAGATAACATGGACTGCCAAGGACTCTTCACTTTCCCTGTTCCCATCAAGCCCTGAAGCAGAGTAAAACAATATTAACACCAAACCCTCCTGAGACATACCTGAAAAAAAGATAATCACAGGACTGATCCCAGATGTAGTCATTGAAAAGCGATACACGGAAGTCACAAGCAGTGCAACGCAGCTGGTCACACGTCCTGGCCAAAGACAAAAAAACCACCAGAAATCTCCAAGAGCTTGTAACAGTAAGAGAAGCTACACAAATCGTTACAGGTTTACAACAAAACACACTCATTAATACTAGAAATGTGGTTGACCTGTAATCTTAATTTTCCACATCTCTGGATGACCCATTATGTACGCATTCAAACCTACGATCACGCAGTAACTTTTCCAGGTTCCTTGAATATACCAAATAAACTGATATTCCATATACACTCTTTGTTCCTTCTCACTGGTGTGGCACCTGACTATCACCTGCATAGGCATCATGTGTAAATTACTACAAAAGAAGTTTACAAAAGAAGCAGAAGGAAATGCATTAATTTTCTATTGGATATCAGAGCTATGAATCTGAAGTCCCTTTCCTCCAGTTAAAACACCTTTCCTGAAGTTACCAAGCACTCTGCTTGTCCTCAATTGAGGCTCTGGGATGCCTGTCTTCAGTTCAGGCTGTGGGATGACTTAAACCAGTCTACTGATTTAGGAGGCATGCTCTGCCATCACACAGAAAGCTAAAGAGAAGCACAGAGAAATACAACACTCCAGAGCAACAACCTCCTTAACTACACGGGTTTGATTTTTGGAGTCTCTTATCTCATTTGCACACATTCTTCAACTCCTCAAATGAAAAAGAGGATCCTGTGGTCACAAACAGGGGACCGGAGGGGATCAGCAAACTCAGACTGCAGTTACAGGCAGCTGTGTGTTTCAATGGATATAGAGCTGTCCCTGCAGTTCAAACTCAGGGCTCTGCACCACCACAGAAACACAGTTGTGATTAAAACTAATTTAAAACTAATTTAAATTAATTTAAACTAATTTAGATTAAAACTAATGATAAATAGATTTTTTTTTTTTTTTTAACCTTTTTGAAATATTCGTTCCTACGCCATTTGGTGAAGAGCTTCCACCCAGGTACACTGGACAGCATCTGTGGATTTAATTAAAAGAAAATAATGAAGTAGTAGCAAAACATTTTGAAAAAAGGCAGCTTAATGCTAATTTAAACGGTTGTGCGTTACACTGCTTCAAGTAGTACTTTTTCAGCAAGATTTTCCTTTAGTCGCTTAAAGGCCTGGCAAGTTAATATTTATTCAATACAGGCAAAGCATCAAATGCTTATGAATGATTTAATTCGATTTTTTTTCTTTTGCCAAGATACTCATAGAAAAACTGTGATAAACAATGTCTATATGGAACTGGGGCTATTTAGTCTGGGGAAGAGGAGGCTGAGGGGAGACCTTATTATGCTCTTCAAATACCTGAAAGGTGATTGCACCGAGAGCAGGGTTGGTCTCTTCTCACTGGTGACAGGATGAGGGGAAATGGCCTCAAGTTGTACCAGGGTAAGTTTAGGTTGGATATCAGGAAATACCTCTTTACAGAAGGGTTGTTAAGCACTGCAATAGGCTCCCAGGTAGGTGGTTGAGTCACCATCCCTGGATGTGTTTAAAAACCATTCGGATGTGGTGCTCAGGGACATGATTTAGCAGAGGGCTGTTAGTTAGGGTAGTATGGTCAGGTTGTGGTTGGACTCAGTGATCTTTAAGGACTTTTCCAACCTGAGCTGTTCTATGATTCTTCAATGCTTCGTGACTAAATATTGCAGTGTTTGATAACTGCATTTGTCCAGAAGGCAGAGGAAACTTGTTTCATAATTACTTACAAGGTAAATCATTTTGACCACATGAAAACATATCAATAATTCTTTAACATTAACTTTCTGTTCAACAGTGTGTTTTTTCTGATAAAGTTAACTGAATACTCATTTCTTTTTCTTAGTTGACATCAAGACAAGTTAAACATGAGTAATACTATTAGACAAGCTATAATTAAACCATGTTCAAGTAGCCCGAATGTTTTTCATTTACCTTTTCCTATGAGCCTGTACAACAGCACTATTGCTTCCAGGTGTGACACTTGGGTAGTTAGACTTCAATTTCTATTTAAAAAGCAAAGAATAAAAGGCAGCATTTCAGCAATATGGCAATAGACTGTCTTACTCAAAAAGCAAGAGTCAGGAAATCCAAATAATCCAGCAAAACAGGGACTAAGAATTTGGGATTTTTCTTGTTCAGTTTTCTGTAAGGCCGTTGGAGACAAAATGTGCGGAAGTTACAGATAGATAGGTAGAAAGGCTTCTCTCCCCATAGCAAATTTCCAGCTCTGCCTGAAGGAACTGACACAATCACCTTGACTTTAGAATGAAGACCTACTCCTGCCTCCTGGATATGTCTGGAGTGCTGTGCCCAATACAAAAGTGATACGGACATCATGGAATAGGTCCTGCAAAGCACCATGAGGGTGATTAAAGTCTTTAGACCATCTGACATACAGGTAGAAGCTGAGAGCTGGGACTGCTTAGCCTGTGGAAGATCAAGGTCGGGAGAGTTTTGTCAATGGATACAAATATATGCTGGGGAGAAGCAAAGATGACATATTCAGACTATTGCCAGTTTGTGTCAGTGCCCACTGACAAGAGGTGGGGTGATGGACACAAACTGAAACATCAGAAAAAAAATTATTGTGAGGATGATCTAACACAGGAACAGGTTACAGGTTTAGTTTGTGAAATCTCCTCACTTGAAAAACCTAATTCAAAATTCAAAATCTAACTGGACACACTCCTAAGCAACAGGCTCGAGTAGATAATTAGTTTTTTTTTTTTTAATTTACATTTGACATTACCTTGAACTAGCATTCCATTTAACAGCCTGGGTTAGGTGATCTCTTTATATCTCTCCTGTTCATCGCTACAGGATTGTTGCGCTTTCCTTCCTGCTTTATTTTTCAGTTTAATTCTACAGCATATTTCCATTCTTTCTTGTTTTATATCAGTTTTAGTTTGTAGTGCTTTTTAATTTTTTTCCATCACTGGACTTCATGCTTTCTGCATTTCTCCAGACTTGTACTCACCAGAGGTGTTCTGGCAAAGCTGCTGTCATTACAGATTTCATCAATAATGTCATCTATATCATCTTCATCACTGCCAGCACCCATTAATGTTCTAGCTGATCTGAAACACAAGCAAATCAACTTTCATTTTGCAGCACGATCAGAGTAATTATAAGAACTGTAAGTTAAAAACATAAAATTAGTCACAATCTTGTCCTCTAATATTACTGTAGTATCTAAGGTAGGCCCTCCAAATAATTATGGACAAGATATACCATGCAGGATAAGGCCTCTTCATTGAACTGTCTCATAATTGGCCTTCTGCTTATTGCCTTTATTCCCTACCACTTCCAACCTTCAATAAAGTAGTGATAACAGAACCCCTGCTGCACTCACTGAGTAACAGATTGGACAGCCCTGATTTTTCACATTTATTTTCAGCAGCAGATATACAGAAAGGTCAGAAGAAGCTCTCTCCTTGTGTTAAACGACTTGCAAATACAATTTAGAACACAATGCATTGGGCTATTGTCTCCTGCTGGCTTTTTTTTTTTTTTTTTCTTCTTCATACCAATCAAAATGCAGAAATCTCTAAAACAGTGAAGTAACACTTTGAAATTAGCAAGCTTTATGCCTCACAGATCCCATCTAACGTGCTCAGGTCAGTCACTATTCATGTGTCCAGCAGTCTTCGATGCAAATGCAGCAGGCTTTCTCTGGGGGTGTACCACCACTGAAAATGGTTCTATTACTGTCCTTTTAGAAGGAGTGACAAGATTGCAGGTCAACACTAAAAGCAGACAGTGATAAAATACAGCAGTAATACATGGGAGAAGTGACAGATGTATTTGGAGAGATGTCTGTATGGAAATTTGAACCTGCTCTTTAGTATCACAACTAGCTCTTGAAGCAGTGAATCTGCTCACTAACCCCGTGTCTCCAACCTGGCAGAGCACAGTTCCCACTCAAAAAGCCTTTATTTTTATTCTTTTCAACTATAGCAGCAGTGTTTATTTTTATAATCCATAATTTATAAACTTAAGAGCCTTTGTTAGCAATTCAAAGTGGATTAACTGCACATTAAGCCTTTAAAGCTAGATGGGTGAGGTGGGAGGCATTTGTAAAGCTCACCTTTGTTGGTCTGTGAAAGAGGGTGCTGGCTTTGTATGCATATCTGTGGTCCTTCTCATCGTGTAAGAGACAGAATTGGCCATCTAGGGCAGCTGCCTACAAGGAGATGTGCTCTCTGTCCTGCTTATAAAGATGGCTCAGTTGATGGATGTGGAAGAAGCCGAATTGACAATGAACGCTGCTCAGGTCACTGTTTGAACACTTCAGTGAGAGCAGGCTTAGCTGAGGAAGCAGCGAGGAGCATCCACTCTCCTCGGGAGCCTCAAAGCCTATGAAAAGCCTACAAGCCTATGAAACATTTCCCACTGTGGGCCTGCAGCCAAGGAAAGAACTCCAAGGAGGGCAATGCCAGGCTGCTAACCCAGCAGCTAAAAGAAGCTGCTCCACGGGCAAGGTCAGCTTTAGCGCAGTCTTAACCAGGAACGTCTGAGCACGAAGGGACCCCTGCAGGCCAACTCCCCTGTACTGACTAGGGACAGCCACAGCTCACCGGCTGCTCAGGGCCCCTAGAGCCCAGCCTCAGGACCTACCGCCGCTCTGGGCAAACCGGGATGCCTCACCGCGCTGACCTAACGAGCTTCTTCCTTACATCCAATCTACATCTCCTCTCTTTCAGTCTGAAACCAAACGACGGAGCTAAGTAACATCTGGCCGTGGCTCACAAACAGACGCAGGTTTAGTGCCACTTTTTTATTCCGATACTCCTGAGAAACGGCGGCAACCAGACGTGGGGCCGTAATCCCACATGCTGAGCTCCATGCTGGCACCACCCCCCTCCTGCCCCGCCGGCCGGAGATTCGCACGTCGGAACGCCGCTCACCTGCCCTCCGCCGCCGCCGCTCGCTCCCTGTCGCCGTTCCGACCTCCGCCCGCAGCCCCCCGCTCCGGCATGCGGCAGAACCTCCGCTCCACCTCGTCCAGTAGCCGATCCAGCTCGTCCGCCATCTTGCCGCAACCGGCTGTTGCCAGGGCGGCCTCGCACCGCCCCCCCTTCCAGGGCGGAGCCCCCGCTCCCGCCGGGTGCCGGAGTGGTCCTGGGGCGGTTCTGCTGCGGTGGAACCTGTGAGCCCGTCCGCCTGGTCTGTCCGGGCGGGTGGACTTGTTCTAAACGAAAAGTGAACAAATAAAAACGTTCCTCCGGAACACCTCGGTTCCGGCCGTAGTCGGCAGGATTCGAACCTGCGCGGGGAGACCCCAATGGATTTCTAGTCCATCGCCTTAACCACTCGGCCACGACTACGCATGCTGAAGTGTGATTTCCCAGCGTACTAGTGATGTATGCCCGGCTGCCGTCACTCCAGGCAGCTACCTCAGGGCCAGGAGCGGCTCTTTCCGTTAGAACTGGGGCCATGGTGACTTAGAATTTAGGTCTCTGCCGGTAGAGCAAAATGTATAAAACAGAGCTGATGCTTAATGGACGCCTGTAGGAAATTTGCAACTGGCCATTGACGTGCATGGGAGGGTGAGACTGGGATGTGTCAGCTTCTGGCCAGTTCTGCCCGGTTCTGGTTGGTTCCAGCTTGCATGCTGAAGGTAGCATTGAGGGAAGTGGCTGTGGCCAGGTTATAACCAAGGTAATTTGCAGCTTCCCAATTTAGAGTGCCCCAAACATACACAGCGTGTTGAAAGGACGCTCTACAAGATAACCAAGTGCCACAGCCTTCCAGCGTGTGCTCAGCCTCCTTGTCCTCACAGACAGCGCCCTCCCTTATTGCTGCTGACAGGAAACTTGGCACTCACCCCCTCACCAGGACCATGACAATTGGATTGGGGTTGCAGTTCCTCACAGCTCGGAGTGCAGTCTCTCTTTTACATGGTGTTTTACAGTTCTCCCGGCGTTGCCAGCAGTGAACTGCCAGCCACGTTTGGATTCTCTCCCTACTTCAGCTTTTATTTATTTGTTCCATTTTTCTCCTCACGTATCTTGGGGCTCTGATACCCCAGCCAAGGCAATGGCAGTGCTGCTGGGAGATGTGTGGGATTAAAGCAGTTGTGAGCCTGCCCTGGTTGATTTGACAGAAGAAACCAAATAGCACTGATGCTGCTCCAGCTCTTTAAAGTGGTCCCTTGGTCAGAACTCAATGTCATGTAGGTAAATTCAATCCAGAAGAAGTGGATTTTTGGGTGGAATTTTTACATCCATCTCTCACAGCTGTGGAGAGTTTAAACTAATCACAATTCTCCCTGGTACGCTATCATCTCCGTGATTTGAAAAAGGATCAGGAGCCCACAGGCTTGGAAAATGCTGCAGAAATGCTTGTCCTGAAGTACATCATCACATGTGGAAAAGACCACTTGCAGCATCATCGTAAAGGAGCTTAAGAATGCTGAAATCCAGTATCATTCTGGCATTCTTTCAAATGGCCTTAGAAATCCGAGTACATTCTCTTTTGACTGCAAAACAGCTTCTTTCCCTTTCCATCAATCCTGTGGCTGTCAATGTGTCTGCTGTAAGGTGCCAAAAATGTATGGAGTGTCTATGGGATAAGTGTGCCAAAGTTGGGGTGCCTCAAGGCCTTCTCCCACAAACCCACTGCTGCATTTGCTCAGTTGGAAAGCATTTGAAAGAAAAAAAAAAAAGAAAAAAGAAGGCACAGACCTCACAGACCTTTAGAATTCCTTTAACTACGGAGATTGTTTTTGTGCAGATTACTGCTTGCTGTTTAGATCTTGTTGTTCAAAACTTGCCTGATGCAATCAAAGACACTTACTGGCTCAAATTAATTCCAGACTAGTTTCTGGAATCACACTGAGGTGAATCTGACATATTGGGCCATCAGCTAAGCTGTGGTCAGGAGGAGGAGTGCAGGAGAAAGGAGCTGAGGTCACGTCCTGAATTTTGCCCTCTCTTAGGAGATGAGTGAATTAATGTGTGCAAATCATGTCTTCTGCTGACATTATATTGATGCAAACAGAATGGTTACCGACTACCGAGGGCTGGAAATGTGTCAGTCTTAAGTACAGAATGACAAAACGACCATTCTGCTATTCTGTCTGTCAATGCTTTTTTTTTTTTTTTTTTTTGAAGACTCATTGTGTGTCCTATGGAGAAGAGGACTGGGAGGCTGGCCTGGGTGGAAGCCATCATTCTCTCTAATGCTCAAGCCACTGCAGCCTTCTTAGCAATGCTGATAAAACTGGCTTTTGCTACCACAGTGATAAGGACAAAATACCTTCCTAGGGCAGAATGTCAATTTGCCTGCCTATTTTCTCTGGGAACCAAAACCAGCTTTAATAGGAGTTCAGCAGAACTTTCCTTAGCTCTCTTCTCTGAATGACAAACTCTTTGGGGCTGAGGCAGTGATAAAGGCTGATGAAGTTGTAATTTCTTCTGTTCCTCCAAACTGCTGCCAGCCACGAACGAAAGGAATACAGGGAGACCTTCTTGCTGTGGTGATAACATGGCTGAACTTTTTCTGCACTGTCATCTCTTGCCTCAGAGGATGGGAAGGAGGCAGAAGCACAGCAGCTGTCTGTCACCAAGGTGGTATGCTACCTGTAGCAAATGTGAATGGCTTGAACCTCATTTTACAACCAGTTCAACCTCTTGCTTCCAGTCACAGGATATTGTTCTGGTACTGTTCCTGGTCACACTCCAGTATATCATTTTGAGTGACGCTATGCTTATTTTCCAGTAGTGGTACAGTGCATTGACATGAGTAAATCCAGGCCACATGTAGATTCTTGGCCATAATTTAATTACTAGCAAGCATTTCTGTGGATGAAATTATTCTCTGTAAAGATATCAGATAGGGAGACAACGTCTTGAAAGACTGCTTGGCAGAAGAAATAGCAAAGTGTGCAAGATTCCTTATGTAATGTTACTCGCTTATTATGTTGAGAGACAGCCTTGGATCAGAGAGCAATTTAAGCTGGAGGCCAATTCAGACTTGGACTTCACTGCTGATCCTTCCCATCAAAGGTGCCAGCACAGAGGGTAAATTTTCATATAGGTTTTCTGGCACAGCTCCCTCACTCTTGATGGACCAGACTGGCATTAGAACTGGAAAAAATTTCAGTTACTTCCAATCTTGAAATTAATCATTTCAGGGTTAGGGTGTGAGCACCCACTACCTAATTCCTGTGTTATCCAGTTCCGCATAGGAAGACTTTCCTGAGGAGAGCAGTTAAGTGTCCACAGAGGCAACCAAACCTGTTAACATTATTTTGGATCTTTGTAGGCACGCATGCCCATTTTCAAGAGAGTATGACAACGAGGCATGTGCTAAGGGAAGGAGAAGGTTCTCAGGGCAAAACGTACTTGTCTGGGCGCATTTAATGAATCACAAAATCATAGACTGAATCATAGAATGACTTGGGTTGGAAGGAACCTTAAAGCCCATCCAATTCCAACCCCCTGCCATGGGTAGGGCTGCTACTCACCAGCTCAGGATGCCCAGCGCCCCATTTAAACTGGCCTTGCACAACTCCAGGGATGGAGTACCCACAGCTTCTCTGAGCAGCTTGTGCCAGGGCCTCCCCACTTTCTGAGTAAAAATTCTTCTCCTAACGGCCAAATTAAATCTCCCATTTTTTGGTTTGAAACCATTCCCCCTTTTCCTATCGCTGTTAGACTGTGTAAAAAGTCAGTCTCCCTCCTGCTTGTAAGCTCCCTTCAAGTACTGGAAGGCCTCAATGAGGTCTCCCACGAGCCTTCTCTTCTCCAAGCTAAACAAGTCCAGCTCCCTCAACCTTTCATCGTAGGAGAGGTGCTCCAGCCCTCTGATCATCCCTGTGGCCTCCTCTGGGCCTACTCCAACAGTTCCAACCTGGCATAGCCTTGAAAACTGCCTATAAACATGACATTTTGATCTCCATGAGGGCATAGCAAACATTGTAAAGTCATTTCTGGAAAATAAAGCAAAACAAAACAAAAAACCCTACAAAAAACCCCAACCTGTTAGCTTCTAAGGCTGTGTATCAAGCAGGTTATGCTTTGAAATGTTAGAATTACGTGTAACTCCGCATAAAAATGGTGTTGCCAGGTGCTGCTTGGCTTTCCTGCACCTGCATTCTCTGGCACCCAGGGTGTCTGCCCCTGTAAAGTAGAGCAGAGGGAGGCATGTGGTGATAAAGCAAGTTAATGCAGGGGAACCATCTCATCACAAGGAAAAAATGTTTCCATCTAAAAGATAGAAGTAATAATTAATAGTAAATGTAACATAACTGACTTGCTAGGAAGTACGTAAGCAGTGGAACATGAGCAGTAAAGAGCAAATGTCCAGCAGAGACGGACGGGGGCTATTGTGGAAAAATCTTTCCTACTGGCTGCCCATTGCATAGCTGCAGTGAGAGACAAACAACATGCTGGGCCATCCTAGCTGAGGGATGCAGGAGTTGAAACCAAAGCAGCAATAGAATTACATCATCCTTGCCAAGGCTGGAAAATATTTTTCAGGGATGATGCTCCAGACGAGAGCTGTGAGCAGGGAATAGCTGGCCCATAACCTGCGGGGTCGTGGTGTGAATATGCATGTGAAGGGGAAGATTGGGGTTTGTGTGATTTTGTATTTTTGTGAGGGATTTTAATGGCTAACTAACATTGCATCCCTGCAAATGGATGCAGCTTTCTTACACTCCTTAAATGACTTGTCATTCTAGAATAAGTGAACTCAAGGAATCCTGTAATCTCTTGCACTTAGTGTCTTAGTGCCTTAGTGCGTGCCTTTCTTTCGGGATGATGCTGCGTATCAAAACCAAATGCAGGAGAACCCAGCTGTAACAGTTCAGCTAAGTGCATGGCAGGAGCGGACCTGGAGGAAAAGTCTGAAATGTGGACATGTAACTGTGCGTATGTCCTGCCAGTAGTGCTGGTGAACCTGGGTCTGCTCTCTGGAGTTTCTGATGGGCTCTGGCCTTGGAAAAACTAGGCAGGGACTAGGTTCAGGGATTTCCCCTCCAGAGCAACCCAAGTGGGAGGCTGCGCCAAGAAATGGACTCTGGTTAGTGGTAGGGCCAGCAATGTGAAACCCCACTGCAAGTTTTCTGGGATTTCTGTATCTGCTGATCTATCTGCTCTGTCTCTCCCATGATGTTGCCCTGAACATCCACATCTGCTCAAATCAGGCTTCTCTGTGGGCCCCTCAGTTTTATTGAGGGGAACAGTATAGAGACAGGCCTCCATCTCCTTCTTTTTCAGCAACCCAGCCCGAAGGCTATGTCACAGAAGTGGGGGAATTTAAGGAATTTGTGGTCAAATCTGAATCTATGTGCTGTGTGGCTTCTCTGCTCTCTAACTTTGATCACTACCAGGGAGTCCATCCCTGTTCTGTGGCATCTAGAAATAGATTCTCTCTTGCCTTGTCTTTCACATAATCAGTCAGCTCTTCTTCTTGCCAAAGCTTCCTCTTGCCTTGATAGGATAGTAAATATTTTCCTATTGGAAGTTTACATGGACTAGATCAAATCAGCATCTGTTTCTGGTCCAAATGTTCAGAATGGCTTTACGTAAAGAGTTTTGGATCTTGTTTTAAATGTTTTGTAGTTCTAAGTAGGCACTGTGGTATTTTGCTGTTTTTCTTTTTTTTTTTGCATGAATCATGCACTTGATAAAATTAGCAGTATGAGATATTATGATTCTAGATGCAGAGCCCTCAGCAGAACAGATTCAGACATTTCTGAATGACGCTGCATTTTGGAGGGACTTGGACACTTGACAGGGTTGGCATTCGCACATTTCAGGTTCCAGATAATTCCTTTATTTTACTGCATAATATGTACCTTGTTTCTGATACCAGCATACCAATCAGTGAAAATATATGCTAGACGTAGTCATGTGACATGTGAATGCTGTTTGCATTTGTCTTTGTACATGCACAGTCTTTTACAGCTAAAATGACTTTTAATAATGTCAAGAGGAATAATGTCTTTTGCAGCTTCCTTGTAGCACCTCTCTATGAGCTTAATAGATACTAAAAAGTGACCTTTATCTCTGTAACTCAGTAATTAGGTTTTCATTTGGTCTTGAAATAAACAGTTTTATTCCAGTTCAGTTAATGAACAATGTTGTTTTCTAAAGGGGAAAGATCAAAGCTGAAGTCACTGAAACTAAAAGCTACAAACTCACCAATTTCAGTGTGTCAGGATTTCATACTGAAGGTGAAAATCCAGTCCATCTCATCAAAGTATTGTTTCTTGCTTGAGGACACAAACTGGAAGCTTTTCTTCCAAGTCGTGTCTCCCAGCAGAGGGCATTGCAGGGTGACATTACGGTTTTTAGAACAAGCTGGCAGAAGGTAAAGTGAATTTCAAGGAGTTGTTTGACTGGTCTAGAATTTATTTTAATTACCTCCACTGGGAGAATAGATTATCAGTCACTTAAAAGATGCTGCTGGTGAACTTGTAGTTGGAAGATAGAAGCAATGTTTTCTTGCAATCTAAAAAGACCCTAATTGCCAGAAAGAGAAAACTAATGCCAAAAAGCATTTACACTTCAGAATCTCTATCACACAATTTACTTTCTTCTCTTAAAGGATACTGTAGTCTGAATTGCAAAAGCTTGTTTCAATCTGAGATCTTCTTGATGTTCTGTGAAAAATAATGAATTTTTCCCTTTAAAAATGAAATGAGGAATTCAAGTAAAAATGATATGAGCATTAAGGAGAAGAGAGGAACTTCATAATTCATGGTGGATGTGGTGAAGCAAACATAAATTCAAAAAGCAGACATAGGAAAAAAAGATTTTAAAAAGACAGAGGTGTGCTCATAGCCACAGGCAATGCGTAGCCTTCAGTGCCAGCTTTCTGTCTTTTCTGCCAGCTCTGCCCCAAGCCCAGCATCTCTCCACATGACATTACTGCAGCACTTCCAGAAGGAAGACTGAGATGTTGGTACCCACAGAGCAGATGAGGTGTGGCCTCAATCTGTTCGACAGCCAGACTTTCTCTAGGCAGTGTTAAGGTTGACTCCACAACATGAGCATCCTGTTACAACTTCGTCTGTAGGCAGCTTTTAGTCTGGCTTACTGTGTGGCCCTCTAGCAATCTGAGCGGACATATGTCTTGGAAGAGCAGAGTGAAGGGTTGAGGGGAGAAGGAAAGGCTGAGAGGTGTGAGGAGTGATAGTACTTTCTCTTGTTTAGCAGTTTTCTTTGGTAGGTCACAAGGAAGCTTCAGAAGTTACTCTATTGGTCTAGTTTTACAGGTGGGAAAACTGAGGCATGCGGGAGAGTATATCCTGCCCAGAACCCTCAGGTAAAATTAGCCCCCAAAGTACTAAGACCACTCTGATCACTTCTGCTGCTGAAGTCTTAGCCTAGTACATCCTGTGTTATACTTGACTGTACAATGCTTATGTGCTGCAGTGAGGAGCACTTGCAAAATTAAAACAAAACGTAAGTGGGCAAATTCTCATACATTGATTTTTGATAGTGTTCTCATCAAGGATACTTAATGGCATTAAAACCAAGCAGACCCGAACAGCGCAAAGGTCCCAAATTTGAATTTCAATGAACAAAACTGAGGGAGTGGTTGAGGTATTTTATAAATACTCTAAAAACACCTAATAGGCATTCTGCTCTAGGGGACTTGAAAGGGCCGTAACCTTTCCTACAGCTTAACAACACCTATCTCCATAAAACTAAGTTAAGAGAAATTCCCTGCATTCCCACATTGAACACTTAGCAGTCTTTTCAAACTTATGATATGGCAATAAATATAGCTTATAAACATAAAATTAAGGTTATGTGGACTTGTAACTTTTTATTTTATGCTAGCTCTGTGGGTCACTAGCAAATTCTACAGGGTTTACTGTCTTGAAGTCTGCAATGAATTACGTGAATAAAGTAAGAGGAAACAAAATACAAAATAGAAAGCAACGGTCACTCTTTAAACAGACACATTGGGTGTTTAAGGGGAGAAGAAGGGCAAACAATGGGAATGGGAATCCATCATGAAATTCACAGCTTCTCATGCTCTACAATTTCAGGTTCTTTTAACGCAGATCTTTGTTCTGTACAGGCAGCTTGCTAGCCTACATGGTTGTCATTGCTCTCATGGGGTGCTTAATGGGTACAGAACAACTGAAGAAAAGGTGATATATCTTGCATGTAATGAGTAGTGTTTCCTTGGAAAGCTTCTGATGAAGTTCTGGCAACCTGTTCAATGTGAAGTCCAAATTTTTTTTTTTTTATAATTTAGATGTTCTTTACCGCCATGTAACTACTAAATGTTGTCTTCTTTGTGGCTGTGTCCTTACAAATTGCATGACAGTGTGCAAAGTTAAAGATCCCTGGCTCCTCCAGAAAACGTCAACTGCTTTTATTATGTAGTTTTACAGCACATAGAAGACCTTTGGCTTTCCACTAATGTAACTGTGAACTAAAGCATAATAATCTGCTTTTTTCAGTAGTGACTGTAGAGTCAAGTTCCCTCAGCTGTTAGTTTTCTGAACAGTGACTCTTCAAAGACTTCTGCTCTTAAGAAAACAGGTGAGTAGAATTTTCTGGAAATCAGCCCTTTCTAGGGTAAATTTGTGACCACCTTCCAGTGTATCTTTGATCTTCTAACAGTCATTCTGTGGTCTTGAAAACTTTGAAAGCCCACCCAAAGGACAGCCTTGCTTAACGTGAGAGTCCAGTGTCTTGAAATCTCTGGCTTCTGCAATGATTACAAGCATTTGGACAGCATGGAAATTGGATGCATCTTTACTGACTCAGGCCCTTAGCTAAAAGAAATACAGCCACAGCAGGAGGGGGCTAAGGAAGGGAGCAATTCACTTAGTTTTCCAATTGCAAAAACATGGTATTGCAAAAACATGGCCATCGTAATTTAAAGGCCTTTGGAACAGTCTTCTTCATTTCCTCCTATCCCACTCCCTCCACTTTCTGTCTTGGTCTGGCTTTTGTTCGCTTCACGCAGCCTGCCAGACCAACCCGAGCCTGCCTGAACCCAACTAGTTGGTCCCTGACGTAATCCTGAATGGTGACCTGAGAGGCCGACCTCAAGATCTGCCGGGTGGAAAAGGACCCACTTGGTTTTAAAGTGCTGGCTCTGTTTTGCAAAGAGCTGGCAAAGCATGTTTTTCTTTTTACTTTTATAGCTTGTTCCAAAGTCCATGGAGGATACACAGCTGGCTGGCAATACCACAGCTAATTCCATGGCTACAGAATCTTAAAAAGCCTCTGGTGATGATGCTCGAAAGCAATGCACACGGGTAATGCACAGTAAGTAATATGTATGCTGCCTACAGACCTGCATGCTCTCCACAAATGCACAACATTTGTGAGGTGTTTCATTAATCTGTAGTGGAAATAAAGCACACATTCCTATAGATAGCAAGTTCTAGGTGCTCTTGATCTATGTCAGTTCTCATTCTACCCTGCTGCTTCCTGGTCTCCAAGTCTAATGCCATCTAAAGTGAGTGACACCTTCCAAACCTGTTCTACATTTTTGTACTTGCATTGTCCAGGCAAGTGAAAGTTGTTGTTTTAAAACTCTCTGAATGAACATTCTGATTCCAAGTCATCTTTCTCTCCTATTTGGCTGTTTATTGATGATAGTTTTGTTCTCCCACGTAGCATTCAAGCCAGCTGGGGATCTAGTTCTAGGTCTCCAAATAGACTGAAACTTCTAGACCTTCTCAGGGCTAGGTCTCAGGGACAACATCAATATGTCCTGAAGAGGATGCAACAGAGCCTCTGCTCTTTCAGAGGAAGGTTATTGCTACATCTTCTTTCACACCACACCACTCAATTCCTAGTTTTATTTATTTATTTATTAATGCCTTTACCAAGGATGTGCAAAATCCAAATCCAGTTCCATTCTCTGCTTGAAAAGGTCCAGAACTATTTTCCCCACCCATTTCAGGAAAAGTCTTTATTCTCTCTTGTTTGGAGAGGTGTTCTCAGTTCTTGTAAAATAGAAACCAAGACTTAATAGCTACCATTTAATGTTCCTTAATTGTTAGCTTTGTGGTGGTTTTAGGGACACTCTTCTCCGAAAGTGTTATGAGTGATTTTTCATTTCACATTGAATAATTAAAGGAGGCCTTAAATGTACGCCTTGGACCACAGGCTGGGAGTTGAGTTCTCAACCTCAGTCAGCATCCCAGGAGGATCTGCAGCCATGCTTATATGGTTTTGGCCAGAGAGCCTTGGAGGGATGTTTTGTGGTTAGGAGAGGAAGTGCGAACTATTCAGTGGAGGGAAGAACTGCTGAAGTGCTCTGCCCAGTTAGCTGCTGTATAAAACAGTGGTGGTAGGATCTCTGTATACCAGCTTTTTAAAGACAAGAATGATCTGTAGCTAACTTCTGAAAGACAGAGTTTCAGGTGGAGCTTTGGGGCGCTTGATTCGAAGGATGATGGGGTACTCTGCAGCACAAAGCAAGGATTTTCAGCTTTGGGGGAAAAGGAAGCTGCTAACACCCTTTTGCACCCATGTTTCATGTTAGTTAGATCTACACATAAATCTCCTCAGGGCTGGGAGTGTTGGGATCCCTTCCCAGAATTTCTGCTTCAAAAATGCATGCGGGGGAAACCTACCTGAAGAGGGGTTATGTGGCTTTCAGTATTCAACTACAAAGTTGACCATCTTAGTGAATCTTGCTTGCCCAATACTAGAATTCATATATGCAGTTGTTGATGTCTACCTCAGTGGGTTGTGATTCACAAATAACTTTTCTTTATAGCATTTAAATGGAAGACGCCATGTGAGAGGAGCTCCAGCTCTAGTATTGTACTAGTAGACTAGTATAGTACTTGTAGACAGAATCACAGAATCACGGAATGGCCAGGGTTGGAAGAGACCTCAAGGATCATGAATGTCCAACCCTCCTGCCACATGCAGGGCCACCAATCTCCACGTTTAATACTAGACCAGGCTGCCCAGAGCCCCATCCAACCTGGCCTTGAACACCTCCAGGGACGGGGCATTCACAACCCAGATAGTAACTGTTGGTTACCTGCAAGGCATATCCATTTACTCATTCTGTTGCTACTGCTGAAATCAACCTGAAACAGGCATACATCTTCACTCAGGCTTCTATATGTCCTCCCTACCATGGCCCCAGCACAGTAGGAATGTAGAATAGAATTGGCAAAGGGATAAATAAATACAACGTAGTCCAAGACCAAGGAAATAAATGACATGAGTTCGTTATTTTTAGCTATCTTTACATTTTTAGCTTCAACTTTTCCACATAGATCAGGAATCTTAATGATGAGCGATGATCTTTCAGTCAGTGCTGTGGCAAAAGCTGGGCAGAGCCTCTGAAGCAAGAGATGGTGAGCAGATCTCACTTCCTTCCAGGAAGGGAAACAGCTAACCTCAAGAGACATTAATTTTATAAAGATAAAATATTCTGGATTGTGCAAAAAAAAGATTTAAAAGAGTGGTGTCCACTCTTTCCCAGGCAGTTAAAATGCTCCTAAGATATACATGCATCCATGGTCTTATTTCAACTTCTGTGTCTTTTTTCTTCACCAATTTCTTTCATCTTCATTTTTCTTCCCTTTCCCAAGTATATTACCGTCAGTCAGCACTGAAAGGCTCCTCTTTTTGTGTCCTTCGCCACCCTGCCAGCCAAACAGTGCCCTGAATTTGGGGCCTGATCAGGCACACATATACTCACTCACTGCCTCAATGCTCTGTACCTTCATAGTCACAGGCTCCTGGCACACTGAGCACTTTTTCCTTTCTCATGAGCACCAGCCATTCAACCTTTACTTTACCCACTCTGGCACCTATTTAGGACACTTCCTGGTGTCTGTCTCATAGCCGTGTATCCTCAGAGTGTCAGGTCCCTGCCTTGAGATCTGGCAATACTTTGGGGTTCATCTGGGAGAAAGAGAGTCAGAGATTTGTTTCTAGGGATGAAATATAGCTAGTGGAGGATGAGGTGCATAGAAGAAGGAGAAGCTGCTGTCCTTGCATGCGGGAATGGGGTAAGAATGAAGGTAGCTGAGATGGGCATGCGTTTCAAAGTGGGGAAAGAGAAGGAGAATAGGGCCTGGATGGTGTTTGATGGCTGAGTCACAGGCTACGTTTGTCCTAAATGAACAAGAAAAGTTTCCTTCATGAGAAAGACTGATAGAATTTACACCTTGTTGGACACCAAAGCATGAGCAGTTGTCTGTGCCTGTCACCCAAGCATCAAGCTCCTGTATGATTCTGAAGACAGACTATTAGTTTTAGTAGAGTTTTAAATTTGCTTCTGTTATTTGTTCTTACCACTGTCTATGCTATAAATAACATGGAAAAAACAGGAGTAGCCAATGAAAGCAGAGGGGCAAAAGTGAAGTTGCTTGATGAAGATAAAATTGGGTTTCATATAATTATGGATTTTATAATCATTATGATGATTTGTGATTGTTTTCCAGGCAAGAAATGTCAGTATCTGTAAAACTGCACCTGCAACAAGGCTGTATTTTCTGCATAGCTCTAAAGGAAAATGTGAATCATAGATTGTTACAGGTTTATTTCTTGATAAGTCATGGGTTTTCCATTATTACAATTCCTTTAGGACAACACCAGAGTCTTGAGTTCACATTCTCTGGGGTGCCTGCATGTAGTTTACATGCAATTTATAGAAAGAAGATAAGTGCTTGAGAGGACTGAATTGTACAGTCACTGAAAACTGGAGGGAGAGAAAACTGAGGTCCAGGTTAAATCTTAATCACACTGGTATAAACCCAGACTAACTCCTTAGGGAGCTCCATGGGGTCCTGACCACACTGTTACTGAATAAAACAGTTCCTGCCTAGCATGTTCCAAGATACTTTGGTGTAATTATCCCTTGGTGAATATATACAAGTCCAGGCGAGTTCACAGGAAAGATCCCAATTGTCTTTGGTATTTCTGCTTTCCAGTGCCCTGCTGGGGTTCCTGGTAACCAGAGGCATAACACAACGCTATAGGATTACTGTAGAAAATTTCAGACCTAACAGAAAAATGTAACTAATGAAAATATTACAGATTAACAGATGTCATTAGTCAGGTTGCCAGCTCTGTCTAGGTAGTGCTGTAGACTCATAGAATCACCAAAGCTGGAAAAGACTCCAAAAAGATCATCCAGTCCAACTGTGCAGCTGCCACCAGTATTTCCCTACTAAACCATGTCCCTTAGTACAATATCTAAGTGTTTCTTGAACACTTTTGGCTATTATGACATTTGAGGAAATACGAACAGAATATTGCTAAAGACACTGTAGGAACCAGTGCATGTCATAGGTTGTGTTACTCCCTTTGCATGCATTTAGCCAGGAAAGACTACATCACATAGGAAAATTAGTGAGCCTAACACATCTAACATCATGGATATCCTGGCATGCTTTCTATAGTTAGTTTAAAATTGTGTTCTATGGACTTGCAATACTTTCTTTGATTTGTTGCCAATATTTACTTAAGCAAATTGAAGAGCTCAAGCTCATGTTATGCTAGGGTAAAAAGAGTGATAAATTGCAAAAATGCAGTGAATGTTAAAACTAACATAATTTTTCAACAGAAATCTGAAGAACTTATTGTCACGGCTGATAGCTTTAACAGATGGAAAGGAAAACACATGAATGCGTAACACAGTCAATAAGTGAGCACTTCTGATAGATGAGTGATGCAAGTTCAGATACCTGCATCACCTTGAAGAGATTTTGGCAAAATAGTTTTATTGGGTTCACTGAATCACAGTTCATTAGTGTTCTAAACAAAAGCTTTGAATTGTAGAAAAAGCTTACAAATTAAGCCTTTCAAATGTGAGAAGAAAGGCTGTAATCTGCCTACAAAAAGTATCTGCAGCCCCAGTATTGACTTTGGGATGGAGCTTGGCCCACTGTAGTTATTTTAGCCTCTGTTGTTGTTGATAAAATGTATTACTTTTATTTGTGCTTGTGTGGAGAAAACTTGTAAGAATGGTACTCGAAATATTTAGTACCCTGAGGCACATAGCAAAGGTGATACAGGCTAAAACTAAAAGCCTAAGTGGGACACTAATTTTGCTGCAAGTCAGATCTAGGTTTACATATAAGTTTTGTACTTTCTGGGAATCTCTTTAAATGCAAAAAAGGGGATTACACATGACAGATTATTATCTGAATTTAGTAAAATCAAAACACTTTCAAAGAGATTTAATAGAATGCATTCTGTCTGCTTGTTTATGCATGTTGGCACTATTGGAAATCTGAAGATACAAATGTTACTTAGCATTCATTAAAGCCAACTGAATATTATACAAAATTATTTAGAAATGTTTGTTTCAAAAAAGGAAAGAAAGAGCTGACTGAGTCGCAGGACTATTGGAATCTGGTGTCCCATTGCCTTGTTACCTCTTGGTGGGATCTTAAATATTTGACTAAAGCTGTCAGTCCAATTAGATGGTTTTCTCAGATCTCTTAATGGTTTCTGTTAAAATGTGGTTACCTGATTATTTATACCAAAAGACCATTCACAGAAAATTGGCCTCTTCATGGATGCTTATTAAATATTTGCACAGGTTTTTATACAAAAAATGTATTGCAAACAGAGGCAGTAGTAAGAACGAGCATTATGAAATCTCTTTGATTTTGTCTATGCACATAGACCTTCCAGTGCTGTAAGGATCAGGTAATACTGTCACCCCGTGGGGTATGTAATACCAAATCCAATCCTTGAATGGTAAATAGCATGTAACAAATAGCAAAAGAAAGAACTGAAGTGAATCACTTGAGAACAATCTAAACAGCTGAAATATGTTCACTGACACAGTTATTTAACAATTGTGAATAACAACCAGATGAATTAAAGTCAAGGTTTGTCCATAATAATTCACAAGAGGAACAAAAGGCTTAATTCACTAAATAAAACATTTGCTAGGAAAAGCTTGCCCAGCACTAGTTCATATATTGTAAAAGGAGGTTGGCTTAAGATATGCTTTATTACCCAACTCAGATAAAGATACAGGGAAATGCTGCCTGAGAATTTCATTAAAGGAACCATGGACTGTGGTATCTGAGAGTGATCAAGAGGTGAAATGGAGGTATTTTACATTTTTTTATGACTTAGTGGAACTCGAGGGAGGAGGCAAGCAGAGGAAAGTCGACATAAAACTTGAGTGTGAAAAGATAAGCCATCTTTTTGCAAGCTTGTTTTGACTTTCTAAGCTGCAAGGGAGAGCTGCTTTGGACAGTCCCTAGCTTCCACCATTATGCAATGACTTCCACTCCATTCTCCAATGCTAGCCTTGTGTGTCAGTGAACACATCCATAAATATAAACTGACCCCGGTACGTCATGAGACACCACCAGACTCAGGCCAGTGAAGTTCCTAGAGCAACTCTCTGCTTCAACAGAGTGCTGGCCAGTTCCCCCTCCTGTAGACAAATGCACATGGCTTTTACTGTGATAACTTCCTCAAGGTTGTATTGACCTGAACTTATGAATCAAGTGGATAATATCCTGGTGGGGGGAGAACTCTGGTGAAGGTGGATGATGAAAATCCTTTCTCAGCTTCCCTGAGAGACCACAAAGAAGAATGTTCACACACGCACAAAAGTAGGAATATGTGTTTGGGAGGAGTATTCATTTCCAGGTGTGGTACTTTCTGATGGGTACAGGAAGACTTGAAGGGTGTTAGAGTCACTGTAACATGCACAAGAATCCACATTAATAAATCACAGTGCATCCTCTGCTGAGCAGGACTTCATGCTTTTCAGTTCTTTCGCACACAGCAGTTCTACGGACTTCAGGGAAGGGATCATTGGTTTGTCTTGAAAATTGCAGTCCAATTAAATTGGAGCTTTATTAATTCATAGTCATATAAATTTAATGCATCTTTCCCAATTTTTTGACACATCTGTGGAGCAGCCCCTGAACAGTGTTAGGGGTCCCAGGTGCTTAGGTAGCTCACTTATTGTTCCTAGTGAAGGGCAGTTGCTCACTAGTAGTAGCTGACATAAGTCATCATGAACATAGAAACAGGTTTTCCTTTTTAGAGTGGGAACCTTCAGAAGAAGAATGGATTCTCTGGAACAAGGATATCTGAGGATTTCTTTTATGAATTTCTTCCCAGTTGGTCTTCAAGGGGTTCCTGAGTTCCCTCCAGTGATATATGGGGAGTTCCACATACAGGTCTTCATTTACAGGGAAATACACGAAGTTCTAAAATTAGCAAAGGAAGTATTTTCACTATAAGAGATTTTTTTTTTCCTTTTCCCTTGGTTGTGTTGGTAGGTTGAGGATTGACTTTTTCAGTTCCCACCATACTGTCCAAATTGATTAATGCTTGTATTGTATGTTTGCAACGTCCCAGATGCATCCATTAAAGGCTGACAAGGACACAGATGAGTGCAAATTACAGGAATGATATGTCTTGTCTGTTTCTGATTCCACAATTAACTTTGTGGTTCTGAGGCCCAGAGAAATTTAGGGAGGAAACAGGTTGGTAAACGGAAAAAAAACCCAGCAAACCTAAGGCCCCAGACAGTCCTCTGAAAAATCCAAAGCAAAGCACAAATTCAATAGCACTGCAACTGTTCTGTGACTGTTCACAGGTGGGAGTTGAGGAATTAAGGAAACCTTAGAAAACTGAGGTCATGTCTGCTATGCCTAGACATTAAAGATCCTGTGGTGCTGCACATGCTGGGGAAGGCTTTATCCTTATGTCCAGAGCAAAATGTAACCTTTTTCCCAGAGCAAAGGAGCATACCATGCTCTGATTAGAGCCTCTTCTCTATCCTGCAAGTGTCTGCATGGCACTTATGTAGCTTGTGCCACTTGTGTCATTGTGTAAATACACATGTAAGCATGCACCTTATGGCTTTGCACATAAATTCAAGATTCCTGTGTTTGTACAGAGTGTGAGCAGGCTTATGGCTATGCCTTGTGCAGTATTCTGGAGTCCTTTTTTATCTTGGGATTGGATGGACAAACATTCTCATATATGGGAATACTTGATTTTATCAAAAGTGTATGCAGTATCAGTAGCATTTACCAATATTCAATTCAAGTTTGAAACTTCATTGGGGTGAGGAAAAGAATTTGCAAGTATATAGTTTAATCTGCAAGAATATTTGAGGAGAACTCTGTTTTATCATTAGTGTTTCCAACTTCTGTGCTAATAGGTTAGAATTTGTCTTTCCTATTTCCTAATTTAAAAGAATCTCAACACGATTTTATTTCATCTTTTAAAGCACTTTTACTCTAGGGATCAAAATAATGTAGACTTCTATGCTATGTTATATCAGAGAGCAGTTCTCATTGCACTGTACCATAGATTTTGAATAGTTGCTATTTCAACAGAAAAATAAAAACCTTCCACTTAATGTGTAATTAATAGTTTGGCATTTCCCTTAGGCTTTACCCAGGACCTTTTCTGTTTCTGTTTTGTATTATTGAACTCCCTTGCTAAATATTTCCAGATCACATAGATTTAGATAAGACATGTTCCAGAACTTATAAAATCTTTTATTTTGACTTTTACAGTATTTATTAGTGTAATGAAAATAATACTTTGACAAGTCCCCAAATAAATGGAAATATTCACCCCTGGATAGTTAAGTGAAATGTTCAGTGGCTGTAGTCCATGATTATTTATCCATGCTTGTGTTGGAGACATAAAAACTATACAGAAATTTTGGTGTCGATTCCTTAAAAACCCATGACCCTTCCCTTTGACCAAGGCCCAGATCCTGTGGTTTGAGTAACTTAGGAAGACATTGGCAGACATGAGAAATGCCACTGAAATCCAGATAGCTCTCTTTAGGGTACAAAGAGGCTGTGGGACTGGGGCCTTGCCTAATGGCATAATTCTTTGGAGTGCCTTAGTAGCATTCTCTGGGAACTCTGCTTTCTATGCATTAAAAAAAAAAGAAAAGAAAAGAAAAAAAAATTACGAACAATTTGGTGATGAATTAATATGAACTTCTGTATTCCTAAAGAATTTTATCCACATTCACCAGTAGGTATGAAATTATAATGGCTACTTTTGTTCTTAAAACTATAGGAACTATTTCTGAGGAGCGTAGGAATAATCATTTCTGTGTAACAGATTGCGTGACTAAGGCCTGTAAAATCTTAAAGGCGACATTTGTTGTCTTTGTTAAGCTTTTAACACACTTTTGAGACCATTCAAAAATTAAGGAGCCTTCGAAATCCAGTCTGGATCATGGGATGTGTGTGGATACCGAAAGAAGGGTTTTGTGGAGCTCTCTGGCCAAAATGAGCACATTTTCTCCTTTACAGGGCAGATCTCAACTTATGGCTCCCTGGTCACATCTTCACATCGTCATTCTTTTCCTGGTAAACGTGAGTCAAGTGATCTTTACCTCTGCTCCCTTTTCACACTCACGCAGTCTTTTTACTAGTTAATTTTTAAAGAGAGAAACACCAGTTTAAAAACAAGAGCTGTTGAGTTTCCATGTTAAATGGAAATGTTAAAAAGCAATGTGTTGACTTTCCCCAAACCAAATGTTTCTTTTCCTATCTGAAACATTTCAACATAATAAAGATCTCCCTTATTATTTATATCAGCCAAAACAACTTTTCGAAACATGACTAGAACTCTTTTATAAGTTTCTGTTCTTTCCAAGGTGAAGTAGTTTGATACATTTATTATTTGTAAAAAAATAAAAATAAAAATTGTGTGAGTGATACTGGTTTTGCTATATAATGCCTTTTCCTCATCAGGAATAAGGCGCACAAAACCTCTTGCTTTATTTTAAATAAGGTATTTTTCTCCTTTTGATTCTTCCAGAATAGGTCACGCTGAATATACATTCAAATGTTTATTTACTTGTTTACAGTTCTTTATTAACACAGAGATGTAGTTCAGTGAATTTTGTTGTATAAAACTTAGCTTTATGCAGCAATTACTTTAATGGGAGCACATTATCTTCAGCTTCAAAAAGGAGAAAAGAAAATCTCAAAAAAATGACACAATTCTTTATCATTGGGATAATTCTGCATTTTCAAGTCACTCTTCTGAATGTCTTCATTCTACGTGTATTTGTGATCTCATGGACGAATATATCTAAGCTAGGGCCTAAGATTAGCTGCAGCTTCTACTTCCCTAGGGCTTTTGTTACTTTGGGGTAAACAGCATCTAAGTGGGTGAGCAAATTGTCCCTGCTGGGCTGGTGGCAACTGGTCTCTGCTTGCTTGGATTTCCCCATAAGAAGATTTAGATAAAGCATGTCTTTGATGCAACGAGGATGTGTAAACTTTTCCAAACTTGCCACCCCTGATACCACAGCAGGAGAAGCATGTATGTCTATTCTGTCCTTGAAGACCTGCATTGTCTTGCCCAGTAGCATGGAGCTTTGGTCCACCACTCATTCTGACCACCTCAAAAACTGATCACTTCTTTCCTCTTTCCTTGTATCTGACTGAAACCTTCACTGCAAATTAATTTTTCATCCTTCCCTCTGTGGCCACAGAGAACTGTTCATCATCTCTGTCTCCAACTGCCTTTTTCAGATTGAAAGACTGTTGTCATGTGCCCCTTCAGTCTTCTCTTTTCTAGACTGAACAAAGTGAGTTCCTTCAGCTCTTCCCTCATAGGTCATGTTTTCTGAACCTCTTCACATTTTTTTTTCTTTTTTTTTTCCAGTATAAAACAGAAACATTTATGCTGGGAAAATTATTTCCCCAGCATTTGGCCATAGTGGGTCCCTGGTGCGAGATGGTTCCCTTCTTCCTAGGAAGTTTGCATTGAGTTTGTGCTATCCTGAAGGCCTCATGATATCAATTGTAAGGCTCTGCATCCATTGTGTGGTGTGGAAAATGAGGCTAGAAGGATGGGGCAGAATTAGGAGATAAGGGCAGTGTGTGCAAAGTTGTACAGATTTAACATACAGATTATAGATTGATTGAATAAGTCTGTATGTTTCATGGTTTCTATGAAGCCCAGCTCTAGAAATCCCTCCTTAAAGAGAGAAGTTAGGTGGTACCCTTCTTGGCACACCCTGGAGTATGGGTGCAATGAAGTCAAGGACTGTCAGAGCTGGTGATCTGGACTAAGAATTGATGTTTGTATTGCTGGGAAGAAAGATTTTTCTGCAGTGGATTGAAAATAAGTTGTATTTCCACCCCCTGACTTTTGTGCCTCCTGACTACATGCCAGTGGTATTTTTGAGGAAAGAACTGCTTAGGCTTGGCCAGTGGTATATCTGTGACAATCTTGCTGCATTACTGTAACATGAAAAGTTTGCCGTAGTCAGAAATGCTGATGGGAATACAAATCCTTATAGATTCATCCTACAAATCTAGGTTTACCTCTTAACGAGCCCAATTAATTTCTGCCGAGCAGAGGTCCTGTTTACACAGGCTGTGACAAAGGACTTCACCTCTGGCAGTGGACAGAGTTAAGCCCACTTCCAGCTGAGATGGCTTATGGAATGTTTTTGCAAACCTGTGTGGATAGCACCAAACAGTGTCAGAGCCACATTTACAAACTGTGTTCTCCTCCAGGAACTGGAGAGTTCAGGAAAGGCTGAAAGAGCCACTTGTGGCACAGCATACACTGTCAGAGCACAAGACAAACACTAGCTCACAGGGTGCAGCCACAAGCCAGCCAAAGCCTGCTGGAAGCTGTGATGGAATAAGGGAAGCATAGACATGCTGTGCCTATGAGCTCTGGTGGGAGGCTCTGAAGAGAGGAGAAGCCAGTGGGACTGCTAGGAGCTGGTAGAGAGGTACAGGCATTTTTTGTGAAATGTAGCCAGGCAAGGAACATCCTTAGACCTTGATAGGATGATTGCATTTCATTGCCTTCCATATACTAATGAAGAAGGGAATTTACTCTGATTTCCCTCAAAGCACTAGCCATATGCTAGAAAATGCACCAAAGCGAAGACTTTATGAATCCTTCTTCAGTCCAGCACCTTCCAGCTACGTCCACAAACAGAAAACCTAGATCTCCAAATTAATCCTGAACAGTTGCTGATCCCAA
Organism: Tetrao urogallus; assembly: GCF_951394365.1. Classification (NCBI taxonomy): domain Eukaryota; kingdom Metazoa; phylum Chordata; class Aves; order Galliformes; family Phasianidae; genus Tetrao; species Tetrao urogallus. The sequence goes on along the minus strand of NC_136815.1, from coordinate 22,275,303 downwards.
ACAAGTTTCTGGGACAGGTTGTTCCTTGAAAGTAATTTCTGCTTTTTGTTTTCTGTGTTTGAATGACAGTCATACCCATGTAATGTGAGCAAGGGGGCTCTCTATAGTCTGCAGAGAGCTTTCTAACCCACCCCTACTTGACAATTTTTACCAGTTTCATGGGCAGTCATAGAGTGTTTACTTTCCCAGAACGGAGATACATACCATCAGGCCACACTCTAACATGGCTAATTAGATAATGCTGTCTGTGCCCATATACAAGTGTGGCCATACCAAGAACTGACGGCAGTTTTGCCGCAAGCTGAAACACCACATCCTTCATTTCACTGCATTAAAATGCAATTTGTTAGAAAAATACTTTTTTTTTCAGTTCCACTGGTAGGATTAGAACTTGCCTAGTGTGAGTTTGGCAACAGGAAGAATGGCTTTTTGGACGGATGTTTAAAATAAAAAACAGTTGCTGATGATAGCAAGGCACTTCAACTTTTGCCATGAAGAATAGCTTCCAGAATCAAGAAAAATGTGAAGTCTGTGGTTTGTGTTCTTTACCAATCACTGGTGCAGGATGCTATGGTCTATCAGTTGTTAGCACAGACCTTCAACAAATCACATAACTCTTTCAACCTTTCTACTTTAACTGTGCAAATGAAAAAGTAACTGTAAATCTTGTTGACAATTACTTCTATATCTATTGGCAGGCGGTCAACTTTGGCCTTAACAACATGGGAACAATATGTGCAGCACAGCCAATGCCCATTAATTGTCTCTTTACTTTCTCCTGTAACCTGTAGAGCACATTTCTCCCAGGTGATCTGCTTCTCTAAACATTAGTACAAGCTTGTCTGGCACAGAATGCCAGTAATTTATGAGTTAGATTCTGGTTTTCAGTAATATTTTACAGTGTGCTCTGATGTAGACCACAGTTGATACTCTAAGTACAAATGAGAATGGAGGAAATTTGCCTTTTTTTTTTTTTTTTTTTTGGTTACCTTTAAGAAACAATGAAAAATTATTCTGATTTGTTTTTATGGACTGTTTTATCAGCTTACACAGACCCAGAGAGTGCTTTTTTTCCTCCATCCACATATGTTTGTTCACTGGTGAATGACACAACGATACCGTAACTGGAAGCATTTAGCAGATATTTCTCTCTCTGTGGCACGGGACTGCTGTCTTGATTGCCTTGTCATTCTGACTCCCAGATGTTCTGCTGTCCTGTTTAATCACCATCATTTTAGTTTCTGTCACTTCTCCAAGACCTCCCCCACAATTTGGGGATGGGCACTGTGACGACAGGCAATAATAATGGCTTGGCTGGGATGGATACATCTCTAGTGGGAATGGTTGACCTTTCACTTTCTGCTTCTGAACTAGTCTCTCAGTGCTGAATGTGTTATAACACTTATTTAATGAGCAATCTCTTCTCAGCTCTCCCAAGGACTTAATAGCAGAAGCTGTAGCAAGATCTCCTATCATCATCCTTTTTTGTTCCAAAGGCATTTCTGAACATACCCCAGTTCTTTATGTAGTATCGTTGCAGCTAAATCCAAGTTAAATATGCAAAAGCAGAAGAATAAATACTGCATAAGTTCTACCTCCTTAACACTTTTCATTCAATTTTATTATACAGTTCAGTCACTGGAAACCCACTGAAGCTTGGAATGCACTAGGCTATTCTAGTCCTATTACATAAAAGTTCAAGCTGTTGTTTAAACATGAAGTGGAGTTGAATTAAGTCTGAATTACAATTTTAAGGATCATTTGAGATCTCATGCTCTTGGATCTGGGGTTTGGAATCAGGCTTGACTGTTGTCTTTCAGCAGAATGTTTTCTAAGGCTCATCCATTCTTAGCAACTTCTCTTTCTGGACCATCTTCTCCCTTTCCATGGGGGAGCAGTCACAGGCAGCTCAGGCTCACTGTCTGTGTCCTGTCTTCTGTCCTACTTACCAAAGCAACCTGCTCCTTCTTGGCTCTGAACCAACACAATCCCATTGTGCTGGGTTCAGCAGAGTGTTCCCAGCTATTCTCATCACCCTACAAGTCCTAAGAATGACCCGACACCCAGTCCTGGAGCATTTCTTGCAGGGCTTGCATGCCCTAAGGTGAGAAAGAACTTGTCCAGGCACACAAGAAATTATTTCAGTATTGACTTGTCCTGCTCAAATTGGCACTTGAAAAATAATGTGGCTTGACCAAAGGTGCCAAAGTTTCATAGCACCACATATTCCCCTGGGGACTTCTTGGTGCTGAGCATCTTTGGATGTCAAAAATGAAACACCGGAGGTCTGCACGATTGTCTGAATGGTTGTTTGCTCCAGATATTCATATAGAGTCATCTCTATTAATGAATTTATTCCTGGTGAAGATGGTGGGGATTAAGCCCTTCCTCTCTTCAAAACAGAGAGGTGTATTGTACAATCAAATCTTTAGTACTGGTACTGGCTTAGATGAAGGCCAGAGCCAGTAAAAAGCAATTACTGGAGCCTTCAGATGAAATAACTGATGTGCACCAGCTTTCCCAGATGTACAGGCAAGGCAAGAAGAGGATGGCTGGATTCATTTATTTTCTCACACATATCTGCTAATGGAGAAGTCCTACATCCCACTGTAAATGTAAATACCCAGTAATGTTATATAAAGCTACGTCTTTCCCTGGAGAATTTTTCCTTCATAAATTTTTGGCAGCTCAGGATGGATATAATCTTGCTTCCATGTGTTAAGTAGAAACAGGACCTATTGCTATCAGTCTGCTAGACAGAAGCCTTGAGCAATAAGGAGTGTCTTATTAATGGATGCAAAAATACGCTTACCATTTATTATCTTCTGAGATGTAGAATTTAGAATGTGTCTGAGTATCACCTTTGAATAAGGCACTACCTCCTGCCTGTATTGTGTAACATAAGACAGGGTTATTGCTTCACCAGAATACAAGAGAGTGGTTGTGCAGCCATGGCCTGTGAGGTTGCATACCGCAGACTTTTTTCAACCTAAGGTAGCTCATTTGAGTGGTGCTTGGTCCAGCCTGACCTTGAATGTATCCAAGGTTGAGATATCCACCACCTCTCTGGGCAACCTGTTCCAGTGCCTCACCACTGTTACTGTAAAAAAAACATCTTTCTTATGTCCAGTCTAAATCTCCCCTCTTTTACTTTGAAACAATTTCCCTGTGTGTCCTATCACAACAGACCCCAGCAGTTGGGATCCACAGAATGGCAAGGAGGATCTGTATGTTGTTCCTATGCTGTTTACAGGTACAGGATCTTTAAACACCTAGGTGAGATATCTACATTTGAGTCTCTGTGAGTAGTAGGATTTTGTCCAGAAGTTTGGACTTCACAGGTCATCATCCAGAGAGATGCTTATCCAGTGTGCTACGCACTGACTATATGAGACTTATGAGGAAAGGCTGAGGAACTGGGATTGTCTAGTCTAAAGAAGTGTAGGCTGAGGGACATCTTTTCACTTTCTACAGCTATCTGAAAGCAGGTTGCAGTAAGAAGAGTATCAGTCTCTTATCTAATGTGACAAGTAATAATATGCAAGGAAATGATCTCAAGTTGCACAAGGGGAGGTTTAGATTGGACATTAGGAAGAATTTCTTCACAGACTGAATAGGAGAGGATGGTGAAGTATTGGAACAGGCTGCTCAGGGTGGAATTCAGGATTTAGGAATCCTTATTTCTGGAAATATTTAAGAGACATTGTCATGGCACTAAGGGACATGATTTAATAGTAGGACTCACTAGATTGATGATTGGACTTGGTGATCTTGAAGGTGTTTTCCAGCCTGGATGATTCTATGATTCCATGATTCTGTGATCCTGTGGCATTTGTGCTCAGGCAGGTGAATGCTGCATGAACACAAGTCAAATATAAAGTTTGGCAAACCAGAGTAGGATTGGTGTGTCACAGTGCAGACAAATCCTCTAGCAGGGCTTCTTGCCATGAGAAAAATACTATTTAGAAGTGACGGAGAGCACACGTGCACTTTGTAGTTTGAGAATATCTCTGTGATAGCATTACTCTAGGGTGCTGTAGCAGACCAACAACACTTTGTCTGTGGCGTGCCTGAAATTGTCTCAAATACTTACAAGAGAAGACCATCACCATGACAGTAGGCTTAGGATGAAGATGTGGTTGGAGGGGGGAGCTCTGTGAAGGCAGAACAGTCTCGCTCTATCTGCAGCTCTCCTGTTCAAGTAGAATTGTTGACTGCAGAGTTTTAACTGTGGACTTGCTGACAATTAACTTGTTGACAATGAACCCTGGAAATCTAGCAGGCATAAAAGAATGCCTGAGAATAAAAGTATGCTTGGGGGCTGGGGGGATCTTTGGGACTTCTGGATGAGCCTTACAGACTGAAAACCATCCTGTTGACTGGACCAGTGCTGGAACTCAGACTGGTGATCTCTTCTTTTGTTCATCGCTTTCTCTATCCTTCCCCACCTCTCTGTCTCTCCTTTCTTTTTTAACATGATAAAATAATGCAAGCCTTATTTTGGTTTCTCATAAAGTTGCATAGGTTAGCTGCACAGCTTAGATAGATGTAATTGTAAGGGTGTTAGTACTTTTAAGATAATTGTAGAACAGAGATTTTCATTAAAATTGATGATTGTGTTTGAACACTGTGTGTTGTTTCACCATAATTTAAACAAGAGGATTTGCGAATCTGATCAACCCTCCCAACTGTCAAGGGCAGAACACAACAGGTGCTTACAAACATCCTGCAAAACCTACCTGAAATTTATGATTCCTGCAACATGGTACCAAAGCATCATTGAGCCACCAGAGTTTTAAAAATCTGTTATTCCCTTTACTTGCAATGCTGAACAGCTTTAAATTTATTTACACTCCAGTATTTCCTTAGGGAACTGTTTTCCATAAACTAATGAGGCACTGGTGCAAGAGCTTTGCTGTTATTCCTGGCAGAGACTGTTTTGACTCAGAGGCATACTTCACCTTTTTTTTTTCTTCAGTAGCCCAGTGCAAATAATAAATAGAAGGAAATACATCATGTTTTTTAGTATGGAGGCCAAGTTGAAGGACTGCAAAAGGTTAAACAAAGCAATTACAAATTGAAATCCATTCTGTCTTACTTGTTCCCACAATTTTTCATGCATTACTCTTTTCACATTTCAGAATTGCACACCCACTTTGCTGGTCAAACTACCACCAACCAATGACTATGTGAGCTTGCAGAAGGGAAATAATAAGATTAATATTCCTCATTATGTCTAAAGGGCTAATGTTCCATTTCTCTTTCTCTGATTATCTGTGTGCCACATGGTAGATCTTTCACTTCACAGTTGATACACAAAAAGACTGGGTACTTCTGAGAAATGCAGGACTTCCTAGGTATGGAAATAAATTTTAATTTAGCTCCTTCTCTTTAAGGATTAATAATAATAGATTCCTTCCATTGCCACAATTGCTTCCTTTGAAATCAGTGACAGTTGATTGTAATAGGAAACCTAAGCATATATGTAGTTTTTAGGTCAACTTTTAGAAGCTGAATATCCAAGAATATCTTCACTGTTGAGTGAAGATCATGTGAAGGGTCTTGGTGCTGTAATATACACACCAAAGTATGAAACTGCACCCAATTTGCCAGCTAGTGGACTATATGTAATAGCTTTGCAGTAGAGAAATCAAAGTCTTGTCTTACACAGCCGTTTCAATATGCACTTCAATTATTCCCATATTTGCACATGTAAATCTGCTTTAGAAGTGAGAGAAAAATGATTATTATGAGAATAATTATAACTGAGTGTTGGAATATTAAGTGTAGTTTGCAGTAGCACGTTTGTACGAAAAATGTGAAAACACGTGTCTGTGATTAATCTCAAGACATTTATCTCTTCCCAATTATATGTGGCAGTATGCATATTCTCATGTTTCTCTGCCTGTATATGCAAGAGGATGGGCATGTTTTGCTCCTTGGTGTCTAAAGCTGGCTGCCTACTTAAAGGTCCATCATTCCTCTGTGGTCTCTACGAAGACAAAGATTAGAGCAATCAGGAGCTCTGAAGATGAGCTCCTGCTCTGTTGCTTGCAAGAGGGATGGAGTGTCTCTCTAACTGACCACATGGCTGTAGGTCTCACCTGTGCGAGGGCGAACACTCACTCTCCCTCCCAAGCTTATTAACTTATTTGACATTTGTGAAAAGAAGGATAGGTGGGAATTAAGTAATTTTCCTGAAGCCAAAGGACAAACGTGCCAGAGCTCAAAACAGAACCTAAATGATCTATTTTGTCACATACTTTAGGTAAAAGACCACCCTTCTTCCTGAAGAGGAGGTCATTATTAAACACAGGAGAAGTGAACAGGCTGGATGTGGCTCTGGGCAGCCTGGTCTGGTGGTTGGTGACCCTACACATAGCAGGGGATTGAAACTCGATGATCACTGTGGTCCTTTTCAATCCAGGCCATTCTATGATTCTGTGATTCTAACTGTAATGTAGAATTTGCATTTTTTTTTCTTCTTTTTTTTTCTTCCGCATCCATCCCAGTTTTAATCTAGTTTCTTTAGTCACTGAAGGGAATATAGTCATCTGTATATAAGAGTTTCCACCCTTATGAATGCAGAAGAACCATATCTGGAAAATATGAAGGGTTCAAGCATGAGAAGTCCTTGTATGGTTCACAAGCAGAGATGGCTGAGAAGAAATCCATGTGAGATTCAGTGCATCCAGTTTCTACAGAAATACTTACTTATATCTATGCCCATGCTGTCCTTCATGGTTTCAATAAATTGGCTGTTATGTGAACATACGCTGCTATGCTGTTATGTTCCTGTTAATAGATGCTCACATGCAAAAATCCTTTCCAGAGACAAGAAAAGCCCTAAAGCAAACACTAAAGATTACAAATACTTGATTTCAAAAATAACTGATGATGCCAATGGCTCAAAAGTATTAATCAGTAGATAAAGAAATGGATTAGGCACATCACATTTTGACTTGCATTATTTATATATTGAAACATGAATTACATGTCTGAAACACAAATATCATAGTAAAGAGATGATTTTGTTTTCACACTGAAAATAACTATTGCAACATATTTCTGAATTGCCCTTGAAAGGATTTCGGGACAAGTATGATTTTATTCTGGTGAATTCAAACATTGTACAAAGACCATTGTAAATAAAAAAGAGTTCAGATTTCTGATACGTATCACTAGATCTGTCTAACTCATCCTGGCTGCCCAAGTTTGCATTTTCCAAATTTACTTCTTCTTTCTTAAATCTTAGGTGATGAGGTCCTGTATTTGTAGAGCAATTCAGATTTTCCATTTCTTTATTACGTGCACATGATGTAAAGCACTTTTATGCATAAAGTAAATAATGGCTTTAGATATAAGAGGTCAGATCTGTAAATTTGAATATTATTATGTATTTATAACTGCAGCCAGATTATTTGATATTGTCTGTCTCCGTCTACTCTCACAGAGCGCATGTTTTCTTTTCATTTTATGATGCTGTATGTAAGCACTTGAAAGTATGTCCGCAATGCATAGGTATGGTGAAGCCCACACTCCTTGCTTAGAGCAGGGGCTTGGACTCTCACCTTGAGCACACTGTTGATGAAATTTGCTGCTGATTAGGGACAGAACCTACAGCTTCTGTCCAAGGCTGACTGTTCCTGTGGCTTTGCTTGCTGCGTGTGGAGGTGAAGGGAGAGTGAGCTGCATCTTATGGGAAGTACACACATGCACACTGGGTCCCTCTTGCAGCCAAGTGTTGTCCTGCAGAACAATGAGATGAAGATGGGGCATTAAGGTAAAGGTGATAATTTTGGGGTTATTCAGGGAAAAATGTATGCTTTCCAGACTTGTACGGATTGTACCTCAGAGAGAGTCACTCAGTCACCGTGACACTACATATCTTCTTAGTGTGCTTATTTTTGGTTTTCAATCATTGTATACCTGGGCTTCCAGAAAACAGGGCTTTGTTTTCCTTGCATTCTTTCCTGCAGCCTCAGCCCCATCCTACTTGGTACAGAGCACAGTGACAGCGTGGCACTGTCTTGGTGCCCATCAGGACCATGAGTTGGGGATTAGTGGCATCCAGCTACATGGCAGGCTCAGAAACCATTTTGATGGGACACTGAGGCTGGGCTGCACTGAGGGGCAGAGAGTACCTTTGGGAGATTTACTCTCCTACTTAGACCCTCATAAATACTTTTCCCTTACTTTTGCAGAAAAACAGTTCAATAAATCACTAAAAAATGCCTCATGCATTCACAAGGAAAAATCATTACTTGCACGTTTTCTGCGTACAGCGTCGTATCTACATTACAAATGTCACAAACATGTCTTAGAATCGGTTTCCTTTATTTTTTCCAGATGGCAGAAAAGCAGCTCTGTAAGCTGTTCCTTAAAACGTATTTCTTCTTAAATGATGGTGATCTGCTGAAGATTGATGCTAGTAAACAAATAATGCTAGAGACTTAGTCTCACTTTGCACCATTTTAACTGACTACCCAAATCACAACAAGTGATAAATTTTGCTACAGGTTCTGATTTTCTTTGTCGTATGATGTAACTGAAGATCGTGAAAATTTTGTAAAATGGACTTTCTGATGTAGCAGCATTTTCTCCTCCCAGCATAAGGGCTTTGTAACTTTGAGATTTTAAATTGAATTTGGTTATATTTTGAAACAAAGTCCTGCTGAACTGAAGAACTGGAATTTTGATTGTTAAAACTCCTGAGACTTTTTACTTCAATAATTTCAAAACTTTCCAAAATGGTATTGAAAATGATGAAAAATCTGTTTTAATGCAGATTTTCTGGGATATGGCTTCAAAATTCCAGCAAATCATAATTTTCTGGAAAAAAAGAAATTATGCCCACACTGCCTTCACTTGACATAAGGAGGGCCATTGAAATATGTTCCAAATACTGCGTATTTCTCTGCAAAAATTCTGACATTTTATAAAAGGATTTGCCAGAAAACACAGTCACAGATGAAAGTAAAAGAAACTGTAAGCCTGCCTTTAACAGAGGATGACCTACTGAGAAAAATTCAAGACTTCCTGAACAAAAAATGGGCCAAATCCTCATTGGTGCAGTGCAGAGCAGGTCAGACGACAAGCTTGGGTTCTGCAAGCAAATACCAATCTGCTGAAATCCAGATTCCTTACAGGCTATTCAAACTATGTAGATTCTACCTGAATGATATTGCTGGCTAAAAGCATAAAGGGAGAAAGAGACCCTCACTCATCTGCTATTGAGAATTTTATTACAGAAAAAAATAATAATAAAACCACCAGCAAATAAACCACCTGTAGGAAGTCTCCTTCTCAGGAATCTCTGCTGAAAGGTAAATTAATTTAAGAAGATAAACTTCACTTTGTTGTCAGAAACCATAGTAGAACTTGTAGCCAGAAAAAAATTTGAAGTGCCAAATACACACTGCCTTAGTGGTGGCACATTTTGCAAACATAATGTAATGATGCAGTGTAGCATTACCCTGGAGGGAGTGAAGTGTTCAACCGCAAACCACGATGACCCTACACTGTGTGTGTGTGGAGCACTTCAGCGATCTGGAACATGCAGCTAAGAATCAGGCTACATTAATCTCATCTTTTCCATGTGGTCTTTAAAAAACAGAAATGAAAATAGTTGGGAGAAAATACTGGCCTTGTGGGAAAAGGATGGGTTCTGCCTGCTGGACCCAGAGGAAATATATAACATCAGGTAAATGTTGTGAAGGAGTGGCTTAATGAAGCTGGCTGGCTCCAAGCTGGTCATGGCTGTACATATGGGAATAGCATCTGCATTCCAATAGAGCATGACAATCAGCACGTCTTTAGCTTAAGAGCTGATCAAACATTGTAACAAAGTGTAATGTAAGTGGCTCATGAACTTACTTGACTAATGCATCACTCACCTAAACCCAACTGAATGGCTGAGATGCCAGTCTATGTCCCCTGAAGGACAGATATTTTGGGAGTACCAAAATTCAGCCTGTGTGGCTGAATGCATCCAGCCAAGGCATGTGGAAGTACAGAAGAAGTCATATCTTCTTGCACTGCTCTTCCAGGTGTCTCGTGCAGGTGACATCCATTTGCCCTTGGCACTCAGTTTGCTCAGTGTAGACTGGGCTGGATTCTGGGTACCACGTGGAAGTCCCTGATATATTTACATTAAGGTTACAGAAAGCAAAAGTCTCTTCAGCATTTGCAAACTGTGTGGAAAGCTTCTGTTTTTCCTCACTTCTTGTGCTTTTCCTGAGAACTTGTCTGTTCTGCCTGCAGCAGATCAGGTGTCCTGGCACTTAAAAAGTGCCATTCCTGGGCCTGCAGCCTAGAGGTAATGCAGCAGCTTCCCCGTTCCCACAGTCATGTCAGGCAATCAGTTTCTGAATCTGAATCAGTTCCATTTTGAAGCAGTTTGCACTCTTCAGAAGTGTGTGCCATCTGATAGCTAAAGAATTTTAATTATCCTCATAAGTGTGTTCATGGCTAATTGTACACCAATTCATTCTTGCACTAATGCTATCTTTTAAGCATCGTGTTTACTCCAAAGCCTTTACTGTCTCTAAATACAAGGCAATATTCACACATCTTTTATCAGCCTTTTTCCCCTTTTTCCTCTCTGTTCACCCCTTGCGGCTCCGCTTTGCTTTGCTACGTGCTGACCACTTATGTGCCAGCTGCTGCCTGACCCCAAGGAAATGGCACTGATCTGCAAAAGCGCTCAGCTGGTGTTGTTCCCAAAACCACTGCAAAGCATGAGGTCAGCACATCTGAAGGTATTTTTGCAGGAAAAGTCTGCATATCTTTTCTCCATTTTGAGATCCCCCTGAAGAGAAAGGGAGTGATGTTTCAGTGGATCCTCTGAGCTAGGTATTTAAAACTAGAGGTGCTTCAGTTACTAGGATAGCTATAATCTCATAATACCCAATGGCCTTGGCAGTATCAATATGTCTTAGGTACATGCTGTGTCCTATTGATAGATGTGAGATCTGTACCCTGCTTGATGAGGACCATTCAGTGTGGAATCCAACATGTCACTACTTTGGTCTGGGCTCCACAGCTTCTCTCGTACGAAATCTGGAGCTCACTTCATTTACTCCAGCCCTGATGGTGGAGGCAAACCTTCCAAACCCCTCAGATTCTCTGTCTCTTGAGAGAAGAGAGCCTGCTGGAGCTCTGCAGATACACTGAGTCGTTTGCTCTCGCAATAAGCTAAATGGTGCATTCAGGAAATACCACAACAGAACAAGGCTATTAAGATACAGAGGAGAAAACATCTTTCTGGATCAAGCATGACTTACGCCATCTGTTTTGGTAACAAGTTCTTATTTAATGTTTATTACAGGAGATGCCTATCCATTTTACGAGATGATACTGGATTAGTTGTTCCTGGAATGACTATTTCTTTTTCTTATACAGTTAAAAAAAAAAAGAAAAAAAAGATTTTATGACTCATGAAAAGTGCCAGGTTGACAGTGCTGGAGATAGAAATCTCCTGTTTGAAGAGGTGAAAAATAATATCATGACCAATGTGTTTTAGGTTAACTATAGAGAGGACATCTAAAGCAGTAAATGACAGTTGAATCACCCAGTCCCACTGATATATGTATATATATATTTTTTTCCTTAGGTCTTCTCTTCCACCCATATCTCTGAACTTGAAAAACAGTGGCATTAGTATTTTTTTGACTGCCTCATTAGTACATTACACTCAGATACAAACCTCCTGGATAACACCCAAGCAATCACACTTTATTTGCCTTCTCACCTATAATCAAAGGATGTTTAATTTTAATTCCTCAAAAGTTTCCTGAGACCCCTAAGGCAGTATCTTACATTCCAAAATTGGGACTTGTTGAAAAAGAGAAAGAGAAAGTCAGAGAGGTTGTGGGTGCCCAATACCTGGAGATGTTCAAGGCCAGGTTGGATGGGGCCCTGGGCAGCCTGGTCTAGTATTAGATATGGAGGTTAGTGGCCCTGCCTGTGGTGGGGGGTGGTTGGAGTTTGATGATCCATGAGGTCCCTTCCAACCCAAGCCATTCTATGATTCTATGATTCTATGATGATATGGCACCATCTGTAACCAAAGGCCTCTGCAGCAAGAAGTCAGGGTAATAGGTAAAAATCCCTGGATCTCTACAGAAGATGCCTTCAACTGAGAGAGAATTCTTTCATCAGAAGGAAAAAACACTTTGGAGCACATGTACATGGGTTTGGAGGTGTTTCCTAAGGATTATTTAAATGCAACAGTATTGCAGGCTTCAAGGTCACTTGTCCATTTTGGAAATCCTAGATTTAAAAAGCCTCCAACTTTTGAAACCTTAGAATAATTTTCTTTCAACTCAAACAGTGGCAAGTGCACCCACCAGTGAATCAAAACAAAATTCAGCATGATCTCTAATGCCTGCTTTTTGGGTATACTACTAGAAAAAGCTAATAAGGCTTGATTTTCTCCAAAATTCTCTCTGCTCATATGTCCACTTAGCCTGGTGTAGAGGAGATTTGAAATGCTGGACAACAAATTCACGCTGACTTATAAAGTAGCAGCAGAACAATTCTGTAGGGTATAGGCAGCCACTCCAATGCCAAAGGTCTCTGAGATGTGCCTTTATTGTAGTGCTTATGCTTACAGCTCCAGCATTTGCATGCATGGGAACACCTTAATTCCTGTCTGTTCTCTGTCTACCTTTATTCCAAACCTTCTTCTCCTGACTTCTTCCCTCAACTGGAGGAAAGTCTTGCAGAATGTCTGAAAGACTTTCATTCACTGTCCCAAGCTGTCATCATCAGTTGACAGTTTTCTTACTGCAGGTAGCATCAGCTCCTCTTCTCCCACTTACCTTCCCACAGGCTGTTTGATCTTTTCCTGGCTCAGAGAAGCTGTCCCACTAAACCAGAGATCCATACCTACTTGGCTGTCCCCCCAGCCAACCAATTTTTTTATACGCTGTGAAGGTCTACTAAAGTTAGGCAGAGGGAGCATGTTTTTATTTCTTTAATAAATTTAAGTCAAGACCCTTTATAAGAATAAAAGTCACTCCCTGAAGGTTTTTAGACCTTCCAAAAATAGATTTCAAATCTCAGCCAAAGCGACTGCAGACACAATTTCCATGGAACGTACCATCAGATGGAGGAGGTTGTGCCAGCCAGCACATGCACAATGGCTACTCAGTCCCCCCTCCCTTCTGACCTCAGCAGATTTTGTAGGGAAACAAGAAGTGTTGGACTCTAAAATTATATTTTACCTCCTGCTCAGGAGAAGATCACCAAAGCTTTCAAAAAGTCTTGGACAAAATTCATCACACGGGGCTATTGAAGAAATTCAGCAGTCATGGGGCAAGAAGAAAAGTTCCATTACGGATTAGAAATAGGCCAAGACAGAAAAGAAAGAAGAAGAAGAAGAAAGAATGACTGATTTTAGATTGGAAGAGAAACAAGTATGACCCATGGCTGTCGAATATCATCACTGGTGATCCTGCAGAAAAGAGGAGATCAGTGAGGGGAGGTCTTGGACATGAACGGAGTTACAGTGCCTGCCAGGCAGAATGCTTGGAAGCTCTTGGGAAGGAATACCCAGACTACCTATGCTACACTTAAAATGATCTTTGGTAAGTTATAAATCAGATACCAGTAGAAAGATCTATGAAGTCCTTTACTGAATTCCTCATGTCCAAAACCAAATGAAAAATCCTGCTGTGTCAGAAGGGGATGCTTTTATACTACAGCAATTATGGGCAAAATAAGGAGAGAAAACATCTTCAGTTGGTATGAAATGATGCATCTTAACTGGAATTGGTGAAACAATGCTCTCTATTCAACTAATGAAGATCTGATCTTGTTACTTGCATAGATATTGACAACAGAGAGCAGAAAGAACAGGGCTACATATGAACTGCTAAAAAGATGATAGCCTGTTAGAAACAGCTTAGCCCATAATTTGAGTACCACTGGTATTTTCAGAAATTTCTTTTGAAACGCCTTGAAAAGTCTCAAAAGCCAGGTATTACACTATGCAGATTGTGTCTTGATGGTGTGTAGCAATTCTTCTACCAGTGAGAGGTCTTGACATGGTACAAGCTATTGCCAAAACTAGAACAGGCAGGATGGATAAATCAAAGAAAAATATGTTGGTTTTAAGAGAAAAATACTGTCACTCCCAAACTGGTGCTTTCTCTACATTATGGGCTATTCAGTCCTCTAAAATTAGTAAGATATAGTTGAAAGAACAAGTGAATGAAAACTCTACTATTTTTACTTATTTTTCTCCTGAATGTGCATAGGTTTCTGTATGAACACGTACGTACAAAGACATTCAGTACTTTTTGCAGAGACTGATGGATCTGGTATGACAGATTCAGCATCTGTGAGTTTTCCAAATTACCACACCTGTTTCACACAGCTCTGATCTTTCAGATCCATCACTTAAGTCAGTTGCGAGTGGAATGAAGTGTGGGATACATTGAGAGGGAATGTTTCACAGAAATGAAGGGCTGCAGGGAAACGTTTGGAAATGGAAAAAGAACCATGATGGACTGCACTTCTCTGGCTGTCAGATGCAGCTTGGAAGACAACCAGCATGTCTAGAGAAAGCAAGTTTTCATATTCTGATGACTAAGTTCTTCTTTCTTTTTTTTTTTTCTCTGATGGATTTTAAAATTTTTAAAACTTTTTTTATTAAAAAAAAGAAAAGAACAGTTACACAACAATTTCTTTTTCATATGCACACATTTCTGTCTCCTACCAATCAGGGTAAATGTAAAATTGGTGACAGCACAGAGAAACTGAAAAGCTGACCAGAGCAGTTCTGAAAATCAGTTTCTCTTTTCAAACACTGCTTTATAAGATTTAGATTGTTATTATTATTTTCTGCTATTAGAGGCCCTGGGTAACAGTAGTATAACACTGGGCATGGGACTAGGAGTCACAATTCTTGCTATAGACTAAACGGGTGAGGCAAGTGAATAGGAATAAAAGCTGCAGCTCAGAAGGCAGAGTTCAAACTGCACTGTGGCAGTGCTGAGAGCAGAACATGCTCTGTCTCTGAAGGTTGTGGTTAGTGGTCATGGTGGTTGATTGGTGGAGGGCTGGATGAGATGATCTTAGAGATCCCAACCTTAATGATTCTGTGATTCTGTGCTTGCATCCTGCAGCATTAACCAATACTTTAGTTTCTCCCACCTACACCTTGCATGCCTGAAGTTATCACCTATCCCATCCCTGTAGGTTGCAGAAACCCACAGGGCTGAGACACCTGCTGTGTCCTGCTGCCAAGAAGGAGATGCCTGGTACACAACCAACTGAGCACCCAACCCTTGTCTAGGTGATTGCACTGAAGGTAAAGTGTCTGTTTGGCCACCTCCCTTGGAAAACTGCTATTGCTAAAATGAAAATACATTTTTCTTCTGGTAGGAATTTCTTTTTCACCTGATTAGTGACAACATGGCTACTGTGCCCCAGCAGCCACTTCTACTCACCTGCAGGGGCGTATTACCACGACGTCCTCATGCTCTCAGTCAGAAATATAAAGGTTGGAGCCATTTCAACCTCTTTTTGACTGCATCTTGTCAGCATCAAGAGTTTGGGGCTTCAGATTTCTGTGTACATTGGCTTTCTTATCGGTCTGTTAGGACCTTTTACTTGAAGAAAACCTGGTTGCCGCAGCAAGGGATTTTGTTTATTGCAGTGTTCACAGGCTGGATCATCACTTTTGAGGCTGCCTATAGCCTGGGAACAAATAGACAAACTGTGATTTAAGTTAAAATAAATGAAACCCAATCTCACTCCAGAACTTGTTTAGATTCCCATCCATGCAAGTGAGGCTGGAATTTTGTGGGATGCTGAGCTGGCTCAAATTATTGTGTGTGTTTAGGATTGAAGAGGCTGGTGTAGAATAAGAAGGTGTCTGAATGTCATGTTGGTTCAGATTCAAGGCTCTGTATCAGCAACATTTACTTCATAATGCACCTGTTTTTCCATGCAGTAATTCATAAAATGTGTTGCTACAGAGTATGTGACTTAGTGTGTTTGTAGAGTGCCTGTAACAAGAACTCTTCAAACACTCTCATCCAAGGGAGAAAATTTCTTTTCACAGTTTCTTCATCATGTTTGCATTTTCCCATTGGCTTAAAGGTAGCGTTTGGAGAATCTTTGTATGTGCTGCTTTTCTCCCTTGAAAAATTCAAATTCTAATGATGCCTGATATGAACTCTTTGTTGTTTTGATATTCCTGATGAAAATATTAACACGATACATCATATGCATATACATACACATACAACTAAACATACACACATCTATACCTAAATGTGTATCAAAATGCTTCCATCTGTGAAAGTAGTGGTAACAATAGCACAGTGAAAATTAAGTGGTACTTGATCTAACAGTGTTGTGCAGTTAATAGCATTGGTTTTTTTTTTTTTTTTTTTTCCCCACACATACACTGGTAGAATAATGGATTGAATCACAGAATCACAGAATATCCCAAGTTGGAAGGGACCCACAAGGAATGTTGAGTCCAACTCCTGGCTCCACAGAGGACCACCCAAAATGCAAACCCTATGACTGAGAGTGTTGTCCAAATGCTTCTTGAACTCCAGCAGCTCGGGGCCATGACCACTGCCCTGGGGAGTCCATTCCAGTGATTGAGAAGATGCATGAACAGCTACTGCCTTGCTGTGGAACTGCCAAGTAGCGTAAGCTTTCAGAGGAGCTTTTAGTTGGGAATCCAACCCTGGATATCAGCACAGATTGGATAAACAGTTTTGTATCTATAACCCCTCAAAATCATCATGAGCCATGTATATACTCTCATAAGTAAGAGGTTGATAAATAGTTTCTATCACATGTTTTTCCTGTAGGGACAATTCACTCTGGAATTTACAAAGTGATAGTGGAGCTGGCTCAAGGCTTGAAAATATTAAGCCATCATGGTGTTAGAAAACCACATTGTTTTTATTGAATCAGGCATGCTTAGCAAAGCTCTTTATATTGCTTTCCTGCAGCTGCAGTCAGTCTGCGAGCTTGTGCAATAAGTGCACTGTCATCATCCATCAGCGTAGGTGGCAAAGAACATGAGCAGGGGAGACAAGCAGCCAGCTTTCACATCTCTTCTGTGTCATACATAAACAAATACGGCACCACTGACCATCAGCCAATTCATCTCTGCATGCAATGGACATATTCTTTGCTCACAGTGTGGTCAAAAGGCTGTGATCTGTTTGCAGCGGAAATCCATGTCTTCATGAATTTCTGGTGCCTAAGCATGAGTTTCTTTTCCTGCAAGAGACAGCTCACTGTTCCTTCCCTTGAAAGTTCTTGAGTGAATACGGTGTCTTTCTCCATGCTGTCCTGATGAAACTGAACGCATCCACTTCACGTACAGCATCAGTAAGTTGTTGATGAGCCAGGATTAAATAGTGTAAGTCCTGGGCTATCCATGGATCATCTTCATCAATTCAAACATTTCTGCAGCATCCACATAAGACAACTTTGGCATTTCACAAAGTAATATTCTTTGTAGTTCCACAGCTGAAGCTGAAGGTCAAATGGGAAAAAGTTTTGCATGCCATCATTTATTTCTAAGGAAGAAACTTTTTTTTTTTTTTTTTAAAGTTTAATTTTTCAGGAATTTTGCTTTTGTAAAGACTGGGTCAAATTTCTTTCCAAGATGCAGAGTTACTTGCCCAAACAATTCTGTTCATCGAAAGTGGGATTTGTAGAAGTTCATTTTCGGTCCTGTTGTGTTGCTGCATTACAGAAGTCTTTTTCACTTACTCTGAAAATCTTTTAGAGTACATCATCCAGTGACATCCAAGTGATCTCATCCAAATAACAATGGGCAACTGGGCTGCTTATTAAAAATCATGATCAACATTTTCTGAAACAGAGTATGAGTGCTGATATGAGTGCTTTAGGGTAAATATTTGAAATAGGAAATTATCATGTATAATGCATGCTGTGCGATGTCTGCCATCTCCCTGCAGCATTAGCTAGTGAGACACACTGTACAGCAAAAGTCTAAAATATCTTTGTCCTTCAGAATAAGCATTTGTTTAGTAGTGACATGGTTACTGGACACCTGTCACTATGGTCTCACCTGGCCTCCTTAAAGTAATGCAGAGATGAGTTGGAAGAGATCTCAAAGACCATCTAGTTCCAACCCCACTGCTGCAGGCAAGGCTTCCAACCACTTAATTGGGCACTAGATCAGGTTGCCCAAGGTGCCATCCAACCTGGCTTTGAACACAATTTTATTTGTAATTGCATTGTCTGCAGAGCCAAAGGCCTGTGCTTGGCTTCGTACCTCAGATTTGTATTCCATATAGTGATACCCATTCAGTTATCAGCTGAACAGAAATCAGCTTCAGGTATCAGCCTGAGTCACCAGAGATACCTGCATCACTGATTTGTCAATGCAGTGACTGGAATCTAGCAGCATCAGGTTTATGAGTGTACCCCAGGAAGGACCAGACAGTGACACGCATGGCCATGCCTGTAGCAAGTCAGGGGATGCATGTGACAGCTTTTACCTTTTATCCAGCTTTTCCTATACTGTACCTGTGTGAACATAACTATGCTGGCCAGCATCCATATGTGACTCCTTGGGAATAGAAAGTCCAATGGGATAAGTTCCAGTTTGTTGACCAGTGAATATATGTATTGTAAGGGGAATGTGAACAGAGGTGGTCCTGACTATAGGGCAGCCAGGGAGATGCAGATGAACTTGCCAGCGAGTTGGCCTTCTTGGTAGACACCTGGGCTAGCAGCCAGGAGACTTGGGTTTAATTTACAGTTAAGTCATCTGTTTATTTCTCAGAAAATACATATTTAAAAATTCTGAAATTAAAACATGGCTAAAACTCTCTACAGTAAACAGAGGTCTTTAAAGGAAGGAATGGCTGCCAGCTTTGCTTTTTGTTCAAGCTGTAACAGATTTAAAGTTTATTTTATACCCAAGGCTTAAAATGATGCTTGAGACAGTTCTTCAAAAGGAGCTGCACATCTGTGGAAGCACTCACTGAGTACTTCAGATAATGCTAAATCTGGGTTGGATGCCCCAGAGATCAAGTCAAAGAGAGAAGTGATTGTTTTGTTTTTGATATCTACATCCTCCTCCATCCCATAAATGGGTGACATTTCAGCTGCAGGCATATTATCAGTAGCCTGAGATCGGAATAGCTGTCAAGTACTTTCAATTTGGAATAAAAAACAAACAAGCAATAGAGGTCAAGAGTTAAAAATGTAGGACACACTGTTAAGGCTCTCAGACCTTGTTCTCCCATAGAGAGGAAGCTGTAGTATCACCCTATATAATTTGTACATCATGTTGGCAAAGGAAGCTCTAACTCAGAGCAACCACTACTCAGGAGAATGCTTCTGCTGTGTAATTATTTGACAAACGAAACTTTGTAGTGGACAGGGAGGCAAACGGGACAGACTTTTTCTCTTATCCAGGTCTTCAGCAGAGCATGTGAGAAACCAGCCTGTCCTAGCCCTTGCACCATGGGAATGGAACAACTTCATGCTGCTGAGCCTCCTGTGTCACCCTGCTGCACAGGGGCAAATTTCATTTTGCACTTCAGGAGTCTAGATTTTCTTCTCAAAACTGCAGAGCTCTTAGGCAACAAAAAGAGTAAAATTTTCTTTAAGATAATTTTTTCTCTGAAAGGCTTTGCTAGGAATTACAAAGGTTTGTTTTCTGCACTGAAGTAGCTCTTGGAGAGTAGGCTCCTCTACCAGAGTTTAGCAGAACTAAGAGTCCATTTCTGCAGGTCTGAGTTTCTCTTTAGATGAGCCTTGAGGATATATGTCTCCTGAAGTGAGAGTGGTGTCTCCACATTGCCTTCTAATCTAGTAAATTTCAGTCCTCGTGTTCCAAGCTCTGTTCTTTGAGGACCCAGGAGGAATGCAGCTGTTCCTTTCCCATGCTGCTGCCTTCTAGACACTCTCTTAAAGCCTTTTATTCTGCTGACCCTTCTGCGCATCTGAAGTAGTTTACAGAAGCAGGTTTGAGGAGGCCTGATGCCTAGGGCAATGAGCAGCCACAGCATCTTGCCTGGGACAGACACTGTGCAGGGAGTGCTGCAGCTCCCTCTGTTGATTTTTAAACAGCTTTTGGCAAGGAGGGTTGGGCTGTCCATATCTGTGTGCATCGCGAGAATGGGCTGACAGTGATATTCACTCTGTGTAATGGTTTCTTAAGTACTGGGGTAAGACTCATGCCACCTAATTTTCGGATCCTCGCAGTCAGGTTCTTGTTGCTTGGCCTCGGTAGAGAAAAATGGACACTTCCAGGCTGGTGACGTAGCAGTGTGTAGCCCTGTGCATCTGATGGGATTCTGAGTTTACCAGGAAGCGTTTAATCAGCTATACAAGTCACTATGATTTACAAAAACATCCAAGAAACACGAATTAACTAAAGAGATGATGCAGAAGTGATGAATGTGTAGATTACAACAAAATCCCTTGAAGGCCCCCACAGTGCTGCCCACCCCTGCCCAGTGCTGGGCAGCATTGCCCTGCAGAGTCCCCTTTGTATGGCCGTGGTGTGTGTGGGATAGGCACAGCCAGGGCTGTGTGGTGTGCAGGGCCAGGGTAGGTCAAGCAGGGTGGCTGGTGGGCATGCATGTGGCTCGCAGAAACAAAATCCCAGCAGATTTGGCACCTGGTCTGGATCCTTACCAGGAGTTTTTGCTCATTTTCTTTCTAGCTGTGGGTAAAACTTTAAAGCAGTTTTACTAACCAACTCTTTCGGGATGTTAATATAAAATTAAAGTCTGTTTCAAATGAATCAGGTTTTGCTTTGCTCAAAACAAAACCAACTGTAATTTTGGTTATTTTTATATGAGACCAGAGGTTTCTCCTCTTCCTCCTGACTTTTATGATTCAGCTCAATGGGACTTGGATGCAAACTTCTGCTGTTTTGGGATTTTAAATCCAAACCCACACAATATGGTTTAGCAAAAGCAAAACCACCCCTCCCATTGCCCACCCCAGTAAACACAATCTACAGAAACATGTAGCAGGTACTGCTAGGCATAAAAAAATCCACCGGGTTCTTCTAGGCATAGGAGTAGTAAATTAGCATCCTTCTTGGAAAGTAAGGCAGATGGCTGAAGCCTGGCATTTCTCTTGCTTTGGCTTAATGTTTCCAGTAGGAAATTAGTAGTTTCACTGAACTTTCGATTATCATAACTATTTTCAGCCATGAAATGGTTTTTAAAGATGATTCCTTGTATAGAACGAGGAACTATTTTAATTGCCAAAGCTACAATTAACTGATTTTATCTAAAAATGTCAAAATTCCTACTATTTTTGATGCATGTGGTCACTGATTCCTTTTGTGACTTCCTTTCATTAGCCAACTTTGCCCCAAGCACAAAAGCTTGATTCATCCTTTTTAGTTATGTGCACCATATGCTCCTGTAGTGTGGCTACAATAGTCCATAAATACTACTCCTTTCGCCTGGGCAGAGAAGAGTAAGAGAATGCAGCTGCTAATGGAGTGCCAGGTTTTGGCTGGGCTACAAAACCCAGTAAAATGGCAGAGCCAAGACAGTGACAATATTTTGGCATGACTTTCCAGTGGTCAAAGCGACCCTATTTATCATTTTATGTATTTATTTTTCTATATGTATACAGTCACCTCAATGACTTGGCATGCTTTCTAGTCATGCCAGCCAAACCAAACCTTTTCTATTTAGCTCCACCTTCAAACTTTCTGGCATGTTGACTTGTACTAGGAAAGTTGGTTAACAGAGCAGTCTCTAAGTTCAGCTGTACCTGTCTATTTTTATTTTTATTTATTATTAATATTATTATTATTTTGCTACAGTCATTTGGACATGAAAGGGAGAATCTGTGGTTATTTTTAGAGAAGATATAAAGAAGGTAAAAACAATTAAAAATAACTAAGTAGAAGGAACAGAGTAGGTGTTACTTTTTAAACCACGCACCGCGTGAGGACTGTAAACACAACAGCATAAAACCACATACAGTTTAAAGCTGTCTAATAAAACCAGTTACAAGAACACTCTTCTCTGAGAACACCTGCTTGGTTTGGCTTAGGAATCTGTTCACCCCACATCCTTTGCACAAGTGTGCAAGTACACAGGTTTCAGTTGCTTTCTCCCAAGCTACAGCAATATCTTAGTTTCGGGAAAAAATAAAAATGAAAGAACTCTCTGTATACATTTTCATTTGAGAGGAACAGGATCACTCTGCTCTGCTGGATATTCTTGTGAGTCAATAGAATTTTGATGTCCATAATACATTTGATATCAGTCACTTATTATCTGTGATAGCAAAGATAGTCTTCAGATAGACCTGAAAAACTGTCCCACTGTATTTGAAAAAATGATCGTGTGTTTGCACAGACTTAAAACTTGAACAAAATATTTTGTATGTTTGTAACCATTACTAAACAACAACACAAAAGAATTCATCCCAATGCATACTACGTGAAGCCACACAAGGACTACCTGCTCTTGACTTCTGAGTACTTCAGTGCAACACCTGAATCACCAAATTGCACAAATGTTCTCTGGAAGGAACCACTGGCAGTCATCTGGTGCAGCCTTCCCTTGAATCAGGACACCTATTAATACTAGATCAGATTTAAGAAAGACACGTTTTAATCTGAGTTGAAAAATAAAATGCTGATATGACTAGTATCTACTTACCCAAAAACAAAACATTATTTTCACACTAACCTCATGAGATGCAGTTTTGTAATTATTACATATGATGTAATTTAAATTGTAGGTCCGATTGCAATACAGGGAAGATGATAATGCTTCGTTCCACCTTCAGACTGTGACTAGAAAGCTGCATTGTGGCATACACTCAGTTGGATATTCCTTAAGCTTTTCTAGGCGTCATGAATTCTTGGACCTTCCATAAAAATATTGGCAGTAATTCTTCTGTCATTTGCATCGTGCCCTGATTGTACCAAGAAGGAGGCACATGGAATACACTGATATAAAATCTCTGAAGTGCCCGCTTTGCCAGCACCTGGTTATGCCCTGCAGTCATTCAAAATGGTGTGAGGTTTGGACACCTGGGTGGTGGAACACCCACACTGCAGCTCAGGTGAGCTGTGGGTACTGTCCCTGCTTACAGGCTGGGCAAACAGAAAGGAAAAATGTCAGCTTACACTTCAACAGATGCATGATGACATAAAATGCTGCTGCATTTCTTATCTCTTGAAAGACATGGGCTGATAAAGCTGGGAATTTCAATGAGATAGTCATCTACTAGGTCTTGATTTGCTTTTATCACTTGTAGAAGCAGAGCAGTGAATAGCAGGCTGTGAGGATAGCTCTTCAGCTCCTTTGAATGCTGCCTTTCCCTCAGTGTTTGTGCTGCCACCAGTACTGCAGTGAGAGGCACAGAGCAGATGCAATGTGTTGTTGCCCTAAGCAGCACTAACTCTTGGTTATGTTGATCATAGAATCATTGAGGTTAGAAAAAAACACTAAGACCATCAAGTCCAACCATGCCCATTAACCACATCCCTCAGTGCCACATCTTCAAGATTCTCAAACACCTCCAGGAACGATGACTCCACCACCACCCCAGGCTGCCTTTTCCAATACCTCACCACTCTTTCTGAGAAGAGATTTTCCCTAATATCCAACCTGAGCCTCCCCTGGTGCAGCTTAAGATCATTCCCTCTCATTCTATTGTTATTATCTTGGAGAAGAGGCTACCCCACCTCAAAACAACCTCCTTTCAGGCAATTGTGGAGCGCAATGAGGTCTCCCCTGAGTCTCCTCCGTACTGAACAATCCCAGCTCCCTCAGCCACTCCCCCATAAGATTTGTGCTCAGACCCCTCACAGCTTTGTTGCCCCATTGTTGATCACCTCCTCCCTTTGCTGTTCAGCCATCATGACAGCTAGAGCTGTAAGGACTGTTGTGGCATGAGTCCTGCTGTTGGATCTGGCACTTACACACACAAATTCTGCAGGTGTGTTGGAGCTCATATTTTTCATATTTGTGTGGGCTGCCCATTGCTGGATTACAGAAAAAGAGAGCAAGTATATTCACTTGGACAACAAGCAAACTTACCTTCACAGTCCTTCTTCAGGTGGACTCTGCTCTCCATCACAAGGCTCCATCTGAAGACACAGTATTTCTTTTCATCTCTCTTTGATTTACAGTGAATATGAGAGCTCTTGTCAGTAGCTGGGCTGCTCAAATGAGTGACCTCCTAGTGCTTTGCACCCTGGTTAAGCCTCTATCAGGCAGCAGCATGGCCAACCCAGCGTTTTCATGGAGGAAAATAAGCCATGACTGTAGCATACTTCTGGCATCAGAATAGAATGAGCTGCATCTGTTTAAACCACCTGTGGTTCTAGCCCATAATTTTCAGGCTCACAGCATCCTGTCACAGTGAAATGCTCTGAAGATGGTTCAGATGTACTGTCAGACCGAATTTGGCCCAGTGACTGTAACCAAAGTCAGAATGTTTATTACCAGTCAATTTGTATACATGCCTGTGGCTCTTATTCTTGGAAACTACCTCCCCAGCTGACTGTGAAATGCTGCTATTTCTGGTGCAGAAAGTACAGTTTTTCCTGTGGTAGACCAACTAGTCTTGGAAGCATCGTTTAGTTAATGTAGCTGTTTGCTGAATGTCCTTCCCTTGTGTACAGGAACTTCTGATAAGTACTGCAGCTTATGGCACCTGCATCCACTTTATTATAAGTGTAGGACAGGGAACCAAATCCAGCCTGCTGCAAGCCAGGGAAATGCTGCTGGTGCTGCAGGAAAAATCCCTGTCATATAACAGCCTTGTTCTTCTCTTACAGAACGAAGACAGGGAACTGGCTTCATGATATTATTTGAGACTAACACGAAGAAGGAAATAACTGGTCTGCAATCTCCAGACACATTTTAGTGGGAGATTTTTAAGGCTATTTGAGCGTTTTGAACTGCATTGTTTCCCCCTGAGCAGAAAAATTCTTCCCTGCCATTCTGCACCTTCTATTGATCATGGTTCAAGGATCAAAGTAAAGAGCATTTTGTGAGAAGCAAAGGTTAAAGTCATTCGCAAAGTTTCCTGCCTCAGCTGGGAGTTCAGGGGCAAGCATTTGGGCAGCAAACACAGGCTGGAGCCCTCACTGTCCTGCTGCTTGCCACCCCCAGCAGCTGTTCTGAAATCTTGTTGCTTCCGCAGGGACTTCATGGTGCAAAAAGAGACAGCACAGGCTCTCAAAAACATGGGAGAACTCACCAGCCTTGTCTTGGGTCCACAAACCCATTTACCTTTACGGTATTTTTCATGCATTCACAAATGAAGTGCTTATCCCTCGCCCCTGTTTCTTCGTGGCAGGAGGATTTTGCTCCTCGGGTTTAATTAAGCACCAAAAGTCAGGGCTGTGTTTATTGATAAGCCTTTCCAGGGTGCCTGTCACTGCAGTATCTGAGGCCACTGAAGCCATGACCTCGCCACATTCCTTAGGAAGCAGGGGAGGTTTTGAGGGGTTTATGGCTGTGCCTGGAGCTCGCCCCACATTCACTGGGCTGTGCTGGGTGTGCTGCTGGGAGCTGATACTCTGTCTGTGCCTTGGGGTGGTCATAATGTTGGGCTTATTATGATATGAGGCACTGCACTTGGAGAATAGTTGGGGAGACAGTAGAAGAGATGGAGGCAGAAGCCACATGTTCCTTTAGCACATGCATAGTAATTGGTATGGAAGCTTATGCACCTAAATGTACTTGAGACAGAGAAAAAATGTGAAAACAGTGTTGTTCTTTTATTTATATATATGTTTTTGCAAGACTACTACCGGCATTTTAAAAGGCTTTAATAAAAGCAAGATCTTGAAAATGTCACTTGAAGTTCAAATCTCAAGCTTGCGCCTTTTCTGAGTTTTCCCACTTCTGACAACAGAAAAAATTTGCAGCTTAGGGAAACTCCCATGAGTGGAAATATTATTTATGGCTTCACATTTTTTTTTTCCTGTCACAGTACCAAACGACATGCCTTGAAATTAATTGAAAAATAATAATAACAAAAAATAAGAACTTTTCACCTCTGCGTGTACCTTTTCTTTTCCCTTACCGCTGCTGAATGGAATGGGGAAGCAGGTGTCATAAATCCACGAAATAATTATTCCCCATTTGCTGTATTACATTTTATTTATATTCCCTGGCTGTTATTTTATGTTAAATCTGCAACTCCTCTTGTTAGGTTTTAACTTCCACCCTAGCGATTGAACATATAGCACATAACCTCTGTTGCCACAGGGATTTCTTTTCCAAAGCTTAATTACTCTCTGGTTATGTTCATGAGAGCTTTAAATATTTCTGAGGGGCTGTGGTAACTGTAAATTTTTGCCACAGATTAGAAGTAACCGGCACAAAATCATCAGATGTTTTGCCATTAAAGGTTAAGTTGACTTTTGTATAAAAGCTATTGAGGTTTTGGCTTTTTAGGCAACCTGCCCCTTTCTGTCATGTCCTCAGGGGCACAGTGTTCTCCTCAGATTGGAGCATTTGCAAAGAGTATAGTGCTGATCTGTGATACAGTCTACTGTTCTCTGTGGTGTCCTAGCTACCTACAGGACTTGAAAAAGGATGCTACCACCAGAAGGAGCATGGAGGTAGGAGAGTTAACATCATTAATGTTAGGAAAGAGGATTAAGTTCACCTAGTCCAACCACTGACCCATCTCCACCATGCCTACTAAGCCATGTCCCTCAATGCCACATCTACCCTTTTCTTGAACACCTATAGGGATGGTGACTCCACTACCTTCCTAGGCAATCAATTCCAATGCATTGCCACTCTTTCTGAGATTAAATTTTTCCTAATATCCAACCTGAACCTCCTGTAGTGCAGTTTAAGGCCATTCCCTCTCATCATATTGCTGTTACCTGGGAGAAGAGGCTGACTCCCTCCTCTCTGTGACCTCCTTTCAGGCAGCTGCAGAGCACTAAGGTCTCCCCTGATCCTCCTCTTCTCCAGATTGAACAATCCCAGATCTCTCAGATGCTCACCATAAGAGTTGTGCTCCTACACAGCTCCTACACAGCTTCGTCACCCTTCTCTGTACATGCTCCAGAGCCTCAGTGAAAGAATTTGTATAGTTCTGTATTGCAGACAGGCTCAGAGAAACCCAACGACAGACTTCTCTTTTCTCACCTACATTTTAGATACCCTTATGATGTTCCCATGGTTATGTTTCTACACCATTAGACCTTGCGTATCTCTTTTTGGCAGGGAGGGAGGCCACAGACTAATGGAATGCTGGCCACATGGCCATGCTGAACAGAGCAGAATGGGGTGGGGATAACCAGGTCAGTGCCCATCAGCACCAGTACATGCAGGCTCCTTGGTGTGGCACTGGAAACGGTACTGCCATGTTAGCCTGCCTCCACACCAGTGCTAAAGAGGATGCTAATAGCATGACCTTTTGTCATGCTATGCTGCTTCCACCTCTGGATTAACGTTTTTCCCATTTGCTTGGGAGTCTCTGAGCCACGCTCCACTGAGTGGGGTAGACAGAGTAAAATTCCCCTCTCCTGAAAGCACAGAGCTTTGCAAAATTGCAGTGAAGTGGAACATGAGTGCGTGTAGCCTCAAGGACAGTTGGCTGCAGAGAATGAATAATCTGAGCTTGCCATGGGAGGAACTGCTGTTTCTTTGTCCCACCAGTGGTGTAATCAGCATATTTAAGACCTTTTCTCTAGTAACCTCTAGGTTTCAGTCTCAGGCTTCTTTCTTCATAGTCAAAATTGCTTTGCTTCATTCCAATTATCCTCATATAAAGATTGAAACAGATGGGTAAAATTCACCCTCTTTGTTGATTCCACAGTCCTCAGTTGAGCAGTAATGTGAGACTGGCCTGCATTCAGAAAGTTGATACGGTTAAAATTTGAGGAGCTAAATGATGGTTGAAGATACGCACCATGTAACAGGAGAGCTGGAAGGAGAGCACAAGTTACTCCCAGCGGAAGCGGGGTGTTAGCACAGCATGGTGGCAGACTCCATCAGGTGATTCAAAGGCATCCACACCCCTTGGCTGCTGCTTCTGGCTCTTGTTACACCCAAATGGGGTTGTTCCTTCACCAGAGATGGTTGAGACTGGCCCAGTGCAGCTGCCAGGGAGAGTAGGTTAACGAGATGAGGAGCAGCACGGTGCTGCATTGGGGACAGCTGATTCACTCTTTCCAGCAGGTGATTTTTGCCAGTGCAGCTCCTCAGGCCCTTGTTAGAAGTGAAAACGTCTTTGCTCATGGGCACATTCTCTAAGGAGAGCAGCTGTTTTCATAAAAACGATTAAATCTGTACCAACGAGACACTTTATCAGAATTCAGGCCAGAACCCCCCCTGCTTCGCTCCCCCTGCAAATCTGCTTGCAGGTGTTTTGGGAGGGAAAGCTGAGAGAGGGAAAAAAGCAAGGGCTTAGCCAAAAGTGAGCATGACTAACAAATTACTCATAATTAAGGTTTGTTAATTGCATGGAACCCAATTAAACCTTTCCACGTCTAAAATGGAATAACTTATGCTCACAGCAGAACTGTTTAGCTATTCGACATTTTTGGTGACACTTGTCTGTTGATTTGCCGTTAGATAACTTCTTGGCTTGAAGCCATCCCCAGGACTGAGCTAAGAGACTTTTTGTACATGTATTTGCAGCACATTTTCACAAAAGGTTGCCAGAGTTTGGCCCACGATGACTAGTGAGTGGATTTATTACGTTATTATTTTAGATTGTTATATTATTATTATGCATGACTGACATTGTGAAATTCTTTATGTTACAGAACTATGTAGAGTTAATATAAAACAGTAAGCCAGAGAGACATTTTTATAAAATTCCAACCTGAAGTGCAAATTTTATATAACTAAAAAGTCATGACTTTCTGTAGCATTTAGGAGGAGAACACCTCCCCAAAATATGTTGCCTCTGAGTGGACCCAGCAGAAATCTTTCCCATGATTTGAAAAAAATGCAGATGACCAAGAAATGATCATTTCCAAGTGTGTGTGCCTCTTCCCTTCTCAGTTCCAGCTGGGACCACAACTGGAAATACCAAAATACCACAGAAATGCAGCTCTTGTGGTACTTCCAGCCCAGGCAGAAGCAGGAAGTATTAGAAAGCTTCCAATAAATCATGTTTTCATGAGATTTCCAGCCCAGCATTGCAGGTTTGAGAAGTTTGGATAACAAACCCAGCTCTGCTTGTGCATCTGAATCAAACACCTCGCCCTCAGGAGACGTACCTCTGTGCTCAGAGCCTTCTCTCTCTGAGATGCTGCTGATACTCCTTCTGAGCCGTAACACATCTTCAGTTTCACATTAAGTCCAGCTATAAATTGGATTAAATCTTGTTATGAAAGATTTAACTTGGGCCTTTCATTCCTGCTAGCTGCAGGACAGGGTTTTCTCCCAGGACAAAGGCAACTGCAGGGCTCAGCAGTTTGGATGCCCATGGCAGCAGGCTGCCCTTTGAATGCATGCTATGTGCAAGCAGGCAAGAAATGGCATGATACCAAGGAGAAGAACAAACACAGCCTGAGTAGCACTGGTGTTTGTCCCTAGCAGAAGAGAGAGGGCAGCTAGGCTGAGCTGCTGAGTCAAGGACCTTAAGGCCCATAGGAAGAGCTGTGTCTCTGATAGCCCTCAACCTGCTCTAAGCAATCAGAACAAAAATGCAATACAGAATGGAATCAAAGCCACAGGCAACACACCAGCTTCTCCTTCTAAGCAGTACAACCCATCAGAGCTGGGCTGTGCAGCTGGCTGCTCAAATGGGGAGAGCAACCCATGGTAGGGATAGGTAGGTCATCGTGACAGTGCAGCATCAGGATTATTTTTCTGTCCTGTCAGAACTGAACTGTGCCGAAATCTCTGCAAGAAACCGGGTCAGAGCGATCGCACCAAAAAGAGGTGCATTGTGTGCTGGTTGAAATTTCACCACAGGCAGATCTCAAGATTTGGGCGACCTCGTGATCTCTTTTGTGAGCAGTGGTTGTGTAACAGACCCCGCAGTACGATAAGACAACATGAGGGCTTACACAAAGTAAGTTTAATAAAGATATGGCTTGCCACTCTCTTCTTTTAAAGATATAGCACCTATATTTCATGTTCAGAAAAAAAAAAGACTCATCATTTGCATTCTTTTTTGAGGTTGAGCAGGGGGCCAGTTCTGTCATCCCTAAAAAGCCCAACACTGGCTATGGGTTTGGTCTTCCAGGAGGTGGCTGGAGGCAGCCCCTTCCCTTCTTTGCATGCAGTGTTGCTGGGCAGCTGTCATCTCCACTTTCTACACTCTTACATTTCCCAATCCTCTGGTGCCCGTGTGCACACTGTCACAGAGGGGAACACGTGTTCATGCAGAAACGGTGCTTTTGTTCCTGTGCTTTTGTTCCCCTCGTTTTAAATGTAAATATATCAGCTTGCTCTTTTGTATGAAAAAAAACCCCACTATTTCCTGAGTTGGAAGTCTGAAGAGATGCAGGCCTTTGAAACATTTTCTTGGTGTGTGGGCAAAAACTAACAATAACTTTGTTATAACGTGTCTGACCGATTCTGCTGATACTCAGATTGCATACCGCTTTGGCTGCTTCTACTCGCAAATGCTTTGTCCATTCCTGCTTCATTTTCCATTTAGTGTAAGATCTTGGGAGATTTTCTATTCATTTAAAAATAAGACCCAAAGCTTTTTTGCTGACCATACAGATTTCTTCAACATCTCTCACACACGCATATATATATAGCTTATGAAAGAAATATTTTTTATAGCATTGCCTGTATGGACAATAAAGAACCCACTAAATATAGTTAATATTAAAAGTTCCCATAATATGTCTTAGGTTTCAGAAATGTAGAACCTGGCTGTAAACAGAGGTTTTTGATGCCCAAGAGAATGCAATTTTTACTTTAAAAAAAAGAAAAAGAAGAAGGTGTTAAAATGATCGTTGATTTTCCCCAACGCAGGAAATCTTTCAGTAAATGTTGGATTCAACAATGTGTTTATTAGCTTTGAATCACTGCTGTGGTTTGTAACTCCCTCTGTCTTTTGAACACAGTGATGTGTTCCGTGATGTGTTGTATCTATGTGTTGTATTAGTGGCAGGCACTGAGAGCCTCGGGCAGGGATGCAGATTCTAGAACCTGGGTATCTTGATGGACATCACCTGGACAGAGCAGTGACAGAGGATGAAGTTCAGCTGAAGTTCAGTACTCTTCATAGGCTGGCAAACTGCTTTTTTTGCAAAGTCTGTGCATATGATTGTTCATCTTGGGATATCTGCCTGTTCCCATTTAAGGCCTTCAGGGAGATTGTCTAAGACGTGTGAGAAATTTATGTTGTATTGGTTTATGGATTTTTATGGTAGTTAATGCTCTGAGATCTTGAACTGATGTTACATCACTCAGTGCGGAGGAATATGATCACAAAACCATGGAGAAAACTTCAAAATCTGTCTGAATAACTGTGATAAATGTGAGAGGTCAGTTTAAAATGAAACTCACTGGTTATTTGAAAGAGGTGAATGCCAGCTTTATCATCTACTTCCAGAGTCAGTGTCTCTAAAGTAGTGAAAATGTAGTGGACGAAAACCTCTTGGTGTAGCCAGTGCAGGTGGAAGAGCAGGAAAACTTTGAAAGGAATCTTTAGGAATTGAGTTCTGGTCACAGTGAGGCTGTGATGTGGCTCTGAGCATCCTGGTCCTAGTGGTTGGTGACCCTGCCCATGGCAGGGGAATTGAAACTAGATGATCTTTGAGGTCCTTTTCAACCCAGGCCATTCTATGATTCTATAATTCTATGAACAGAAGGCCACACAGGTTGAAATATCTGAGCCAAAGCAGTTCAGAGGGTTATGTAGTGGGAGACACATAGTTGGAAGAATGGGGGAAAAGCCATATTGCCTACAAGAGGATGAAGTTACCTCACAGGAGGTGTAGGAGAGTCTGCCAGTGAAGGAGAATCACTAGATTCTCAAAAGTGTCTTCTCTCAAAAGAGAACTGATACACAAACATATTTTTGCAGTCTTTCAACAATAGCAACAGTAAAGCAGACAATTCAGCCCATGTCTTCAGTGGCCCCTTTGGCAATTATCTCCTGCCTGTTAAGTCCACTTGTAATTCTTGATATATATCACTGTAACTGGTACGGTAAAAAAAAAGTTGAGACAAGTGGAGATGAGATGTAAGATCTGCTGTTACCCTTAGCCAGAAATAACTGTGTCAATTGTGTGTTCCTGTGGTCTGCCTGTCGCTCTCTTGAATATCATCTTAGCCTTTAATGCAGAGATAAAGATGTACTCAGACTTGTAGCTACAGAATGAAACCTTACATAGTCTTCCAGCCAGTATTGTGATGGTATAATTAGAAAGTCCTTTCAAATATGACCTTTTGACTACTGATGCCATCCTGAAACTTTCACAAAAGTGACTGTGTCAACT
Organism: Tetrao urogallus; assembly: GCF_951394365.1. Classification (NCBI taxonomy): domain Eukaryota; kingdom Metazoa; phylum Chordata; class Aves; order Galliformes; family Phasianidae; genus Tetrao; species Tetrao urogallus. Next base: position 22,242,896 of record NC_136815.1, on the reverse strand, counting down.
CCATCACATGGCTGAAGTTAGACTGATTTTCAGCCATGTGATGCTATTTTATCACCCTCAGGACAAAGGTTAAGCCCTCCCTTTCTTTTCTCTGTTAGTCACCACTTTCTTTGGTCCTCTAACTTTGATACTGCTAAAATTCCTGATGACCACAGAGTTAAGAGTTTTTATAATCCACTGTGTGCTTCTCCAATGAAGAACCCTGCTATTGTGCTGCATGTAACAGAAAGACCTTCACACAATGAAGCAATCATTCTTCCCCAGCAGGGTCTGAATGTCTTGATTCTCATCCCGCAGCAGGTTTGGCAGGGAACAAATTCCCCAGCTTCAGAGGGCAGTGGCCAGCATAATCTTTCTGCATTTTAAAACATTCCTTAATGTTAGACTCTCTGCATTCAAACAGTAACTTTAGCTGACACAGAGTTTTGTAGAATATTTGAACTGCAGCCGGTTGAAACTCTACTCCACTGCATTTGTGAATATTTTTATTACAGCATAAATGTGTTATTTTTCCTTTATTTTATTATGGTACAAGCATATTTTTAAAATTTGTTCTGTGGATTATTTGGAGGCTGTAGCTTCATTTTGCCTTATTGGAAGCGTGGTACAAAATTGGCAAAGTAGAGTCAAAGGCTTATAGCTTTTAAAATCAGTTCAGCCTCTGGGTTGAATGGTCAGAAATGCAGCTCTCTAAGGGAAATTATTGGATTGTGTAACTAAGCAAATGGACAAGGGCTGGATGCACACTTGAACTAAAGTGAATTTACTGAAGTTGAGAATTTCTTCTGTATGTTTTTCACTGAAGATTTCAAGATTACAAATGAATAAATTCAATGTCTTCCTAAGTGAAATCCAATACAAAATTAGTAACATTTGTTTTGTAGAGAAGGTATGAAGGAGGTCAGGTTTAAAATCTGTGTTTTAAATATTCCCCTTCCTTCCAATTCTGGAGACCAAACAAGAAAAACCAGGAGCAAAACCCAACACTAACATCAGCTATCCCAAACCTGGGCAGAGGCCGTGTAAAAATTCAATAATAAAAAACGTACTACAATGGTCCTGTCTGTTATTTGTGGCATGTCTTTGTTGGGCTGGATGCCCACCTAGGCAAGAGGGGCACAATGGTTGTGATTCATGGCTGGTGATGATCCAGACCAACTCAAGGGGACCATGAGGGCTCAGGATTGAGAGTGAACCCTGGGTGTTTTTCCCCTGCTCTCGCATCATGCAACACCCCCAGTCCCCAATGTTCTTTCGTTCACAGCAATTATTGAGGCTGGGGTGGGATGTGAGTGGTGGTCCTTGAGGAGAAATTGGAGGAGGGTGATGGGGACTCAGCCAGAGCCCACAGGATGCTCTGCCCAGTCCCAGTGCAGGACATGGTGTAGTGGCTTCTCCTGGCTCACAGCCGTGTCACTTGCAGTGGGGTCTAGCTCATAACATCTCAGGCATGTGATTCACACGAGTGTAAGGGCTGCTGGATACAATTACACATTTATTTTTACCTACCACTAAGGGAATTTCCATTGAGGACTACACGAGCTGGTTACCCTAGCTCTGTACTCTTTCACTAGTACTTTTTCTGACAACTTACATCTAAGAAACACAAGACAGAGAGAGACTTAATGCTATGTGAAAGGATTTTCCTAGGGTAACTGTATTCAGTCTTTGCTCAAACTGAACGAATAACTTTGATCTGTCAACTGTGAAAAGTAAACTGGGTGCGACCTTCCGTCATCGGCTAATCGTCTCACTTAATGACATCTGTTAACTTTGTTCTGATATTAGATCATGGTCTTTCTTTGTACTGTCAAGATTTTTCATCCAAGGTCTAATTATTTCACTTTATGTGTATACAGATATCTTGGGAGTCAGTTGCACTTAGTATGAAGATCATTTTTTTGTTTTGAATTTCCACAATTGGTATGGCCTTTCAACTACGAAAACACCTCAGCTCAAAGAGCAGTTCTGTGTCTTCCTTCTCTTAGTCCCTCTGTCCCCTCTCATTTTCTTTTAGTCACCATATTTATTTTTATTCTTAATCAAAAAGGAAGGAGGAAAAGGGAGATTTGTTTCTGTCCCAGTGAAGTTCAGTAACTCAAAGCAGTTGACTGATGTGAATCATTATAAAGATCTGAACCATACTGAAGGAAGGAAGAAGAAAATACTCTATTTTTCAGGCAGCACTTCTGTCCCCCTCCTTTTCCAAGGTTTTTATTTTTTAATAGTAGTAAAGGCCTTGGTAGATGGCATTTGGGGGGATTAATGGCCATTTGGGGTTAATGCCCTAAGGCCCTCTGTCCATCAGCTCTTTCCAAACAGTGATTAATCTCCAGGGGAATGCTTGTGCCCTGATCACTGCTGCTGATAATGCTCATCCTTATAGTATAGATCAAAACGCATAGACTTATCGTGGTAATGGCCATGTCCTCACCTCCCAGGCAGTGCTCAGGTCAGCCAGCCACTGCTTAAGCCTCTGCTGTCATCTGGTTATGTCTAGTTCAAGAGGCATTTTCCCTGAGGTTTGTCTCTGTTGGTTGCCAATCTTGCATTCCCCAATCCTGTTGGACCCCAGTTTCTGCCTCAGGCAGAAATCCCCAGTGCTCTCCTTTGGTAACTCCAGGGAGAATTTCTCCTAGACTGGTGGGCCGTGGTCCTCTCTCTCCATCCTGTGCACCAGCAGTGGAGGTGGTGGGGACCACCTTAGAGTGTGATGGCAAGAAGGGGAGCTGGCTAAGTGGGGCTGAGGGTCATTGATTGGATGGATGGCAGGGTAAGTGTTCCACCACACTGAGTTTGGCAGTGTTGGCTTTTGTTGTCTAATGCTTTCTTACTGTGATATACACACACTGTTCTCTGCCAAGTTCAAGTGACAGAAAAATAGTCAATTAAGTGAATTGCATTGTCCACTGAAGACCAGCACCTGTCAGTAAGCCTGCCCATACTGACCAGGTGAGTGAGTCCAGTATTTTTCAGGTGCTTTCCTGTGAATCACCAAAATTTACAGGATGTGAAATGTCACATAAACAATTACAGGCCTTTCTCAGGCTGACTGGATGCTGTCTTTGCAGTAGGAGATTGTTTTCTTTGCCTTATGTTCTAATATTTTATTTGGTCTAGATTTCAGTTTTAGATGAATTTACCCTGCATTACTTCCTCTGGGAGAATATTTCATAGTTCAATAGTCCTAACTGAGATCCATTCTCATTTCAATTAGCATTTTGTGTGTTTGTGGTAGAAGTATCTAGTTCTATGTCCAGTTACATACAGTACAAAAAGAAAAAATGAATGGAAGTCAGCAAGAGTGCAGCATGTGAAGACTTAAAATTCCACGTGAATCTAAAATAAATGTTTCAGTACATTTCTGTCTCTTTAAAAACATATTTCATGCTGAGAAATAATAGAAGATAAAAAGGAAATGGCCATATTTTCTACTTTCGTCCCTATATGTGAGTAAGTGTTATGTGTTCATGTGGCATTTAATCTCTCTGCAAGCAATTCCCCAAACTACCGTCTGCGTTTTCATCATGCATTCTTTGTGCTTTTAAAAAAAATGTACTAGACCTAGTGGTCCTGCTATTTCCTGATGTGTTGTGATAAGTGAATGCTGACACAATTAGATCTTCATGGTCAGGTAAAAGTAGTTGAATGGGTAGTTGAAGTAGTTGAATAGTTGATTTTAATTATAAGAAGTACTTTTTACTGTGACCCTACAGGTCACAGTATTAGACATAAACACAGTTTTTCTCAATTTGCCAAGTGTTTTACTTTTTATTTATTTAATCTTGAGTAATTATGATAGGCTGTAATAGAATTAAGGGAGGACTGAAATCACAGATCACTTTTAAACATATTCCCAAATCTGGTATGAAGGCACTGAGGCTGTTCATACAATTCTCAATGAATTCCAGTCACTTTTGCTGGCAATAAGAGAAATACAAAGCCATTATCAACTTGCCAGAACAGCAGAGTAACAGCCAGTCTGTGCTACTGGATGCTATGGGACTATTTCACCAGTAAAACAAATAGCACAGATTTACTCCGTTTCTCCCCTCCTTCATTTTTTTTTCTCGCCTTTCTTCCTCTTAGATGCATATATAAAAGAAGGCCCGGAGATCAATGATGGGGAGATTTCACCTGCATAGCTTAGAGTAGCAGGCTATTCTTGTGGCAATAGTACGGAAGACTCTCCTTCCTTAAAAGTCCTATTTGAAATCATGGGAAGACCTCTGGATGGAGCATTGGTGCAAGCTGCCTGATTAAAAGAGGTCTGTCTCCATCACTGTACCAGGTCAGACCTCATCAGAAAACCTCTAACTCCAGCAAATTTCTTGGTACCACTTATGGCGCTGCATCTCGCTCTTGGTGAATAAAACATCACTGCACTTCTTTAAGCTTCATTGTTCCTAATGCCTGTACCAGGCCAGTGTGAGTCAAGCTGACCCTTTCTAACTGGCAGAAACAATGCACAGGCACCTGGCTGGAAACATTTGGAAAGCTGCTGCATCCATTCCCAGAAGTATATCTGGAGTAAAGAGTCAGAAATATAAGAATAACCATACTGAATTTGACCACAGGTTCAATATCCATTCATGGCTGCAGTGGATGCTCTAGGGACAGTGTAAGAAGAGGGTGTATGTATAGAAGCTGGTGTTAGAAAAGAAATTCAGACGTTTCCCTTTCTCAAAATAAGAGAATATCACTCATCACTCATATCACAAACAGAAATATTTAATATTACCCTCAAGACAAGTGAATTGTATGCATGTATGGGTGCTGCAAATGAAATTCCATGAATGGAAGTCAGCAAGAGTGCAGCATGTCTGGAAAATATGAAAAATGGAAAGGAGCGGGTAGATACAGTAACTACTAATTTTATTGTCTAAAAAATTCTAGCTAAACCCACAAGCAAATCTCTATTGTTCTTGCTTACCTTTGCAATGTCTATTCAGTGAGTTAGCTGTTGAGAAACTCTGAGTGGGGCAGCTTTTCTTGGACATGTCAACTGTGGACTCAGAGGTGTGAGGAGGTTTCCACAGGACATCTTGTAAACTGTCAGGGAGCTTCACTGGTGTGTTCTGGGGAGTGGGTTGGTGGGAAAAGACATGTGTCTGCTTCCCAAGAACATGGATGTTGCCTTGATCTATGCAATTTAAGGAGAAAAAATATGTAAATAGCTCTCTTAGATAGCTTCCTGATGCCAAAGTGGATTAAATTTTGGGGAAAATATTTGTCTAAGTGCAACCTTGCCTTAACAAAAAGTGCAGGAAGATCAGTAATGAAGGTTCAGAACTGGGAGAGGTGACCTCCATGTGGAACACCAAGATGGAGAAGAGCTTAGGACCTTCAAGGAGGAGAGGCAAGAGCTGTGACTGAACCCTTGAAGAAGTGCTCTTTAAAGTATGGAGAAACTTTCTATTTAAAGATGTTAAGGAGAAAAAGCAATAATGTTCACCTTAATGAAACTGAAATCCTGATCTATTAAGTCTTCAAAATAAGAGGAATGGAGGGAATGAAAGAGGTGCAACATTTGTCCTATGCCAAAAGGCAAAACTAGTTTGCTAGATCAAATGTGGAGTTCCTACTATTGAACAGTATGGTCATGACCAGGGGAAATAAAGATTTGCTTCAATTCCAAGAGGAATCAAACATATAAATCATGAAAGTCAGGAAAAGAAGACTCACATGGTGTACTTGATTTAATCTGAATGAGCCTTCTCTTCTGAATTCCCAAGCAATTCAAGGTTTTTCTTTTTTCTTTTTTTCTTTTTCTTATCCTCTTTTTTCCTTTTTCCTTTTTCTTTTTTTCTTTTTCTTTTTCTTTTTACATTATTTTCTGGTGTTAATTACAACTGGACAACTTTTTAGTAAGTTCACCTCATCCAAATACAACGTTGTAATTCCAAAAAGCTTCAAAAATTGTATAATGTGAATTTGAATTATTTTAAGTCCCTGACCATTCTGTACATTGCTGGATTTCAGAGAGGTGAAGTGCTTTTAAATTTTTGGCTCTATAAGCAGTGAGTATTTATAGACTTTATCTAAAGTACAGGCATGAGCTCAGATGAGAGGCTCATTTGGCATTGATATCCCTCTTTGATTTCAAAGTAAACTGAAGATGTTCAAAGTCTTAGAGGAGTTCTTGTACTGTATTTCTGATATAAACCAGTGAGCAATTAATTGCTGTCAGAAGGATAAAAATGCATTAATTTTTGATGGAGTTGAGTGAAGATATGTTCTTCTCCCACTTGCATTTATCTGACCTTAACCCTAATGTTGTCCAGGAGTGAGTTAGTAGTCCTGGCTCTTTTGGTCTCTCTGGCTTCTTCTTTAATGGATGATAGGTGCCATACTTAGCAATTAGACAGCAATTAAAAAAAAAATCATATCAAAAACATCACAAAAAAGGAAGGGGGGGGTTCTAGAAGGTCTGTTCTGCTGCTCTTCTGTAAGTAAATATTGAACATGAGATATTTTTGGCTGCGGGAATTGATTTCAATCTCAGTAGCACAGCTGTGACCTTGGCCTAATTACCAACCTAGTACCTAATTACAGACTTGAAAAGAGTGCCTCATGTAGAGCAGAGTATGGCCAAGTAGTTCATGACTGGTCTCATGTGATTTCAAAGGGTTTGATCTCTTGGTGCTCTGGCATCTTTTATGCTAAGCCAGTGTCTTAAAGCATCCATTATTTCTCCTAAAACTATTCAGGGAGCTTTGCCTCGTTCTGAGATGGCACCTGATGCTGACCCTGAGTGTCATCTGAGTGCTTCAGAAACTTGGAACTCTGGCTGCAATATCTGGGAGGCAAAGCCTTCCCCAGTGAGGGAAATTATCAACTAGCAGAGAAGAAGAAGAGCAGCCTTGAGCTCTGCCACAGGACAGGAGGGCACACAGCAGAGCTTGCCCAGCTATAGTGACATTAGCATGGTTCCTGCATAAGTGGCTTCACCATCATCAAATGTCTCTGATGAGCCTTTCTGTACTGAGAGCATCACAAGTCAGGAACAAGGGAAATTTGAAGCAGTTTGAATCTTCCACTTATACTGCCATTGGTGTCATTATCATCGAGTCCATCATCATGCAAGAAAAGTTGATGTGCTGAACTCCTATGTCCGTGTATGAGCCAAGAGGCTACCATGTTTGCTGAATTTTGTGCTGCCAGCATTGTCTCACCAGCCTGTCTTGCTCAGTGCTGCTGAAGATCTGCAGGAGATGGCAAGGAGCATTGCTGGGGTGAGCTCCCTGGGAGATGGCACTGGGGTGGAGGTGGAGAACCCAAGGCTCAGCAAGATGTTCTATGAAACATATCATACACCTGGATTTTTACTGCCAGAGATACTTAGATGTGAAAGAAATAATATGAAAACCACCTCAAGTTTTGGTGAAAAATAAAGCCAAATTCCTCCCAGGATTACTCTTTTCTGCTGAGGTCACCTGTTCCTATTCCTATCCATATAGAAAGTGAAGCCAATTTCTAGTGTTTTGTGGAGGGATAGAAAGCTTGATTATTTTGCAGGTTCTCTATCTACTTCTCTTTTAACTCCTATTCAGTGGAGAGAAAAAAGCTGAGCTAGATTTAAACCCACCATCTGGTAGGATCCTTGAACCTTACAGCATATCCTCTTTCTGTTTTTCAATGTCATAATTGGTTTGACTTAGGCTGAGGTGTCGATCCTGGCATTGCTTAGGACACTATTGAGAGGATACTTACAACATATTGTTGGCTTTCAGATCTTTTGGATTTGACTGCATAGAAAGTGAACAGAGGGAAAGTATCGGTGCCCTGATAGTGCTCCCATGGTGCTGTGTGTAAGCATACTGTGTGCAGAAGGATCTCGGTGGGCAAAGCGGTGCTGGATTGACAGTTGGACTAGATGACCTTCTAGGTCTTTTCCAATCATAATGATTCTGTGATTCTATGAATCTCATGTTAGCTTTTACAGTGCTGTAGACAGGAATGGATGGGACTGAATTACATTTTAGTGAGTCTGGATCGGTCTCTAAAAAGGACATCTCTGTGGCACCAGAAAGCTGCCATGTTGATGAATCCAGCTTTATGCTCAAGCATATGGTTCATCCTCAAAGACAGAGAAATGAATGGAACTGGCTTTACACAATTTAATGATGTTGGTAAATAAACCCATTTGTGGACCATGGGATGATGCATTTGCTCAGTGCCTCTCTGGGTGCCTTTGCAGATGTGTTAACCTAAAGCTGCTAGAGATATCATACTGCATGGAACCTCATGTGAGTCCCACTATGGGCTTGTGTTCAAACAGCACACAAATGCAAAGGCTCACCCCAATGAGTTCCTCTTTCTCTTTGAGGAGAAATTTCTCCTCCCTTCTCTGCTCCCAAGCCCACCCCACCATGCACCACGTGGAACTCCCTCCAAACACGGCAGTAAGTGGCTTGGTGGAAGATGTAATATCCACAGGCTCTTGTGAGACTCATTAGAAAAATCTGTTTATTAATTAATGTGGATTAAGATGGTGCAATGTCTTTGAGGGTTTCTTGTAGCTCTCTCCTGATGCTTGGGCTTACTGTTCCCCCTTAGAGCAGCCTCCATTTATCTCCTGTAATGTGGTCAAATCACTGCTGTGGAGCATTTATTTATTTTTGCCAGACAGCTATAGACCAATTAATCTGCAAGTATGCACATTTGCGGATGATATTCTCTAGTGACTCAGCAGTGTAACAGATGGCAAAATATTTCATATTTATTTCCATTCCATTTCTATATTGGAAATGAACCCAGACATTTTATTTTTTTGACAGTCAGACAACATCTGTTGAGAACTCTGTCAGCTGAATTACAACCTCTCTGGCAGGTAGTTGGACAGACAGTATGAATTAATTTCAGCTATCCTGTATGTGGTTAGATGTCTTTTTTATACATTGTTTTCATTACAAGTTCTGGATTTATGCACGCTGACTAGCTTTACATTGTACCCTGAGAATAAGTTCAGTCATATTAAGGTTCAACACATTAAAGATGCTGTGCATTAAGTTTCAATATCAATGGATTTATTTGCGATCATTCCTTCGCCAAGACCAATTAAATGAAGGGATATTTTGGAGGGGCCAGGCCAGTGGCTTGGAGGCAATGCTCTCCACTGCTGTGGAAGAAGCTCAAGTGTGGGAGTGACTTTTCGGATTGAGTCCCAGGAGCTGGTGTAACCCAGACATTTCTCAGTCTGAGATATCTGAGCTGAGTGAGGGCTGCCAAGTGCTCTCTCTCCTGGTGCAAGCAGCATCCGAGACTTCTGGCAGCTCTCAAACAAAATGTTTTCCTGGGGAAGCAGGTGTGGAAGCTGCTCCTTCCATGCTGAGAGGAGGAGGGTTGTGAGCACTGGGGGAAGGAACTTGGTGTTTTTCTGCTGAAATAGAAGTTCCTCGAACAGTGATTTTCTCTGTGTTTGCTCTCCCATCTCTCACATCCTTAGCTCAATGAGGTAACCTCTGTTTCTGAATGTTACCCACACTGTCAGCCACCTCTGCCACAGCACAGTCAGTTCTCCCTCTGGTTTTATTCCCTTCCACAGCACTCTCAGTTCCTTAATGTTTTTGCTGTTGGACACCGTGCGCAATGTCTAATGCAGGCACACACACATATTCATTCTCTAAAGAGCACATGTCTGTAGACTGACCAGCTGCTGCCAAACAGATTGAACAACAGCTGAGTTCTCTTTGCGTTTTCCATCAGACATTTCTGATTTTCAGCAAATAGATGTCAATGTCCTCTACGATGTCTACTGTCTGCCAAATGCAATTAGGGTAAACTGATGGACAGAACAAGCAGGGTAAGCACAGTTGTTGAAAAGTAGGTTAGGAATCACAGTAAACAAGTGAATAATATGGGAAATATTTGCAAGACGTTAGTTTAATTACTTTGGTTCAGTTGTCTTTTAACTGCCTTTATTCACATTTGTCTGTTTTTGTAAGAAGAGTTAGATGTTCTCTATTAATTTTGTTCTTCAAGTATTTTGCTCTCAGTCATACAAGTTGCATTCACACACTCATATGCATGTATGTATTTATACATATGTGCTCAGATGGTATTCAAAGCTAGGACTGATTGCTGCTGTAAGTTATAAAAATCTTGATTTCTTTTAAAGTTTAATGTTTTTAAGAAGATTTTTCTGCAAACTGGATGAAAGAGACCTCTCTCTGGATTCAGAGTCTCAAGAGCAAAACCATCCATGTTGTTTCCCAGTGTCTCCAGTGATAGTACAGCCCATTGCTTGTGAATCACCCACTGTTTTCATTAAGCTTTCCTTTAGAGATAAGTCAAATATCTTAGGGAGTAAAACCATGTCATATCTTTGATAAATTTGCCATCTCTTCTCTGCAACCCTTAGAAAACGCTGACCCATCACAGGGAAAACAAGATGACCTCTGAATGGGCTCAGTGCTGCTTACAGTGTGCTTACAGTGCATAATTGTATGTGGGACCTTTATTTTTTCCAAGTTTATAGCAATTTAACATGATAGGCCAGTTGTAAGGCTGTTCTAACTCCTCTGGAAACTATGATGGGAAAACTATTAGAAGTCAAAAGTATTTGGTAGCAGGAGTGAGGTATAATTAACGCAACAACCAAAGCATATATCCCTACATTAGCTATGAGATAAACCTGCATGAAAAAAATGCAGAGCATAAAATCCAAGCTACATCAGTCATGTTGTCTATTTAACCCATTATATTGTCTTCCACAGGAAATCAGTACAGCTAGAAGACTTATCATCACCTACATAGTGTCAACAAAAATAGCAGTGAAAAATAGCGTGGATCAAGGGTGACAAGTATAGATCTAGTAGTGAGTTGCCACAGACAAGTATATCCTTTTAATTACCCTTCTCACATCTCCTAGATAAAACCAAATCAAAGGAGTAATCTCAAGAGGAATATAGCTCTTTCTAAATGTGAAAGATATTAAGCAAACATTCTTCTGTCCACTGAGATCGTCAAGGTTCTTCTCACTCTGAAGTTTACATATCATCTCCCGTTTCTGTATTAAAGTGAAGAAAGCAAAGACAAACAGAAGTTTGGAAATCACATGGGAAGAAGTTTCCTTTGTCTATGGATCTTTTGACAGAGGGCAGTTTTCTGGGCAATCAAGAACTCGAAATAGTTCCTTGGTTAAACTTGACCTGGATTTGCCATTCCCAGACTGCTTGTAAGAAGACAACGATTTTACTATGCTGAAATATGTCTGAAATAAAACTGTTTTGAGCATATGTCCACTATCAGTAGATAGTTATGTACTGCATTCCCTTTTCCCCATATTGCTATGGAGAGATATACATTCAGTCTGCATATGGGATGCTGCACACTGGTAGGTGTTAGAGAACGTAAAACTAAGGCAAAGGAAGGCAGTAGTGAAGACAAGAAGCATCACTGAAGTAGCATTTCTCAGATAAGAAGCCAAAATATAAACAGAAACCAGTTTCATTTAATGTTCTTTCAAAGACAATTAAAAGCAGTAGATTAGATGTTAACAATTATGCAATTTGGAAGAAAAATCCCAATAAAAAAGCTTGTGTTTGAGCACGAGCAAGGTATGAGCTGATGAAGCAATTAATATATTAAAGGGGTTTCTCATCTTTTATGCTTAGACTGCTGACCAGGAGAACCACAGACATGACACTTCTTATCCATACTTCAGGTTTATTACTTTGTAATTCAGTTTTGTTTCATCTTACAATATATTTAATAAATCTTACTAAGTGAAACAGTAGGGTCTTACTGTATGATCAGCTAAAACTGCCACAGTACTGCCTTGTACTCCTGCAAGCAATTATGGCAATGAGAAGTGCTTGTCAAGTTCTGAATCTCTGTATCTCCCTGTATGAGACTGAGATGAACCCAAAGTATAAACCAAAGGGTCCCCAAAGGCCAGCAAAGTCTTCAACTGGCTTTGCAGGTGGGTGAGAGGAAGATACAGGATATCATAGAATCACAGAATCATAAAATGGTTTGGGTTGGAAGGGACCTTTAAAATCATCTAGTTTCTGTGCTGATGACCTATAGACATGGAGCTTGTGTTAAGCAAAGAAACATCTGAAGGCAGGCATCCTTCAGGTTGCACAGAATTTACACTGAAGAATTTACACTGTCTGCTTCAAGTTTTGGAAAGGGATACTTATTAAAATTGTTTTAATATTTTATATTAATATTATATTTATTAATATTGAAACAAGCACTGTGTGTCATCCCCCAAATCCCATTTCTATGCCTGAGCAACTACTTTTGGGCTGCTTGGGATTAAGGTTGATGTGCAGCAGTATGTCAGTATGTGTAGATTAGAATTAGAAATATATGAAATGTAGTGGTGCTTGGAACTTCCCTTTCATTTCCATGTTAAATCTTTTTGGTATTGTTTACCTGTAACTATTTCACTGATACTTTTCTGTTGTTTCTGTTATGCATGCTAAATAATATTCTTGGTGTATGTGAAGTCATTCTTTCCTTGGTTTTTGTTAATACTGAATTCCACATATTTGCTGAGCATCAAATGGTTTCTTAAATTATGCCACCATTTTAACATGAGATCTTTTTCCAGGAGTTTGCCCAAATTTAGGTGAACTAAACACGTTCTTCAAAGACTATATTTTCATTCATATTGTTTTCTTTTTTCCCCACAAAATCTCAAGATGCCATTCTGTCAGAAGTTGGTGTAAGATTCCCTTTATAATGTTCTGGTGCATTGTTGTGAAAGGAATTATCATGTTGCAAATTCAATAACCTGCCTTCAGGATCAGTTAGCAAGAAATTATAGGCCATAGTGGAACAAAACCTTGTTAAACTTAATATCCTTGGTAGCAGCACAGGGATGGTAAGAAGAATTCTAAAAATTTCAGAGGTTTTGTTTTTAATTAGCTTTGAAAATTTTGATCTAATGTGAAATGTGACTTGCATATGATATGCTCTCTGTAACACAGAAAGTTTGTTCATAAGGTGAAAACGTAGTGTGCCAAATTCAGGTTGGAGAATGTTTTTATGGCTATCTAATAAACTCTGAAAATAGGGGTTTATAATGGAAATGCTGACTTACTCCTTCTTCTAACAAGGCTAGCGGATGCCGTTGTAATGTACTGTGTAATTTATAGGAGTCACCTGTTAAGCCATCTGGGACAGAAAGTTTCCCAACTTCTAAAATGCTGGTAACTTGATTAACCTTATGAACTTCATTTAACAATGATACCAAATGCAACCTGTGCCAGCCCATCATATTCTTGGGCATCTATTTCATATTTATTCAAGGAAGTTGAAAAGAAATTTTTTAATTAGTCAGAAATGAATGCTGGTGGATGTTAAAAAGCTGATGCTGGTTCTTTGATTTATTGTTTATAGGTGTCATATGGAGAGAGACCTGGGGTAAAATAAAAGTTTCTGGTGTTACTCTTCAGCTAGGGAAAGTGTTTTATTTAAAGGGGCCTTGGGGCTTTTAAAAATTGGGTACTTTATATTAGTCCACTGAGACTTCCAGAGGCTGGAATATTCAACAGAAAGGGAGACTGCTGGAGAAGGAACGACAGATGATACTGGGGGTGTCATTTACAGGCATCAGCTAAAAAAGCTCTACCTGTGGATTTATGAGGTAGCAATGTATCTTGTAGTAGAAAATACTTAGATTTTCCTTGGAAACCAGAGAGCAATGAGAAGCAACTTTAGTTCATCTGTGTTTTATTTAAAAAAATATCCAAGCCTTTTTTTTTTTCTTTTTTTTTCCCCATCTGTAATTATTTTCCCAGGTTCTATATTCAGTTATATGGTATTTTGAATAAACAGGTGTTTCTGAGCAATACTTTTGATTCAGCAGTTGGGATTCTTGTGATTTAGCACAGAACGTTTTGTCTACTTTTCAGAAAGAGAGATCCTGTTTTACACATGATATAGAACTAAAAAACTGAACCTCAAGTGGTCATTAAAGATATTTTGCATGGGAATCAGCAGAAAATTAATCTTTTTCCCACACTGCAGTTGGAGTACTTAACTTTTCACACTCCTATTGAAGTGTCTATGAATGTGAGTTGACATTTTCACCCCAACTGTTGCCCGACGTTGCTCAATATTCTCAAACAGATGCTAGCATCCAGCTAACATCCAGATAGCAGTAGTCTTCAGACAGCTCCACAGACAAGATCTAGCCTTGTAGTGCAGCCAGGAGTTTCTGGGCAGCCAGTTGGAGGCTGTGGAGTGGAATCCTATGGGAATAGCGAGCATCTCAAGCTTCAGCACTTTCCACACCATATGTAGGAGGCATGTTGCCCATCTTTGTTCTCCCTGAGTACATGTAGAGCAGATGAAGCATTTATAAAAAGTACATCTGAATGAGAAACCTAGCAAAAGGAAAATCCAGTACTGCGCAGTCAGCTCTCCAACCTCAGGAAGCAGGTGAAGGAGTGAATGAAACACCCAAAAAGACAGTAATCCCATTGCTTAGTATGCTCTTGGCAAGTGCTCAAGAATTACAGTGGTAGAGATATGACAAGATTATACATTTATTGGAACAGACTTGCATATCCTGGTGCGTTATCTTCATTGTAATATTTAAGTTCTTATATAACTTTCAGAGTGCTGCATGATATTTCAGTGTAAAACAATACAACATTAATTTGTCTGCTGCTTAAAAACGTGGAGATTTAGGAGTCATGCTAGACTTATGACAGAGAATTACCTTCCAGTGTGTTACTATAAGAAAAGAAGTTGATGTGTACAAAGTCAGTACAAGTGAAATGATTTCCCCTCTCAAATGTGATGCCGGAAAGATGATCCTGGTAGCTACAGACCTATCAGTCTCACCTTGGTGCCAGGAAGGTTGTGGAACAGATAATCTCAGGAGCCATCATGGGCCAATTAAAGGTCAATCAGGGGATCAGGCCCAGTCAGCACAGATTTACGAATGGTAGATCCTGTTTGACAAATCTGACTGCATTCTATGACAAGGTGACCTGCTTAGTGGATGAAGGTAAGGCTGTCGATGTGGTCTACCTGGACTTCAGTAAAGCCTTTGACACTGTCCTCCACAACATTCTTGCAGAGAAGCTGGCTGCCCATGGTTTGGATGAGCTCATGCTCCACTGGATGAAACTCTGGCTGGATGGCCAGGTCCAAGGGGTTGTGGTCAGTGGAGTTAAATCCAGTTGGCAGCCAGTCACAGGTGGTGTCCCCCAGGGCTCAGTGGGGACCAATCCTATTCAACATCTTTATTGATGATCTGGATGGGGGGATTGAGTGCACCCTCAGTAAGTTTGCAGACAACACCAAGTTGGGAGGGAGTGTTGATCTGCCTGAGGGGAGAAGGGCACTGGAGGGACCTGGATAGACTGGATTGATGCGCCAAGGCTAACTATATGAGTCTCAATAGGGCCAAGTGTCAAATCCTGCATTTTTGTCACAGCAACCCCAGGCAACCCTACAGGCTTGGTGAGGAATGGCTTGGAAAGCTGCCTGACAGAAGGGGACCTTGGTGTAGCTAGATAGTCAACTGAATATGAGCCAGCAGTGTACCCAGGTAGCCAAGAAGGCCAGCAGCATCCTTTGTATCAGGAATGGTGTGGTGTGCAGGACTAGGGAAGTCATCCTGCCCCTATACTCAGCATTGGTGAGGCCTCACCTCGAGTACTGTGTTCAGTTTTGGGGCCTCAGTACAGAAAGGACATTGAGGTGCTGGAGCAGGTCCAAAGAAGGCAACAAGGCTTGTGAAGGGCTTAGAGAATATGTCCTACGAGGAGAGATTGAAGGAACTGCAGATGTTCAGTCTGGGGAAAAGGAGGCTGAGGGAAGACTTTATTGCTGTCTTCAAATACCTGAAAAGTGATTGCACTGAGAGCAGGGCTGGTCTCTTCTCACTGGTGACAGGTGACAGGACAAGGGGAAATGCGCTCAAGTTGTGCCAGGGGAGGTTTAAGTTGAATATCGGGAAAGATTTCTTTACAGAAGGGGTTGTTAAGCATGGGAATAGGCTCCCCAGGGAAGTGGTTGAGTTGGCATCCCTGGATGTGTTTCAAATCCATTTGGATGTGGTGCTCAGGACATGATTTAGCAGAGGGTTGTTAGAGTTAGGGTAGAATGGTCAGGTTGTGGTTGGACTCAATGATCTTTAAGGTCTTTTCCAACCTGAACTACTCTATGATTCTATGATTCTATCTATAAGATTGAGGCACTGCACTTTTGTACTGGAATATGTAAAAGGATGAAGAGATGATTTGAAACCTTGAAATGTACAAAACTTGATCAGAAAAAAGTGTTTGTGCAACTGTTTGGTCAGTGTCTAAGATTTTTCACTTGGTAAAAATATAGAAGATTTAGAGTTAATATACTCTAGAGTTAATATACTCTAACTTCAGAGCAAAGTACTAGATGCAAATTAACAACAGACCAAAACAGCAGAGAAATCGGACAAATATTTAAGCAATCCTAGAAAAATATTGAGCTACCGAGCAAAACACTAACCTCTACATTTCCTGGAAGGTTAATACCAAGACCTTTTGGAGAATGAAGTTTAATCAAACAGTTCTAGACCTCAATAAAAAAGAACCTAATGGCATTATATGATCTGTGCTATATTTCTGGTCTTCAGAAATAGGAGTAGAAAGGAAAAAGTTTGCAAGATAGTTAGCCTGCTGCAGGACAGGTTTAAAAAGAGACAGATTGCAGATAACAAGTAATGATAATACAGAGCCATTTCCCCCTAATTTTAGCTCTATCTTTTCAGTGACTGCATTCAAAGATGGCAAGAAACTGCAGAACCATTGCAGAATGATGGGAATTAGAAGAGTTTTTCCTCAAAAGTACTTAGTAAGCAGATGGCAACAGCTAATCCACTCCAAAGAAGGAAGAAGTGAAATCATCCTATCAGTTATGTTAATTGGGGAAAGTCACTGTGATTCTCCTAGATCTAATGGGAAAAGAAAATGAAACCTTGAAGAAACCACCATGTATGTACAATTGTATAACAGAGCAGATAGCCATGTCTTCTTTTCTTACGCTGCTATAATTAAAAAAACACATTTTTTCTCTTCGTTATTACTTATGAATGTACCCATATCAGTTTCTTGTAGTTGATCAATGTTAATTGAATTACACTGACACAGAAAAGCTGTAGTTTGTAGGAAGTCCTGATTTGGAACTGAATTTGGAGTTGACTTCCAAATCTTAGTCCTTGAATATGACAGAGCTTCCTTGCTTCATGGTTATATGATTTTTTTTTTTTTTTTGACTGGAAGACATTGAAAAATGAAAGTCAGTGGCTATCGTTTTCAGTTTTGACAGAACAGAAAATAGAGAAGCAAATTTTACCTGTATAGAACACTAAATAATAACATAATAACATGCACAGAAGCAATCTTTTCTCTGAGCCTCTAGAATATAGAGCAGTACGAGTAAGTCATGTTTGTAGCTATTTAAAAATGCAAAATATACAAATTCAGGAATGTTTCACCTGGAGTTTTGTTTGTTCTTTTCTCTGTAAATTAATTGAAAGACAAGAAAGTACAGCTAGTAACAATTACTGCACATTTTTTGCTCACAAATTTTTTTCTATAGTACTCTACTCTTCTCCCTGTTCGTCTCTGAGGAGAACTGGGATTTATTTATTGTGCCAGATAAAAACTTGAACTAATATGAGCCAATTTTGTATGACTTCATATTTTCAAAAATGAATTAATTTACAAATCAGATTCAATCACACCTCAGGTTATAATAATAACATCCAGATTTGCATGCCACTAGAGGTATGTTCTACTACAATCACAGACTTCAGGAAGTGATTAAAGTATATTCTGCATTAAATTATATTCTGTTCGCAATACATGTGATTTAAAAATTCCCCTTCTGTACCATATAAGCAATGTCCAGGGAAAGTGTGGGATTTTGGTGGAACGGGTTGAATAATGTTAAAAAAACCATCAACAAGGACAAAAAAAAGGAGTAGGCTGTGGCTTTTGTTGCAGTTCAACAGAAGGGCTTTTGAGTAAATAACCCTGGGAAATGTGGGACTCAAAGTACCTCATAAAAATGTGACTGTATCTCTATTTCTCAGGTGTGCCAGAGCACGTGACTGTTGTGGCCAACCTGTAAGTTTGTGTGTTTGCTGGGACATGTCCCACACCCTTGATGCTAAGGCACTTTGCCTCCTGTGGGAGGGCTGCCTTTGAGTGGTTTCTTCATTTAGCTTTTGCTCTCTAACCTAATGCATCTAGAAGGTGGATCATCCTTCCTAACGTGTGCTTCATGTTGGTGAGATGAATCTCCTTATGAATGCCCCAGGGCACCCAATCCATCCTTGATGCCCTTTGGAGTACTGAAGGTCCCCTACTGGAGAGAACCCTTCCCAGGACAAACTTGCCCAAGCTCAGTGGCACCCAGACACTCACTGCGAAGATGGGGTAACATGTTCATCAACTGAAGTTTCCACATTGATTTAATGAGTAAGAGTCTTCAGATGTTTCAGCTGGCTCCTTTTGATGTGTGAACTGCCATAAGTTCTGTCCTAAGATTAAAAAATACTGCTAGCAGTTGGTTTTTCCTATCACTCTACATACCATCTAACACTGTCCCTGTAAAACATAACTTTCACAGAATGTTTTTCTCAAATTTATGAAACATTTAAGTGGTTTTTTTTTCTATCACTTTTTCACTTTTTTTTCATTTTTAAAAATCCACGGAAAGGATGTAGAATTTCCTGTTAAGAAAATTTTTAAAATTTACTTTTTTTTTCCTCATTAATGACTAATATCCTTATGGATCCGTGGTTTCATCCTGTGCAGAGGTCCATGCTTCCAAACCAACTGTATCTCCTGCAAAGAGCAGAGCAGAGCAAGTCTGCATCTTGATTATATTATTCTGCACTCTGCTATTACCTTGTTACCGAATTTCTGCTGAGACTTTGTGTTCACTAATTCTCCTTGTTTTATAACAAGCATTTTAGGAAATGACATTGCCAGGTGTATCTTTCTTTCCTATTTCATTTTCCCTTTCCTTTCTAGTCAGTCTGTTGTTGTTTTTTTTTTTTTTTTTTTTTTTGGTGATTGAATAAGCATAAATAATTAGCACATTAAGAAATCAAAATTCTCCTTTTGAATATTATGGAGGCTGGAAAGAAGGCTGCATTAGTCAAATTGGTTTTTGCAGTTATTTTCTCAGTTCCTCTCTATGGAGGTTTTTTTGCAGACTTGGGAAGCATGGATAAGGTTAGCCACAGCTTTTTTGGGGAAAAGAAATATCTCCCTATCTCCCTCAGATTTTTCCCTCAAGGTCTATTTATTTAGTGTTGAGCTTTGCCAGACCACTCGATGTCTCTATTTAGCACACAAAAGCAGTTACAGTATATTAAACGATTCAGAGATGCATTTTGAAGTAATTAAATGCAGAGCAGTGATGCAGAAAATTAGTTAAAATTAGTGTAAAATTATGATAACCACTGTGCTGAGACTTGAATGAGGAGGAAGCTGTAGTGCTGGTGGAGAAAAAGGAAGGATTATATTTTAAGCCACAGTCCTGGAAATCAAAAGAGCAGTGTTAATTTCTAGCTCTGTGCAACTCACTTACCTTCTATTCCTCACCTGCAAGTGGGGATAATTTGTCTGCTAGGAAGGCAAAAGTTACAAATTTTTATAAATTTTTTCTGGATCTTGTGCTATAAACTGCATGACACCAGGGTCAGCAACGTCTTTTATCTTTGAAAACTCTAGGAAATAAGAGCATTTCTGTATTTATTTTGGAATACATCCTCAGAGATGTTTTCAATGATAAAGTCAGATGCTCCTTAGTTTTTGGCAGAACTTCATCATTCTTGATTCCTTCCATGTCCCATGTGAACCCATTTACTGTGTGTTTCATATGAAGATCTGTCCCTCCCTCTGACACTATGTGCCCCTTCCTCTGCTGAGGGTGAAATGATGAACAGAGTGTGGAATAAAATTTGGTGGTGAACCAGGGAGTATGAGCTGTCCCCATGGGCAGCCCCCACAACCTGACTGCTCCCTTTCAGCACTGCTGGCTTGAGACTTTCCTTGGTGAGGGGAATGGAGCTGAGAGAGATCCCTATAGGGGTGAGACCGAGAAAAGTGATGCAAATCCTTTTGTGTCCAAACTGTGATGTTGATGTGCATTGAGAACAGGAAGACACTAAGCTCAGAAGTTTGGACACAGACAGAAGCCAGAGATGGGATGGTCCCCAGAGGGGCCTCAGGAGAGCAGTGTGGATATGGCCCATCCCTCCAGATTATCACATGCCTGCCTTTTGTGTGAAACAACACTACAACAATCAGATTGTTTTGATGCTGTAGCCGCTGTCTACAAAGCCATGAGCTTGTATTTCCTTGGGCTTTTCCTACTCTGTGGTGCCTCTTACGCAGTGCTTTGCCTCTATGGAAGAAATGCTGTGGTACTATGATTTCAGATCATTGTTATAATGCAATTGAAAATTACACATTGCCTCAAGCCTTTATCCCTGTGGATTTATATATCTAAATATTGGAGTAAGGGGCTTGAATTATTGAATTATTGAAATTGAATGAATTATACAAGTTTAGAGAGAATCCGCTAGTGTCTGATGGAAAAAATAGTCTAGGTCATGCTTACATTTTGTGTTTGTTCTGTGTAAATGTTTCAGTCATTTTCATTAGCATTTGTTTAAAAATGATGCTTTTTAGGTAGGAAAAAAAATAATTTTATTAGGTATGTTCTGGGGGAAAGACAAATCTCATCTCACACGTCAATCTCATGTGCCTGGGATAGTCTCTTGACATAGCAGGATGAGCAGACTGGACAGGAGAGTAAGTAAGCTAACATTACAGGTTCCAGCCTTTTTAGCTTGGGCATTTGCCTCAACATCTGTGGGATCTGGAGGTCACTGAGACAAGCGATACTCCAAAAAGCTGTGGCAAAGAAAAAAAGGTGAATTATAGATTCATTAAGGTTGGAAAGACCAATAAAATCACCTAGGCTAACCCATATCTGTCTGTCCATATCTGTGACAGCTCCAGACCATGTCACTCAGTGCCACATCTCCATGTTTCTTGAACACCTCCAGGGATGGTGACTCCAACACCTCCCTGAGCAACCTGTTTCAATGCTTTACCACTTTTTCTGAAAATAAATTTTTCTTAACCAGAAACCAACCCTGACACAACTTAAGGCTATTTCTTCTCATCCTATTGCTGTTACCTAGAAAAGACAATGAACCCCCACCTTGCTAGTTTTCTTTCAGGCAGTTGTAGAGAGGTGGTGGTGGGGTGTCACCTGTGGATGGCCAGACCAAACCAAGGTGATTCCTACTGTGAGCAGAAACTGAAGAGAAACTGATGGATGAATCCTTACTGAGATGGGAATGTGCTGGAAGGACAATGGCCAGAGGAACAGGAGAAGACATCAGAATTACTCAAGAAGCCACATAGGTACAACAAATAAAATACAATAAAATACTTCAAAGCATTCTGAAGAGTGGGAAAAGGACTCGGAAGTAAATAAAGGAACATTCAGAAGAAAGATGGCAAAATGGAAAGGGTAGAGAAAAGGCAAGGAAGGAGATACAGTTGGTGTGAGAAGGAAGAAAGTCCACAATAGCTGGCGATGTGCAGGGGAAGGAGGAGCAAGCACTGAAAGCCCACATGTGAGTGGAGCAGTGTGATAAAATGTGCTGCTCAGGAGAGTGAGGAGGTCCAACCTGGACTGTCTTCTGCAGGCCCTGTGCAGGCAGAGTTCAATGGGAGTCTGATTTCACCGGTCAGTGAGGGTCTTGGGATTTAGTTCTTTCAGTCATAACATGCTGATGTTACACAGCTGTCAAATTGTGTAATTTGCATTTATATAACCCCTGTTATTCCAATCTGGACTAAGAAAAGACTGCACTGTGCCAAAACCTTCACTACTTTAAACATGATGAAATATTACCTCACTAACACTGAGTGTACTATGTGTAACTTTAATTAATTAGTTGAGAGCCCAAAGGTTAAGCACACATGGATTACCCAGTGTAATTTTTGGGGGAGCCTATGTACAAAATAATCAATCTAGGGTTTCCAAAAGGAACATTTCCTCCTCCCTGTCTCAAGGAGCTTTGTGCCACTTCTTTGAAGCTGTGCTGAGATATGTCTACCCAAACATAACACAAGTGCTGCATGTACTTACAGTCACCATGGAACGTTTGCTTGGGTCTTTTTTCTCTGGGGACTGCTTCTAGAAAACACTTCTGATTTCTTCCCTAAGGGGAGAGGCATGGAAGAAAATTCCACAGGCGATGGCAAATGTATGGTGACAGGTGGGGGCTCAGGCCAGCCTTTGGGGTGCTTACAGCCTGGAGCTGTCCCAACTTTCTCAGTGCAGGGCGGTGCAGGAGCAAGGCCACATCTGCAGAGAAGTGATGTGGACATGGCTGCATGGCCCTGCCATCCCCTCGGAATGGGGCCAGGTCTACCTCAGCATTGACTGATTTTCATCCAATTTTCCATTTGTATTCCTGTGGGCTCCAGAGGCCCCCTCAAAAAATCTGGGGGTCTGTCTTGCAACACACTGTACAAATATATACAGAAAAGAAAGTATCTAGAGTATCTGCCCCAGAAAGCTTACAATTTACATGATTTATTTAGCAGAGAGGAGTAATTTATTTATTCCTCTCTGGTTCTTTGCTCCTTGCCACCCACTTGTGAAATGTTTATGTGAGCTCTGCTCTGCTGCATATTACTGCTTTAGCTGAATTATTTTGACTTTGAAAACAAATCCTTTTTTGCACTAATGGATTTCCAGTAGTGTTTCTTACATGTTTCTCCTTAGCAATTTCTCTTTGAGGCATTCCCACTGGGAAATTTTTATTCATTTGTTAGAAGGGAAGGCACTGGTCTACTTTTAGCTAAGGTCACAGTGATTTGGGCACTCTCTGGAAATGGAACCTGGAGCCTTGTGCCCTATCACTTAGTTGATTCCTCCAGCAACAAGATTTAGGCTTTTCCTAGGCCAGGATGGGGATGTTTCCTCTCCAACAACTCGTTGCTGAAGCAGGGGCTGATGTTGAGGCATTTTATTTCTAAACAGATGAAACAATCAAGTCATAGAATCATAGAAACATTGAGGTTACAGAAGGCCATTAAGGTCATCTAGTCCAGCCTCTGATCCGTCACCACTATGCCCACCAGCCATGTCACTCAGTGCTGTATCCATGAGGTTCTTGAACACCTCCAGGGATGGTGACTCCACCACCTCCATGAGCAACCCATGCATTACCACTCTTTCTGAGAAGACATTTTTCCTAATATCCAACTTCAACCTCCCCTGGCGCAACTTAAGGCCATTACCTCTTGTCCTAACAGAGAAGAAAGTGTCAATGACTTTGTATTTTACTTTTTCCAAACAATATTGTGGATTATACACAATATTCCTCAAGCATAGATTGCATTCTTCCACAGATTTCTTTCTTAATATTTAAAATAGCCTTTGATTGTGTCTTGCATGGGGTTGGAAGCTATTGAAAGAACTGCTTGCACCTACTTAAAACATACTATCAACATAGGAATTGCTCAGCAGCATGAAGACCATCATATAATAGCCTTGAAAAGTAATTGTACAAGTAGTCTCTCATTTTGATTTCCATGGCTTTATGTTTTTCCTAATAAATATTTAACAGACACACTTCTTGTGCTGTGCAGTGGCCTTGCCTCTGATGTGGTTGGGACAGCAAGAATAAAATACCCAAACAAGCAGTAGCAAATGCTACTTCAGATCTCTGAGCCTGACCCAGAATAGGACAATAGAAGAAAGTTCAGATCTTTCCCTAGCAGATTGCATATCCCAACTCTTAACAACTTTTTACAGGGGGAAGAAAATTGGAGCATAAATTCCCTCAGCTAGGTGATGACAGGGACAAAGACAGCAGCTCAAGTGCCATCTGGAAATAAATGATGATGGAGTGTATTTTTTGAACCAATGCTTTTTAATCTGTTTGTTTTTACATTAGATTTGAAGGCCTCTTCGTAGACTTGAAGTAAATTTTGCCCTTTGGTGTTTGCCAAACTGGGGACACTCAGCATCTTTCAGATCTGAGCCTTAGCATGGAGCTGAAACAGTTGGAAAATGGTAAAATGCAGACATTGTCCCATTTCTTCTAAATTTTACATTATCATGACGCCTGCTTGTTTCTATTAAACAGTCATACGTGTAAGGATACATTCATCATTCTACTTATTCTCTGCTTCTCACTGTAGGAAATTGTTTCTCGGAAGTAAGCTTCCCACAGACTATTGCATTTGATGGATTCACTACAGAAATTTGGCCAACATAAATTCTGAAAGTGAAGTCATAATTTACATGTGAAATTTCAGGTTCAGAACTTCAGTTGCCATTTAAAACTTAAGTGAAGGTTTGTGCTTATTTAATTTAGCTTTGATGATTGACTTAGAGGTATTTCACTTTCTGCATGTTTTGGGTTGAGCACTGAGCAAAATGATTGAGATGGAATGTCTTAACTGTGATAAATACGTTTATTTGGGGGGAAAAAAAACAAAACAAAACCATTTAGGACTAAGCCCAAAACCAATAATAAGACACGTGAGATATGTTTGGATGGAGATTTTGTCCCATCATCCCACCAGAGTGCATCATTTCCCATGTGGTATAAGCTGGCTGAATAGCCTGCGAGTCCTGCAGGTTTCCTGAGAGACCAAGGAAAAATACATACAGAGTGATTTGCTGCCAGAAGGACTGGCACGAGTGATCCCCTCACCAAGAGGGGGATCAAACTCTGGAGGAGGCAGAACATGTGGTTTGCTTGAATGACCCTGAAGCAACTTCCTTGCTCTTCTTCAGACCTCTCCGGCAAGGCGTGGCTCAGAGATATGAGAAGTAAGCAGGGATTGTGTATTCTCTGATGTCTTCAGCTCTATACTCCCAGCATGGCAGTGAAAATAGCCTTTGCTCTGCCACCAGTTCTCTGATGGGCAGTGTAGTGGTCTCCCTGCCCATAGTTAATCCCTTTCTATAGAACATAACTCCCTTACATTATTTCTAAGACCCTCAGGTCAAGCTCAAAATGAGTTGCAGAGATGTGGCATCCAGATGGACACCGGAATACTGGCTGCCCAAGGAGTTGATCCCTGCAGACATTCAAGGTCAGGCTGAACAGGGCTCTGAGCAACCCTATCTAGATGTAGGTGTCCCTGCTCATTAAAGGGGAATTGGAGTAGCTGGCAAATGAGTACCACAGTATTATTCTGGAGAAGCTGGCAGCCAATGGCTTGGACAGATACACTCTTGCTGGATAAAGAACTGTCTGGATGGCTGGGCCCAGAAAATGGTGGTAAATGGAGTTCAATCCAGCTAGTGACCGGTCACAAGTGGTGTTCCTCAGGGGTCAGTATTTGGGACGGCTCTGTTTAATATTTTTATTGGTTACTTGGATGAAGGCATTGAGTGCACCCTCATTAAGTTTGCAGATGACACCAAGATGGGAGTCCTGAAGGGGAGGTGAAGGTCAGCCTCTTCTCTCAGGTAATGGCGATAAGATGAGAGGGAATGGCCTCAACTCACCAAAGGGGAGGTTCAGAATGGGTATTAGGAAAAATCTCTTTTCAGAAAGAGTGTTGATGCATTGGCACAGGCTGCCCAGGGAAGTGGTGGAGTCATCATCCCTGAAGGTGTTCAAGAAGTGTGTAGGTGTGGCACTGAAGGACGTGGTCAGTGGGCAGGGTGGGGAAGGTTTGACAGTTGGACAAGGTGATCTCATTGGACCTTAATGATTCTATGATTCTATGAACCTTTGAATGTTCCTTTCAACTCAAATGATTCTATGATTCTGTTTCTATCCTGCAGTCAACCAACTAGGTTTTCTAACTGTTTTTTCCTTCCTACTGTTGTGCTTTTCCTACTTCTTGCTAGGATAAAGTACATATTGCAACAATAGGCATCTCCTTAAGTGGGTAACACAAGTCACACAGGAGTTATTGTGGAAAATACAGTTGAGTCCAGCAGCAAAATTTCTCTAGTGAGTCTCTGTTAATACAGGTTGAGGAGCAATATGCCTGACTCCTCCATTCATTATGCTGCACAGGTGAAGCCCTGTGCCCAGGAGGTGAGACTGCCATGTTAAAAGTGCCTGACGACACTTCCTTCTGTAGGTGGGCCATAGTCCCCACCAGTCCTTCTTACTTTTTAGGACAAGGAACATTTGCACATTGTCTGATTTCAGGGAATCCAACTAGCTGCTGTGATAGCTGTGCAGATGAGGAGTATATGTATGCTGTCACCAAAATAGATTCCCCTCTTCCATGGTTTTAAGCTAGCCTTTGAAAGTGTTTCTTTTTCCTGAGGTCACACCTTCTGACGTGCTAAATGGAAAAATGATACGTGTTCCACATAATTAATAGAAAACTAACATAGGAGTAACAAACATCACATTTTTCCTGTGGTTTTCATTACTGTAAAATGGGATTGGATGTGAATCCTGAGTATGGTTTAATATTTCCCAGATACTAATAACAAATGATCCAGGAGCTCGTGGTACTTAAGATTGCAGTAAAAGCAACAAATGAGTATGACTCCTTTTGATCCACATCAACAACACCACAAACCACCAACATCCTGAAAAGTGATGCATCCAGAAAACCTATATGGCTTCATGAAGGACTCGTTATTTTTCAAAACAAAATGAATGAAATGAATGTGGAATGAATACTTTTTGGCAAAGAGTTACAACTGTAATGGAAAACATACTGGCTCATTAAGCTACACTCTTAATCTTCCTCACATATTTATCAGCTTTTGATGAAGCAGAGAGTGGGATTTATATTCTGTCCCATGTTCCACAGAACTTTTGTCCAGTAAAAAGGTCATCTGTAAATCTCACATAGGCAAGTGTAACATTTTCCTACCATAACATCATCTTAAAAAAAAAAGGGGGGGGGCAAGGGGGAAAGACACGGCATTAAATGTTAAAAGCTGCTGTAAACCTAAGAAAATACATTTGTTCAGCTGAGCTCACATTAAGCTTGATTTGCTTCATTTGGAAACAGCTGAAACTGGGTAATCTTGAGCTTGCAGTGAGAAATATCAATTTAACATGTATTTGGTGTGCTAAAGGCTGTCCTGTTCTAATTAAAAATCCACTGTGTTTTTATGGCAGTATTCTGGAGGCTGTCTTGATTTGCTGATGAATGCTGACAGGACTATTAAAGCTGTGAAACAACATCACTTGAACATGGCACAAAATGAAAGGAAAAGCACTGCCATGCTGCTCTTGGGTGTTATTATCCTGATTAAAATTGTAGCCAAAGTGAAAATCATCCCTGGGATATGTGCGTTATTTATTTATCTATTTATCCCTTTAAAATGACTTCATGATATTGGTAGCTGTGTTCCCTGACAGGAACCCTTAAGTCTCTGAGATTAAGTGAAAGAGCATTTCTTAGTAACCCCTCTTGTTTGTGCCTGGAAATGTAGATGAGGAATGTCACAGAGCACCGTGTGCCAGTATGAATATGCAGCATGGAGCTGGGCGGAATGAATGCTGTCTGTTAAAAATTCTTTTCTTGGAGCAGTTTTCAGAAGCATGTCAGCAAGCTTTTGAAGTTCAATGAGAAAAGAGTCACCTGCGTAGAATGTGACATTTGGGGTCATGCCCGTGTACAGAAAACATCTATTTTCCCATTATTAGCCATGTTTTTCAAAACTGGGAAGTCATTCAGCTAACTGGATCTGAAAACAAAGCAGCCAAGCAGATTAGGTAGGAAATGCTACTAAGGCATCCCAGCTTGGGATTGGGATGGTAGGGTGATGTCAGTCAGTTTATTCCTGTGGAAGCTGCCCCCAGCCTGTGGGTGGTGTGGTAAATTGGGACACGGAGGGATTGGGGTCAGGGATGGCTCCAGGTTTGGGACATCTCTCCTTGCAAGGAGCAGGGCAGCTGATCTACCTGATTACCATGGCAGAAGTGGGAACAAATGCATGCTCATTTTCAGTCCAATCAAGATATTAAGCTAAAATTAACCAAGGCAAAAAGAGATATGAGAAGAGTAAGTATTTAGTTGTCCATGGAGCAATGCTCTGAACCTGACAGTAAATCTGTCTGCCTTGCACTGCATCACTGGATGCTGCCCATGGGACTCACATGCCTGGAATGCAAAAGTCTCTGAACACAACCTATTTAGGAAGAGTCAAGAAGGGAAAGAGAACAGTAGGCTATGTAAAATGGGTCGTTATCTCTCTCTGAGTCACTGGGCATCCTCTCCCTTCCTCTCTTCTCCTCTCAAGTTTGCAGTCTGCTTTTGGGGGAGTCAAAGTGAAGTGGAGAAAATAAAGCAGGAAGCAGATCATGACGACCCAGCCCCTTTGGCTCCAGCAGTTGGCAGTTTCTCTAGTGCATGGATGCCTTGGTTGTACAACTTGAAATGTCCCTCAGCCAGATGCTGACGTCTAGTAGAATACTGTCCCAACAGATGGGAGCTCCTTGCTGATCTCTGTTGTTTGGAGCTGATCTTGGTGTTTCTGAAAGCAGAGAAGGGATGGATGGATGGATGGATGGATGGATGGATGGATGGATGGATGGATGGATGGGTGGGTGGATGGGTGGATGGGTGGATGGATGGGTGATGTGTCTAAGCATCTGTATAAACTTTGAGAAAAGAGTTTCTTTGTGCTGCTTGCCATTGTACGTTTGTATTTAGAAGAGTAGTGCTGATGAGCTCTGATGATTGACATCAGAAAAGGGATGCTGAAGCCTGGAGAGGACTTAAAGAAAATCCATTCATAGCATTTGACTGTTGTAAAAAATGTCTGACAGCAACAGAAGTAAAAAATCTAAGCCTGACAAGGTATTATGTGATGTGGTTGCGCATAGGGAAGAGTTTGGGTATGCTTCCTACAGCCCTGTGTTTCTGGGGCCGTTAACATGATGTTATGAAAATGGTATTAAACAGCATTCTGAGAGAAAACATAGTTTTGAAATGAAATAACAAAATCACAATAGTGTGTTTCTGTAATGCATGCTGATAATATGTGTTGGAACAACAAAAAAAGCTATAAATTGCTTGAACATTCAGTTTGATTGACAAGATGGCAGTGTCATTCTGTCAACATTAAAATACTGCAGACATTTCAAGACGTACTGGATTTTAAAAGATTTAGCATCTTTTTTAACTGTGTGGTACATCAACCTTAATCTTAGTGAACAGAAAATAAATAATTATGGAAATACATGCCATGATTAGGCCATGTGTTGTAACTAGATTATTCCATTTAGGCAGAAAAAAACTCTAAAACACATATACTGCTTTAAAATAATAAGTTTGATTTCAAGTAAGAAATAAGAAATCCAAAAGCTTGATAATAGAAACAAAAAATCAATGTCTGAAACTACCAAAAGCAACGAGAATGAAGTTTGGAAGCTAGGAACAAAAAGTATGTTGGCCACTGAGAAAAGAAATGGAATAAGTGTTAGTTATAATGGAGAAGTAACAAAAGTGTTAAGTAAATACTTCTGTTATGTATTTTGAAAAAAAGTCACAAGAATTAGTCACATTACATGCTGATCCTGATACTGAAATACTCCTTAGCCCAGCAGTCACCCAGAGGCTGTTAAACAGCAGCCACTGAAACTAGACAACTGAAAATCAGGCAGTCTGAAATCTAGATTGTTTGCATCTGAGAAGTTCATAAGAGCTGACCAAAGAGCTCTTTAGATGACTAATGGTATTTTTCAGTAAGTCCTGGAGCAGTGCAAAGTTTTAGAGGACAGAGTGAAAATCAAGGTTACACTATACTAAAAGGAGTAATATTGCAGCCTAGGTAATTTAAAGCCAGG
Organism: Tetrao urogallus; assembly: GCF_951394365.1. Classification (NCBI taxonomy): domain Eukaryota; kingdom Metazoa; phylum Chordata; class Aves; order Galliformes; family Phasianidae; genus Tetrao; species Tetrao urogallus. The sequence goes on along the minus strand of NC_136815.1, from coordinate 22,213,102 downwards.
TACACCTACACTAGTTTGAAAAAAATGGAATTGTTGATGAAAGGCTCAATTAATAAAGAATGAAGTAAATTAATGTAACTAATCTACAAAACATAGCTTTTTAAGGGAAAAAAAAAAAGAAACTAAGCAGATTTTTTTTTTTCTTTTAAATAGCCTTCCAAGTTGGTTGAAAAACAAAACTTATAAAATGATTTAGTACCATGCAGCATTTTAATCAAGAACAGGGTCTTCTCCTCCCTAGCTGGATTAGGTACCATAATGTCATAATAAACAGATAATCATTGCTGAAAATCTCTATTTTTATGGTCATCTTATAGATCTTTTTTTTCTTAAATTTATTATTATTATTATTATTATTATTATTATTATTATTTTCTTTTGAGTTTTTCTAACATAAGATCTGAAAAGAAATCTTTGCTGAAGAGGTTTGCAACTGGCAGACAATCAGGAGTAAGTACAGGTGGTTACTGATGATGGGTCTTCTGACTCAACTGCTAAGGGCAACACCACACTTCTAGAAGGAAAAAAAAAACAAAAAACAAACAACTCAAAAAAAAAAAAACCAGAAAATGAGTCTTCCTTAGGAGATAAGTAGCTCTGACTTGTCAGAAGGAGCTCTCCAAAGGGTGTCATCAGACAAGGTATTCTACTAAATAAACTAACCAGATTTTTCAGCGTACAAAACACATCAGAGGTCGTTAGAGGAAGATCAAAATGGGAGAAAGATTAGAAAACATACCCTCTGGTGAAATAGTCAGAGGGATCAAGCTGACTATTTTAATCAAAGGACAAGTCAGAATTTAAGGGGAGGTAAAGCTTTAAGCTACTTTTACCACGTAACATTGGTGGTTATGTTGCGCAGAGGCTCTGCAGTCAATGAATGCTAAGAGGTTGAGCAGAAGTTAGGAATGGCTCACACAAAATGTAACACGCTCGGAGACCTTGGAGCTGTAGTCTGAAGATTGAGAGCACTGAGATCAAATATTTTGAGGGTTGTTAATCATTTCAGCCACACAACACACTTATGGGACTTTTCTATAAGTGACCACTTTAAAATGAGTTTGTTTTTCTTTTGAGAAGGTGTGGCCTCATTCAAATAATTATTGCAGTGAAATTTTATGTGTTATTTTATTGCGAAGATCAAAGCAGAATACCATAACAATCCCCAACAGCGAAATAAATGTATAAATCTAGTGGAAGAATATTTGAGTTTATAGTGCTGTATGGGAGGCTAGAACTGACAGGGAAGAATTTAGGGATAAAAAGTGAAGGAAAATGAATAAGTAAAGAATATACCTGTTTTGAGCTAAAAAGAGACTGGATGGAAAGTGCTGGGTCAAATGAGGTTATACTGAGTGCTGATGACTACTAGAGTATGCTGTGAAGCTTCATAATGGGCCTGTGCTTTCCACATTTTGCTCATCTTCTGCCGTCAAGAAAAAAATTTCTGTAAAGTGTGTGTGCTAGTACAGTGCCTGCTGGATTGCATTTAGTGCAATCATGGTGGAATGGGTACATCTGATTCTTCCTCTCTTTTGTTATACCTTCACATCAAGAGGCAGAGTGCTGGCACTGAAGTCACTGGTTACCATTCCTAGATGGTAACCAGTGAGGCTATTGATATCATGTTACTTATCTTTTACTCTCACTTAAAACTCCAGGTTAGGAGTAAATCCGTCTGCCTTCTCCCTGTCCTAATTTCTCACCCAAGAAGAAAGAACTGCACCTAATGGTGAAAAATCAGTCACGCAAAAACTTGGATGTACTAGGAATAATTTACTTCCCTTGAATCTATAAAAAAGAGGTCAACCTGTAGATATCTATTGTTTCCCTTGGAACTATACAGCATTCAGGGCACAGTATGTTGAGTCCCCGATATGGACTGGGGTTTTTCAAGGAAGGTGGATCTGGGCTGTAGGGCACCAACTTCTGGCTGCATAAATTAGTAGCTGTAGGATAAAGGCTACAGCTGACTGCAGGAAGAGGAAGGAAGGTTTGGTGATGAAGGCAGCTGAGTGCTGCTCTGAAGAACTGCTTTCTACCTCTCTTGCTGCAGGTGACTTTCTAGCTTAAGTCTTTTGCAATCTTCAAGAAAATTCAATGCAGTACTTGTGCATGATAGTTCATAATCTATACAGGAGTGCAGCAAGAAATAATAATTTTCAGCCAAACATCAACAGCCAGAAGAAGCTCTATTGTAGAAGCATCCTATGCTGTCACCAAGGTGGAGCAGATGAATTAACAGGTCTTTCCATGTGCTCTGACTTGATTTTTTTTCTTATACATGAAGTGGCTCTCCTCACCTGTAGATGGGCATATGCTTCTGTATAAGAGAGTGAGCTAAAGAGCACCTGAATTTACCATTTCACAGCTTTGGCATCTCTGAGAAGCCAGCTGTGCCACCTGCTACACTCTGAGCATGCGTATGAGAGTGGAGGAATTGGCTGGTAGGGACATCTATTTAGATATTAATGAGAGAAAAATGGGAGCCTCGGGCTTAAAGAGAACCAAGGGATGGTTTTTCACTAGGATGCCTGAGGCTTCAACAACATATAATCTAATCCTATAAATAATAGATTTGTTAATGGTGTCTCCTTTCTTCCATTTGCTATAGGGTGTTCAAATGTCATCCAAGTCATTCAAAATACGTTGATTATATATTTCTATACCTGAGAAGTTTTGACTTTTTTTTGTTTCTCCTTTGATCACTTCATAAACAAGAAACAGTAATTTAAGAATCTTTTGGCTTTCTGCTAGTCAGCCTTGCTTTCCTCCCCTGTATCTTTCACAGAAACAAATTCTCAGTGCAATGCATCCTGGGAGTCGTTTTGGCACCCCAGGAGATGAGGTCTTGCCAAGAAATGCAGCCACAAATGAAAGTGAGGACAGGAAGCAATTTGCCCACAGCTCCCACGAGACCCTGTGACAACAGTTCAAAGTGTTTTTTCAATATATATTTTAAAAATTATATATTTGTTAATGTTTTTTGTTTTGACTCAGTGTCCATTTGCCCACTTCTATTTCTACTGCTTTATTTAATGATGATTATGATTTTTTTTCTTATGAATATTGTCATTACCTGTTGCCCATTGGGAGATGCTGAAACTACTTGACTGCAGAATCATAGGATCATAGAATCATAGAATGGCTTGGGTTGAATAGGACCTCAAAAATCATCTAGATCCAACCCCCCTGCTGTGGGCAGCATTACTAACAACTAAATCAGACACTTGATCAGGTTGCCCAGAACCAGCACCTTGTTACTAAGCTACAAGCAGTGATCTACCAGTCATTTAAAAATATTCTTCCTGGTCTTTACAGGCCATCTTAGGCAAAGTAAGGATTTTGCTAGAGCACTTTGTCTCCGCCAAAAGCACTATTTGTCTGAGGTTGTGCTATGGGATGGGTCAGTGCATCCTATTTCCCACCACCGTCCTGCTGGAGCCCTCTCGTGCTCTCTTCTGACTCCTGTGGCTTCTCACCCCCTACCGTGGCCATCAGCTTAGGGCCAGAGGTGCATCTGCTAGTGTGTCCTATCTTACAGTCAGGGTGGGTGTCAGGCTGCATTTCTTGGAAACTAGGCAATGCCTCCAGGTGCCACACCATCAGCGTGCCAAAGCTTCATGCTAGTGCATAAAGAGGTGCTTGGAAAATAGAGCAGGAGGTCCCACATAAGTGCACTGACATCAACAATAATCAGCAAAGCGAAACTGCCTTTGGAGATTATTTAGACATCTGTGCTGTGCTCTGCATTGCAGAGTTTATAGGGAGGCCCAGCCAGAAAAGCACTCTACACCTAGATATCATAACAAAAGTGACACCCAGGATGGGAAAATGAATGTTTAATTTCTTCATCTTCCTATATGCACCCAAGCAACAACTTTATAACTTTACACTATAATACTTTATAAATACAAGTGTGCTAAATTAATGTGTTTTGATAGATAATCGTGAGCTCATTTTTCACTCTCTGTCCACTGACGGCTTTCCAACTGCAGGACAAAGAATTGGTATATGGCTTTTTGCATGCTGCAAATGTATCAAGCCTAAAAGCCAAAGTAGCTTTTGAAACACTAATAATATCACTCAGTGCTTATATTACCCTTTACATCTTCAGAGTCTTTTACAAACAACCATCAATGAAGTATGGTAATGGCTTTACTGCATAGTAAACCTGCCTCACTATTCCTACAGCTATTCTGGCAAATCTGGTCCTGGTGCCTGTGAGAATAATACAGAGATGTTACTGGCGGTGAACCACTGAAACTGAGCTGCATACAACTGTGGTTTTTACCTGTTTCTTCACAAGAGCAGATTAGACATTGTGTAACAAAATTTTGGAAGGGGCATCTGCTCTGTCACTGTGACACTGAGCATGGATGGGCACTCAGTGCAATGAGGTCCTGCATCCCCAGGGGGCTGTGGGTGTCCCCACTCCCCCTGGACCACTCCTATGCCTGCTCTCACCTCCATTATGGTCTATGGTGACTTTGACTGCCAGCCAGTGTCTTCCAGCTTAGCAGTGCGTGGTCAGGACCTCATAGGAGTGTGAACACGAGTTACTATAAACTACCTTTAAAGAAGACTTTTCTAGGCATTCATAGTAGCAAAAATCATAGCACCTCACACACTGGAGACACCCACATGGTTTGGTCCTATTTTGGATCTCAATCACCCCACTGTCTGCCTACAGAGGTCCCACTGTCCTATTCTCTGAGCTTTGGATGGGAGAGACCAAGAGCAGCTGGAGCTGGGGAGAAGCAAGTGAGGTGGGAATGGAGCAGCAACCCCTTCAGTTTCTCGATACCCCCTTCCTGAAGGTGTGGCTGAAATGCTCCTTTCAGCGCCGTTCCATGGGCTGTGTCCACCTCCCAGCTGCTGGAGAAGCATCTGCTCACATGGCACAGGAACTGATCTTAGCTGCTTCCTCCTCCCTTAGCTGCTTCCAGGCGCCCCGAGGCCATGGCCCCATGGGCACTGCTCCTCTGTAAGCAGCTGTACCACCCCAGTGCTGGGGCCACAGTGCCGCCATGCTGGGAGGGCTGTGCTCCTTAGTGGATGCTGCTTCTGCTTTGCACTGCGTGAATGCAACATTTGCATCCCCCAAAGTAAACTGGGTGTCAAATGCACTTCACATCTGGCATCTATTAAAATAATGTGTATGTGTTCAAGCCTGTGTCTGTGTATAAAACATGGACGTACTCTCTGATTTCAAATATAGAACAAAATATGTGTTTTAAATGGTGCCTTAATTTTGTCCCTTTTGTTAACTGGAAAGTTCCTTTATTTTAAAGTTTGTGCAAAGTTTTTCACTTAACATATTATCTGTAACAGATTGCATAAGCATGACTGTTATCTGCATTAGCAATCACTTTAGCCCATGGAATATAACTCATGGCAGTCTGGATTTAATGAATGTTTGAATTAACATATACCTAATTTCTCGTGTTTTAAAACCTAAATCTCATTGAAAGCCGAGCTTTGTTTACTTCCCAAAATTGAACTGAGGGCCATTTGGAACACTTAGTGTATTCTAAAATGTGATTGTATCAACAATACACACTCTAGTTTGTTTTAAAGTGAGTTTTTCTTTCCTAGTTTACATAAATCATTTAAAAAAATCGTTCACTTTTTTGGATCATAATGTACTCACTTGGCTTTTAGACCTACATAGCTCACAGGCCAATTTTTCAAACAGGATTCTAAAGCTATTTGTGGATTACTTTCTGTTTGCTACTTGTAATCTGCATTCCTGAGGTAAGCACGGTAAAAAGACTGAAGATTTTCATCAGGCTAAGTGATTATACTAAATAGGGCAATTTTGGGTGCTCTCAGCTTCTGTGTTTAAAAACACAATGCAGAAGAAACCAACACATTTTCTGTTAAACCACAGAGGGCACTGTTTGTTCTTGATACAACATGACCCCATCACGTAGACTCTCGTCGCTCTTCATTAAGCAGTTACCATAAGAGCTTAAAATTATTATTTTTTTCTTCTTTTCTTTGATTTTAAAATTAACCAGGTACATTATATGCTGCACACTCTCATGTTCTGTCAGTGCTTGGCATCACATTTTCTGTATTCACTGAAGCTTCTTGCTCTCCTTACTGCTTCATCACCCTGTATCAAGTCAGACACTTCCCTTCACAGTGGTGTGTCTTAAGATATAGTGCAAGAGGCTGCCTAATGCTTGATTTATGGCTAATTGCATGTTAGCTTTTTCCTTTTGTTTAAGATATTAGCTAAAATTTACACAAGAAAAAAATATTTAAGAAGAAAATAATATAAGAAGAAAGAGAGGCATGGCAGTACAGCTTGGGTCCCCAGGTTTCCTTGATATTTTTCCTCTGGCACTTTCAAGCAGAGCACATTGGAAGAAATAGAATTATGTGATGTTTGAAGTCAACTGGTGATGCTAGTCTTGCTATTATTGTTTATTTATCCACTGGAGCTACCTGAAATATTTTCAAAACTTTCCTTCAAAAATGTGTTTTATTTTCTCACAAGTAAAAATCTTCCTTAAACCTGTCTGATGCAAAAAAAAAAAAAAAAAAAAAAGTAATGAAAAAATTAAATCACAGAAAAAAAAATAACCGTTATTGGATTGTGATCTTGTTTCTTTATGAAGGACTGAAAGCTCCACCAGGGTTCCATGCAATACCAATGTGGAGTTTGTCATGCGTTGCAATCATGTTGAAAGAAAATTTGCCTGGTTTATTATGAGATGCATTACATATTGATACCAGATTAGCAGAGGGTTTTCTTCACTTGTGTTTGTGTTAATTGTGCAACTTTGGGACATCATAGAAGTCTATAAAGTATTACTGACTGTACTGTTTGTTCAATCGAGGGTGTACAAGTTCTTATTACAGTAATTGCTCCCTCTCTTAATAGTGATTCCTATGGACTTTATTGGCTACTTTATTGATCCTTGCTATACAATATTCCAGATGTGGTCCAAGAAATTCTTAGTAGAAAGGAGTAACTGCTACCACAGTTGGTTGACAAACATTAATACGGCCCTGAACAGTGCTGGTTCACCTGGCTAGGTCCTAGGGCCTGTGGCCAGGCGGCTTGTTTCCATCTTTGTGTCCATCAATTCTCTCCTTTCCAAGGAAGGTGGTCCCCATACAGTAATTCTCCAGCTCAAGATTCTTCCGTCCTTTGTGTAACACTTCAAATTTTTTCAAGTTTGGTTGGGCCATCCCACTAGGCAGTTTAGGTCCTTCTGGATAGCACCCCTCATCTGGGTGGTGTCAGCAGATTCTCCCAGTTTGGTACCATCGGTGGACTTGACGAATTCCTACTCTCTCACAGTATCCTCAATTAAGGCATTAAATAGGACATGTCCCACAGCAGTCCCCGGTGGAAACCTTCTTGTCACTAGCTGCTGTGCAGGGTAATACCTGTAACCCCTACTCTTTTGCTGAACAATCCATATTGTAGTCCACCCAGCAAGACAGCAAAGGCCATCTTGGATATAAGGATGATGCAGGAGACAGTGCTGAAAACCTTGCCTAAGGAAACCTTTCCTGTTCTTGGGGCTGTTCATAAGAGGACAATTCCTCAGACGGCTGCTGAGGATTGCTTGGAGAATTGGAAATTACTCCGCTGCTTTCTAGGTTTTTTCCTTTTAAAAAATGAGCCGGTGTGTTGAAATTCCCTTCTGAGAACAGTTTAGCACATAGCTGCTAGCTAGTTGGAAATCTGTAACCACATGAACGAATAGGGCAACATTTGAAGCTCCTTCTACCTCTGAGTTTCTTTTCTGAAGACTGTAGTGCTGGGGTAAAGGAGTGGCTTGCCTTTGGAGGGCACTACTCCTAACGTTCTGAGGTGGGATCAGCACCTCCTGCTGTTGCTGCTTACGATATGGGTCTTTCATAGCTGCATGCCAAATCTTCAACTTAACTTCTGTTAATTGGTTTTAACACTTTAATACACTTTCTTTGGTTAAATTTATCAACTCATTTCTTTCTACATGAGTGAAAGACGAATTTTTTTTGAGTTTCTTATTTTAAAATATGGTAGTGAAGACCTGAACTGAAAAAACATGGATTTGAGATCATTCATCTCAGCAAACAGGCAACCAATAAACACACAAACTCTGCTGCAAAACTGGAGTATTATTTTCATTGAAGTCACTGCTAGAGACAGTGGTGCCATCCTGCAGTCAATGTTGCATGCTTGCATATACATTTTAGGACTGAGTTTGCATTTACCACAATATAGTTATATAAACATATAAATGGTTTTGCAGAAAATTTTGATTTTTCAAGATGGTTTTACTGTACTTCTTTGCCTGTCTGATTTTCAAAAACTGGAAATACAGTCTGGGAAATAGGGCCGCAAAGTCATTACAAAAGCCCTGCGCAGCACAACTCTTGCTGTTTTTGGCTTTTCTTTCTCCTCCGCATGCCAATTTATTCCTAGCTATGCTTATCAAGGGATCATAAGCATTTTCCATCTCATTTAATTTTCGAATCCAAAGTTCAGTATTCTGCAACACAGAATATTGTAAATGCTTAGTTTGGGCATATCTTGAATATCTAAATATTATTAAACATAAGGTTCCTTTGATTTTTCCTTTTAAGTGACATAGAACGAATTTTGTAGAAGAGAAAGCAGTACTTAAGTTATCCATAATGCATCTGTTTATGTTTCCAACTGGTGTACTTTATCACCAAGTCATTGGTTTATATTATAAAATGATGGTTGTGTAATAAGTAGTTAGCAGAAACCACAGGAACGTCTTTGAAATAACACTAATGGCCATTTCTGATGAACTATATAAGACTTTGTGAAAATGATTTGATAAAGAAATGTATTTTTCGCTACTTCCTGTTAACAGTGAGCATGTCAAAAGCCTTTAATCTCTGCTACACAACTAAATTTTTTTTCTTTTTTGGGATTGAAGTGGCACACACCGTTTAATGATTATGAAGATTTAAATTGAGTGAATTTGACTGGGGAAGCAGTAATGAACAATACAAAATGAAAAAAAAAATCTACATGAAATGATTTTGAATAAAAATAAAAGTAGCTGGTACCCTTGGGAATTGAAGATTCTGCCTCTTTCTATAATCATCTAGTTTATAGTACTAAGAATATTTTGTTGCTAGCTGAGCATGTGTACATAAGAATCAAGAAATAATAATAAATGAGAAAGCATGCTGGAAGGACCAAGCATGATGACATTTTTAAGACTAAGTTTTACTCCAAGGGGATTAAATCTCTGGTTTTATATGAAAGGTGCAGCCAGTCCTTAGCAATTTACAACACTATGCATTGGATAAGTTTTCTGGCATTTCACAAGTAAATCTTGCAACCAGTTTCTAAGCTAAAATTATATTTAAGTTGGATTCATAGTTAAAGATGTGATCCTTGGACAAGTCTAGCATTTGTGTCTGCTAAATGTTCTTGTTGCTTAAATGTTGCTTAAAAATGACACTTCCTCTATGGTTCGACTGTAATGCATTGTGCAAGATGATGTTTTACACGGGATATATTTGTAGAAATATTTTATGATTAGGTTTTTATACACAGTTATATTTAACTGCTATTACAGGCAATGCTGTTGATGCTAAATATTTTCAATCTTGTTTCCAGAAATTTTTGCTAAACTTGAGGGTTTTTTTTTTTTTTTTCCTTTTGTATAATGTATGGGAAGAGTTATTTTGGGAAGTTCTTACCAAGATCTTTTGCTTCTTTAAAAATTCAACTCATGAAAATATTTGCTTGTTCATATTTTGTGTATCTCTGGGGCACAAAAAAACGCCTTAAGACAAAGTATCACCAACCTTCAGTATCAGTACCCTACTCTTAGTTATCTTCAAAATTTATTGGTATTACAAAGTTTTGAAAAATCAAAAATCTTACCAGGCCTCGTGGAAAAGCAAGTGAGTCCACTTGTAGTCTTCTATGTTAAAAAATATACCATTCTTCAAGAAATACTATCAAGACTGTAAAATGAAGCACTGAATAGCCAGTATTAAACATCAATATTAAGATCACCTAGCCTTCATTTGTCCCCTTTTTTTCACATATGAGTCCAAATTACTTGTTCAAATGATCCGATATCCACTTCCATCTGTACACACAGTAAGTGCAAGTTCTTAATTACAGAGCAGTTATTAAAGTTGCCGTGTCCCCACACTGCTCAGTGAGTGGCCTCTGATTCACTGAACCCATTCAACCCCAGCTCAGAAAACATGCAGGTCATTTCTGCAGTTGTGTTTTCTAGGGGTGGTAATGGGCATGATATTGATGTATATCTTATATTAATCCACGCTTCATTAAAACAGTGGATTTTGAGGTATGAAGGGGATATTAACCCAGTTGTAGTAGTGGACTGGTGAAATCTACAGGAACAGAGGTCAGAAGTGATTATTTATCTTGGTTTCCCATCCCGAATAGGCAAGATTCTGCAGGATATGAAACATTAGATAGACGTGGTTGGCTTCCAGGATCTTATATCTGGGAATGCATAGGAGTCAAGTGCCAAGATCTTCACCAGGCACTCAACAAATGAAGCCTCTACAATTGGTGACCACGTGAAATTCTGTAGTCTCCTGTCGTTCATTTTTGGACTTCTTTTTGCAAGGAAGGAAGAAGAAGCCTTGAAGGTAGCAGTCTTCTGTATCTGTAACATTCATGTCCTATGAGTTGTATGCTTTTAATGCAGCAGTAAACCTGCTGAGAGGGAGACAGCCAGGCGTTTCGCTTGCTTGGCCCATGCATTCCCACATTCAGAAAGCTGTTGCAGGAACACTGCCAGAATGTGGGACACTGCAGTTTAGGGTTCTCCAACCTATCATATGCTCAACAGTAGATAGACAACAGTAAGGGCCAAACTCCCGGCAGGATCCAGGTGTTATGTTTCATGTGTAACCAATGTAATTCAAAGCCACATTAACTGTTTGGCCAGATCTGGGAGTTTTGTATGCTTTTAATGCAGCAATAAACCTCCTTATAAGAAATAAAAATAACCAAAAAAATGTAAAAAAAATATATCCACATATTACTTACTCTATCTTTTAGAAACAACACATTAAAAATAAATATAATCCAATCTCTAACCAAGTCATTACAATTCTTCCATAATAACTACTTAATTATTTTGTCAAATTATTACACGCTGTCATGTAGATTGTTTAAGGACCCTGACGCTGCATTTCTTAGCTGAATAAATTTGGAGTTTTTTCTAAGAACAATTTTAACACTTTAAAAAAAAAAAAAAAAAAAAAAAAAAAAGGTTATGAAATCAATGGTTGATTTTTGGTTTTTTTTCTGCATTTTTTTTTTCTTAGTCTGAAAATCCAAATCTATTTTACAGTTAAGGAGTACAATGGGAGTAGGGTTAGATTCGTTAATAGAAGCTCTAGGAAAGAGGAAATTTAGGATTTGTTTGGTCTTATTATGGACCAAGAAATAGTAGGAATAATGAAGCCAAGATAGATATAATATTTTTACAGAGACATGCACAACACTGTTTCCATGGGTAGTCCTTGGTCTATATGATCTGCTCAGTGTGTCCCAGTGGCAATGGGAGTTTTGCTATTTGACTTCCTTGCAACCAGGGATTTTGTATTACCCAACAAGGCATTTGTTACCCCTGACTACGGCATCAGTGTGAAGATTCAGTGCAGGAGATATGGGGAGCTCCTTTCAGAGAACTGCCATGGGTGATGAAGATGCTGAATAATCTTAGGGGAAGGACATTCACTCTGAGACAGTCTTGTTGGTGAGAATACATTGCAGGTGCTCCCTGGGGACTCTGTGCTAGAATGAATAGGAAGGATTAAAGGTTCAGGCTTATAGACTATTTGTCATGAAATCCCTTAATGATGACGGAAACTGTAGACCAGCCTCATATAGAATAGCTATAAAGAGTGGAGTGAAAGGGATATAGTGAGGCAATGGTGCATGGCCTTAATTTTAGAAGTATTGAAAGTGGGAGAATTGGAGGAGTTTATGACAGTAACAGAATATTTGGGTTCAGTTTCCCTTCCTCCTGCAACTGCAAAGGAGCAACCCAAGGCTGTACTGGGAAAAGCCAATATGAGCATCTGGATATACTCACCCTCCATCTGTGTTCCCAGCACCCTCTAAGAAACGCAGGAACCTAAGTTCAAAAAAAAAACACCCGAAAACAACACACAAACATCTGAAAAGCTGCAATGTGTAGTGGAGAGAATGCAAGAGAGCACTGGTGTATGCAGCAGCTGGGATGCTGCTGGTGAGAGACCCATTGAGGCAGTGGTGGCTGAGGTACTCGCTGAAGGTGACTCTGCATTGGAACCCTGGGTGGGCACTGAGCCTTGAGGCTCTTTGGAAGGCCAGGACTGGTGCAGTCAGCTGATCTGCTTGGTTTCAGACAGAAATGTTTCTATTATTCCTCCTGGAAAAAGTGTTAGAAACTGCAAAAGTGCATTTCTTGCTGTGGTTGGAACTCAATGGCAGAATTTCCCACAAAATGGAGATTCCTATACTTTGTCCAGACAGACTTTGAGGAGGTGCAGGAGGGAGCTGAAAACCAATCTTCAGCAGAGAAAATGAGTGCAAGCCCCCTGGGCCATCACTCTTTGCACAAGTAGAGGTGAATTTCCAAACCCGAACATTGTTATTACCAACAAAACCATGTTCCTTGCATCTCTGTGCTGAACACCTGGAATTTTTCTTGGGGGATATCTGTACTGTGTATCTGTATCTGTAAACAGATTTAGCTCCAGTCCTTCAAAATATGAGTGGTAGTAGGGTGAGGGAAGGAAATCAAGGTGTTTCGGGACATGAAGCAGCTGTCCTCTGCCAGGATGTTTTTTTTTCTGAATGCAGTGGTATCCAGTGTAGAACACAGTAATAATCTGTGTATGCTGGCCTGGCAGTCCAAGTTTTTTTGTGCCTATTTTCTTCTTGTGAAATCTTAGCCTGGAGTTACATGTGCCTACGCTGCTGGAGAGCAAGCATGGTTGTATACTGTGGCTGTTGTCTGCATGTAAAGGCACTGGGAGCAAATGTGAGCAGTACCCCTGTGAGAATCAGTATGGCAGAAACAAAAAAACCCAACATACTAGCGATTTGCCAAGAATACTGAGCACAATAGCTGAGAATGGACTCACAAGTATTTATCAGATTATTTATGGCAGGAGAAGGCATACTTCACTTCTTGTGTTCTCACATAACTCATGTGCTCTTGAAAATATGAACCTGCAGATATGGAAATTTCTAATGCCTGCTTTATAAAGGATCTGAAGGAAATTCCTGAGCAGAGAGTGTAAAGTGTTTATTTGGTGGGCTACTCAGTAGGCTGGTCATTTCTCTAGTTTTTCCTTATTAACAGATGCTTTGTTGTTTCCGAAATGGCAGAATAGGAAATGCCTCCATTAACTTAATTTAGTTCAATTTTGGCGGTACCCACTGCACTTTGCAGTTTAGAGTTTGCACTTTGTGAACAACATCTGGACTTGTCCCTGCACAAATGGGATTTCCTGCTGTTAATACATTTATTGTGTTTCCTTATATAAATATTGCTTTATAATAGAAAGAAATCACGTTATTAATCTTCACAGCGTATCTGGACTGTTGACTCAGACATGGAAAACAAGGTTGCTTCCCAGCACTGGAGGTGCCTGCACCCAAAAGTTTCTGCTGTGTGGCATCAGTATGTTGGCTATAAGTGACACACAGCCATCTGTATGCTCATGTTTACTGCTCTCTACAATGACCTGAAAAAAAGTTATAGCAAGGTGGGGTCAGCCTCTTCTCCCAGCTAACCAGTGATAGGTTAAGAAATAATGGCCTTAAGTTGGCAGGTTCAGGTTGGACATTAGGAATAATTTCTTCTCAGGAAAAGTGGTGAGGCACTGGTACAGTCTGCTCAGAGGGGTGGGGAGTCACCTTCCCTGGGAGTGTTCAAGGAATGTGGAGATGTGGCACTGAGAGGTGTTAGTGGGGTTAGTGGTCGTGGTGGGGATGGTTTGACAGTTTGGACTCGGTGATCTTAGTGGTCTTTCCAATGTTAATGATTCTGTGATTCTAGAATCCTATGATTCTGTGATTTTCATGAGTCTGCAGCTATTTTGAAGGGGAAAGCGAGCTTAGCGCATGATGTTTGGAACCACTTAGCAGCTCAGTCTTTCTAGGCTATCATTATTATTTTGTATCTGTGGTTCACTGTTGGGAAACGCCTACTTACTGAACCATGCCTATTTGGAATCAGGTTGTTATTGCGTGATTGCTTACTAAGCAGACTTCAGTGAGCAGAAGGTTATGAAGCAACCCCTGCTTAATCCAAAGGGCTGGATCTGACTCATCTGTAAGGCTTGCTGTATAACCTATGTCATGGGCTGTCATTGAAAGTGGACCTTACAGTCACAGCCGATTAGAGCTGACCTGGAAAGGGACCAGAAAGCCTTTGGTAGGATTAGTGCTTACTAGTGTCATTGCCTCTCCTACTGTACAACCAGTGGCTCAATTACGAGTGGCCAAGCAGCACCTTCTGCCAGGAGCTGTGTGCTGGCTCCCTGCCTGCAGGCAGCTTGGGGCTGGGGAGCGTGCAGAGCTCTGTAGAGTTTTGTCTCACCATCCTGCCTTCCCGCATCATGCTGCGGTGCTGAACTTTTTACCTTCTCAGATGCATATTTTTTTTCTCCTGGAGAAAATGGCCATTAGAATGATTTGTGAAATAAATCCTATCAGTAGGCAGGTGTAGGACCTGTAAGCAGTTAATTGCCAGAGCTCTGCAGATGTCAACGATTTCTTCTGAGGCGTCTGCAGCTCATATTATCTGATAGCAGCTCATTCAGTTGATGAATCTGTCGTTTTGTAATTTAGCTACCAGTGCAGTGTCGATAAGTTTGGGAGCCTGCATTTGGAAGAGCCTCACCTTGAGATATTTGAGCTATAAAGCAATTAGTATTCCACAATCATCCTGACAGAGAAAAAAACTTACAGCAGGAAAATGAAAACAGGTTGGTTTTCGTGTCTTTGAGCCTCACACCAAATTTTTTTTGTACCATTGTAGGGCTGAGCAAGCAGCAGAATTTGGGACACATTGTTCAGAGAGCACTTGTTTGCAGAAACTTGTTGGGACTGTATTTGTGTTCCACATCTGGGTTTGGCACCTTCCAGCTGATTCATGCTTTGGTAACTATTGCAGAAATTTTACTTCAGGTAAACAAATCATGCTCTAAAAGACACACCGGATAATAAAAAACGAGACCAGGGTTAATTATTAGAAGAAATAGAGGAATGTGTTTGAAATGGGCAGGACTTCTGTGCTGATCTGTGTTTTGAACTGTTCAAATTAAAGGTGTTTTGTAATCACAAACAATTACACAGAGCTTTTTTTTTTTTTTTTCTTTTTTTTTCTATTTATCACATTCAAGCAGAACTCAACACCCTCTATAACCACTTCAGCTATGTCCAGTATTTTCGCTATTCAGTAGAACAAAAGACAATTTGTACCTGGGGACAGTGCATTCACTCCACAAGCCTAGCAAGTGTTTGAATGGGAAGTTATCCGTATGAGGACAGGCAAAATAAAAATAAAAATAAAAAAGAAGAGAAATGTTTTACTTCAGAAAAATATCAGCACTGGGAGCTAGTGGCAGAATCGCATCTTTTAGAAAAAGCAGTTTCGTTTAGAAAAAGCAGTTTTCTCAAGCAGCAAAGTGGCCGCGGTGCAGGCGGGCTGCTCAGGTTTCCCCTTGATGGTGGGGACCCTCCGCGGGTCTCTGCTGCGCGGTGGCTGCAGCCGTGGGGCCGCGGATGAATGGGGCGGGGTGACGGGAGGGTAAATGGGAGAGCTTTGTGGTTTCAGACAGTTCCTTTGCTGCTGGAAAAGTTAATTAGGAAGTGAAACCTTAAGCAGTTGACAGTGCGCATTGTTGGCTGCTAGTGCTCTGTGACAAATACCACTGAAAGGTACTTCACTTTCTTTTGTAAACAGAAAGGTAAGGAATTTGCACAGAAATGTATTGGTGAAGATCTGCTTTTCATCATGGCCTAACCGCACAGTAAACAACAGGAATAACTTGTTTTAATAAAGTGCGGTGTTGAAACATTTATCAGCAAGCTCTTTCTCTCCATTTCAAAGGTATGTTTAGGTAAAAGGAACTGTTGCCTTGAAGAAACCCAATCTGAAATTTTGTTATAACATTTTCTTCAGGTCAAGGTCAGGAAACTTAAGGAAAAGTTTGACTTTTGGGCCATCATACAATTAAGCCTGGGTTGATTAATACAGTATGCTGAAACAGCCATCTTGGAATTTCTTACCACTTTAAATGTATCCCAAATAGTGGTTACTCACGTGAAATTATTCTGGTAGTCACATTGTAAAAAGCATGACTTCATTTTTACCGTCAATTTTCGCATGTAGCCATGCGCAGTTATGAGGCAAGTGTAATAAGCCATGCATTTTAATTTCTCTCTGTAACAATAAAAAGATTAACATGCCTTTCTCTTACGGACTGGGTTCCCTTGAGTGGCACCAATATAAGCCTCCAGAGCATTAATAAACGAAGCTTGGGGACTTCAGAGCTGAAGCCTGTTAAAACAGCTTTACGCAGTACTTCAGCTAAACCAGACTTTCACGGCATACCTGTGAAACCAAACAGAGATCAGTGAGGAGCCAGCTTAATACACGATACATACCCATTTCAAAATAAAGGTAGCTGTCTTAAGTCTTTAAGTTCCCTTCCAATCTAAGCCATTCTATGATTCTGTGACTATTCACAATGACTTTTCTTTTTGTCGGTTTTCCCTGTGTAAAGCGGGAATCCAATTCTGTTTACCCATTCCTGTGAAGTGATGCTCTAATTGTTTTTACAAAGTTGTGTAAAATCATTTAGATGTAGTTCTAAATGATTTCTGATTTCTGATTTTCTGACAGTCATTTTAAGTATCAAACTTTTCAGAAGCTTCCAGATTTTTCTGGGTTAGTATTAGATTTAACAATTTGAGTTGCTTTTAAAGTTGGAGGAGAAGAATTTTCAAAAGTCCTTAGTACAGAGCTAAATTTTGTCCCACTTCTTCCTAATGCTCATAAGGGGCAAATCCAGCACAGTACACCTTTAAAAATTACAAGGATCTAATAATAATTATATTGCAATTCTTGCAATGTGCTCATTACTTTACCTGCAGCAAAGCCTCCTTGGAAAATATCACTGTTCCTGCTTTACACAGGGTGTAGGCAGAGGCATTCCCATGATTTGGATGTCCAGCCTGCTTTCAACCTGCAGTGGCACAAAATGTCAGGACCTGTCTTCTCCAAGACATTTGTGACAACTGTCTATGGGACACAGGCATAGATAGGATAGCAAGTGGTTAATGGCACTAGAATGAAGTTAGGTTGTCATTATACAAGACATCTCTTCAGGCTCTATGAGGCTCATCAGGGACGGGTGACAGGGCGACCTAGTGGATGGCAGCCCTACCCATGGCATAGGACTTGGAATTTGAAGGTCCCTTCCAACACAAGTCATTCTGTGATTCTATGATTCTATGATTCCATGTGTCTGTGATTCTGAGATGCAAGGCTAAAGATATGAACCTAGTATGCTGGTGGGTTTTCCTGCCCCATGCCCATAGCTGATACATTGGTGTTGAGGAGGAAGATTCTGCTTTTATCAACCTCACCATGAGCTCATTCCTCATTTCTTGAGCAGAGAGGAATGTTTATTCAGCTGACATGGTTTCTGGGAAAGTGACTAGAAGGAGACACCACTGCGGGACAGTCTTCCTCCTCACTGTCTGCAGGGGTTGATATATCCATTCAAGTATGGTGTGGGAAGGATGAGGAGGCATGGCCAGCAAAAAAAGGGCCGGACCTGGGAAAATGAAGTATTCTAAAACACAAGGGATTATTATCCTGTTTGTCTAGCAATTTTCATCTAAACTCAGCCTACTAAACTTTAATCAAAATAACCTTTTTCACTTGAGCACTTGATTAACCCCCAAAGGCTCCATCTTTCATTGAGTTAAAGCAAATTCAAATATGTGTGGAGTATACGGTGCTGATCTACACCAGAGCATATGTTGATATTGATGTCATCAGATGGAAGCCCAGGGAAGGAATGGGGAGCAAATCATGTAAGCAACAGCCCTGAGCCCTGAACGGCAGAGAACAGCTGAGTGCATGGGGTGGCCCTTCATGCTCCCAAATCCTGGTGAAATCTCTGAGCACTTCTGAGCCCTCTGTGGGACATTGTGTGGGAACAGCAGAGACGGCAGGTGGTGATTATGTTGATGGAGGAGTTGTGCAAGGCTTGGTGCAAACCTTTGTCTGTTTTTGCCGGCTGCTTTCCCTTTCCCCACCGCAGGCCTCCTTCCTTGCCGCACCTTCTGGACCTGTGCAGGCAGCTGTATCTGCAAAAGGATCAGCGGCCTTCAGCTGCATCTCCTTATGGAAATTGCTTGGACCTTTATTTTCATTTGTTGGTCTGACTGCTATCCTGTCCCTGAAGCGGAGTGTGGTTACACCTTTCTGCTTAAGCTGGCATGTTTGGTTTAAAAACAGGAGAAATTAGAACTGCTCAGCTTTCTAGAAATAACTTTTCTCCTCTTTTTATCACCTACAGAATGCCTGGAGAGTTTCAAACTAATAACAAGGTTATGTAAGAGAATAGGAAATAAAAACATACATATATTTTACTTCTGCAGAAACACCCCTGTTACATTTACTCTTCCAACATAGTAAATGAGCCTTCTGTATACTTTGGCACTACAAAGCATTTCAAAGATACTTCTGGTAAACACCAATACCGTATCTATCTGTCTAAACCTCAGCCTTCAGGAATGTATATGTTGTAGAAGTGGAGCAAAAAAGTCAGCTTCGACATTTTAAGCAATCAGTTTGATTCTGGTCACAGCAATTACTCTTTCTGTCAGCAGGAGTAAAATTTACGGCTGGGAAATCAAAGAGTCAAATGTATTCCCATATATCGCAGTGTAAGCGACATGTAAATTAGATCACCCCTCTGGAAAACCTGCTTCCTCTTATTTGCCTCTTATTTGCAAAGCTGCATTGTCCCAGCAGGCCGTGAAGGAGTGTGCAGCCTGGTCCTGCTGCGGGTGGTATCATAGAATCATAGACTCATTAAAGTTGGAAAACACCACTAAGATCTTCTAGTCCAACCATGGGGAGAAGTGGGAGTCATCAGGTTGGGATCAAGCAGATGCCCATGAGCTGCCTAACCTCTAAATGCTCTACCTTTTCCTTCAGAAGAGAGATATTGCTTGGCGTGGGTACCAAGGGAGCATGAACACCTTGTTTGGGTATTTATGAACCCTTGCTTGAGATCTGACTTGATTTCCTAACTACAAATATGGGGAAAAAAACTAAATGTATGTGGTCTGGGCAGTTGGTCCTCCCTTGTCCTCCCTCACTTTAAGCAGATGGGCTCAAAGAAGCCAAAACCTTTGTTGGAGAGGAACTGAGCCACTCAGAAAGCTTCCCTTTTCCTCCTGTAGTTGCCTACTAAACACTCTTCCCTCTGCAAAATAAATCTGTGCCAATCTCTACCTCTCTTCAAAGTGCGATTGCACTCTATGGTGCAAAGTCACGGGGCCCAGAGGACTGAAAGTTGGAAAAGGAGGTGGCCAGGAAGGACCAGCACTGCACAGTCCTCTCTCTGGATCCAGCACGCTGCCAATAGTGTGGCAGGGTTCTCAACAGGTAAAAGAGATGTGCTACATACCACATATCAAAGTCATTCTTGTGAATTCAGAACACAGGTCATAAAATGTGTGAATAATCATTCCTGCATATCATAGAATCATTAAGGCTGGAAAAGATCTCTAAGATCATCAAGTCCAATGTAGTCAATATAGTTTAGAAGAGAAGGGGAAAGAAGAAGTGGAGCAGTAACCGAGCAGTAACCACAGTGGAAGCCCCAGTGTTATCTTCTGTGTGTCTGAAATTTGTCTCTGTTTGCCAGTTCCATACAGCTGGGAACATTCTCTATACTAGGGATGAGAACCCCTTTAGTGTCCCACCGCTGTTTTAGCAATTGGCTGTTCACAGAAATAGGAGACATGCACAACATTTCCACTCTAAAGGTGACCACTCCAACCATTTTTCTGTCTCTATTGCCAATTTTTATCAACCAAGTTCCTCTCAGACATGAAAGCTACTCTCAAGACACTCAAGGACCATGCAATTCTCTTCTGGAGCTGAAGAAAATGTGGAAGATCAGCCCAGAGTAAGGCAGAGGCACTAGACATCCTCCACAGCCTCCTGCTGTGTCCTTGGAGCAGTCAGTCACTCCCAAGCATTTCTCCCATTTGCTATTATCTCCGCTTCAAAGGGCAACTTCTTTCCTTCAATATTTTTTTTTCTTTTTTCTTTTTTCTCTTTTCTTTTTTCTTTTTCTTTTTCTTCATTATTTTCTTTTCCTTTTTTTTTTTTTTTCTTTCTTCTTTCTTATTTTTTTCTTTTTGGGAATTTAATGCTTTTGGCAGTTTTCTCATTTAATATCCCATGGGTTCATTGGAAATGGCTGAAGGAAACAGGAGGTTTCAGTGACCAGCAAATGTATGTGACACTCTCTGAAATAAATGAATGGGAAAAGTGGGACTTTTTAAGTTGGTCTGGACAGTGTAATTAAAATGTTCCTTGGGTGGCAGTTGTAAGCTGACCCTTGGCAAACAACCTGGCTGATCAGGCTTTGGAAAGGGCTTTCTCATTTCTTAGCATGGGTGATTCTGCGTTTTAGTGATTCTATCAGCTTTCTTTTCCTTTTAGAAAGAAAAATCCAGTGTTATTGTTAATAAAATAATGTCGATTTTGAGATACCCTCTTCATTTTGTTTCCATGAAGTATCTTCCTCTGCAAATACTTCAGAATCAGAATTCCTTTCCTAGGGAGTTAAAAAAAGAAAAAAAAAGACAGAGAGAGAGACAGGAAAAAAAAAAAAAAAAAGAAAATAGATCTCATTTCAGTTGACAAGAATCAGTAAACTGGTTCCCAGATCTGGGAACCTTTCCTTTTGGTAATACATAATCCTCTCTGACTACATTCATTTAATTCTTTGAGCCTACTCTGCACTTCAGTGTGTTCTCAGGTTTCCACCTCTTCATAGTACATTTTTAACACATAGAAATGATGTCTGAAAGCTAATTACGTTAAACAACTTCAAGGTAATTTCAAACACACTGACTCTTGTAGAAAAATTTATGTCTTACTTTAAAAGTAATTTCTGGTAATGATTATACAAGGAGTGTCATAAATATTTCTATGCTGCTGAGAAAGATTTCACCTTTAGAAAAATAATATTATCCTTAAATGTTTTTATCTCAGCAGCATTAAAAAAAAAAAAAGGAAAAAAAAAAAAGTGCCAGACAAGGCATTGGTGCGCTCAGTGCTTCCCACTCACAGCCAGCTATTAGTGACTAACCTTCTCCTCTAAATGCCAATTTCTCCTCATCCAAGTTGATGCTGTGGATAGAGCTGACTCCCTCCCTCCCTCCCTCCCTCCCTCCCTCCCTTCCTTCCTTCCTTCCTTCCTTCCTTCCTTCCTTCCTTCCTTCCTTCCTTCCTTCCTTCCTTCCTTCCTTCCTTCCTTCCTTCCTTCCTTCCTTCCTTCCTTCCTTCCTTCCTTCCTTCCTTCCTTCCTTCCTTCCTTCCTTCCTTCCTTCCTTCCTTCCTTCCTTCCTTCCTTCCTTCCTTCCTTCCTTCCTTCCTTCCTTCCTTCCTTCCTTCCTTCCTTCCTTCCATATGAGGGGATCTTCTAAAAGCAATGGAAAATCCATTTGTTCTGCTTACTGTGTCAGGATATTTTAAAGTAATTTCATATATTCTTTTCTTCCTCAAATTCAATATTGGCATGGTTTTCTACAATATTTCTCCTTTGTTCAATTTACTTCTGGTTATGTTTTGTGGCATTCAAGATTTTCCAGCAAGAATGAAGTTCAGTTTCTTATTCAGGTGTCTGTACATCTTGTCTCAACAGAGGGAACCAGATATGAAAAATGCATCTGATGTGGCCTAATCACGTATGTTGAAATTAATCATTATGACCATTATTATCATACTAATCATAGGCTAAAAAACAGTACTTGAGATCATGAAGAAATATGTGGGAAGGATATCTGGACTGACTTATAGTTTTGAAAGAATGTGAGAATTGAAGTTTATTAAGTCAAAATATAATAAATTCACAATGTAAAATACAACTCCAAGTAGACCAGATGATAAACATGTTTTAATGCAATGCACACAGCTGCTCCACTCTGTTGTTTCCAGTCTTTTTCTGCCTGCTCTGTTTACTTCCCTTTAATTGCTGCAGGATATATTTATTGGGACCAAAATTTTCCCTCGTTGTTTGCAGCACTAGTTTCTGGTCCAAGGCTTGTTTCTTTGAACTGTTTTTCTAATAAAAGCAGAAAGCACAACACATACTAAAGGAAGAACTGTACAAGCACATTGAAAAGCTAATGCATTGGTTTCTACTTTCTCAGGACAAGAAGAGGGGAAGAGTTAAAGAAACTATTGTACACATCTTCAAGGCTTGGAGTGATGCCAATTATAACCAAAGATGGAGATTATCCCCACTATCAGAGGAGAAATAAAAGAGTGATGGGCAAGTCAAAATTGTTGAAGTTAAAGCCAAGCTGTAGCTAAGCTGAGTTGCTGGTAGTTGTTTCTGTCCTGCGTAGGGCAATTGGGCCCCAGATTGCAGATGTTTCAGAAAACAAAGTCAGTTGTTGAGGAAGTATATGTGCAATAATAAAGGTTGTTCTGGAGCCATTCTCACCCAGACATATGAAGACAATTTTTAGATATGAGAGAACAGGTGAAAAACTTTGCTCATTCAGCAATGTGGAAATAGAAATAAGGTGACAGGAGCATAGGGACCTATGTGCATATTTTTTAAAAAGAAAAATGAGGGGTTGTGTCACATTCCCCACTCCTGGTTATGTGAAGTGGTAATATAAATACCTCTTTTGCAGAGGTACTCATTGGAGATGTGTCCCTTGCAACCCATGGTACTTGCCCCCATCTCTCCTGGGTGAAGAAGAATGAGCAGAAACAAAGAAGATTCCATCCCAGAAAAAACACATGGGTGTAACTGTCCTGTAAGCCAAGCTCAAATGCTGAGACAAATCAGCATCTTAACAACTTCCTTCAGAGCAGCCAAACAAAGGTGTGCACTGTGGGAATGCCTGACTATCTCCAAGGTATTTAGTCACCATCGCTGGGAAAGAGTGCTTCATTTTAATTCATGCACTAAGGACAGGAACAAAAATTGCACTTCGTAAAATATACTGCTCTTTGTTTTGATAGCACCAGTCAACTTTCATTGGGAAAAACTCACTCTTTGTGAGATCAGGGTGCCCAAATATTGACCCATAACAATAAAATGCTTTCTGTGACATGCAGAGGGCAAGGAATGAGTTTAAAAACACTGATCTCAGTGGAGGATGGAGAAGGAATATGATAAGACTCTGGACTTAAGTAGGGGTCAGGGCACAGGTATGCAGAGCTTTGAACGTGAAAGTGGAAAGTACCAAGGTAATGTGATATCCCTCAGACGTGAATATCTGCAACTTTCCAGCAGCGGAAATTTCAGCCTTCTGTGGCTCTCGTGCCCCTGTCACAGACTTCATGCTCCTGTGCGAGCAGATGAACTTCAGAGGGCTGTCCCAGCTACCATCCATATAAAGGACATTTCTAATACACCAGTGCCAACAAGGTATGAGAGATGTGGATATATTCTTGCGGCAAGGCAAGCTGTAACACACATTACCACAGCCCTGGTGCTTTACTTCCAGCCTTTATTGCTGTGTCTCTGCAACTCAGCCATCTTGTTTTCCCTTCATAAACCAGTCTGATGCATATTCCACACCAGCCTTGTGAAGTGTGAAATTCTTAAGCTGCAGATCTGACTCCGTGTGACATGTTCAACTCCTCCAATTTTTGTTAGAAACTTTTGTTTTTTTTCATAGATGTGAATATTGGATGGAGCAAAGATGGGATTCTGATTCATGTCATCTTAGGAATGTTTTCGCAAGTTTTGGCCAGGACTCTTGATCTAGTGACTGTGTGGCATAACGCATCATTGAGCTTGCTGGTGTGGGAACATATGGTGAGACAATCTTGTGGCTGAAACGCTTTAACCTGTGTATATGTGCCATGGGATGGACCTGATCAGTCTACTTTGTGAGGGGGAGGGTGTTAGATCAAGCACTGCACAGTGGTACTGATAGGGTTTTTGCCATATACTTTTCTAAGGGCAAGTTGAGGCTTCACCTCACATATCATTTTACCAAACAGATTTGGATGTCCCCTCCCTGGAGGCATTCAAGGCCTGGCTGAATAGCACTTTGAGAAACCTGGTCCAAAGGGAGGTGTCCCTGCTCATAGCAGAGGGTTGGAACTAGATGATCTTAAAAATCTCTTCCCACCTAAATCAGACCATGAGTCTATGTTCAGATGTCGAGATCCTTTTGAAATCTCTCTCTTTGCTGCTGTCACTGGATTTATATAATCATTTCAGATAATCAATGTGTTCCACACATTTCTAAGATGAGTAAAAGCCAGAAAGTATGCCGTTTTGTGGCTTCTGGAGCATGGCATGGCTTGTTACATATAACACTGCCTATGTTTCTTGATTACTTCTATGGAACAGGAAGAGGGAGAAATAGTAAGAGAGGATGGAGCATTTATCTTCTTGGAGATGAAATGTCCACAGCAGAGAGGATGAAGGTAGAATATCCCAAGTTAGCATAGTGACAGTGCTGTCTATCATCTCTATTCTTATACACTCCTTCATTCAACTTTAGATTTACTGTTTTCTCAACCACATACTTACTTGCAAGATTAAGACTCCCTATGAAAGCCTTCTTCACTGTCTCATGTCTTTTTCAAAGTCTCTCCCTTCTGTTCTGCCTCTGGTTCTTTTTATCAATACAGAAAGAGAGAAAGGAGGAACTATTTATCATCTGGTTTCATTTTTGTTCAAATAACAACTGAACTCTCTGAATACGATAGCTCAGAAATTTAACCCAAATCTAATTGTCTCTCTCTCCAAAAATGAAAAAGAAAAAGAAAAAAAAAATAGAGACACGAAAAACGTAGAAAATCAGCTGAATATGACATACGCCAAGGAGAAGATATTCTCTGCTACCATTCTTGTAACACTCAGCAATGTCCAGCACACTTATTGCAGGGCAGGGAGAGGCAAACTGTTTTTTTGAGCTGATACTCAAGTATTCATATGGATTTTGCTTAGATTGGCAGCAACACTTAAATGAACAGTTTTGTGAAGAAATAGACACTAAAGATAATGTTATTCCTGTTGTTTCCAAGGTAACGGACATGCTTGATGGAATATATCCATCACGTGTTCTCTGTAACCATCTGGTTTCATGGTCCTCTTTGCAGACATTCTAGGAATGAAATGTAGGTAAACTTTAATCGATTTTGTAATTACTGTTGTCCTCACAAAAATTATTTAACATGATTTTGCAGCTGCCTCAGCATAAAGCCCAAAGGTCTTTTCAGGATTTTATTGCTTCTTTTAAGGAGTAGTTTAAGAATTGTTATTGTACTTTAGCTACAGATGCCACTGTTTCTTCTTGATTTCTGAAACTGTGTTATAATGACATCACATTAAGATATTTTTTTTCCAGGCTCCAAAAAGGTCACAGTTATTTTTTCCAAATGGCTCTGTCAAACATAAAAATTAACCATACTTTGAGTTGGATTTTCTGTATTTGTAATGTATGTTTATGTTAGAGTTTCTGTCAAAACAGGGATTAAAGATAAATGTAGCTAATTAAAAGAACATTTGCTTAGAGCTCCTGGTAATAGATACCTCATTGTGGGGTCTTGAGGTAAAGCTTACTTTAAGAACCGATTCAGTTTATGGGATTGTGTTTTAACATTATAGAAGGTTATTTCAATTTTCCAAATTGTGCATATTAACCTGAGAACAATCAAGTTAAGTCTATAAGAAAATTGCAGAAAAGAAGTCTGGGTGTACATGTTAGCTATGTAAAATGTTCTTGTCAGCTCTACTTCCTACACTTCATCATTTGGAATAATGCTTCCCAGCAGTCCATGTAAGTGAAAACTGATTTTACAAAAGGGAAAAAAAACTGTCTGGAACTGGATGGGTCAATAAGTTGCAAACTGTAGCATAAAGTAGAGAAAAAAATTTGAAAAGATCCCATATCAGATTAGGTAATTGTTTCTTTTTATCTCGCTTTATTTTACTAAACAGCTGTGCCCACAACATTAATTTCATTGCACATGACATCTGTGTTGTCCTAGGGACTCCTGTGCTGGGGAAAAGGTCACTGCCAACTGCAATTGCATCAAGTTTCCATAAACTTTCAATGGCCAATAATATTTTGTGCTTTATAAAAAGCAAGTAAAAATAATAATGTATTTGCGTAGTGCCTTTCATATTAAGGGATTTCAAAGGGGGCTACAAAGTATATGCTCACTCCTTTAGTTCTTATATAAATAAAACTCCCATTGATTTTAGCAAGCTTATGCCAGAATAAAGAGGACAGAAGAAAGGTGTCAGGATTTGGCTCTGCATACTACACACAGCAAGGACTTCATCCACTAACAAAGTACAGCCAGCTTTTGGATGGAACATGGGGGCTGTTCAACGTAAGTGGTCTTGAGTCAAAGAGTTCTCTAGTTTAGACTTAGGATTTCAGTGGGGAAAACTTTGATAAACTGGGAGAACTTGCTAGGAAAGACAGCTGGGGCTGAGGGGTGCAGGGTCTTAAAAGCGGAGAAGGCATGAAATTGCTTCAGGTCAAAGATGCTGAGAAAATTATAACAAGCAATGGTGACAGTCATAAAGGCAGGTGTTTCAGACCTGACTGGAAAAATTGCTATCTCAGAAAGATTATGGTGAATAAGTAGGGACCCTACAGGAGCTGAAAAATGACTGCTCTAAGGAAAGCTTTGATAGGACAGTCAGAAAGCTGTGACTAAGGGCAGACTGATGTCAACCTGAACTGGGCTTAGCAAGGAATATAAAGGGAAACCTCAGAGTTAGTCCGCTTTAGGTAAGCAGAAATGGAACTTGGGGCAGCAACTAAGGATACTGTGAACCTAGAAACAAAGTGTTTCAAGTACCAGTGTTCAGGAAGGATGACAATACTGACCATGAGGACAAAAGGATCAGTGGGAATGAGGAAAAGAACTGAGAAATTCAACTTGGAATTTCGGGCTGAGTGTCTCCATCACAAGAAACTGAAAGATGTGCTGTTGAGCCTTGTAAGGTTGGTAGCAAGTGCAGTCATCATCTGGTTTGAGTGAACGTTGGCACATCAGGCCAGGAGAGCAGCAAAGAAAATGTCTGTATTCAAGTGTGGGAAAAGGCATCCAGACAGTCATGTATGTGTAAATCTGACCTAACAGTACACAAAGGTCTACAGCAGGCTTTGAAAGAGGCACATGAAAAACAGTAAAATACAAATCACAGTTTTAGCAAAAGTAGATCATACTGTTCTATTTCTATTTAATAACTGATTTTCTGGACAAAAACAATCTACTGAAATTTCAGGAAAACGTGATCTGGAAAGGAATGAGCAGCCTCTGCTAGTTATAACAAGGCAAATCAGGAGAAGAATTGTAAATTAGGTATCAGGAGTAATGGTGGTCAGCAGCAGGGTCTGTGAAAACAGAATGGATCAAAACTGAATGAATGATTTTGTTTTATATCTTTGTGATTTCATGTAAACATAGAACTTACTGATATATAGAATTTAGAAGCATTGCCAATCCACTTGTTTTGGAAATGGCAGTCTCCAGACTCAAATAGGAATGAGATAAAATTCCATAATTGAATTAATGAAAAGTTATGATAGAATATCTGAGTTCATCCATTAGTAAAAAAAGTTGTGAAAGAGCCTCTTTCACTTAGTGATCAAAGAACTGAGAGCCATCAGAGTGATATAACCATGAAAAGCCAAATGTAGCCCCAGAATTTTCCAGAGAAATTTCTGCCAGTGAGGTCAAAGAAATGATGATATCTTCACACAGGTTTGTGGCTACACCTCTAGCACTGTGTGTTAGTCTGCCCATTCACGGTTAAGAAAGGCAACTTGAAAGTCTAACAGATGAAAGTGAGGAATCAATCAGGTTCAAAAGAAGTGTCTTTGTCCTGATGAGAGAATAATAGAAAAGACTGACTTCCTTACTGTGGCAAAATGAAAAGAAGAGGAGGAAAAGAAGGGAAAGCAGCAGGAAAAAAAAAGAGCCATTTAAACTAACGGTATTTTCACATGTATAGTGGTTACAAACAGAGAAGAAACAAGTTTATATTGGAAATGAGAAGACAGTTCCTCACTGTCAGAGCAAGTGCACTTTGGAATATTCTCCAGTTGAGCAACAGAGGCTAAAACCCAACAATTACTTTTACATTGTAACTTGAAGAGTGTATGAAAAAAATTGTACGTTGTGTTTGTTTGCAGTAACAGGAGAATTGACTTAATGGTCCAGAAAGTTGCTTGGAGCCCTGTGCTTTGCTATCCTTTGCAGCAAAAACTGTTGCTGCTGAAGAGATTTGAACAGAAATTAAGTGCAGTCCTGTTGAAATTGAAGTGGGAGTTTAAGCTTCCTGAGAGTAATTAGCCATGTTGTGTGTGGCTGGGACATGGAAGAGACATATAATGCCTGTGCGTATCAGTAGGTCTTTAAGTGGTGGAGGAGATTACAGTGACTGGGGCACTCATATTCTCTTAAGTTCAAGTCCTTCGGAATGGCACCCATCAATGCAGTGCTGAGATACAGGTTAGAACTCACCTAGGTGACAACATGCTGCATGTGTCTGACTGCCCCCGGCTGTCTTCCAGATTTGAAGGAACCAGAAAATAACACAGCTTGTCTTTCATGAAGCAATGGAAAATGCCCTGCTTGTAGAGATTTCATTGAAAGCACAACTGCTATCAAAATAACCCACTTGTTAGAATTAAAGAAACAGGCAACACACTGCCTGCCTGCCACAGGATGCTAAATGTGGCAAAGAGAGGAAATCAAACTCCATTTCCCTAAATGCAGACATGCGTTTCAGCAAAAAAGGATTCAATTAAATTGTAGAACGTTTTACCTCTAAATTTAAATGGGATGGAGGAAAGGTATCTTGAACACTACATAGGCAAGCTTCTGCCAAGCACCAGCACTGCCTAGCTTATGACATCTGTTGAGAATTGTTGTCTAATGATATGATAACACAATACTGTCAGTGATAGCTCACTTTTTTCTAAACTACTAAAAAACGAATGAATGAATGATGTTTAAGGAATGCCATTAATTGTGGTGTAATTTTCACCATGTGTATAAAATTTAACTGCACGTTTTGTCACAGTACAACTATAGGAAATATTTTTCCAACATGTCTCTCTGTCTTTATACACACTGTGGTTGCTGTAATTATTTTCCCCAGTGATAACGTACAGCATTCCCAGAGTCTTGTCTTATAAAATGTTTACCAAGAGACAGTATGCATAAAAAAGCAGTGCAGTGTAGTTTTCTCCCACTTTCATATTTAGTGAAGACAGAATTTTGAACATGTTATACAGCCTGTATGCATACATTTGTCTCTGCTTTTGCATTTATACAGGTTTGGATCTTTGTTTTCCATGGTATGGTGCTCTAAGTCCCCCAAGACCGTAAAACAACTGAGTGAAATTTACACTGGAAAAATATATGATAATTTGCTTCAAAATGACTATCACTATTCAAAGTATGCTGTGCGGTGTGGTTCTTCTCTGAATTTTCACCCTCATTGTATATAAGGATGCAATAATGATGGGTGTGCAATTAGTCAGCAGTTGGTGAACATTGCACAAGTCACAGCTCTACACTAAATCTCTTCCTGGAATCTTGGGAGAATAATATTTGCATTGGCTTATGACCAAAAATCATCTAAATACAACTTGATTTTGTGTATTTTACCCAATTGTGTAATTGTATGGATAATATGTGTGTATATTAAATGGCATATGCTACATAGGTTTTTCCCAAGTATAGTATTAACTGCTTTAAAAACTGTTTCTCCTCACATATGGTAACATAATGTGGCCAGCACACCTGTCTGGCTGGATAGGAGAACTGCAGAAAAGAAATAAAAAATGATCTGATTCTTCTTCTGCTCACACC
Source organism: Tetrao urogallus (assembly GCF_951394365.1). Classification (NCBI taxonomy): domain Eukaryota; kingdom Metazoa; phylum Chordata; class Aves; order Galliformes; family Phasianidae; genus Tetrao; species Tetrao urogallus. Next base: position 22,182,974 of record NC_136815.1, on the reverse strand, counting down.
TGGCAAATCAAGAGAGATTTCACCGATGTCATTACTGTTATACTGTTATATGCTCACTGTGAACCAGAGAAGAATCTTATCTATTGTCTTATCAAGACTAGAGAAATATTTATCTGATGTGCCTAAATTCCCCCACCCCCCTAAAAAAACAAAAACAAGCAAACAAACAAACAAAAAAGCAAAACGAACTGATGAACAAAAAGCCACATGCCTTAGGTTAGATAGTGCCTGAGCTCAGTGGAAGTTTATATTCTAATCTTCCACCATGGCAAGAGACAAATAAGTCTGAGTTAGTCAGTCCTGTTATTTGTGTTTTATGGGCATTGGACATTGTTCCTTAGTCTTACCTTAAGTGCATCTCAAAGATGCACAACAAATACACTGAAATGTAACTGAGACTGAGTGCACAATGAAAGCATACAACTTAGAAGACTTGAGAACTTCCCAGCTGAAGATCATGGAGACTTCCTTATGGATTTACCGAAGACAACCTGATTAACTGTAAGTATCCCTGCTCATTGCAGGGGAGTTGGATTAGATGACCTTTAAGGGTCCCTTTCAACTCAAACAACTCTACAATTGTATGAAAAATCAGTTTCTGAATATATGAATAATATATATTAAAATCAAGCGCAATGATGTATACTAATTTGTTAACTTCTAGAATCAAGTTTCTTCATATGAATGTATTCACTTCATAGAAATCCTTGGGGAAAGGCAAGTGTAAACCTTGACTGAACTAAAGTTATGGGGTTCTAATTGTCAATATCCAGAGACTAATGATATAAGCAGTTCACTTTGTTCATAAAATCGTATGTGTATATTAATTTATAAGTTTATATAATACATGGATATGTGTTTAGATTATATTTAAATATATAAATATATTTATAAGCTTTTCTAATATTTAGTTTCAGATATAAAATAGTGAAATGGTGTACTTTAAGATTATGAGAGCATCTCTTCGAGTCACTGAATAGGAAGGAAAAAGGCTGAATGTAAATAGAGCTAAGAAAGGGAGCATCTAAACTAAGCTTCTAAATTTGAGCTCTTTGCAGGGTTTTTTTTTTTTTTTCCAGTAACAGGTGAATTGCTGGATCTTTGAGACTTTAAAATTTGATCTATACAAGACAGTAGAAAGTACAGGAAACAATCTTTAATTGGCAGGAAAATGGCAAGATGATGTTTTCCTTTCTAATGACCGATTCTATTATTATCAGTTCTTTGTTGTGCAAAGGGCACAAAAGACTGGCACTGTGATTAGTTACAAGGCAGTGACACAGGTCCCTTTCTATGCATGGTGCTTTCTCTTAAATTGATAGCAGAAAGGAAAAAAAAAGAGAGAAAACATTGCTTTAATGCTTTATTCATGAAGGAATTCCTGATGATGAGCTTCGTGAAGAGCATCCCCTCTGCTGCAGAGACAGATGTTTTCTGTGGCCCTGATTCAATAAAGCAATCCTACTCAGGAAAGTGGCTAAGCCAGAGAATATCCCTACAACCTGAAGATGAGAATGTGACAAATTTTCAGTACTAAAAAGATCTAAAAATGTGTGCTTTAATGTGACTTCTTTGACTGACATTCAGCTTCCCTCAGAATTATCCAGGGAAGAATTTAAAACAGGTTGAGGAGCCTGTACAAGCTTTTATAGACCTGATTTTTCCATTACCTATGAACTGCACCAAGTCTCAGACCAACCTCAGGTCAGATTATTCCAAATTTGGTGATTATTTCTCCCAGTCCAGCTCTAAATCTCCAACTTGAGGCCTTGTCTGACACAGGTAATCACTGTCCAAGTGACATGTGACTGTGGAGTTTATTACTTTGTGTTGTCCCTTGTAAGTCCAAAATCAAGAGCTGGATGACAGTCCTGGTGTGTTGTGATGGTTTGTATATATTTTTTACAAAAAGTTTCTTAATTTTCTCTTTTCAGCTCTGAAATTTTCAGCAGCATTGCCACAGGTGTTGGAGGCCCAAATCAAAGAGGTTCTTCATAATCACTTTTCCAACAGTTTGTGCCAGAGACTGAAAGAGTGAGAGGCAATGACACAGATGAAAGCCAGACCCCATGGGTTTTTAAGTACCTTCTGCTCCTAGTGACAGCTTCGGAGGGTGAAAGCATTCAGCACTGGAGAGGATCTTGTTCTCTTCATAGTTTGCTTGTTGCATTGTCATACTTAACCACTGTAGAATATCTAAAACACACAATAGTACCTTTCTCTGCCTTAAACATATCTTGCATCCTATTTCTGTGAACCAGAGTGGATGCAATTTCTTTGGCCAACATGAAAACATGCTGGCAGTGGCCAGTCTTGATGACTTAGCTTTGTTCTTTTATAAACCCCATTAATTCATACAGGGTCCATATGGCAATTTTCTTCCTCCCCCTTCTACCTTTCCTTCTTCTGACTGTTCAGAAGTCTGGAGTTTTGTATGTCTTTTGCAGCGTCTCCCCATGAGTATTTCAGTTCTGTTGGCACTTTCTATAGCAGTATTAATAATGACATTTAGCTGGCGTGAGGCCAATTGTAAAAGTTTATGGAGTAATTTTGTAATAGAGCTGCAAGAGCTTAGCAAAAACCCAGCAGGTGAACAAGATTTCTCCCTCACTCCTTTAAAATAAAAGCTCTCCCATTCTACAAGCCTTGCAAAGCTTTTGAACCACAGTTTCTCAGAGGCAAGATGTGCATATTTTAATGTGACAGGTCTAGGAACCAGTGTTCTCCTGTGGCACTCCCACCTCCAGCTGCAAGGCTGTACCCTTAGTCCCCTCCCAAGCCACCTCAGTACTAACACTGAATATAAAATTGCTGTTTTCCCCTTGCCCTCCACCTTCCAGCTGTGTATTCCCACCCTGGTTCCCTGCTTGGAGCAATGATTTAATAATTATATTTACGATAATCATCAGTGCCTCTGTCTGCCCTCCCCCTCCCAGCTGCAGTTTCCCACCCTTATTTCTCTTCTGTGCCATGATTAATACATATGTTTAAAATAAAACTCATCGTCTCCTTCTCCCTTTCTCCTCCCAGCTGTGGATTCCTCCCTGCCTCCACCTTATCCAGATTTTCAGCCCCGGTTTGTAGGTAAATTTCACAGAAAAACAGAATCTCTGACAATGTCGCCCCTTCAGGCTGACTGCCATTTCTCCATTTCAGTTTGAACAGGGGGTTTTAATACAAAATCAGATTGTAGCCCCCAGTGGTTCTGTCATCAAACCAATGCACATCTCAAGAGATTGGGAAGATTCCACTGTATTTGACTCTTTTCTGCCAGTGTCTTGTCTGTGAGGGATAAGACTCTCAGCCTTTCCTTGTAGGAGAGATGTGCTCCAATCCAATAGTCATTTCTGTGTCTCTTCATTAGACTCTCTGCAATATGTCCAAGCCTCTTTTCTACTGGGGATCCCAGAACTAGATACAGCGCTCCAGGTGTGGCCTTACCAGTGCTGAACATATGGGAAAGATCACCTCCCTCATCCTGATGGAAGGAAGGTGTTGGAAGGGATGTGTTTCCAGGAGACCATTGGCATTCTTTGTCAAAAAGGGACATTGCTGGCTCATGTTAACCTTGTCCAGCAGTAGCCCCAAAGGCCTTTTCTACAAAGCTGCCATCCACCTTGTCCAGGTGCATGGAGTTTATTCTTCCCTGAGTGCAGCACTTAGCTTTTCCCCTTCTTGCACTTGATAGGGTACCTGTTGGGCCATTTCTCTTTTTCTGTCAAGGTAGTCAGTGTCAGTGTAGTGTATCAGCTACTCTTCTTGGTTTTGCATCATCTGCAGATATGCTGGGAATATACTCTGCCATAGTGGTCAGGTCATTAATAAAGATGTCAAACAGATCTGGACTCATTATCAAACCCTGGAGTACACCATCATCGACTTGCGTCTGTCATAACAAGGAACACAGTCTTTGGAACTCAATAGTTCAGCCAGTTTCTGTTCACCTCTCAGAACATTCACCTCACTGATATTCAGCTCATACTTTTTTCAGCTTTTCTGTGAGGATATTATGGGAGACAGTGTTGAAAAGCTTGCTTAAGCCAAGATAAGAACTAGCCATTGTGTTCCCACATGGTCTAGCGGTTAGGATTTCTGGTTTTCACCCAGGCAGCCCGGGTTCGACTCCCGGTGTGGGAAACCCTTTAGTGGTTCATATGGCACCTCTTTTGGGGCTTTTGTGGATAAGAAAAGCACTGGCCTTGACAGGAGGCAGTGGCGCAGACTGGAGAGAGGAAGAGAAGTTCCCATTAGTTACAAAGTATAATTTTAGGGGTCCATCTTGGGACCAGTGCTCTTCAGCATCTCTATCAATGAATAGACGGTGGGGATTGAGTGCGCTCAGCACATTTGCTGACCACACCAGGCAAGCTGAGCGGTGCAGCTGACACGACAAAAGGGAGGGATGCCATCCAGAAGGACTTGAAAAGTGGGCCTACATGAACCCAATGAGGTTCAACAAAGCCAGAAACCAGCAGTTTGCAGCCCAGAAACCAGCAGTACTCTGGGCTGCATCAAAAGAGAGGTGCCCAGTAGAATGAGGGAAGTGATTGTCCCTCTCTGCTCTGCCACTGAGAGGCCCCATCTGGAATGTTGTGTCCAGGGCTGGGGTCTCCAACACAGGACGGAGGGATGTGGAGCTGTTGGAGTGGGTTCAGAGAAGAGCCACAAAGATGATCAGAGGGCTGGCTGGAACACCTCTCCTATGAAGAAAGTTTGAGAGAGTTGGGCTTACTGTAGTCACAAGAGGAACTCCTCTCTCTCCTCTGCCCTCTTCTCCTCTCCATGCTTCCAAGATGTCACCATGTGGCCTCCAGGCAGGGCTTCAGGTGATCCTACTGCTTTCTGACACAGAATGTAGTACCCATGCAGCTTATGTATTGTCCTTTGGGATGTGCATCAGCCTTCTAAGGAATGCTGAAGCTGCTGGAAGCACAACGCTTGAGCAGAAGTTGGGCGATAACCAATGATTTGCCCCATGAAAACCAGCTCTGTCAAAATTTCTTGGAATAGGGCCATGGTCTCGTTGTCTACTTTGGAGTGACAGCACTCCTAGTGATGCTGATAAGGAAAATGCAAGGCACATTGCAGGCTTTATTTTATAATGCTGAATCAGAGTCTTGGAAAATAAAGATGAATTGAAATTACACACTGCCATACAGTACTGGGTGTTATTATAATTATTATTCAGTCATTAAGAATTAAAAAAAAAAAAAAAAAAAGCTTCTGTTCCACAATGTTTCTAGTGGGCTGAAAAGAGATCAGTGTCTCATTTTTCACCTAAATAGAAATCCATAGACTCCCTCAGCTATTCACATTTCTGAGTCACTTTCTAGCTGAGACAGCATTCCAGAAAGAAGATAAAATTATCCTTGGTCAAAACAAAGTTTGTATTCTCTCCTCTGGCTGGACAAGTTCTGTGGAAGAAGTGGCTGCTGAGAAAAAGAAAGGAGAAAAGCCAATGTTATGCTGCCTTGGGACCACTCTGCCTTCTGGAACAGGGAAAGTTGGAACAGCTTTGCATCTTGAAGAAACGTGTACTCTGCTCCATTGGACTCTACTGGCCCTATCTCACCTCTCCCCTTACGTATTTTCAGTGTGCTGTTCTCCAAACCCAGAACATGTGTCTGTGGAACAAAGAGTGAATTAGTGAACAGACTTATGCAATAAGCCCAGACAGAAAACTGTCTAAAATTACAGTTTTCACCACAAGAGAGACCTTTGACCGTATGGTCCAAGTACAGCAGTGGAACAAACTTCCAGTGGTTGCAGAAAGCTGCAGGTCAGGGTAACCACAACGTATTGAAAATTCATCAAATACTCATTAATCAGAAGCAAGTCTTTTTTTCAATGCCTTAGATCAGTGTCATCTGCTAGAAATACTTAAGGTCCCTCAGTATATGTTAGTTGCCAGTAATTTGTATCTGGAAGAGTAACACCTGCAATAGCTAAGGATGGAGTTCAGCTCGCATTGTGATTTGCTTTATGGCCTCATCCAAAGTCCAACAAAACTGAGAGGGAGACTTCGACTTCAATGGTCTTTTGCTCAGGCATTAATCTAATGGACCATAACCATCTCAGACAAACTCATTTTATATGAAAATGCCCCCTGAAGCTGCCTTCTTTTTTTTTTTTATTGTTTCCTCAAAGTACATCCAGCTGTTCCTGTACTTGTATCAGTACACTTTGCCCCAACAGCTGACTCGTTTTCTTCAAACTACCCTTATTTTAAATCTGATGGAAACGGAGAGAAAGTGTTTTGCTTGTCCTAACTTAGTTATATCACTATTTTTAAGATTATTAACATTACTTTGTTCTGCTCAATCTGTTTTAATTTCATTTTCTTTGCGCGTACAAATATGTTTTTAAGCAATGGGTTATTCAGAACTGCAAATGTCCAAGGGACTTTAAGCACATATTAGGACAATTTAGTGCAAAGAGAAAGTGGCAGCGATCTCTTCACTACTTCTAACTGCTATTGGTCACAAGATAGTAGTAATAGTTTGCATTTCTGTAGAATATTTAGCTTCAGAAAAAAATCATGAAGGATGCTGGACTGCTCTTGAGTAATTTATGAATTCCATATGTTTATAAGTGTCTTTAAATACTGTGACGGATTTACAGTATGAAAATGTGTTTGGTCCTAAGAGGTACTGACTGTCCATAGGCAAGGAGGAATACAATCGCATTTAGGATTGCTGCAAATGCCATCTGCTTTGATCCTGTACATCTGTGCAGCTGTTGAATTTAGCAAATTCTGCCCACTGGGGCAGGATGTGTCCCAGGCAGGATATGGAAGAGAATCGAAACTCCAGGAAACAGAATCAAAAAATTTTTGAGAGACATGAAACAGGATTAATAGCAAGGGACTTGCTGGGAAAATTAATAAAGAAATGCCACTCAAGTTCTCTGATGAAGGATGGTAAACCTCTAGATAACATTGCTTGCCTGCTATAATCTACAGTAAGCGTGCTGCTTTCACAACCTTTTAATCTTCTATTCTAAAACAGTAAGCTGTGATGTGGTGTTAAGAAGTTTTCTTATAGAAGCTTACATGAATGTACCATTCAGACCAAAGGGACCTTGCAGGATAAGGCTGACAGTTGCAAAGGTTACTTCAATCCAAGGTGTAGTCTGAAGCCAGGAAAATCAGAGCTTTTCTCTCAGGGAGGGATGAGATGTACTCAAAGGAACCAGCATATGGAACATAAAAATGATTCACCTGACAAACATGATCATGAAGACTGAGAGTGGTATCCTGGTATCCAGGATGAGAGGCTGGAAACTTTGCCCTTTGTTCACATGAGTACTTCAAAAGAGGGAAACATTTTGATGTTTTCAGTCATCACTTCTCATTGTTCCTGTTCCAGACAGAAAAACATTTTTGACTGCTGAAGTGCCCAGACCTCCTAACTTAACATTCGTCTGCATCTCTGGATGACAAGGAGGGTGCTGCATCTTGGATGTTGCAGGCTGATGTTCACCACTGTAGCTTTAGATACATGGCCTTGTGCCTGGCCATGGAGTATGTTGGCTCCTGTGGGTCACCACAAGGCCTTTCTAGAGGAGGGCTTTTCCCGTTGCTGGGAGAGCAGTGTGGCCAAGGGAAGCCTGGAGGCAAAAGAGCACAGACAACCTGCAAAAAAATTTCATGGTGGACAGTGCTTTTGTTGAGAAAACAAAAATGGCTAATATTGATCTGATTAAAAAAATAAATTAATTAAAAATCAGATCAGCTTAATAAACTTAAATGCACTGAGAAACTACAGTAGTTTAAGATTATTTTATTATTTATTTGATAATAATAATAATAATTATTATTATTATTATTGCTCATGGAGGACTGATGTGCTTCATGACATAAAGATCCTTGAAAGATCATTTAGACTGAATCAAAATAATCAGCCCTTCTTAGAAACAAATTTCCTTGTATTATTCAGCAGACAATATTGCAGGCTCAAATGGAATCTAACAGACATTGGTAGCCCAGGCAAGCCATCGGACCTGAATCCTCTGTCTGTGGAATCAATATAAGAACCTCCACTGACTTTGCTAGAGCAGAAGTTCAACTCTTGGGTGTAATTTTTATATTCCCGCAAGGGTGAAAAAAAACGTTTATTTTAACCATGAGAAAATATGACCACAGCAATACAAGCAAAGCTATTCTGTGAAAATTCCATTGTTAAATGAAAGAAATAGTCATATAATTTCACATCATGAGGTTAATTGTTCTAAGAGCATTCCCTGGTTCACATGAAAAAGTAGATGGAATGAGCGGGTTCGTCATCTTTGAGATGTACATTTTATTTTTTTTTATACTATTCACATTAAAATAGTTTTCAACTCATCCTGTATTTGACTTCTCAAAATCCTTGTAAATGTAAAAAGAAATATTTGCATAGGATGCATGTGCAACACTGTTTCTCTTGCTCTGACTCATTGGTCATCTTAAAGTTACTGTTAAACAACACTTACTTTAAAAGATATATCAGGTCTTTAACGATGTCCTAAATAATAGACTTCTCTGAAACAGTCATCTGCATGTTTAAATAAAGTCACACTAAAGTGTGAAAAAGAAATAATTTCATTTGCTTTAAAAATATTTTTTGAAAAAAAATCCTCATCAATATGAAGATTCAAGGAATTGAGATATTGCCATTTGCATTTTTCAGTCAACTGTCTTTAACACACAGTGCAGTACATGAGGAAACGTGTGCTGAAAGTACCTTCATTAGCTAGAAGCTGGGTATGTGAAACCCCACGTATGTCTTTCTGTAATGGAGCTACCAACATGATGCTCCACTGAACAGTGTCAAGAGCTTTTTCTCTTTCCATCTTTGCTCATTTCTCTCATTGCTCCTAATGCCACATCAGCCACTAATTAATTTTTTTTCCTTTCCCTTTCTCTTAAGCATTTCATTGCATGCTTGTCTTTTTCTGTCAGATCCCTCTACCTCTGACTTGCCTCTGCTCAGAAAGAGTTACTGAATTTAAATGCCTCCATAACTGAGATAGTGCAAATCTGAGATGGAAACACATTCTGCACCTTAGCAGTGCCCTCATGAGGTCTTGAATCTCTATCCTTCCACTGCAACCTAAGTTCTATAGGGCACCCAAGATGCAAATCTGCCGTGACTCACTTTTAATAGATTAAAACAAAGTACTCAAGTAGAAGAAGTCACACTTCTCTATTTTCAAGACCCAAATCCATAACTCTTGTGCATCAGCCTTCTTTAGGAAAAATAATCCTGCCTTGTCAGACAGATAATGACCTCCTTTCACTTCTCTTCCTGCTTGTTCTGATTCAAGAAATGGCTGTCATGTGACATAGCTTGGAGTGGCATTTATGTTGTTCCATTTTATTTACTATATTTCCTGAGATCCCAGAATATAAAGCACTACTTAGACTGACAATATGACATTCATTAGAGATGTCTATGTAAGAAATACTGCACTAGAGGGCAATGAAGGGCTGAGGTACTGTTGTCTTGTCTTCTTCGCTAGTTGCTTACCTGTAAAAGTTAATGTGGATAGGACTACATCATGAGGAGGGAGAAAGGAAAGAGTGTCTGGCCTTTGTATAAGGAGCATAAGAGCATATTGATGCCTCATCTTGAAAATCTGTAATGAAGATTGTTGTTGTACGTTATATATGACAGAGACATGTAATGAAAATATACACCAAATGTGGTACCAGGGCTGTGGTGTGAAGGGGAGATATTTTATCTCATGCTGCACTGTGGGACTGCTGGAACAACACGGTGGAAGAGAAAAGGGCAAAATAAGAGAAATGAGAGAAATTTCAAAAACAACATTACTCCAGGAACTAAAATATTCTGATAGCAGAGAGTGCAATACTGTTGTAGAAGAAAACAAATGAGTGAAGTAAATGTGGCAGTAGCAAAAACAGGATGGGCAGAGATTATCTGATTTTTGTTTTAACTCAAATGACATAGACAAATACAATCCCAGCTACATATTAGATAGCAGCAAAAGGCATCACCTCCCATTATGATTCTCTTACATTGTGCTGTGAGAATAGGCTCATGGTCCAGGAGTGCACAGGTTTGGCTGCCCTGACACACACTGCCCCTGCTTATCTTTGAAGAGCTCATTTGGTGCTCTCCTGGAAGCAGGCACAGAGTTAATAACACAGAGATTTCTAAATGGATGAGAAAATGTCAAAGACGACTTCCTAGACAAAATGGAGAGAATCAGCAGTCATCACAGGTTTTGAGATCTGAAGGTTATGTGCTGAAGATGTCTCCCTGTGCTCAAGGTCTGAGGACATTCCTCAGACATCTTTAAATTTCTTCCCAGTATCTTCTGCATTGGTTTTGTGTGTTTAAAAACTTTAAGCCTTTAAAAAAGAATGAAAAAAAGTATGGAAGGAAAACACAAAATCTTGCACGTAAACTCAAGGTTTACTTGGACAACTGAGTACGCCTCCAGCTCATCTTGCATCAGCCTCTGCTGGAGTCTGGCACATCTGCTTTCCCCGGTTTGGTATGCTTAGGGTGCAGAAAGGGCAGTGAGGAAGACTGTTTCTTAAGACTAATCTACTGCTACTAGTCAGTCTTCTAAAATGACATGGATTAGCAACAGATGTTTTCTCAGTGATACAATGGAAAAAGTTTTTTTCTTTTTCTGAAGAAAAAAAGGACATATTTCTCTGGATTTGGTACAGCCTGCTATGGTTTGGGTATGGTCTTCATCCACAATAGCTTTGGTAACAACACATATAATAAAAGACAACAATCTTGCCTTCAGTTATTTAAGAGAAACCTGACTCCACTCCTGAGACAATACATCTCTGGCCAAAGGAAGTTCAGTTGGCTTCTTCTTTCTCTGAAAAACAGACCACACAATTGTGCTGGATAAAAGAGTAGCAAAAAAAAAAAAAGAAAAAAAAAAAAAAAAAAAAAAAAAGATCATTTTCAGGCAAATATCTTTCCTTTTTTTTTTTTTTTTTTTTTTTTTTTCTGAAATACAGTCTTGTTCCCAGTCTACTCTGGCAATATGAACTACTGCACATGCTTCATGAAATTACCGTCTATTGCTCAGTTGTTTATTTTTGCAAACACTGGATCTTATTTCATTTGTTTGCCTTTTGACCCTCTTTTGATTATTGAGTTCTAATGATCAAGGGATTGCTAGATTAGAGTCTCTTTAATATAATATGCTTCCCACAGAAAATTGTAAGAATTTCACTGACAGTATTGATACTCCGATTTATTCCCACAACAAAACAAGTACTAAAGTTACAAGCAAGGGATTTTGAGTATTCTGCTAACTTTCTTTCTGATACTGTGTTGTTTTTTTTTTTATATCACTTCTTTGTGAAATTCATTTAAAACTTGAAACCCAATCGTGTGGTTTATCTTAGATTTTTAAAAAATCTATCCAGTAACTTCCTTGCTGAGTCAGGTTTGTTGACCCCTGTAGCTGCTTTTTGTTAAACAATCTGCTGAGTTGGACAACGCACATTTGAGCAAAATGTTGGACTTGAAATGCCACCAAGTATATTCTATTTCTGAAACACTCTGGTATTCTAAATCACACAGTGATTTGAAAGTCAATAGGATGAAGCTCAAGAGAAATGAAAGAACTAGATGTATTGTTGATCTGATATTTGGAAGTGACATTTCTTTCTGCATGCGGATGCTGAAAAAGCTGCCAAAACCAGACTTTATTAAAAGATCATGAATACTAGTTCCTCTAATCCCCAAGTAAAACACTGCTCAATAAAAATAATGTAATCTTCACACCCTTCTATCCACTATCAATTGTTTTATACCAGTTATTTGTAAAAGGAAATGTATGACTATTTAAATTGGAATAGTTGGTTCACTATTTGATTAATTTCTTCTCCCTCTGCATTTCTAGTCTGGATTTAAACAGCAGGTCATTGTGTTCTGATTATCTCATGTTTTAATCTTTTTACTTTTGTCCTTTCTCTATCTAAACGAACCTCACTCCTCCTCTCATTAGAACTTCTATGCTTTTACCACCACACTCAAAAAGTGACCCTTGTCCTGTTTGACATACCAAGGGGATTCACGGGCTAGATGGAACATCAGGGTGCAGATGTCCACGGCCAGATCCATTGTTTTGACTGCAGATCATTCCAACTTGAGAAGTCTAACAGGTGACATCCTTCAGTGCCTTGGTTATACGTTAGCATAGTGTGATATGGGCTTCTGCCCAACATGAAAACTGGCTCTAATTGAATTCTGCAAGCCATTATTAAAGGTAGATAGACATCCTCTTCCTTCATTGACTATAAAAATAACAAGTAAAATGTAGATAATACAAAATGTCAGACAGCCAACCAGGCGGCACAGCTTAGCTAACATGTGCTGACTGTGGTGTTGTACAGAGACCAGGCTGTGTTGTGGGACAAAGCTGTCTGAAGTCAATTTGGCTGTTGCTCATACTAGACCTTCTGGGCAAGACTGCCATCTCTCTGTCCTACACTTTATCATGGCTGGTGTTTTTAGGTCTCACCTGCCCCTGAGTAATTGGTATCTGAAGGTATGATTGCTGTTTATAACCAATGCTTTCCACAAGAAAATCATGTCTATATGGTTTGCAAGACTTCAGAGATGCCCCTGCATTTCTGTGTACTAGCAGCCAACTAGAATTCTTGCACCCAACACTTCTGGCTAACAAGGTCTCCCTGACACAAGTCAAGCCTTTGACTCCTCCAGTTGGATATCACATAGGTTATTTCAGACTGAGAACATTCACATTTTTTTCATGTGGTCCAGACATTTTCTATGCTGACTGGGTATGTGTTCAACTGCAAAACAGTGATGGAAATATGAAGGAACCAAAGCTTTGTACGTTCTTGGTTGAAGGGCTTGGCAGGGCATAATTTATAACAGCAGCGTATTGTTCTTATTGGCTTTAAATCTTAGCACTGCACTTCCTCAAGCAACTATCTGAAACCCCAGAGCTTGAGATGAAAGATGATGGCCCTCAGACATCTGACAGCAGTGTTCAGTGCTGGCTGTGGCACAGAGCTGATCGCCCTCCAGTTTGGACCTGCTGCTGTGGAGGTGCAGTGCCAGTGCCTTGTTCAGAGGCACTGGTAGTTCTGTTGGACTTTTAGTGCTGGGCTGTCTCAGCACAGAGCCTCCTTTAACAGTATCAACTTTCCATGTTTTTTGGTACATTTATTTATTTCCAGAGTTTACCATTATGAGAAGTTTGAGCATCCTCTGCTTGTTGGGGCAGGCATGTCAGTGACAGCCCACATACACTAGGACCTCTCTGTACACTGTGTTGCCAAAACTTCCTCTCCAGGTGTGCTCTTCTCATTATGTCACATTGAGATTTGTGTTTCTATTTGTTTGACTTCTTTACAGCATATCTGGTTATTTCCAAGGCTGCTTTTTGTCTTGTTATTTTGCTATTTTTCCTCATCTGTTTAGGCTTAAGTACTCCATATATGATAAAAAAAAAAAAAAAAAAAAGTTTTATTTACTTGTAAAACGCCTTGGATACTGAATACAACCCATATGGTGGCTGGAGGAAACTATCTCCCAAAGAGGGTGTTGAATGTGCACAAATATGTGCTTGTTTTTTTGCTAAGGGCACCTGCCATAACCCTGCTGAAGCATCAAGTGTAAAAAAATACTTGGCACCAGTCAACTCCTTCAAAATTTCCTTGTAGATATTGGAAAATATTGTCTTTTATGTATTTATTTAATTCTGAGTGATATTTCCTGGTCCTCATGGACACATCTATGCTGGAAAATTAAATGTGCCAAGGCACGTTCTCTGACACCAAGGCCAACTGGAATGGTAATGGCCAGAATCTCTTCTCGTGAATGTCCTTTGAACCACTGACATATTAGTAGGGATAGACCCTGAAGCAAATATATCTACTTATATAAGTATAATTTGAAATAATTAAACCAGAATCCAGGCAATGCTGGAGCGAGTTCTGGGTGGAGTTTTGGGAGAGGAGGTGTTTGTGTAGTCAGAAACACAGGATCTGACACTAAGTTGTGGCAGTGCCTTACCTGACCTGTCACTTACCTGAGAGCACTGCCAGATTTTAGGTTGCATGGGGACCTTGGTGAGGGCTACATGCTCCTGCCTCCACCAACTGTTCTTGGTAACCCTCACCAGTGAAACCCAGGGGCTCCTCAAAGAGCTTGGCAACAGGTGCCATCAGGTCTGTGTAGTGACACCAGAGACAATATGGGACACGGGCAATCTGAGCAATGTGTATATTCAGCTCTTCCATTATGTCCTTTATGTACAGCTATGGGAACTTAACAAGGGCATGAAATATGGTGCTCCCTCATCTTTGTTTTATGATATATATCCTAGAAATTTACTTACTTTCAAAGCATTTTGTTATTTGGCTTCTTGGTAAGACCAAGAATTTGGCATACATTTAAGTCAATAAATGTTAGATCAAAACACAACATATTGCAGTTAGATGGGATGAAGTGTTTTAGTTAAAAAGTCTGTTCTCAGTGCAATACTTTCTTGTTTTGCTTTATTTTAATTTTCATCAAAATGTATTCAAAACTGAAGTACAATCAAACCAATTCATGTTAGAACAGAATTTATTTTCAAGTAAGAGGTTTTATGTAAAGCACTTTTTTACAGATTTTTTAAAAGCAACCTTGAATACTTTATGTGAATCTAACTGAAATGTGAATTGGCATTGATTTAAACATGAGCTTAGAATCTTAGAATCATTAAAGTAGTAAAAGACCCCCAAGATCATCTCATCCAACTGCCAACCCACCCTCACCATGCCCACTAACCACATCCCGCAGTGCCACATCTTCATGTCAATTGAACATCTCCAGGGACAGCGACTCCACCACCTCCCTGGGCAGCCTGTGCCAGTGCCTCACCGCCCTTACTAAGAAGAAATGTTTCCTAGTATCCAACTTGAACCTCTCCAGCACAACTCAAAGCGATTACCTGTTATCTTTTCATAATTTTTCCATTTTGTTTCTATTTTGTACCTCTTCTTGTCTAGATGACTCCATACAGATATTCATTTATATTGTTAGCAATCACCGGATAAGAAAGTAAAACTTCACACAACTGGGTTGCAGCTATTATGTAAACTGACTAGTTCATAGGAGTAACAATTCAAGTAACTGTAACAACTAGCTATGTAATTAGCTAAAAATATTGGTGTGGCCCCAGATGATGATATTTTGCATCCGTACCCAAGGGGTTGAAAGAATTGTAGCACAGACCAAACCCATCACACATGGGCACCTCAATTCTTAACTCAGGACCAGAAAGTACTGCTTGCTCCCACTGTTGGTTTAACAACAACTGGAAGTGTTGCAGAGCCAGCTGTCTGTGCTCTCTGAGCAATGGAAGGGAAGGCTCATTCACAGGGCACTGCACCTGTCCCAGATTT
Organism: Tetrao urogallus; assembly: GCF_951394365.1. Classification (NCBI taxonomy): domain Eukaryota; kingdom Metazoa; phylum Chordata; class Aves; order Galliformes; family Phasianidae; genus Tetrao; species Tetrao urogallus. The sequence continues at coordinate 22,167,571 of NC_136815.1, read as the reverse complement.
GGGGCAGGACACTCCTGCAGTGCGGCTGCCCATGTGCCTTGCAGATGCCTCCTCTCCCAGGAGCAGGTTCCTAGAGGAGCACACATGATCCTGCTGGGACAGATACCATGACCCAATCTGCCCCACTAGTTCAGTGTGGTGAGTAGAGTAGGCTGCAGCCCGTAAAGGTGGTTTTTAAGGTGACATAGACTGTGGAAGCTCGGGCTGGAAGCAACGCCTGAAAGAGTTCCTGTAGAACAGAACTTGGACAGAACTGCCCAGTGTGCTGGGCTGCCCCACTTTATCCATGCTCAGCACAAGGTAAGGGTGTGCCCTTTCCCTCACTCTCTTCCTTATGCCGTGCTCCATTATTCATGAGAGAACACTGTCTTTCTCTGACCAATATTTTGAATTACTTCAGGCTGGTTGGATAAATGCATTCTTCATGAAGACTCAAGACTTGTCATGGAGACCTATGTTGATATTTACTTAGTAAATCACAGATTGTAAGACTTCTACTAAACAGCTGTCAGCACCACAAGCTTTCCCTGTCCTAGAGTAATGTGATGCAGGAATTTCATAGGATCATAGAATCGTTAAGGTTGGAAAAGGCAGCTAAGATCATTTAGTCCAACCATCAACCCATCACCACCATGCCCACTAGCCATGCCCCTCAGTGCCACATATCTGCGTTTCTTGAACACTTTCGGGGATGTTGCTGTCTTGAAAACCTCCAGAGAACTTCCCTGCAGGCACCAGCTGCTCTTCAGCCCTTTACCTCCATCTCTGGGCTTGGAGGAGACTGTTGAGCTGCAGTGGGGCCTGTGGGTCTCCATCTGGGTGTTTTGTCCATATGCCAACATTCACTGACATGCTCTTCATAACCCTCAGCAGTGCATTCAGTTCTGCTTTTCTCAACCCCAGCTGCTTTGATGGTTCAGTGTCCCCTTTGATTCTGACCCCAGGCTTGGAAAAGTGAATGCTGCCAAGTTGTTTGTAGCCTACTGGCTATTTTACAATTAATAACATCCCTATTGTTTCCTCAAAACCTCTCAATATTTTTCAGCCTGAACTTATCTTTGCCATTGTTTAATTTCCTCTTTGTTTGGCCTAACAGCTTGTTTTGATTTAACTCTATGTGATCAGGCATGACACAGATTCAATTGAATTATGCATAAAGTTTGAAAAGACCACAAACAGTTGTCTTTATGCAGTCCCAGTTTGCACACTGATACCTGCTTTACATATTGCTTTCATTGACTGCCATCAGACTGACACCTGCACTTCAGCTCTAGCTGGAAACCTGTGTATTTGCACCTCGAAGTGCCTGGCAGCATGCAAAAAGCTGAGGTAAGTCAGTGTTTGATCTGATTACTTTCTTTTAGCACGTTTTCTAAGGAAAATTGGCTTTGGTCTAAATGTTTTCTGGGAACGTCTGCTTTTCAGAAACTTTTACTGAAGTTTATTTTTCCCAGTTTTCACCACCATTACTGCTCACTTCCCAAGCAAAATTAATCACCCCCAACCAAAAATGCCAACCTCAGCCCTTGAAGGCATACCCCCTTAGGTGTCTTCTTTATGGGCTACGAAAGTCTGCCCATAATAAGTCCCAAACATATGTTTGTGTACTTAACATCTTGCAAACCCTGGCAGATGTTACCTGCTCTATCATGTTACAGAGCACAGTTTTCAGGTGCAATTCCTACATCTGAAAAACCTTCCCCTGACTGAAGTGTGGGCTTGCAGCAGACCTCAGGCTGATCTTTTGCTTGCATGATCTGGTGCTAATCTCTTGGCCCATGCCCATGAAGCTGATCAAATCACTGAGAGATATTTAGTCTGTTTCTTTAGCAAGGGATAATTAACAGGCTTTGGATTCCTACCAGCCACTTGAGTGAATAGAAGGGACAGCAGGAAATAAGGATGAGTAATGCTGGAGTCAGAAGTTCTTAGAAAGAGAAGTCCTCTTCTTCTCCAACATCATTTTGGTTGCTTATCGCTTCTTGATATACAAAAACTGGCTTCCAAACTATGATGTTAATAAAGAGCTACATTTGTGGTTGGTTTTTTTTTTTTTTTTTTTTTTTTTTTTTTGAGCCTCTAGCTCCCCTGGCTTTTCCTGAGCTTCCACTGGGGATTAATTCGGCCTAAAGCATCCACTCACAACTCCAATGGCTGCGGGGGTAGGCAGGTTTTCTGGCATGTGCTATGCCGAGTCATTACAAATGTGGTCTCTGGGACACAGCTGTGCTGAGGCTGCTGCTCTCTCTCACAGACACTTCATGCTGCCTTAGGCTGCTGACGCTGCTGGTCTTCTCGCTGCATTTCTACCTTGCATCCTTGCTGGGCAAAAATGCAGTTGTCTTTCTGCTTTCCCTCCTGCCCTTCTTGGCACCAGTAGCACTGACCACAGGGCTCCCACAATAAGTCAATTTCTGAAGCAGACTTTTAATGAACTAATTATACTTTTTAACTCGAAGTCCATAATGAACTTGATAACAAATTAGCTATAATTTGATCAATTTGTTTCGAGCGCTGACAGTACTAACAGTACTACATTAAAGGAGAATAAAACGAGATCCCACTGAATAGTGGGATTGAGTGCACCCTCAACAAATTTGGTGATGACACCAAGCTGAGTGGTGCAGCTCACACAACAAAAGTGAGGGATCCCATTCAAAGGTACCTGGAAAGGCTTGAAAAGTGGGCCTACATGAACCTAATGAGGTTCAAGGCTGTGCTGTACTTGAGTGGAAGCAATCCCAAATATGTGTGCAAACTGAGAGAAGAACTCATATGGTACCTGTTTTGGGGCTTTGTGGATAAGAAAAGCACTGGCCTTGACAGGAGGCAGTGGCGCAGACTGGAGAGAGGAAGAGAAGTTCCCATTAGTTACAAAGTATAATTTTAGGGGTCCATCTTGGGACCAGTGCTCTTCAGCATCTCTATCAATGAATAGACGGTGGGGATTGAGTGCGCTCAGCACATTTGCTGACCACACCAGGCAAGCTGAGCGGTGCAGCTGACACGACAAAAGGGAGGGATGCCATCCAGAAGGACTTGAAAAGTGGGCCTACATGAACCCAATGAGGTTCAACAAAGCCAGAAACCAGCAGTTTGCAGCCCAGAAACCAGCAGTACTCTGGGCTGCATCAAAAGAGAGGTGCCCAGTAGAATGAGGGAAGTGATTGTCCCTCTCTGCTCTGCCACTGAGAGGCCCCATCTGGAATGTTGTGTCCAGGGCTGGGGTCTCCAACACAGGACGGAGGGATGTGGAGCTGTTGGAGTGGGTTCAGAGAAGAGCCACAAAGATGATCAGAGGGCTGGCTGGAACACCTCTCCTATGAAGAAAGTTTGAGGAACTTGGGCTTGCTTAGCTTGGAGAAGAGAAATCTCTGAGGAGATTGTATTGCAGCCTTCCAGTACTTGAAGGGATCTCATAAGCAGGACAGAGACTGACTTTTTACGTGATCTGATAGTAATAGGAAAAGGGATCAGATTTAAACTAAAGCGGGGAAGATTTAGACTAGATATGAGAAGGAATTTTTTTACTCACAGGGTAGTGAGACAGATTTCCCAGAGAAGTTGTGGATGCCCCATAGTTGGAGGCATTCAAGGCCAGATTGGATGGGGCCCTGAGAAGCCCATGGAAGGGGGTTGCAACTAGGTCATTTTTAAGGTCCTTTGCAACCCAAACAATTCTATGATTCTAGTAAAACAAAACCTGAAAAATTAAAAAGGTTACTTCTCTAGTAAAACACAATGAGTTTTCAAGAAGTTAAATCCCCTCCAGAAAATCTCTTTGCTGTTGGGAAACAGACAGAGGGGAACGTGAGAAAAAAGGATGACACAGCAGATATTCCCCCTGAGTTCAGAACTGGGAATTAACATGAAACAAATACTGAATTTCCTTGCTGCTTTGATCACCAAATTCAGAAGTTCATCCCAACATCTTTAAAAATTGCGAGTCTCCAATTTTGTGTTCTTTGAATTTTGCAATCTTTCCATTGTAAAGCCAAATTATGGTGGTAGAAGAGAAACTGCAGTATTTTCCCCAGACTTTCTACATATGTAAAACCAGAAGGGTAGTTCTGAACCATTACCATTGCCTCCACACTCTCTGACCAAATTGTGACCTGTGTTCTCCTCAAGTCTTGGTTAATCACCACTATATATTGGCATGTGAATCACAATAGACACAATTTATGCTATCACTTTTTAGAAAGCTCATGAAAGAGAAAGAGGCAGCAGTCTCTGAAGGTCATCAGTCCTTTCCAGGGCAGATCTGGAGAATGGTGGCAGGGGGTTTCCTTAGAGAAAGCTTTGTGCTTGCCACCCAGCACTCTGTAGGTAGATGAGGAATTAAATCTTTGAAGGGAGCAGCTGTGTGGATACTTAGTTGCTGACTAGTGCCAATGCATTGTAACTGCTATCACTGACTGACAGAGAACAGCAAAGCAGTTTACCCCTCATTCCCTCAGCCTAAGTCACTAAGCAAAAGTTACTTTGTGGAGAGAGGACATTAACAAACCTTTTGCAGAGCCAGAAGGCCTTGCTGCAAAACATCTTCTAAACCTTTTAAATTGTACTCAGAGAATGCTTGTCAGTGGCTCAATGTCTGGATGGAGATCAGTGAAGAATGATGGCCCTCATGGTTCAGTAATGGGACCAGTGCTCTTTAACTTCTTCATTGGTGACATCAACAGTGGGATTGAGTGCACTCTCAGCAAGTTTGCAGATGACACCAAGCAGTGTGGTGCAGTTGACGCACCAGAGGGATAGTATGTCATCCAAAGAGACTCAGTCAGGCTTGAGCAGTGGTCCCAGGTGAATCCCATGAGGTTCAATAAATCCAAGTGTAAGCTCTTGCAACTGGGTCACAGCAACCCCAGCTATCAGTGCAGGCTGGGGGATGTAAGGATGGAACACAGCCCTCCTGAAAAGGACTTGGGGGTACCGGTGGATGGCAAGGTGGACATGAGACAGCAATGTGCCCCCACAGCCCAGAAAGCCAACCGTATTCTGGGCTGTATCAAAAGAAGTTTGGCCAGCAGGGTGAGAGAGGTGACCCTGCCCCTCTGCTAGCATTGGTGAGACCTCACCTGGAGTTCTGCGTCCAGATGTGGAGTCTTCAATACAAGAGACATAGACCTGTTGGAGTGTTTCCAGAGAAAAGTCACAAAAATGATCCGAGAGATGGAACGCCTCTCCTGTGAGGACAGGCTGAGAGAACTAGGGCTGTTCAGCTTGGAGAAGGTGCTCTCAGGCCCTGGGCAGCCTGGTCTAGTATTAAATGTGGAGGTTCGTGGCCCTGCCTGTGGCAGTGGGGGGGTTGGAGACTCATGATTCTTGAAGTCCCTTCCAACTCGGACCATTTTGTGATTCTATGATTCTGAGACCTGATACTGGCCTATCAGTAACTTGAAGAGGGCTGTAAGAAGGAAGGGGACAGACTCTTCAACAGGGTCTGTTGTGATAAAGCAAGGGGAAATGGTTTCAAACTAAAAGTGGGGAGATTTAGACTGGATACAAGGAAGAAGTTTTTTACAGTAAGAGTGGTGAAGCACTCTAACAGGTTTCCCAGAGAGGCAGTGATGCCTCATCCATGGAGACATTTGAGGTCAGGCTGGACTGGTCCCTGAGCCACTGTATTTCCTGTTCTAGCTGTAAGTGTCCTGTTCATTGCAGGGCAGTTGGATTAGACGACCTTTAATGGCCCCTTCCAACTCAAACTATTCTATGATTCAAATCTGATCCTGAATTTAAAATCTCAAGCCAATTGCATGCACTAGTACTTTCTCTTCATCTTTTGATTTGTCAAATTACTTCCTTTTACAAAGACGGTAGAAGAGAGTCCTGTCATGTATGTTTTCTTCTTGCAGTTTATATAGCAGAGGCACATCTGCAAGCCAATCAGCCCCTATTTTGGCATGCACTTCCCACACAAAATCTTACTGTAAGGATCTTGGAAGCTTCTCTGCTATGTTTTTGTGCTGTAACACATTATCTCGTTCTCTTTCCTCTTCCATCTGAAAAACAAAAGATCCACGCAATCCCAGCATAAGTATCTGTGGCACCAAAGCTGCAGGCCACATGCTGCAGTGACAGGTCATGAGCAGCACGTTTTCTTTCCCTCATTTCTGCTGTGTGGAGAATCTTTGAACAGAGCTGTGCCTCCAGAGTAAAACCCAAGATACGTCAGGCTAAGTTAATTTGTGAGCTAGACAAGTTTAACAATATCCCTTTAAGGATTTTGCACAGAATGTACCGGTGTCTCCAGACTTGGAAAGAATTCACTTTTCTGAGTCAGGCAATGGGAGCCAAATTCAGATGTGAATCTGTGTTCTGCAATTCTGGAGGGAGTCTGAGTTGGTGTATTTTACACCTTCTTCCGCCTCTCTTCCTCCCAGGAGTGCATTACGCTGACCCAGCTTCCCTCAGACTGACTTTATTTATGTTCACTAAGATGCACTCAGGCTCGCATCCACTAGCCACAGTAAAAATGCCCTGGCTCCTCACATAAGCTCTGAACCTGACCAGCCAAAGCTGTGTTTAAGGAATTTAAGAAAGTCTGAAGTTAGTTAACTCCTCACCAAAGGGCAGAGAGAAGAGTGGATTAAGAAGATCAATTAGTAGGAAAGCATAAGTCCAAAATTGGAGGACTACTGCCTCAGTTACTCCTGATCAATAATGAGTGAACATTAACTGGCCTTAGATATTTGCATTTACACCTAAATTATTATAAGATTACATCTAAAATATGGAGCAGAGGAATTTTCTGATGTATACATTGGACTCCAGTCTTGTGCTATCAATAATGTTCTCGTTAACAATGGTATCATAAATTTAATCATCTACATACTTGCTACTGATACCCTGAAGACAGCTATTTACTACTTCAGAAGAAAAGAGAGAACAATTGAAAAACATTTACAGACAAAAACATAGCATAGGTCATCAAGAATATGTTCCTGTTCCTATCCAGCTATGATAAAAATTTGGAGCACCCTGGATGCTTGGATTTAAATCACCTGATGACTATTGTCAAAAATTCTGAGTCATATTTGCTTTGTCTTCACATTTGTGCAGTAACGTTGACATGAATACAGAAGAGTTTGAGTTTACATATGGTTTTTCAGACAGAGGCTTTATATATATCCACAGCATGAATGACACTGCTCTGTAAAACTTTGAAATAGCATGGACTTCAGAATTAAGGCCTTACTGAAAGTTGTTTCAACTGTCTGTCGATGGCAGCACTGGAAGGAGGTTTGAAAATATCCTGCAAAGACTGCATTTGCCCTTTAGCTTAGAAATGACATACCCAGTTTCAAATACTCTGCATTGTATCTAGCAAGTACCACGGTTGGTCTTCTAAGGCAAATAACATCACTGTGCAACGTGTCCCATTAATTAATCAAATATGTAGGCAATATGTGAAACAGTGCATCTTTTGAACTGTTCACAATTACGAGACATTCAAACCTAGAAATAAGTTCACCAACAGAAATTGTTTTTTCCATTCAGAAATAAAATTAGTGAACTGGAATATAGAACCATCAAGGTGACTTCACAGTCCAACAATCTAGCATGAAGGCCCATTTGGCCTGAAATCAAGCATGTAAAGCATACTGGATGCATGCATGCTGCACCTGAGCCTGCTTTGAATGGCTGTATCGTGGAGTGCAATTATGGATGCATAAAATTAATGTCTAAAATAGAAGTCTGTACAGCATCTTAATCACAGAATCACAGAATTCTAGGGGCTGGAAAAGACCTCTAGAAATCACTGAGTCCAGCCCCAAAGAAGAATAACCTCTTTCAGGGATATTTGACTTTAAAAAAGAGCTATCTGGAAAGTTTCACCAACAAATTTGTCTGTGAAATAGTTGTAGTCACATTTGCTTTGTTAACATTTTGACTGAACAGTTGAATTTTTTAGGCAACCAATTTTAGGAACACTAGTGGGCTTGATGTTAGCCAAGTTCCCAGGGAGACAGAGAATTGTACGTACTTTGGGAAGAGGAGGACAAATGATTTGACTGAAATAGTTTTCCCCATCCATGTGAAATTTGATTGGCTTCAGTGGTAGTCTACACTGCGATTACCTGTGTTGTTCTCACCCTCTGGATGAATAACATACTTCAGCTTCCTGAGCTGCTAAGCTGGTACCTTTCATCAGCCCTAAATTCACATTGAAAAGAAAAGGAAATGAAACCATTACAATTTAGTCAAGGAAATGTGCCAAGAATGAAAGTAGCACAGCCTTAATCCTTTCTTATGACAAAGGGACGCTTTTCACAGGTTGTGCGTGATAAAAAAATATACTTTTTCATCAGGTATTACTGTCAGAGAGCCATAGAAAAGTTTTTGTAGAGGGTGTAATTTATTTATATAGTAGAAACAGCTTTTCCTTCCAAACATGAATTAAAGTTGAGGTTGTATGTGCTGAACTTGGAACAGTCACTCTTATATCATCTTCTTCCATTGCTTGCCAAAGTGGAAGAGACAGAAGGCCCCATGAAGAAAACATCTCTCAGCGTCAGCCAAATTAGCAAATGCAGGCTTTGAAATGAAGGAAAGGTGATCTCTCAGAGCAGTTTATTCCATCAGCAATTTGCAGCATTCTCAGGACATCTGTATGTTGTGTAATCTCAATTTCTTTTTCCTCAGCACTTTGTAAAATTGAATGTATGTGAAGAGAGGTAAGATAACTGATCAAATTTAGTTGTGATTACACGTATCTTAATGACTGAGTTTTAACAGGGCTCTGGAAATAGCACAGGTGATGATTATGTTTACCAATACACTTTGTCTTTGTATGCAGCGGGTCTGTTTTAATCCTTTTGAGTAAAAAAATTGACATTTATTAAAAAAAGCCTTTTAATTAATCCTTAATTTTTGTTCATAAAAGAAACATGACCTACTGGAGTTTGCCCAAGGTAGACTTCTTAAACTGGGCACAAAACTGCTTTCCAGCAGACATTAGTCCTACTGCCAAGCTTTGTAAGGGACCAACAGTATCATCAATTTCAGCTCCCCTCAAACCCTGTATTTCAGAATGTGGTCCAAACGCTTCTTGAACTCTGGCAGCTTGGGGCCACGACTGCTGCCCTGGAGAGCCTGTTCCACTGCCTAACCACCTTCTTGCTGGTATAACATAAATATATATATATGTTATATGTAATCACAGATAAGATCTAGGAAGGGAAAAGTATGCTGAAATAGAGTAGTTTCTGTAGAAGCAAGCAGGAAAAGTGGATCACTGTAGTGAATAAGATAGAAGTCATTCACACTAAAAGCTGTCAAAGTCAAGACCAGAACAAGTTTATCTATTTCACAGCATGTTGTGGTTGTAGCCAACCATCTGCATAGCACTCTTTGGTCATTTCAACACCTGTTCTCTGTTAGCTGGGTAGATGAAGGTTTCCCTTAGAAAAGGGACTCTATTCTCTCACATGCTATTGTGGATAACAAATTCTGGTCCCTGAGAAGATCCCTAGCCAAAAATCAGCACCAGAACAAACACAACTGGGACAAGCTGCTTACTAACATGAGTCAATATACAACCACTGTTAAGCTGAGCCAAAATCATGTCAACAGCGCAGTGGATTGTGTCTGTCTGCCATACATATACATGAAGGTCTGATCCCCTTCTCTTTGCACCAGCAAAGTGAACAAATCTTTGAAAATACTGAAACAATATTTAGATCCCGTATGGCAGAAGGCTTTTCACTCCTCCACATCACTTTTCTCCCTTCACAACAATGTGGTACCTCAGATCCATCTTGAAAGGCATATGCAGATGTCTGTAAAAGGAGTTTAGCAGTTGCAGCCCTGGATGCCAGATTCTTCTCTTGCAAGAAAGCTTATATGAGCTATCACAGAGCAAGGGAAGACACAGAGCCCCAAGTATAGCTGAGTTTAGGATTTCTGCCAGTAGTGGAAGCTGTAGTTAGTTGAAATTTACACAATCTGTCCAGACAAAATGAGCAACAACAGGTTGGGGTCAGACTCCAGAGACTCTGAGTCTCAAGGTGAATTGCCAGGGCTTGAAGGTTTGTATCGTGGATGATTGGTCAACATGCCCCTGAGAGCAGGCTCATGCATCCAGCCAGAAATGGGTTGGAGCTTCCCACACATCTCTAAACTATGTATCTTTATAGGTTCTCTAATCTTTTGCTCCTCTGCCAGCTTCATACAATGGAAGGAATGATGTTTCAGACATTTGAACGTCACTTATGTTTATGAGTAAGCACTCTCCCACTGCTTGTTATCAGGCAGGAGTTCAGTGCTGGGGTTAAAGTCACAGAGACTCCATTTCCTCCTGAACACTTTAAGTAGTTAGTTCCATGCCTGCAGCCTGAACAACCCGCCTGCTAGAACAACAGTTCGGTCCTATCAGAGTGCCATGTCAGCCAGGTATGCTCTGAATGTATGCAGCAATGTCACAGAAGCTTCTCTTCTCAACTGCTCAGACCAGAGACATGATTAGAACTGTTACAGTTCAAGTTTATTCTTCTCTTTTTCCATTTTTTTTTCTTCTTTTTCTGTAAACATGTATTTTGCTGTCTTTTTTGGGCTCAGAAACTGATTCATTTTTCTCAGTCTTCAGCTGCAATGGAAGGCCTAGCAGTGGAGCTTAGAGCAAGAAGAATGCACAAAGATTGCCTTATTCTTCTTGGTTTCCTTGTTCTTGAGCTAGTTGTCTGTAGCCCTTTGTATGAGTATACTAGTCCAAAGTGTGCAATCCTTTTAAGTCATATGGACTACAGTCAGTGGGTTTTCCAGAGTTCAAGAACATTGCATACTGCTCCATCAATGAGTGGGAAATTAGCAGCTTTTATCTGGTTCCTCAGTCACCAGACAGCCCTTTGGTGAGCAGGTGAGATGGCTTGTTCTGCATTTGTCACCTCCACGCAGTTGCAGTCTGCTTAAGAGAAGCATTTGCCCAAGATGTGCTGTCAGTTCCAGGGGACTGGTAGTTTTGTCTAGTCTATATTTGTAACCTCTAAAAGGCAGAAGAGGACCCGTGCAAAAATAGTTCAGTAAGGCAGATGAGAAGCCATCTGAATCACTTCTCATCAAACATGTTATGTAAAAAGAGCAAATAGATCAAACTGGTAGACTTTAGTAACGGCATTTTCCAGCTTTCAACTGGTGCATCTATGCTCTAACTCACAGGAGAAATATGTTCTCAGCTGGAATGTGCACGTATCCTTATTCTCCATGGTACAGCTCATTCTCATTTGGAGGCTTTCTTGCACAAACTGGGAATGGTCAGGCTGAAAAGCTTCCAAGTGTGACACAGTCCAGGTTTTTCTTGTGTGTCACTGTCCTCTTTTCTTCTTTTTTGATTACACTGCCCACTTGTTCGAATGCTTTAACTGAAAAGAAGAAAATAAAGGGAAAATTTTGTAATTTTGATAATGTTAGAACAAAATGTTTCACATTTTCAGAATTCCGCTTTACTCCCCCACATTGTTTGGCTGAAACAATTCGCTGAATTCAATCCAAACTCCCAAATAGCTTCAGTCATCCTGCATTTTTTGGCGAGTAAACTATTTGTCTAAAAATTTTTGTTCTGCTCTGAAATTTATCTCAAAGTTCTCACAGATGAAATTTAAAACAGAGCAGTTGCCACTGCCATATTTTTGGGGGAAAGGAGGGAATGACTGACCACTTGTGATCAAAAGGATCATGGTACTGGGACCCTAAAAGCTTTCATGTTAGAAGAACTCAAGCAAGCATGGCATAAATAATAGGTTACCTGCTTGTGAGCTCTCGAATTTTCAATGACTTCTATCATACCCTCTGAAGCTGCTGAAGGAATATGTGCTGTTTTACATCTCACTGGAGACTTACTGAATTTCAGTTATGCATCTTGTCTGTCTCTCTAGGTTGTGCAATATTTAATTAAATAATGATCTTCAGGTGTTTCAGGGTCCATGGGTAAAAGACAACAGAATAATTCAGTCTGTTCTTACAAATGTATTGCTTTGTGTTTATGAGATACTAACTGTGTAGACTTTACTTGCATAAGTAATTTTACTTTGTGTAACATATCTAACTAATCACAGTTGCAGTATGACAGATCCAAATTAGACAGATGTTTCTTAAAAATGTAATGTCTAAAGGCAATAGTGTTAGAGTTGCCAATGAAAAAACAAAGACATCTGTAGTTTTAAACTTAATTTGAAAGTTTTTCATTCCTTCTCTTATGTTTCTGTAATTTTAGGTCACATTATAATCAATCTGTGTGACTGATTTGAGAAGTCTATTATCTAGTGATGTCAAAAAATGACAATGAAATCTGCTTAATTTGGTGTCTTTTTTATGAACTTCATTATACTTACCAAACATTTCTTCTTGGGTGAAAGCTTCTCATGGGTTGTTAGACTAGCAAACACGTACTCCATGCACTTTCATATGTTTATGGACTTAAAGCACAATTCCTATGGATCTTTTTTTCTCTGTCTAGTCTTATGCAACACAAGAAAAGACTGCCTTGTATTTCTGCATAAGATTGCTTATTCTTGAGTTAGTTTACCTCTATTGGCAGTATTCTTCCAAGCAATAGACCTGATGAAATCCTAAAAGTGATCATTTTTAATATGGGGGAAAGGTAGAGACGAGAGCCATATTACCTAACAGAATCTGATTGTTTTCTGCTTTCCTTTTTCCCACTCAGGCCGATGTAGTGGAAAATTCAAGTTACTAGTAAGTGTGGTATAAATGCCTAAGTAGAATAAAATTGAAGTGGGAAGGAAAGAAAAGAAAAGAAAAGAAAAGAAAAGAAAAGAAAAGAAAAGAAAAGAAAAGAAAAGAAAAGAAAAGAAAAGAAAAGAAAAGAAAAGAAAAGAAAAGAAAAGAAAAGAAAAGAAAAGAAAAGAAAAGAAAAGAAAAGAAAAGAAAAGAAAAGAAAAGAAAAGAAAAGAAAAGAAAAGAAAAGAAAAAAGAAAGAGAAGAAAAGAGAAGAAAGAAAGAAAGAAAGAAAGAAAGAAAGAAAGAAAGAAAGAAAGAAAGAAAGAAAGAAAGAAAGAAAGAAAGAAAGAAAGAAAGAAAGAAAGAAAGAAAGAAAGAAAGAAAGAAAGAAAGAAAGAAAGAAAGAAAGAAAGAAAGAAAGAAAGAAAGAAAGAAAGAAAGAAAGAAAGAAAGAAAGAAAGAAAGAGAATATGTATATGCTTAATTTATTTTGGAAGATGTTTTGTGGAAGTCAAACCTGTGAGCCTGTGAGCTGTCACCCGTATAGAAAAAGATCTAAGAAAGTTAAGAAAGACAGCCAGATTCACAGTTATACTGAAATATAAGGCATACAAAAGTTTGTGTTATAGGTACGCATTTTTCTCTATTTCAGTTTTTCAGTCCAGAAAGCACACCTGGATTTTGTGTCCATTCTGAGGAGACTAAGATGAAGCTTTCTTCCAGATTTCCTGATAGGCTAGAAAAGGATAGGTCATTTTTTTTAGAGGCAGTCTAACACTTCTTCACTGTTGTTGTTTTCATGGAACATGATGCATTTCTTTTTCAGAGTCTGCATTCCAGTGGTGCTGAGTCTGATTCTGAGCACAGCAGAGGAATGGGTGCCCTTGCCCACAGGAGCCACTGGTTCCTGTACTATCAAATCACCCAAACTATTGGCTCTCTGAACTGGTGGGAGAGAGTGTAGCTTACCTTAAAGCACCATGCTTTTTTTTAATTGATAGGCCTTTTAAAATTTGATATGTTAATAATATGAGTATAAATAAACTCATCAAGGCACATGGGTATTAATACAGCCTTCTGAAAGCAGAGCTGACTTTGTTTTTCTTCTTAAAGCTCAAAATAAATTATCTACATTATAAAATACACAATGGGCCTTCAAATTATGACACCAAGGCACAGAGTGTTAATTATACATTTAGAATTCAGATACAACTAATTTTTGAAATCCTGACTTCCTATTATCATCATTGTTTTAAAACACATCTTTAGGTTTTGTCTGCCAATCAGAAATTCTATGAGGTCTTAGAGAGTGGAAGTGACTTGAATGCTGTATTCAAAAAGATTTAATGGATTGACGCAACTAGTCTCATTTAATGAACATTCAAGTGTTCATTTTTATTTTGAATATTCTCTTTAGGATATATTTAGGGCCTCATTTGAGTGATTTTGCATACTGTACTGTTAAATTAACATAAGTAAATTAAATTTTATAAAGATACTGACAATTAGCTCATGGCTACCTTTTGAACGATGGCATAATTTCTCCTGAGATTTTACTGATAATTAATCAAGTTGATAACTGGAAGGAAGCGAACATTTCAGATTTCAGGGCCACTGTTGACCTGTTCATCAGCTAAAAGAAAAAAAAAAAAAAAAAAAGGAAGAAGAAAAGCATGTAATTAATGCTTCTTAGACTTGAACCTGGAATCCAACTCCCCAGATGTTCAGATGTTCAGAGTCCTGATCTGGTATTATGAAGTAGACTTTACTAGAACTGTTTTATCACAAAGAAAGCTAGGATAGCATGTGGCAAATAACTATTTCAGATAGTATAAACTCTATACCAAACATACTCCTTTCTTTGGCAAGGCAACAATTCTTGTACTTGTTCCCCATGACATTTTCTTTGCTATCGCACAAAGCTTTCAAAAGAGTTAAATGGCAGTATGTTTACTTGAGACCAATAGAAAAGTTCTTTCATCGCTCAAAAATCGTTTTTGTATTTTACAAGAAACTTTCAAATATGATGGCCAAAATATTTAAAATATGTGTCCCTATGGTGATGTCATCCTCAAGGGAAACATATTTCTGATATGAAGTATTCCCATTAGGAATCTTGGAGATCTTACATCTGTATTCTTAACCTCAAGAGTTTATCAAATGATAATAGTTATTGTAGAATGGGATGTCATCTAACGAAGTGCTGGCAGGCGTGTTGGCCGGTAGTTATAGGTCATTGCACAAATATTTGTAGAGGAAGTGAAGGCTTCATTTGGCCTTAATAATCAGACATCTTAGACAAATATTCATGAACTGAATAATGTTCAGATTCAGGCAGAAACAGATTCCTGCTGATCATTTTGAAGCAGTAGAAAATCAGCCATGTGCACACCCCAGAAGGGTGGAAATGCCCTGTGATAGTAGATTGCTCTGAAATAAAAAACTGCATTGTTGTTTCTTGGTTAGCAGTGATGCCCAGATACACTACTTGACCATCCTGACCATCAAACTCACCGTTTTAGGAAATACCAACTTGCTTGTTGAAGTATTTGGGAATCATGGGACACCTCCTTCTCCTCTGCTGCTGGCACTGAAATGCAATGATACCCACCTAAGGAGGCAGCTGGTGATAGAGTTCCAGGAAGAAGGGCTTTAGTGTTGACTTTCAGCAGGATTAGTTTGCAGTGTACGACCCTCTCCTGCTTCTCCAACTCCTAGCAGGGAGCACTCTGGCACATTTTCCTCCCTTCAGTGATAGCAACATATACTTTAACCTGATTGGCCACCAACAAGAGCTCAAGCATGGGCTGTCCCTCCAAGATGTTAATCCAAATTAACTAGAGGTGCAAAGCAGATTTACCAGCTGTAATAAAGCATTTGTTCTCAGATTCAGCTTAACCCTGTTACGGGTGGAATGAAGTTGTGCTGAAATTAGGTCACTCTAATTCTGAATAGTAACACGCGCACAAGAGTTTGATAGGCTGTAACTAATCCACTTAAACTAGTTCAGATTGCAGTCCAGGGTTGTCTGCCTCGAGACAAGGATATGCTGTATCTCACAGCATTACTCCAACAGCACAGCTGGTGGCCGGGAGCCAGATCCTGCCCCAATGCACCTCCAGCTTTCCCCATGCAGCCTTGTGTAGATAGAGAAATCGTGACTTTGGGATCAGAACTGGCCCTAGAAGATGTTTTCCTGATGAAGCACTCAGGCCTGCCAGTGGCACTGTCCTCCAGCAATGAGAAGCCCCGCAACACAATGCAGCTGTGCTGGAGGAATGCGAGCCCGTGCTGAGAGCAACAGTGGAAACTGCATGCTTGGCTCTGGAGCCTGCTCCCTTCTCACTTGCTCAGGGCAACGATTGCTGCAGTGAAAGCAGGATCCCTAGGGCAGCATAAGAAGTTGGATTTCTGCTATCAGTCAGCACAGATATCGAACCAGCTTCCATCTCTGTGTTGCTGGTATGGGTAGCTGGGGATCCAGTCAGAGATGCTTTATTGGAGGAATCCACATCCACTCAAGTTAGGGCTATGGAAGACACCACAGATGCTCTGTGTCCTCCACATATACTGTAGATGTTTGCTGTCAACTCTTCAGGCATTTGCTTAACCCTTATTCAGTCCTCACCCTAAATTTAGGAACAAGGTGCAGGAGCAATGCAGCAGATAGGGCTTGTGATTGGCAGCACAGTGCTTGAGCTGCTGGGCATCTTGCAGCCAGCAGTGGTTGGGGTTGACCATGCTTGCCTGGTCATGTTTTTCTATAGGTGGAGCAAGATACCTCCCAACTCCCATCTTCTTCCCCAGAGGTGAGTCCATGCCTGACACATTTGCAGCATGCTGCTATGGCCTCTCTCAGCCTTGTAAGATGCACCTGGGCAAACTAGGGTCCTGTGTGTCATGCTCAGCAGCACACCCTGAGGCGGCTCAGCACCACTGTCCCTCCTCAGCTTGTGCTCCATCTGCCCTGAACCCACATAGAGGAGGTATGGGAAAGAAGCAGTCCTACACACATCCATAAGCCTTCCATCCTGACCCATAAGATCAGAGCTCAGTCTGTTTGACACAAACAGAATAAAATAGTGTTCCAGACTTCCTTTTTTCCATTTGAGGTATGAAGGGCACAACAAGTCTACTCTTACTGGTAATTTTATTTATCTATGCAGTGTGTACAGCTAAAAATAACCCACAAGCAATGTTGCTGATAGCTGTGATCCCTGATGCAATCCATTAATTGACATTGTTACATCCATTGTTATGACAGTTGCATCATCAATGCCACTGGGAAATCTGCTTACATTTATCTCTCAGACTTGGAAAAAGTAACATGCGACGATGAACACTCGAGAAAATATTTTTTAAACCTGAAATATGCCATTAAATCTTGTGTTGTATATATGCCACTAAGGGAGACCTTCGAAATCGAATGGGTTTGCCATGAGGTTGTCCAGGTTTCAGTGATGGAAGGCCATTATTTAATTACCAAGTGCATGCAGAGAGTGAGAGCACAGAGCTGTTTGATTCTTGGGATCCTGTTTGTACTGATCTTTGCTGTGTGTTAACCTTCAGCCTTGGACAACATCAGCAAAAAAAAAGCAGAGCCACATATGGTGTACCAGATGGCTTTTGGTGCCCACCAGCAGATTTTTCAAAAGTGTGAAGTGCTCAAGGTGAATTTCTGTGTCTGGTAAGTAACAGTATTCAAAAGAAAATGAAATTTGTAGCCACATTTAGAAAACAACTGAAATGATCTAAACTTCTGTGAAGTCTTGACCATGTTAAAAATGGTATTTACCTTTTCTTTTTTCTTTTTTTTTTTTTTCATTTTATACAACAGAACAACCTGGAAATTGTATTTTCAGAGGTTTTCTTCTTTTACACTTTTGTACAGTTAAAATCATGATTAAAAGTGTGAAAAAGCCTGGCTTTGCAGATAATTAATGTGTAGAACTGTGACTCATAAAACCTTAAATGGTTTGGATGAAGTCTTCTTTTCATAATGTTAAGTATTGAAGTTAAATATGTGCAGTAAACAGCAAAAGTCATTTTAGTTACTTTAAAGTCCCTGTTTCACAACACATTCTTCTACAACAACACACCTTTACTAAATCCCCAGTCACAGTATCTTTCAGCCTGGTTGGAATATGAAAATCTAATGTTCAATATATATATTCATTTTAAAACCTGAGCAAAACTAAAACAGATTTTTCAGACACTCCAAATAAAATGGAAAAAAAAAAACACGTGAACCAAACAAGAAATGAACAGAAGTTCTTAAGTTCTTTTCCTCATCTTAAAGTCATTTCTTTAAGATGAGATGTTTATGTTTTGGCAAAGGGCCTTTATCGTGTCCAGATTGATTTGTTCCTCTCAAGTTGCAATTTTTGTAATAGGTAAAAAGTGGCAGAATTCGATTCACCGCCTTCTTCAGTTCACATGTTACTGCCCCCATCTCACTCTCACCTATTCGGAGAAGGAATGTCATGTACAGCATGCTATTATTTTTTTGTTCAAGTGGAAGGACATGCTATTTATAAAACATACTCACTTTTCCACACCTAAAGGGCAAAACTGAGCCTTTTGACTTTCCACCTTTCCAGATGTGAAATTCCAGATCAGACACCAACCTAGAACAACCTTTTTTTATGGGCCATCTCTTCACCTCTTTTCCATTCCTTTTCGCTGCCAATAAATTGCTTAAAAAGCAGTTTTGGCTGTCTGAGAACTCTATCTCAGAAAGAATGTAGTATGTCTTGAGTGGCCTTTGACTTCTTAGTGTTTCTTGGTACAGGCAGATTTAATAGAAATAAGAAAGAGAAGAAAAAACAAATAAACAAATAGATAAATTTATTTCCCAAATTATTAAACAATCTGACAAAAGAACAAGTCAAACCTGACCAACACTCTTCCCAAAATAAATTTTATCTAATTGACCCAAAGTTTCTAATTATGCCTCAAAATTTTTTGGATATTGAAAGTCTTATTCCATCAGACTGCCCATGTGGTGTTGTCTGGCAGCATAAATAGATGATCCTCCTTCCAAAATCCCCTCGGTCATCCATGGACATCCTGCAGTGGCTATTGCACATTGTGGTCAGATTCACTCATGGGTTTTGCGTTCTAATTCCAAAAGTAGCGCATTGGAAGGAACAAAACAGGCAACAAACCCATTTAATTTTCATTAATTCTTTGAAGGACATATATGTTCTTCTTCTGGTTCATTCAGGTTCCTCCTCATAGGTTTATGTCCTTTTAGAGACAAGAGAAAAAGTAATACGAAGTAATACTTTTCAAAATCATGTGGGTTGATCTTATTTACATTTCTCCTCCTTTGTTTCCCTTGTGCTTCCTCTGTGGTGGTGCATGACTTTGTTCTGCAAGGCAGGCACTTTAAGACAGTATTACTATAAGTTATGTGAACTCCTCAGGAAAGAAAGCCTTTGGATAAAAACAATAAGTGATACTTAGGGACATCAGACTCTCCTGCCTTCAATGCCCCTGGTTCATTCACTCTAGAGAATCTTGCAGTGGGGTCGTTCATGTGACTGCAGCGCCATGGAGCATACAGGGTTTTCAGGAGATGCAGGGAAGAAAGATGTGTTATCTTATCCTCCATGTGGAGAAGCACATTTAATGTATGGAGCTCCTGAATGGAATGGTTGATGGGCTGGGTGAGAATTTCTGCCTCTGGGTCACATGAGATCCCAATGAGAATGGCAATGTGCTGTGATTTATTCAGGAAGTGGACAGGTGGGATCCTTTGGGAAGAGCTCTGAAGGTAAAGAACTTGTGAAATCTGGTGGGTGCTAAGGTGGGTGCCTCTCCAAACTCAAATATAATACATCCCAGTACCCATGAAAGCAAGCAGATATATCAGCAGACTAACTTAGCTAAACAGAGAACACGAATGTGTGAAGAAACATCTCACAGGAAGTGAAAGCAGGGATGGGCCACAAGGGAGTTAAGGAACAATGCCCAGATATATAGGGACAGTGCTAGGAATGCCAAGTCTCACCATAGAAGTTAGTTACAAAAGATGACAAGGGCAAGAGGAACTTCTACCATTGCTTCAGTAAAAGGCTGAAAAGGGAAAGCATCATCCTATAGCTTAAAGGGGAAAGTGATCTACTGTCAGCAGACACAACAGAGCTCAAGTACATGCTGCCTGCTTTGCTCCACTCATCATTGACAAGTTCTCCAGATATCTGTGCTTATTGAAAGGGTTTAAGGGTGATAGGAATAACAAGCTCTGGGTGAATATATTGTCAGCAACTATCTACAGGAACTCAGTCTATACAGATCCATGAGACAAAGCAGGTTGCACTGTAGAATGACAAGGGACAACAGAAATTTTTTTGTCAATTTCACCGAAACAAATGAGTTTTCAACTGGATATAAGAAGAAATTCTTTTCCACATGGACAATCTTGTAGCAGAACTCACTGCTCGGAGAGGTTGTGCTGTCTCTGTCCTTGAAGGTTTTTAAGACCTGACTGAATACAGCCCTGAGTAACCTGTGCTGACCAGGGATGGGATCCTGCTTGGAGAGCAGGTTGGGCTAAGAGCCCCTTGGGGTCCCTTCACACCTGGAATATCCTGTATTGTTCTGAGTGTGGTAGCAATCTGGTAGAATTAGTTGGCCATCAGAAGACCTAACACCAAAGCTGTCAGCTCTTTTTGCCCCGACTCTAAATGTCCATCTTGATCCAGCTTTGTGGCAAAATTGTAGTACACAAAGAATTCACTTTTCATGATAAACGGCCACACAAATCTTAAAAGCAATGAAAGTGGCAGGAAAAAATCAGTTGGTTCTGTCTTCTATTAAAGACATTACGAGTGAAATTCTATACTCAGTGGATGGGTGAATACTGTGACTGCCAGGCTCTTCTCCCAGGGACAGTGAAAATTAACCCATATATACTGCTCCAGGACAAGGAGAACCAGTTGCCAGGCAGAAAGCTGTGTCTCTGGTTTTCATTGTTTTAGGTGTTCACACAGCAGGCTATTGCTGTTAGCTTAGTAAGTGACTGTGTTATAAAGCCTCAAGCAATGGGTCAGGTAGGTTGAGTGTTGCAGTTCCAGACCAACTTTCTATCAGATTTGAATGCGTGGAGATTTTTGAGTCATGTAGCAACTCACCACCTGTAAAAGCAGACAACCTAATGGAAAAAAAGAGCTACACTTAAAATGTTGTTTTTCTCCATAACTCTGTAGCATAAAGACAGTTATAAAAATACTTGGAGAGAGACTTGTTTTTTGTTCTGTTAACTCTTTCCTGTGCCATCACGATGACATCGTTAAGGCAAAACCAGAGACAGACCAAAGAAATTTGCCACGCTGTGCTTCCTGAATGTCACATCGACAAGCAAGGCAGTTGACAATCAGTGCTCCCTGCTAGTTTGCTGAGGAGTAACTGCGGCAAGGAATTCAGAATCAACAGGGAAGCAGGGGCAAATGATCCCTGAGTACTCTAAGCTCAGAAGGGAGGCTGAGCTTGGGATTTTCTAGTTAAACCTGGTAGTCAAACAACACCCACCCTGGATTTCTGTTGCTTTGTATAGGTAGTCCAGCCAGTCCAGTCTAACCTAGAAAAGATGAAGGTAAACAAAAAGCAGAATAAAGAACATAATGGAGATAACAAAAGTAGATCAACCAGACTTAAGGTGCTATCTTCTTCTGTGATGTGATGTCTATATAGAAAAAAGAAAATACATGAGATACATTTCTTAACCGCTACAAAACTACTAAGACAGGTACCAGTCAACATTTCAATAAATGTTTCTTTCTGTCAGTGTTCAGGTTAGAGACGTAAAGCAATTGATGAGTTTGCAAAAGCAATTGAGTATGGTGGGTGCTTATTATAGCCAACCAGTTATGTTCCTTTCTGTCACCTCTTCCAAATGACTTAGAACCGTGAAATTTAGAACCGTAAAACTGTGAAATTTGGAAACTGAAACTAGTTTTCCCAGATTTCAAATCAATGATCTAACTACAGCACTGGCTTCTGCAGTGTAGCCATTTTCTTGATTTCATTTGTTCTTCTTTTTCAAGTCATAAGGTCTTGATTTCCCTCTTCCTGTGGAAGAATAGTGAGAAATTAAAATATCCACTGCAGCAAAGGTGGGACTATGGAGCTGCTTCCTATTCAACACGAAAACAAGAGTTAATATCTGGCCCAAGGTGCTTACCAACATCCCATCTGCTGCAGCTCCCCGTTAACAGAACATGGCAATGCATTTTAATTACTCAGGAACTCCATTGCTGAGTTTGGAAATGTGGGAGTCACACACAGCACAGTTGGTATATGCTAGTGGTGAGATTTCACCACTAACTCTCCCGTCCTTTAGTATAAGCATGGTCGGTCTTGGCCTTGGATGTTTCTTGCACATCACAGCCAACAAACCATACAGACAAAAGCCTGAATCTGTTCAAGCTGAAGCTTGCGGCAAAATTCTGTAAGAGTTGGTTGGCAGATGAAATAATCTGCTAGACCATTTTCCAGAAAAGTATAAGGTTGTCCTTTCAGTCAGTGCCAATATCTTCCCATTAGTTTTTCTTTTGTGTTAGTGTGTGATTTTGTGTTGGTCTCATTTTAAGTATCTTCTGGGAAATCCATAATATACACAGTGAAAAGGAAGCAAAAATCTTAAACTCCAGAATCCAACACAGTGAAAAATGAGAGCTAAGGATCAGAAAACAAGACTGAATCTCTTTAAAATACACTGAACACTTTACAGAATGCACAGAAAGCTCTTACTGTTTTCCACTGTCTGACCATCAACTTAAACTTTCACTCATAGCGGGATCTGATTTCTTCATATAATTAAGTTAACTGATTTCCAGAGAGAATGGCCAGCCGTAAGGAATGTAGAAGGCTCTCAGTATTTCTAAAATATTTTACAATACATTAAATCTATTTTAAAAACTGTCCACTTCAGTTAAGTGTCCACACAGTATTATGACAGCTTCTCAGATCAAGCCCCAACTGCGTTTGTAACGCCCTTTGCATATGATTCTTCAGAGCACCACAATGAAACACTCATGCAAAAAAAATAAAGCAACCTTGATGTGGGTAAGGTACGAATTCCACTGTGACATGGCTTGGGTTCCACGTCACAAAAAAGTGAATAATTTTATGATCGTGATCTCATCTTGTCCACTCATCTACCACCGTGTACAGTCCAGAAGTGTGCCCTGCTGTTGAGTTATGGCCCTTGGGTACTGGCAGTGGTTCTGTTTTGGCTACAAATAAATCATTGGCAGAAAGTCATTATATTGAAATAATCCTGCGTGCACTCGCCCCGTAACATCACTGGGAAATAAAAGTAGTTCCTTAAGGTCAATTTCCATATAAATTTATAGCATTATCTTACTTTTTGTATTGCTGTTAGAAGTCCATCTTGTTAATTTTTCTACATTCAAATGAACCTCTGCTTGTAAAATTTAAAGTGGCATGTCTGACAGTAAACATTAATGGTGGCTAAGCTGCAGGAATGTTAGGAGTGAATATGTATCAATGTCACCTATTTCTCTTGGAGTAACACAGCCTTTATATCAGCTATATTTTTATTACACCCAATTTCAGTTTCCTTGTTAAAAGAAGATCTCCTTAAGCCTTTCCATTTCTCCTGCTCCATTCCCCATGGTTCACAAGTACAATAGTGAATGTAAGCTACAATAAAAAGGTCATTTTCTTCTTTCAGCAACAGTAACACAAGTGGCTGCATTTCCTGATTCTGGATTAAGTTCAAGATTTCAAATCCGACCGGGCTCGTTTCTGATTAGAAAGTTTGATATTTATCACAGACTTTCCTGTCTTCCATATCCAGTGCGAGTGAGATTGTAAAAAGGTAAACTGAAAGGAACCATTCTTTTATTCAGCAATTAACCCCATCTGAGTAAATAATACGGTGTTGTGCACTTGAGCCTTAGCTGTTATGCACTGAATTCAGAATTCAAAACGGCTTCAAAGCCGCGTTCGTGAAATGATGACAAGATGCTGCAGAAACAGCTTTTCATGTGGAATATAATGCAAGTATTGTATTACATAGTACAGTAACAAATAGAGTATAGTTGTAATGATATAGCAGATAAAGTATCTGGAAGTACTTACCTGAGGGAAACTCAATCTTATTTTATTTCAGTGCTCGAGGCTTATAAACACAGTGCATGGGCTTGGAACTTAAATATTAGAGGAATCATTTTATTGGGGGGAGGAGAAGGTAATGTTTCTGATTACAGGCAAACAAAATCTCTGCGCCCAAACACATGGCAGAAATAGTCCAAATTCCTGCAGGCAGTCTTGCAGCATGACTTTTTTTTTTCTACAATAGGCTCACAAAGTACAAAAGAATTAAAATGTCCCTACAAGTGGCAATAGCCCTATGTGTGCATGGGTCGTAGTGAGGGATGCTGTGCTCCTCCAGCTGTGAAGTGCACAGAATTGGTGGGGAGAACGGTCTGCAGGAGGGACTGTGCCCTTGGGGAGGTCCTGGGAACCCCATGGAGAGTCTAGCATCCTGCACCAGAGCCACAGCACTCGTGGAGATGTCCCCAGGGCTTTTTTACCTTACCTCTGTCAGGGTGTGGGGGCAGTTTAAGGATAGCTCAGAGCAGCATGAGAGAGCAGATGCA
The DNA here is from genome assembly GCF_951394365.1 of Tetrao urogallus. Lineage (NCBI taxonomy): Eukaryota > Metazoa > Chordata > Aves > Galliformes > Phasianidae > Tetrao > Tetrao urogallus. Next base: position 22,143,254 of record NC_136815.1, on the reverse strand, counting down.
TTTAGATCAATAGATAGATGTACATATAGAGCATAGGCTCCCAGTGAAAATGGTTCTTTACATTTTAATATGTGTCTCAGCATGATTTTCAACCTGTCCTGTCCAGCCATAGAAATCTCCAGATCATGGCTCAAGGCTGACATACAGCCCTGACCTTTGCTGAGAAATGCTCTGTGCATCCCAGTTTGTTTGGTGGGTCAGCACAGTAACAAGTAACAAGTTCACAGCTTACTTCAAAAGGTATTTTTCTGTAAATGTCCTGAGAGATCATTCTCCTTGGAGTCAAAAAAAGAAAAAAAGAAAGAGAGAGAGAAGACTACAGGAACACAGAAGGCATACAAGGTTTAATTTAGGCATACATGTGACAACATAATCAAATTAACTACAAGGTGTTCTAAGATCTTTCGAAATTTGGTGGCAATAATTCTCTTTTCCATTCTCAAACCTAGCAAATCCCTCAACAGATGCTGCTTTGCTCCTCTCAGTCTAAACATTACTGCACAATGATTGGACATGACTGTATATAGATGCACAAGAGATGCATAAAGAAGAAAGGAAAGCCTCAGCCCCTTTGTTTGTGAGGGCTGTTACAGCTAAAATTGATGACTGATTGTGCCTTTAAATGTTGTATAGATGCTAAGTAAACTTTGGTTTATATATCTTTGGTTTGAAATGCCCTATGCCAATGGTTCCATTAAAGACTGATCAGTGACCATCTCAAAAAGAAAAGACTGAATTTGAGGACAGGACTGGAAGTTCATTTAGATTGAAAGTCCAAGTATTTGTGTAGGAACATTTTGGGACTTTTCTCACTGTAGCTGGGCACTATCTATCCAGGGTCTCTTGCAAATATTTGGAAGAGTGCTCCTGCTGTGCATTTATCAGGTTAACCAGAAACAGTGCCCTGGATCACTGGCTCACTTTGGCTCAAGCAACAAATATAGTTATAATACACACAGAATCATAGAAACATAGGATCACAGAATCACAGAATGTCTTAGAGACCTTGAAGATCATCCAGTTCCAACCTCCTGATGTAGGCAGGGCTGCCACCCATCAGATCAGGCTGCCTAGGGGCCCATCCAACCTAACCCTGAACCCTCCAAGAATGGGGCATCCACTTTTGCTCTGGACAATCTGTTTCAATGTCTTGCCATCTCCTGAGTAAAAATTTTCCTCCTAATATCTAATCTAAACCTCCCCTCTTTTAGATTAAAACCACTCCTCCTTGTCCTGTTACTATCAGACCATGTAAAAAGTCAGTCTCACTCCTGCTTATGAAATCCCTTTAAGTATGAGAAGGCTGCAATGAGGTCTCACTGAAGTCTTCAGGCTAAAGAATCCCAATTCCATCAACCTATCTTCATTTGAGACATGCTCCAGCTCTTGTATCATTTTCATAGCCCTTCTCTGGACCTACTCCAACAGTTCCACATCCTTCATGTGCTGAGTGCCCCAGGCCTGAATGCGGTACCCCAGATGCAGCCTCATGAGGGCAGAGTAGAGGGGGACAATCATCTCCCTCCACCTGCTGCCACTCTTCTTTTGATGCAGTCCAGGATGCAGTTGACCTCCCAGACTGCAAGTGCACACTGCTGGCTCATCTCCAGCTTTTTGTCCAACAGAACCTTCAAGTCCTTCTCCTCAAGGCTGCTGCCAGTAAGTTCTTCTCCCAGACTGGTCTGATATTTGAAATTGCCTTGTCCCAAGTGCAAGACCTTCTATTTGGTCCTGTTGAATCACATTAGGTTCATGTGGGCTTACATCTCAAGCCTGCCCAGGTCCCTCTGGATGGCATCCCTTCCTTCTGCTATATTAGCTGCACGTTCAGCTTGGTATTATCAAACTCAGTGAGAGTACACTTGATCCCACTGTTTATATCATAGATAAAGATGTTGAAGAGCAGTAGACCTGAGACCAAACCCTGGGGGAGGGGGGCAACACCCATGACTGGCCATCACCTGGTCATAGAGCCATTGTTCACAACACTCTGGCTGCAACCATTCAACTCAACCAATTCTTCATCCACAGACTAAGCTAGCCTTCAAATCCATATCTCTCCAAGTCAGAGATAAGGACATGGTGTGGAGCCATGTCAAAGGCTTGTGCAACTCCAGCTGGGCAGCTTCAGTTGTTCTTCCTTTGTCCACTAAAGGCATCACTCCATCATAGAAGGCCACTGGATTGGTCAGGACACTGAGTGTTTGCTGTCTCTTCAGATCTCTGAAGAAGAGAGGGAAAATTTTGGCAAAGTGCATAAGCAGAATGAGAGTGAGTTATAGTGGTCAGCAAAGTGGTGTTCATGCTCCTATTTGCCACATCTGTGACCTCCCAGCACTGGGCACCATGGTTCTAGGTGAACAAGCAATGTAGTCTCTACTGCAACAGTCCACCCTGCAGGTTAGTGTTGTTTTCCTAAAATAAAGCTTTCTGCTTCTCTGTTGACTGCGGATGATCTGCTTATCTGTGCAGGGATGGGAGAGGGGCTGAGGCATTGAGGTAGGACAGGTCCTTAGTTGTAGAAGTTGTAATGACTTTTCTTCAACGATCCGGAAAAGTTACTAAAAATGGAAATCAAAGCAATGTGTTTTTGGGAAAGTCATGAGATCCATTTATTTTCTTTTACGTGATGCTTAGGATTTTACATCAGTGAGAAATAATGATAAATAAATATGTCAATTCATTGAATCCCTCACTCATTTAAGTCTTTCTGCAGAATAGTCTACTTCCATAGAAGTTCCAGACAACTGCAATTTCTCTGTACATGGTATTAAATATTCACTGAAAGTGGGTTCACTGAAAAATGCCTTGAGACATTTTCTGGACAGAAGTAAGAGGATTTAAAAAAAAAAGCATATGTATCACAATACTTAAGATGCTTAATAACTAAATAATCATCTGATTGCATCTTTTAATCTTGTTAAATGTTTGGCATCTACGCAATGAATCAATGCTATATATACCAAAAGCTCTAGAATAATCAGAAAAAAAACCCTGCATCAATAATTTGGTATGGAATATTATGTCATGAAAGGATCCAAGGAAATATGTCATGAAGAAAAACATGTTCAAAGAACATACAAGGGGAAATTCCATTACCTCAGACTTCTTGTGAATTCGTTTTTCCCATTAATTTGTTTAAACAGTTTGTTTTACTTTGTAAACTGAACATGAAGTCTACTGTTAAATCAGATTCCTTTTTCGTGATTGTCATTCATCATATTCGGGTTGTTCTCTCCAGAAACAGAGACGTGACTGAATCTTTGTTTCCTAAAATATTTTACTATGAAAACTCAAACATTGAACTCTCTGCAATACACAGGCAACCAAAATAAAGTCCTTTAACTGCACATGCATTTAGGAGCAGAATAAAGTGTCAATTCCAAGAGTTTCTCTAGGATTTTTTAATTTACCTTCACTTTAGAAGGAAAAAAACCTGCAAGGTGAAAACAATCTTGCCAATTGCAAGATTTTGTTTTAAATAAACTTAGAAGTTTTGTTTTATTTTTAATTTGAAACATATTTCTGAATGAAAAATCAGGAAGGATGCACTCAGAAAATATAAAAATCATAGAATCACCAAGGTTGGAAAAGACCTCCAAGATTATCTTGTCCAACCATCCACCTACCAACAATATTTCCCCACTAAATTACATTTTAGTACCACATCTAATACCTTTCTTGGACACCTCCAGGGACAGTGACACAACCTCTACCCTGGGCAGCCTGTTCCAGTGCCCAATCACTCCTCTGAAAAATAACTTTTTCCCAGTGTTCAACCTGAACCTCCCTGATGCAACTTGAGGTCATTCCCTCTAGTCCTGATGCTATTTAAGGAGGAGAAGAGAGGCTGACACCCAAAATGTTTCTTCTTCAGCATAGATTGCTCTTTCATTTCCTTAAAAAGTTTCAAGAGAGCTGAAATAGTTCCATTAAATCTTTCCTCTTGAGTAGATCTTAATTGTTTTCCTATGTAAATTGTCATTTTTTGATAAAAAAACATTTCAGGTAGTTCATAAATCAAGATACTGTCTGTCATAGTTTGTTAGTCTGAACTTGGTATATTTGCAGCACATTCTACATAACAACTAGAGTTTTAGTCAGCAAGCTGGTCTATAAACACAAAATGAATATTACACACATTTGTTTGCCCAGGCAACACCAAGCAGTTGTCCTAGTGCTTACTCAGTGCTACAATCAGCTCTAGTCTGGAGAAATGAAAATATTTTCATTTGATATTTATTCTCTCCAGCAAAGTTATTGAAGAGGTGTCAGACAAGTGACCTTGTGCAATTCTCAAAAAAACCTGACCAATCATCAATTTTTTCCCCTAGCACTCCAGAGACAGAGCGCCTGTGAACCATCAGACAACAACAGCATTAGCTCATTTCTGGACAGAAACGGACTTCAATGTAAATTCAATGCCTCCAGTTATCAGTCCTTGAGTCACACAGCCACTGGTATCTGGATCTGTTTTGCAGCTCCAGTTGGTTTCGCAGGGAAGGACCCAGGCCTCTCATCCTGCTGAACTCCAGATGTGGAAATCACAGGTGTTCTTAAAAAATAAATGTGCCTAAAGCAGAAATATCAAAATAAGATCCTCTATGTGTATGAAATAATTCTATCCAGATTTCTGAGGTGTTTTGGTTATACTTTTGTATACTCTCATTGTTGACCAATATTTTACTTCCCTTTCATCACTTGTCTGACAGCTGCTGGGGGGACCTTGAAAAGGTGAAAATATGCCATCCCCAGGAGAACACCAATGAAGCTGGCAGCAGGATGCCTTGCAGATGAAGACATAGCAGAGTGTGAAGGCTGGATGTTGGTACTAGGCGAGTACAAAGAAGAAATAAAAAAAAAGCTTTAGCAAAGGCAAGTTGGTTGCTGTGTATGACTTATAGTCTCTGAGGACTGAACACAACACAGGTAAAAGCAGTAGTTTTTTTGCCCAGAACTCCAGTGAGATTTACAAGAATTTTGGTTCCTCTCCTGCAAAAAGTCAGAGTCTCTTTCAGTTATAATCCAAGATATACTGATTATGCTGACTGTGCGGAGCATGGAGTTATATTGGGTTGATGGTCCTCATGGACATAGGATGGAGAAGGGTCCCCACATGCAAAGACAAGCAAGCTGAGCAGCATCTCTGCCACAGCACCAAAGCTGTATTCATTTTCTGGAGAAACGTGAGGCAGTAAGGAAATCCTAGCTTGAAATTCATGCTACCTCAGAAGAGTGCCTTACAGCAAGGAAAGACCCATCTTGCAGGAGGTTCACATTCTGCCACGCAGAGTCTAAGAGATGGATGCTCCGCAGATGGCTGGATAAAGCATTTCTCTGACACCACTACTCAAAAGATCTTTTTTACTTCAAGGGAACAGGGTTAAGAGAGATCCTTCACTGGTCTGGTCTAAGATGACTTACTTGTGATAATGCAAGAGTCACAAGATCTTTTAATGCACATGCAAAAGGGAAAGACTTACAGGTCCTCTTCTATTTCCTAAAGAAGGTACTGTCTGACCCACAGTCATAAATGCTACGGATCCACCTCTCCCCTCTTGCTGCCAGCCTATTTTGATAGCTGCCCTTTTTGCAGCTAACTTTTTGATTCTACAGCTTGCTGTGAGATGCATTACTGTATACACACTGTTTTACTCCAGGAGTAGCTGAAATGGAAGGCAGACTGGAGTGTGCAGTGCTCCTGGAGATCTTCTCTCACAAATATTGCAGCACTCAGCAATATGTTCAAGCTCATCACTATTACTTCCATGAAAGTGTCGCCAGGGGACAATGAGGAGGTTTAAATACTGGTTTGATACTTGCGTGGGAGTTGGATTTTGAACACAGCCCTGGTCACTAGTGATTAAAAAGATCTAGCTGAAGGAACAATGATATAATGGTTTTCATTGTGACACTGGCAGGCAATTTGTAAAACAAGGATAATGATAATTCAACCTTTGTAATGCACACAGGGATATTTGTATGAAACGCAATTTACATGTGCAGTGTATTTTTATTACTAATACAAGACACAGTTCTGTCAAACCTTGCAGCAAAGTGCTGTTGCTTTCTTAGTGTGCTTATGGGGAATTGCTGATCTCTGATGGCAACAGGATGATTGATTATGTTTTTAATGCATTTGTTGCACAGGTAAAGTTAATGCTTGACTTGGAAATAGAACAGCCGTGTCATAGACCTTGAATTTTGAAAGATGAAACTAGCAAACTTTGTTTGAAAGAAACACTACAAAAAATGGCAAGACACCATTTGCTAGTTCTGTTATAATTTGTCATATGAACAGAGAGACTCAATAATGGGAATAGGCAATGATAAATTCAACTTCTGAAATGTGGGATCCAGGATTGTTCCTCCTGCTGGGACAAGACTCAGATATGCACCATTTCCAGGCAATCCTGGCTAGTTTTGCAGAGGAAACCCAGACTCAAAGTCAAGAGGGAACCTCAAAATGTTCCAGGAGAGCCCCAGAGCAAGCTCTGAGGGGACTGAAGCTGTGGAGAACACCTGCCACGCGACACAGGTCCTGCCAATATGACCAAAGAGAAGCTGTATTAATATTACTTGGGTTTGGCAAAAGTTGCATATCACTTGACTGAAAATATCATCATGTAGGATATAAAAGTAACAGTGTTTGGAACATTCCCAAGCGATTGTTCTCAGTGACAAACTTTGGTAGCCTCTGCTTAGACACAACATCTCAGTGTTCGTTTGCTGTTTGGACAGTATAATGAAAGAAACAAAAGCTTTCGCATGATTTTTCCTGAATCTCATGAAAGAATTAGTTTTCAGTGAAAGTAATAATTAAAAAAAATTGTCTGTTTCTTAGCTGGAACCTGAAACTTCTCCTGTGGAAGCTGAAAACAAAACTCTGTTGATCTAGATGGAAACAACCTGATCTAGTGCCCTAGTGCCTGATTTAGTGACTGACAACCGTGCCCAACCCCAGAAGGAGTTGGAACTGGATGATCTTTGAGATCCCTTCCAATCCAAGCCAGCCTGTGATGATTCTACAACAAAAACAATTAAATTATCAGGGCCACAGGAACTCAGTACGATCAGCAAGAAAGAAATGGGTAGTTACTGCAAACAATCACCTTCTGCCAAACAAAGGGTACAAACTTACAGATTGTTGTAATGACCAAATAAATCATAGTAATAATTAAAACTTATTTCCCAAGATAAACCACTGTGGCCATTCTTGCAATAATATCAGAAATAGGGTGGAATTTCACAGCCACTGAAAAATCTGCTTATACTTGGGGAAAAGAAGTGTCATTCTTCACAGACAGAAAAATGAAACATAGGCTTGGCAGGGACTTGCTAAGAGATAAAGAAATTATGAGGTAATCGGGCAGTAATGCTTCAAAGGAATATTTTCAAAAAATACATTGTTTCCTTTTTATTGTGATTAAGTGCTTGTAATAACAGGATTATTTTAGCCCTGCCAATATGCTGTCAGTGTCAATTTTATTTAAAAGAAGGAAATAAACAAAAGGCTATTATTGCAAGAAATTCAAACTAAAATGTTAAAGCTTTCTTGCTTATGGGATTGTATTTAAAATTAAAGATTGCACGTCAAAATGAAGTCCTGGCACATGCTCATACGTTTCATAATTGCTTTTGGACCTTACATATGTACCCCTGTGACAATGATATCGTCAAATAATAGAAATACTGTATATTTATTAGAGAATAGCAATTTAGTAACAAATTTATATAGACTTATTACAGACTGTCAGAAACAAGAGTAATGGGTATAGTACAAATCCAAACCATATGTTCCATGAAAGAGTATGTCCTTCCAGCATTTTTTAAAGCTATAAATTATCTATCACACTACCAATAAAGTACTGTAGAGGTAAGGTCACCGACCCCAAAGTACTGACATTTAGTTCAAGATCCAATCCCTGCAGCTTAGCACTTCATCCAAATTTCCAAATGTGGACGGGAACTCTTTTTTCCTTGTCCTGTGATGTTTTCCCACAGGCTACTCTGCTTGCTGATGTTTCCATGATAATATTCTTTGCATTCTGTCAATTTACATTTAGTAGCTGTATTGCAGTAACAGGAAACTTTTAGATCATCCCCTCTGTGCATACATAAAGACCTCATGTATGCTCTGTGTCCTTATAAGCATTCACTTGGCTGGACCACTGGAAAATTCCCCCACCCTCAACTAGTTAAATGTGATAGCCTGAGGGTAGAAGTGCCAGAGGTCTGGTCTTCATATGTGAGGAAAATAGTTATACAGAATGGTTTTCCTTCACAGAATAAGGGGTAGACATGTCCCCCCTGCAGTGGGGATTCCAACCCACTAGGAGGCTGAACATCTGCAAAAATGTTCCGTATCATGCCAGCAGGAACAAGCAGTGTACCCAGACATCAAATACGTGCAGAGGGAATGCTAAGGATAAAGATAGCATTAAGGATAAAGATAATACAAAAAGAAACAAAAAAAGCAGAAGAGAGAGATGAAAGGAAGTGCAAAGGTCTGACAGGGATTTATCACTGCATGCAGAAGAAGACATGATCATTTTGCTACCATCACTTCTCATTTGTGCTCATCTTGCTATTTTCCAGGTTTGGCCAAACCCACCTGTGAAAGAGAAAAGGGTCACATCCTCAGCTGGGGAAAATGAGCCCAGCTTCACTGGACCCATATGGCAGTACCACTCCCTGTGGCTGTGATTGCCATGCCATGAGCCAGCAGTGCAAGCAGTCAGCTCTGAGGCTAAACTACTAAAAAATAGAAACAACTAAAACATAGAAACAACAACAATACAAACAACTATAAAATAGAAACTGCTGGCTTCAGCATACCGTGACTTTAGGAGGATCCTGCTTTCTAAACGCTGGAGCCTTAATGTTGCAGTAACTTGAATGCTCCTCATTTCAAAATATTGTTGTCTTATGCATAGAACTGGAACAGCACTGATCAAGTTGTCTGTAGGTTAAATAACAAAACATAAGCATAGAAACATTCTCTCCATCCAAGAGAATACTGCTCTGAGATTCTACAGTTAAGAGATTTTTTTCACCTCACGTGATATCAGTCTCTCTCCAGACTTCCTAGTTTCCTTACAAGCCAGATGTCTTACCACTCTCAGCATTTCCCTGCATATAGAATTGCAGAAGGGCAAACCGCACGATAACATTTTTCCTTCTCAAATTTTGAAAACCCTCCCAGAAGCAGCTATTTGTGCATGCAGATGTGGACCTGCAATTCTCATGCTGGTACCGATCCATCAAAATCAGCACCATGAATGAAAGCCCTTCCATCCCAGAAGCAGCTGTCAGTTTGAATCCAAATGTACATTCCCCCTTGTTAGATGAAACAAGACTGTCAGCCCCCTCCACTTTGTTATTTACTTATAGTATTGTATAGTTTTACTGTGGCTATGGATGGTCTCCTGTGGGAATGACTTGTTTTTTTCCTCCTGACTGTTATTGCACATGACTGCCCTGTTGTTTCATATTGCGAGTCAGGAATGCTCCAAGGGTAGCTCTGAGAATGGCACTCAGCTTGCAATTGGGATCATCAGTTACATGCAAAGTGCTGAAAAGAGTTTTTGCAGTTCTTTTGATTTTTCATCCTCTTGGTTAAAGTATAAAAATCTTTGACTAATACAATCTTTGGAAGTGTTTGTTTGGGGCATCTATAACTCTGTCAGAGAGCCTCTGGTGTACTTTGGGATCTGGACACGTTCAGCTTCGTTTCTCATTTGCGAAATCCAAATATTCACAGAGGCACCATTTACACAGAGTTATGAGACCCATCTGCACATTTTTCTTTCTGTGGGCCAGGGGGAAGAAACGTAGAGGAGAGGAGCTGAAGGGAAGTTGGGAGGCAGACACGGTGAAGAGGACTGTGATGAACGAATGTTTGTCCACCCTTTGTGCTGAGTGCCTTTGTGCCACCTCAGCACACGTTGGGCTCCTCTTTGCAAGACTTTTTTACTTCCTCAGAGTGGAGGAAGCATAGATAAGCGTAATGAACACAAACATATTAACAATTACTCAATTCCCTTAAATCTCTTTCTTACATGCTGCTCATTTTGCTTAGAATATAGATCCTCTGTAGCCAGTTTTCTTACTAAAAATATTTTCTACTGCTATTTTATCAGGGATTTACCCATCGGCTTAATAAAAGAAGTGAATTCAGGTGGATTGGTATAAACTAATGTGACTTGGTTATCATGATAGCATTAGATAGACATCAGTTCTTTAATTCACACCATTCAGGCCAGCAGACAAGCCACAAGCAAGACACTGTTTCTGTATTTTTCACGACCAGTGACCTCTTGTTAGGTGGTGGGAAGTACTTACAGCCCTCAGTAAAGTGAGATCAGTAGGAACTCAGCACTTCTGAAATAAGGCCACAGGAAAATGGACACTCAAACCCTGGTGAATGCCCAGACATTCTGTGATGATGAAAAACGGGAAAACAGCTCATAGATCGTAACACATAGAGAATATAACGAAAATAAATAAAATGCATCCATATATAGTGAAAATGATGACAAATAATTTAGCTCTTTCAGACTTGTTTTAGGTTTCAACAGAGCTGCCAAAAATTCAGTCTTCATGGGAGTTCATGGGAACATTTTCTTTGTTTTTGATCTGTGTGGGTTTCTACCCAGTAAACCTCTGAACATGGCAAAAATCACAGAACGAAACTTATTCAGAGCTCTTTGGCTCTACTCACTTTCTAGACTGAAACTGTTCAAAACTAGAAAATCAGTGACTATATTGGCACATAGCTTGAGAGTAGCCTAGGCTGTCCTGAAATTCTCGGGAGTTTGCATGAACATCTTAATCAGCACGGTCTAATTTCTGAGCACATTTTACATAAGCTGTAGCCTAAAGCATCCTGGATAACTTTAACACTCCCTGAAACAATGCCTTAACTCCATTCACTAACTGAGTTTCTCAAAAATGATCATCTGATGTGTTTTGGGAATCTAGGAAGGGAATAATTATTACAAGATGTAAATATTTCTTGTGTGATGAGGAGCACTTGGGTAATTCTTTTTCACTGTCTCAGATACATCCCATTAAATTTCTAAAAATTTGATAAATTACAGGAATTGTGTACTTTTTATTAGCATTTCTCTTGGAAATTATAACATGCACTGATCCTGACCACTAGAGACAATGCTTCTTAAATCATTACCATTGGCTAAAAAGTCAGAGTAATTCTTTATTTTGTGATAGCAAATTACTGGCTTGCCAACAATGCAGTGTCAGAGCAACTAAAGTGACCTTTGAATTGTGCAAAAAATTGTGTCTGCATGTGTGTCTGATACAAATGTTAGCACAGATCACTTTGGTGTCTGGATGGTTTCACTGTAATGCTCACTTGATTGGAGCACTTGGTAAATTCCTTGTTATTAACATTTGGAGCGTCTTACTCGGACATGAACTTTATTATGTGGAGTGAAAACTGAATAAAAGATTGGAAACAAATGCTAATGATAAGCAACAATATACCGAGTTGGAGGGAAGTCTGCAGGGATTATAACTGATCCTGATTTTATGTAATGACTTTATTTACGCTATAAAAGGAAATTAATTTTTTTCATATAAAAGCCTAGCATGTTGAAGTAGTTAACAAAATGATTCTTAAATTACTGGAGGTTGGTAATGCGTTACCAGCTCTCCAGTCTCTCTGTCTTGGGGATCAGTTGTGTTTCACGTGCCTGCATGGTGCTGATTTCCCTCTGCGCTCTTCTCAGTACATATGAAATCAATGGGACCTGGGAACCGAGACCCTTTATTACTTTTCTCCTTCCTGTTTTTCTGCCTTGGGCGATTGCTTAGTCTTCCTTACGTGTACACTGGTGAGGAGGTAGAAATCATTTCTCCAAAGGGACTTTTAAGGTTGGGAATATGGGCAGGAAACAGCACAATTAGATTCAACAGAGAAAAAAACCCCACAAACTAATATAGCTCAGGGAAAATCAACTTAACTACATAATCAGCAGCAGAGTAATACTTGGATACCATTGAATACATGAAGATTTAGGAGAGAAAATTGTAACAAACCAGAAGTGACTTTGCAACAACTTAGGGCAAAGAAGCTGTTGTGTTTGTCGATTGTGTGCATAGAAACATCTCAACAATTCTCAGGGACACAATACTCCCTCTGGAGGTGCTGCAAGAGGCTTTCCTCTGGGATTAGATGCTCAAGGCTGTTCTGGGATCCTTGTATTGAGAATGAATACCTCAATAAGGATCACCTCAGTGGTCCTTACCAACAAACCACCAACACGGTCAAGGATATAGAGAGAAACCGGAAAGATTCTGAAAGTTAAATACTCATATTTTTGGTAAGGAATCACTACATATGGTGGAGTGGTGTAGAGGCAGAGAAAAATGTATGATGCCACTTTAAGGGCTTACAAAAACATAACTCATTTTTCACCCTGGCTGCCAAACTCAGAATATTCATCTCTGCTCTCACATCAGCCCTACCTTCTGCACCCGTTGTTTCTTCATGGTGAATTCTTCATGGTGAAAGCAATAACACACTATTCTGTATGAGAGACTGGAATAGGCAGGGTGACTTCTTACTACACTGCACCAGTTCATGCCTTGTTTACATTGGATGGGATTTCTATTCATTGATCACTCTGGTCAGTGTTTGCTAAGAAAAGTGAAGAAAGAGGAAATTCTTTACTGTAACGGAAGGTAACAAATACAGGCATGCCAACACTGTCACAGAAAAGGTTTATGCCTTTTTATTCTTTCTGCCAAAATCATTCCAGAGGTTGTGCTGTAGCTTGTGTAGCCAGTTTGGAAGTAGCAAATGTTGCATTAGTGCTATCTAGAATTTCCTAAAACTGAAAGATTAGCCGTGATGTTTGGGCTCATTCTTGCCCCGTGTTGAAAAGAGCACTTTACCATTGCTCTGAAGGTTTTATCAGAGAAGATCACAATGAAACCTACAGAAAATCAGTGACAAGTGGAGGAAAAATAGAAAAGCCCTAGCAGTGAGGTCTCTTGGAACGATGCCTAATGAAAGGCCATCAGACTTATCATTGGGTAAACCGTGAAAAAGATTACATCCTTGGAGGCATCCCAGAGGAAGATGGATGTTATTTCTATCCTGTCCTCCCTAAGAGGAAGAAGACACCACAAATATCTAAGCAGTACTCCGCCAGGAAGCATTATGAGGAATGCTGGAGGGACACACTGAGGATGTGCTGAAAGCAAGCATGCCCTAGCAGCATGACTGTGGGTTCCTGTCTATCACTAATCCACATTCCCTATTTCTGCCATGTTTTTAGGAGACTCCTTGGTGGGGCGAAGGTGATCCTTTCCTTCCTTCATACTAAGCCTCTCACACTGACTTCCTACTGTTGTCTGTACTCCCTAAAGTGTCAATATTACATTTATAACATACGCTGCTGATATGTCAGACTTGGTATATATAACTACAACTACATGAAGGGTTTCATGTTCTCTGAATGCAGGTCCAACCTAGAGCTGCACATTTCAGGTCAGATGCATATTGTGCTAATATTTATCTCTAAAATTAATAACAAGGAACTGAAGGCTCATTTTTACAGGAAGCAGAAGAGTTTTGTAAAAGGCCTGTGTTTCAGATTTGTTTAGAATTCCAGCTAAAGAGATGCTTCAGCTAGCAGAGTTAACCATCTAAAGACAGCTGAATACACAAGTGCTAAGTAGCTCCAGAAAATAATTCTGGGGCATTTTGTCTGAGATACACAGGAACTCTAAATTGCACCTTCCACATTTTTCCATACGCACTTGAGTTGAGGTGTAAGTGTTGCATTGCTTGTGCAAAGCACAATGTATTTCCACTTAGAAATTTTGTCCCGCACACCTGAAGTATTTGCAATATATTTTAAAATGCTCATCTTAGCAAAATGTTCCTGATTTAAAGAAAGTGTTTCAATCAGAAGAAATAACATTAGCCATTAAACTGAACTATTTTATTTGACCGACTCTGAGACTACAACTCTCTTCAATGGTCAGAATAAATTTGGGTTTGGAGGTGTTTAAACAAATGCACACTTCAGTTGAAAGCAGGCTGCAGTAACGAGATTCAATAAAAAATTCCAATTGTAGGCCTCATGTTAAGTCCTGAAGCACATTTTTGGGTTCCCACGTGCCTTGTTTCCAAGATGGTAGCACCTGGAAAAACATGCAGCTTGATTTTTGTAATAGACACAAGATCAGGTCAGGACTGCAATATACTGCCCGGCTTAGAAGTAGGGCAATGTTGCTGCAGTTTCAATGTGTGACTTTTATGCCACAGAATAAGAACTTACTGGGCTATGATTAGTGGCCACATATAGTTTCCATGCAACAAAGTGAAAAAAACGATAGAGTGTTTCAATAGCCAAACCAAAACATCCCAAAAACCAGGCCAGAAAAATTCTATTGCTATCCTCAAACCTGTTTTTCCATTAATTGAAATGCAGTTGCGTTTACTGAGTCCTTCAGGAGAAAATGGGAAAAATGGGACAGTCCTTCTTTGCACCTTCTCAAATTTTCCATCCTCCCTGCAGAAGAAATTCAGTCCTTACAGTGAGTTGAAATTTTAATGTGTTTTGACTATTTCCCACATGAAGATTTCCCTTTGCTTCACATCATTTCCTGTGGCGAAAACAATCTCATTGGTCCATGACATCTTCTTCCTCATCATTCCAAGTTTAAAGCAAAATCAGGTGTAAAATGGCAGAAGTTAATCCTTAGAGATGTAATATAGCTTTATTTATTTATTTATTTATTTATTCGTATATTGAGAACTGGTCTCTATTATTCAGTGTGCTGCTTCTGACGGCAGCGATAGTGAGTGGGATGAAATAAGAGAGATGGGCAGCCCCTTTGGGAAGTGCAGGCAAAGGACAATGTCCCTGCTGGGACACAATCATCTGTAGGATGCTCACAAGCCGTTCCTGCAGCCATGTACCTGCAACAAATTAGTGCAATGCTTGTACTCTCATTGTTTTCATATCCCCTCCTCAACTAAACCACGCATGGTAATTAAAAGGGATGATTAGTCAATGAGGAGTATTTACATTGTGAGCAGACTTTAGCAATGAAGGAGAAGAAGCACCAAAAGCGCTGAGAAAAGCTCCCAGCAAGCAGCAGAGCAAAGGCAGCTTTCCCACACTGCTCTGCCTCCATTCTGATTTACAGCCCTCCTGTGGCTCCCTGCTGTGCCTCTTCTGCTCCAAACACTGCCAGGGGTGTGAAATGGCTTTAGTAGTTTTTGCAGGTGGACTCCTCTCCACCAAGGACTGCTTTGACATGTCTCCAGGCTGTAACATTAAAGGCAGCGCCGGGGAAAGTGTCCTGCAGGGATTGATCCTGCTCTGTGCTTTGCTACAACATCCTGAGCAGGTCTGGATAAGCCTCATCATTTCTCCAAGTCCCTTGCCTGTAAACTGGCGACGGTGTGAGCAATAATACATACTGGTTGTATAGCGGGGAGGGCGCCGGTTAATTACTGAGTGTTTATGCAGGCAGGTCAGCAGAGAGACTGCTACATGATAGCTAAATATTAGTGTGAAATTGCAGAAGATAACTGCTTGTATCCTCCCTTGCACAGTACAGTGATATTTTATCTGCTTGTTATTTTGCACCACATTTCCCGAAAGCTGAAAATACTTAGTGTCTGTTTAAAAGAAATATTTCAAAGAACACATGCTGGTTTGGGTTGTTTCCCGCTGTGCATAGCACCTGCACACAACTGACACTGGTGAGATCTTTGCTTTAATAGAAAAGGTAAAATGAAGTGTTACTTCTCTTTAGGCTCAGTTAAAGAGAACACTATTAAAAATACTTGTCTCCTAGCCAACTTTTTTCCCTTTTTTTTCCCTTTTTTTTTTTTTTTTTTTTTTTTCCTGTAGTCATATCTGTTTTGGTGCACATCTGTGCATGAATGTGTTCCTCTCCTCTGTGCCCTGATACACAACCCTCTCCAGAGCCAAGAGAGAAAAGTTTATGAGACTGCCACTTCATTTTGGAAGGCAGGGAGGAGGCTTTTCACATAAGATCAGGCCAATTTTGGTTGTTATTTCAGCTGACAACTGTGTATCTACAGGCATGAACAGTTGCAATGCAGTCAAAAAACCTGTAGATGCCCCACCCCTGGAGGTGTTCAAGGCTAGGTTGGATGGGGCCCTCAGCAGCCTGATTCAGTGGGTGGCAATCCTGTTCATGGCAGGGGGGTTGAAACCGGATGGGCTTCAAGGTTCCCTCCATCTCAAGCCATTCTGTGATTCTATGAAAGTGTGCGAGTCAAGATTGACGGGTTCTAAGTTGACTGCATTGTCCTTGTGGCATACTTCTTTTATCACGCAGTTTGTTGCTTCATTTTTCTGTATTACAGAAAGCAGTGCTACAGTAGCTGTTCCAGCAGTGGTTCCCACAGTGTCTGTGTGGCAGTATTTCAGCTACCCTGGGGTAGTCCTGAGGGCTATGGTACGTGGTGGGGCTGTCCTTGCCTTGGGCACAAGGAGCCAAGAGCTGGAATCAGGGAGAGCAGGCAACAAGCATCCTCCTGTGATCCACCACAATTCAGGGCATCCCACTACCTAATCTAGGCTCTTCTGCAACAAGTATTCCCTCTGGGATAGTGTAGTGGTATTTCACTAAAGATGGCATCCATTAGCAGATTGCTGAATTTAGTCAAAAGTTTATGGAGAAGAGGATTGGAGATAAGATCCAGAAAGGGTGTAGTATAGTTTTTTCACCCACACTTGTGTGAGGTGGAAGACGAACCCTGATTTCATCTTGCTTAGGATTCTTGTTGCCATTTGCTGCCACCACAAGATTTACTTGGTTAAGCAGTCTCCAGAAACAATGCTGTATTATAACAGATAAATAAATGTCAGGCAGTGTGAGAAGCTGAGCCAGGCTCTCCAAGGATCCTCATGTAGGCCAAGCATTCTCCACATTTTTCTTTTGATGGAAATCCCCTCCCATGTGTCCCAGACTCCTTCTCCTCTCCTCCAACACCTGGTGGGGCAGTTTACCGCCCAGGCAAGGGAAGATGAGTATACCTCACTGACACACCTGGAAGCAGCAGCTCTCAGACTGAACAGCAAATGAAGCCTAGGAATATGTAACCTCTCCACAGGTAGTGTGAAGAGAGGAAAAAAGGACTGCACTCCCCCGGCACTGTCTGAGTAGCCTCAGACATCCTGATCAGGCATAACAAAGTGTTGGAAAATGATACCAGTAAGGTAACGTCCTCCTGGATTCCTACGTTTGTAAAACAATGTGAAGGTGTAAAAAGGAGGAGTGGAACCTCCCGATGACATCAAAGTTGGTCTGCAATCATCTGGTGAGACTGGAGGTGTGTAATGTTTGTGAGACTTGGAAAAGCTGGAGGATGAGGAGAGACAGTGATGGTCATCCAATCTGGATATGGCCAAGTTTCTTTAGTTCATTGAATGAAGGAGGCTTGCAGGCTGTCATGACTGTGGATTAGCTTCTCCTGTCATTACCATTTTTCTACATTAAGTTAGAAATATACTGAGCCATAAACAACCATCCAAGTATCTTCCCATGGAGGAGGGAAGTTCTTGATGAGACCAGTGCTAGAAAATTCTCCTCAGTTTTGCTGAGAACATTTTTCAGGTATTATAAAAAAACTGGTGAGTGAGGATAGAAAACCATGGAAATCACTCAAGTCCTGGTGAGGGACTCCCTCCAGCCAGAGACCTGCAAAGCTGAGTTGCCCAGTCTTCATTGCAGAAAAGTGATTTCACCACTGACTGTGATGACAGGTTAGTCATTGGCCTTGAAGAGTCTGCAGTTCTCTTCCAGAAACACATTCAATCAGGAACAGTTTTGTGTAATCACCTTTCGAAGAAGAGAAAGCCAAGGTCTGAGAAACAGGCTAAAATTACAAATAAAGACATGGATATTCAGCAGGGAATGTGACTGTCTGGTCTGGGAAGTGAGCAGTAAAGCAAGTGATTTTTTCTGCTGATGCCCTTCAATGAAATTACATGTTCTTCTATACTGAGTTTTTAACCACACTCAAGTTACTGAGATGTGGTATCAAAGTAAAGAGTAACAGAAACCAATCTAGATGTTCTTAGAGCAGGTGTGAAATAATGTTGTACTTCTTTGAATGAAGAATATTTAAATGAAGAATAAACTCAGTCACACTGCCTGAGAGGCGCAGCAAGGTAGGAGCACTACAGGTACAGTTATCACAAGTCAGCTGACACAAGATAACTTACTTCTCCTTCATGCCTTTGACAACAATAGCTTGGCTTTGTTTCCTGGACAACCATGGAAGTGATCAACCTAGTCACGCTGGCTGGCAAAGCAGACTGGCAGAAGAAAATTTCTGATGGCATTGCTGATGGTGCCATTGCCTTCCTTCTGCAAGCCTAGTTGTGGATTTGAAAAGACTGAAGACTTTGTGATAAGAAATGCATACTATTTCAGGGCATGTCTCCCTACCAAGGATATCAACTGGGATCATCTCACACGCTATATAATTTTCAAAGCTACCACGATGGGGTGGTAACCCGCTCCACTGAAGCTGCTTCAGTGAGGTCCAAGGAATCCACGAATGAGTGCCTCATCCCAATCAGGGATGTTCTTGCAGAACCACAGGACCCAGTGTCTAGGAATAAGTAAAAACTGAGACACACACACAGAATACATATCACAATAACTGGTTATTAACTTCATCTTTCATAGTTCCAAAAGAATTTTTTTCTCAGCTGTGAGCAGATGTGTATTAATGGTTGGATTTAAAATGGCTAAGCCCAGATCACAAAAATATTTTGGCAATGTAATCCACAAAGTAATGCTTATGACAGAATATGCAGAATAACACTAATATTTCAAGAGGGATTTAGAAATAGATGAGATTTACTAGTTGAGAATGAAAAATAAGATTTGATATTTAAACGTACAGGGACTTTGGATGAGGAGTTACGAATAACACTGTGAAAGGTTTTCAGAGTTCAAAACAAAAGAATCCTGAACTCAGCTCTTCTCAGCAGGATAGGCTGAAATGAGTTATATACACTCATGCAAGTGAAGTGAATACTGTCAGTGTGGATGAAGTCAAGCTGCTGCACATTCATGTGCAATTGTGGCCTGTTGTGGCTTTTGCTGGTAGCAAAGTTTTTAGTGTGTCTCAGCACCTTACAGATGGCAATATGATCAGACCAGTGGTTGTGGTGAGGTTACTTCCACACGGGACCACCCAGAGTTCACACCCCGTGTCTGAGCGCTGCCCAAACGCTCCCTGAACTCCGGCATGGGGCCGTGCCCACTGCCCCGTGCAGCCCGTTCCGTGCCCGCCGCCCTCCGCTGCAGCCCCTGTCCCTGACCGCCATCCGCCCCTCCCCTGACGCAGCTCCATGCCGTTCCCTCGGGCCCTGTCGCTGTCACACGGAGTAGAGCTCGGCGCTGCCCTTCTGCTCTCCGCTCTGGGCTGCACAGACCTAGGGGCCTCAGTGTTCTTCATACATCTTGCCCTTTAAATCCTTCATTGTAATTTTTGCTGTCTGTTGGATACACTCTAATATTCTTATGTCCTTTTTCTATTGCGGCACCCAAACTGCACCCAGTGCTCAGGGTGAGGCTGCACAGCACAGAGCAGAGTGGGACAAGCCTTCCCCTCACCTGGCTGGCAATGTAAATGAGAACGAGATATTGTACAGATAAGGTTGACCAGCATGGAAATAATGAGTGTTTTTGTGCCTGGAGCTACGCAGATGAATTAATGCATGTGTTAGGACCTGGATTCATTCCCCATAAATGTAGGCACTTAGCCTGAAGTCTCCCAGTTAAGAGTTCACTAGTTGACTTCAGTTTCCAATGGACAGAGGTGGGTTATTCTGGGAAATGGTTTACCTAAAATCTGAGTAGAGTTGAGCACTTGGCTCTTCCTCACATACAGGAACACCAGGGGTCCCTGTGCAACTGTGCAGCTGATAGGTTTTCTGATTCAGTGTGGGTCTGTTCCATCAGTGGCAAGTATTCTGTAGCCAAGATCAGGCATCATCAGTATTTCTCACTTTGGGATCAACATTGGAAAGAGCCTTGCTCTGAAGCTGTCCAGATCATTTCTGCATTAATTCTGACTTAATTCATAGGTCTGATTGTGTACTCTGCTGCTATCTGTGAAATTACTCATAGGTTCCAAGAGGTATGCATGTGCCTTGTTTATCTAAATAATCCTGATTACAGAATAGCAGGTAGGAAATTCTAATTACAGAAAATCTGCAAAAGGACATTAGAAGCAAACTTCACCTTGGAAATCACTCATTGCAAGCTGTTCTCCTCCTTCTAGTCTTCACAGTGCCAAGGCAAGCAGAGCCACATGCTGCAGGCAAGAGGCCCTCCAGTGCATTAGAAGAGGAATTCCATCCTAAACACCTCAGAGGCTTGAAAAGGATTAGTAGCCCTTGGGGTAGGCAGTTTGAAGAAGTGGGCTTCATCTAGCTCTCATCTTTGACTTTTGAAGGAACCAAGCATAAAAATGATTGATGTCTCTATTGATAAATGTAGGTAGATATTCACATCAGCGAATTAGGGAATTTGACTGTAGTTTATGTGATTAAGAAGAGCAGCAGTAAGCCAGTGTATTCTGTGCTGATGGTAAAGATATCAACATAAAGATTTCAAGAGAACCCAGTAAGGGAGAAAA
Source organism: Tetrao urogallus (assembly GCF_951394365.1). Classification (NCBI taxonomy): domain Eukaryota; kingdom Metazoa; phylum Chordata; class Aves; order Galliformes; family Phasianidae; genus Tetrao; species Tetrao urogallus. Next base: position 22,122,574 of record NC_136815.1, on the reverse strand, counting down.
ATAAGAAGTGTAACTTTATTGGAGTTGGCCAGTATGGTTTTATGAAGTATAGGTCGTACTTAATTGAGTGACTGATTACTTTTCAATGATAAAGTTGCCACAGTAACTGTGGAAAAGTTATGTATTAATACAGTAGAATTTTCAAAGACATTTGCTGGAGTCATTTCTCAAATTGTTAATAAACGTACTGAAAATAGCCTGTTTAGAGGAAAACTGGGTCAAAAGATTAAGTTTATTTTTAAATAATCTTCCTAAAGGGTACATTTTGAACATACAGCTTCTAAAAGTTCTGTTATTTTCACATTTTCAAATTGCTCATATTGTAAAGACGGAGATATTTGCACAGTTAATATCAACAGAAAAAAGGAGAGAGACTTTCAGAGAGAAGCCTTCAGGAGACAGCCCTTTCCTAGGCTTTGCTGGCGTTCTGAAATGATTCTCCCCATGTTTCATAGTTTCTGCTGCCCTCCTTGTGTATACTCTATAAACGCTAACTAGTCACTGACTTCTCTCTGTGGTGAAATAATGCCACCATAGAAAGATGAGGTCCAGTTGGGCAAGAAGTTGAGTTGAGTAGTGCCCAAGTGAAATAGTTTCTACCCACAGTGGTACAGATGTGGCTTACAAGACACTGAATCATTCCTTAGAGCGAAGCTTGGAGTTAAAGGAAAGTGGTGCAATTGCAGAAACAATACGGAATTTTAATGTGTGTATATTATTTTCTCATCTCAAGTCTATGAACCTACACGCTAAGTGGACATTTAAAGAAAGTTGTCACAAAAAAAATAAATCAAGACTTTGGAGCTTAATAACAAATCCCTTTTCCTTGTATTTACTTTGAACATTCCTTTGTATAGTAGCCACTTTTCAAAGTATTGGACAGAAAGTTTCCTTCCTGTCATTTATTTTATTTTGGTGTTTCTAAGACCAGCATTTTACAGATTTTAATGTCCAATTCTTTAGTGATTTCCCACCTGAATGACATTTTACAATGTTGACTAGCAAAAACTAACAGATCAGCTTCTTGCTTTTATTAAAGAGTTCCTCTGTCGAATTCAGAAGAAAATCTTATGAAAGATTGCTAAATGGCAAAAGGCAGAAAAAGGGAAAATACAACCTCCCTTTCCCAAAATTCTAACAATATTTGGGAAGTAGTAAAATATAAAATTGTGAAATATTTTTCAACATTCCAGGCCATGGGAAAAAGAAGTGAACTGGTAAAAGCAAAGGTAGCTCTGTTTAAATTAATCCAGACTTGTGACATATGAAGATCTGACCCACAGGTAACTTTAAATTGTATTTTTTTTCTTATTTGTGTATATCCTGATGAAATCATTGCTCTATACCGAAGTATCAGTGTGATATGGATGCTAGCTTTTTGCTTGACTTTTATTTGACAAGCCATGCCAATCTGTTACGCTGATCAGCATAACAGCATAACATAATTTTGACAGAATATCAAAATTATAAACAATAATTTTATAGACAGGAAAGAATGTAAAGTTTATTTAAAGAACCTCTTCCAAGGAGATACCTTTGGCTGGGAATCTCTTTGCTTTTTGGGCTGGGTTTCTTCCCAGTTTGCTGGAAGCAACTCCGTCCTCAGTGATAAGACAGGAGAAGGAGGCACAAAACACCTGGTAAGGCTAGGGAGGCCACTTTTCCTAGCAGAAGAAGATTTTTTATTGAGTTACCTCAGAGGTTAGTATGGATATAGTTACTGGTCAAATTCAATCCTCTCATGTTTACTACAAATAGTTAAAAAAAAACAGCAACAGTCGCATAACTTTTTTGTAATATGATTTGCATACCACACTGGGAAAGTATCACATGGTGAGGAAAGTAAGCGTCATTTCTTCTAGCTGCTGGGTTAAGGCATTTCTCTTTTTCACCCACATTGCACTGCGAGTGCAGAAATGCAGTTCTTCAGCAACTGTCTCCATTTTTTCATGTCATTTGCTCCACTGTTACCTGTTCTTTCCTTTGTTTTTGCAAATTCTGTCTTTGTATGGCATCACGGTATCACAGAATGATTTGGGTTGGGAGGTACCTTAAAGACCATCTTGTTTGAGTCCCTCTGCCACAGGCAGAGTGGAAGTGGAGTAGGCTGCCAGAGACACTCTGTAGACTTCATCACTGTCTTGACTGAGTAGAGCCCAAAGAAATCTGGTCTGAATTTGGTGTTGACCTTGTTTTGTGCAGGAGGTCTGGCAAGACTTTGGTAAACCAAGGCCTCTTTCGATTTGTTCTCTTCAGATCCTATCAGAAATAACCAGTTAAAGTCATATTCTGCCTCTCAAAAGAGACTCCAGAACAAACAGTCCTAAGTGAGGGCATTATCCATGTGCACTGTATAAACAAACTCACATAAGTTATGATGCTTTCAAGAGTCTTTATAAAGATTTACATATGCACCAGAAATCTAACAAGTCTGAATACAGTCATGTTGTAGTTAAGTGTGTTTTCTGTAGGTGATAGCTTTTATTTAATATTAACTTGATAGCTGCTAAGACTACCCACACATTTCCTTGCCACTAGCTATACACTAAAATTTCACACTCATTATTTTTTGTAGATATAAGTGTTAAGATACCAGGAATTTGCTAATGTTTCATAGTAATCTTCCTTATTAAGTAATGTGCTTAGGTTACAACCAAGCCTAGAGAAGTAGGAATATTATATTTGTTCTTAAACTACATGGGACTATTCTAATACTATTTTGATCTATTTTTATCTTTTCCAAAGGAGCTCCTTAGCATGGTTCACAATCTGGCATGGGCCAAAGATTGTTTTGAATATTGAGACAGTTAGAAATACTTTTTTGAAGGGTAAGAGAGCTCACTTTCAGTCTTATGGAGGTTTGTTGTCATAGAAGAGAAGAGTAATTCTGTTCTTCAGTCATGAAAAAGGAGAGCTAGGACATAAATCTACATTTGTTACTGCAAGTAAGAATTTGATTGACTGTAATCTGGATTACAGAGTTCATATCAGGCTACTGCTCATGACAGATCACATCTGTTTGAAATCCTTCACATAAGACTTGTGTGTAGTGATGTGGTGTAAATCTGTAGTAAATATATTGATTTAAATTGACTTAGTTATTCCAGTTATTACAGAAATACATGGGATGACCTGAGGTGCCTACACAGAGAAGTACGATGAAGGAAAACTGATGAAACTGTTCCACCTCTTTCTTTATTCATTTTGAGATGACCTACGTGAATTGTCAGTTTCAAAATGATGAGTAGCATTTAAGAAAATCAGTTCAGATTATGCTGATTGTTATAAATCTATCTCGCCAACTGGTTTGCATTTGCTGATTTGTCTTTTACATCACATTTTGCTGTTTTGCATTTTACTTATCTGATTTTCCATCCCCAAACTTCCTGTTTTTTGTATGCAGTCATTATGTCTCCTCTCACAAATCTTCCCCTCCCCTTTTTCCTTCCCTTCCTCTATAGACAGAGGACTAAAAATGAGATCAAGATAATCAAGAATCATGAGTAATAGAGCAAGAATTCTAGACGTGGTGCAATTTTAAGGATGAGTCTGTGGATTTAGAAATAGAATTGCCCTTGGCTACTTGCTTACTCTGCTGCAGACTTTCAGAGCTCCTAGGAAACTGAAGTTTTTTGCTGAAGTGAAAAGATTTATTCACAAACCTGTCACCTGGGATAGGGATCAATCTTGATTAGAGGATTTGGTTTGCTTAGAGTGAATGCATAGTTTACTTTAACTTTAGGACACAAAGAGACATGTTAGTTCTTTGTTACTGCTAGTCACAAATTCTGTTGTTTACATGCAGTGGAAAAACAATGCCTAAAGACTGGCTAGCATGCACTGCTTGTTGACCCTTACCAGCCATTTAGCATTGCAGGTTGAAAACACAAGACATTGAATGTATACATTCAATATTCAGTGTATTCAATAAATACATCCCATGTATTTCAATATCACTCTGGAATAAATAAGCTAAGGAATTATGCTTCTCATTGGCAAAAATGTCTTCTGGACTGTATACAGGATGACAAGCTACTGTATGAAAAGGAACATTCAGTCCTCCAAAATGAAAACAGATCCATTTCACCATATAGATACTTGTTATCTATATCACATCCAAGCTGGATGCAGCTCTGGGCAGCCTGGTCTAGCAGTTGGTGACCCTGACCACATCAGGGGGGTTAAAACTAGATGATCTTTGAGGTCCTTTTCAACCCAGGCCATTCTATGATTATATGATTCTACAGTCAGTGAAAAGCTGGAGCATGCATCCTGTAGTAGACTTACAACCAAAACAGAATGCATAAGACTAGTTATGGATTATGTAAGAAAAAGACATGGACGTTCTTGATGTTTAATTTCCTTTCTTCTTTTTTCCTTAAACTCAGCTCATTAAAGTATTATATATTGCCTAGTTTTAGAGACCAATCCTAAAAATGATAAGACAGGATTATAATAAAACAGACCAAGCTTTACTTTTTACACTCATTTCATGTCTTTGCAATGAGCATCATGGTCTAGAGGAATGTGGCTTTATTCCAGGTCCATCTCCGAGCTCTTGCTCTACTAACATGGTCAGCTGCAGTCAGTCATTCCTTTCACCTTTGCGTCTGTGCTTATGGATATACTTTGACTACTCTTGGTCTTCTCAGACAGGATCTTGCTTTGGGCAGCAATTTCCAACTGCTTCTGTTCTCACTATGCAGAGACTCCTGCATTTAAAAGCAAGTGAATACTAATTTGCATGCCTGGGACTGATCCCTGAAATTAAACCATATGTTTAACAGCTGCCATCAGCTGCTTTCAGCAAAGCAGTGGAAGTAGATTAGACAAGGCCTGGGGAAGGAGAAACTGCTCAATAGGGAAAGAAGGAGCCTCATCAAGTGCTCCCAGGTCCTGTATTTATTGCTTTGTGGGACAGGCACTTCTAAAAGCATGACTGCCAGCTCAGAGCATGCACTTGGGACAATGCAGTCCTCTTGAGCAGCTATACGTGTCTTTGAGCCTGGAAAGTCCTGCTCCATAGGGCTAGGTGTGTGGGTTGACAGTAGTGGCAGGTTGTGTTTCCCAGCAAGAAGAGCTGATGAGGCTGTGATGGAAATTTCCAGCCTGGGGAGGCAGACAGTGCAGGCCACAGCTTCAGAACACAGGCTCACACACCAGTCACTGCATCTTGGCAAGTCATTCAGGTGGGCAGTGCCCCATGGCAGTCCATCTGCATTTTTGTAGTACCTGGAAAATGTGTGGCAATTCAGGTTATCTTGGCTTACATTCAGAGAGCTCTATTAAAGCAACACATTCATCAGAAGTGCTATTTTTTACTCATTACATGCTGAGTGACCTTTAATAAATCAGAACTAAACAAAATCCTAATAGGTCAATGCGCGTATTTCCTCCCCTTTGTGTCTCCCAGCACAAAGAGCTGATGAGGTTGTGATGGGAATTTCCAGTCTGGGGAGCAGACAGTGCAGGCCACAGCTTCAGAACACAGGCTTCAGAAGACTTATCACACTGATAAGCGTTCACCTCCCTTCCCTTTGCTGCAGGTCAGCAGCACATCTGTAAGTGGTTCCTGACTCTGATGGCTTCAGTGCCATGAGGATTGCCCTGCTCCACTAGCCACAAGGCAAACAGACAAAAGGAAAGAACAGTCCTCTGGACTTCCATTACTTTATGCATTTGTTTATATGCTATATAAATAGAAGTTTACATAAGTTTACATATAAAAACACAAACTCATTTTATGTACGTATACACATACGGATGTGTGACAGTGTGTATGTATGTGCGCACGCATACATATAAATATATATGAATACCTGCACAGCACATGAACTAGATGTCCAAATTGAAAGTATTTGGATTGAGAGAGCTTGTGCTTGGAGTTGAGTTAGATGAGGATTTACATTTAGTGGCAGCTCTGATCTACCCTTTGCTGTAGGAATGAGAACAGTGCTTGGCTAGAATGACGAGAGTTAACTAAGCTTACTGCTCCTCTGAGAAAAGCTCAAGCCAAAGAAAGTCAAAAGGGGGGTGGAAGGACAGAGAAGAAGATATATGAATGATTAAAGTATCTGAAAGGAAATCAGTAATTTTGAAATGCCAGAGCTGGAAGCAATTAGTGGCTGGCTGGCAACTCACAAGAATCAATAAAAGAAGGATGCAATTTCTAATAATTCAAAAGTAAAATCTGCTGATAAGTTAAGAAGGAACTATAAGGGAAAAAAGAGGTGAATAGGAAACCAAATCTGTTAACAATTATTGTCAGTGCCAACACTGCTTTGGAAGAGTCACGTTTGTTCTACCACCTCCACCCGGCCAATTATATCAATATGTACGCACCAGGCACTCCTGTCAGGAGCACCCACCAGTCCCACTCGCACTAAAAAGCTGCTGGCATTTGTTCTTATTTTAATTTATCACTCAGCTGTTTCGAATCACATAAAGCTAAAACTTGGCTTACAAGTTGTCAGTTCCAATGCTAATCTTTTGTGCTTACTGCATATGTGTGTGTGTGTGATATGTATATTTTCTGAACTGTAAAACTGCCATGGAAATTTCCCAGACTGGGTATGATTTCTCCTCTCTGTCCCCTCACAGTGGAGACTGGTCACGTAAAATGTATTGACATATGTTTACTCCCCAAACAGGAGCCTGCCAGCTGATGCAGTCTAGCCAGATCTAGTTCACCATCCCTTTGCACAAGCTAAATAAACTAACCTGGAGTAGTAGCTCAGATTGTGTAGGGTCATCCTATGCAAAGTGATGATTTTTTCTTTACCTTGGTGATAAACAATATAGCTGCATGTTAAACTGCCTTTGTTTTCCACTTTCTGACCTTCTCAGTTGTTCTTTGCCTACTAACCATTTCTGCTGGGGCCATTTCTGGCACTACAAATCTCTGAGAAGCAATCAAATAGCCAGTGCTGGAAAACACTCTGTCACAGGCAGTTTCCTTCATTCCATCACAAACTCAGAATCACCTTTTTTATCTCCCTTCCCCAAATTACACAAATCTGGAAGAGAGACAAGCAACAGGTATGGAACAGTGGAGTCTGGCTCATTACTCAGAACTGGGCACTCCTGTTTGAGGTGCTTGGTTAGTGGATACAATTTTTCTGGCTATAGCTATGCAAAGGCAATGGGCACAAATCTTACAACACTCAGACTGGCATATAAGTTATTTTAGGGCAGTTTGTAAACCTCCTTTTTTTCAATTTCAAGACTACTATATATTTCAGAGAGATTTCTGTACTTCCCAGACTTACGTATTACCAATAAAAATGTATAAATGGTAAATTTCTTGTACTTTCTTCAGAATAGGGCAGAAGCAAGATATATAATGGCTTGTGCTGGTATAAATACTGTATTACAAAAATCACTTGTGTCTCCCATGCTTCAGAGACCTTTTGCTGGTTTTGGCCCCAGTTCTGCAGTGCTCTCTGTATGGGCAAGAAGTTCTTCCTCGTGGACTAACTGAATTGAAACTGTATTTGGACCATGCAGTTGAAAGCACTTGGCTGCTTCTGAATACTGATGTGTTGACTTTCATTTGCATCTAATGTAATTATAACTTGCATCATAAGTAATGTACCGGGAATTTTTTTTATCCTGTTCACTCTAAGACATAAATGTGTCTCACTGGGATTCCATAGCCTATGACAGAGTTAGGGATGAACCTTGACCCTTTGCGTTCTTTCTTCCAGTGCTATACTCTGAATTGTTTTCATCCAGCCTAGTGTAAAGCTATCTATCCCTTCATTTTTCCATTCTGTTACCCAGTGTGGGATCATTTTCCTGAAGAGATTCTGAGGAATAGTGGTTGCACCTTGCAAGCATCCAGTTCATTTTACCATGTGAAGAGAAGGCTCAGGGGATACCTCACTGTAGCCTTCCAGTACTTAAAGGGAGCTTATAAGCAGGAGGGAAAATAACTTTTTACACAAGTGGATAATGATAGGAAAAAAGGGAACGGTTTTAAGTGAAAAGAGGTGAGATTTAGATTAGATGTTCAGGAAGTTTGGGGTTTTTTTGTGAGGGTGGTGAGGTGATGGCACAGAAAGGTTGCGTATGCTCATCCCTGGAGGTGTTCAAGGCTAGGTTGGGTGGAACCTTGGACAATTTGACCTAGCGCCTGATATGGTGGTTGGCAACCCTGCCCACAGCAGGGATGTTGGAACTAGATGATCTTTGAGGTCCCTTCCATCCCAAGCCATTCTATGATTCTTTGATTCTATGATTCTATGATTCCATGATTCTATGATTCTATGATTCTTTGATTCTGCGATTGTATGAATCCATGTTGCTTTTGTCTGAATGGTGGCACCTTATTCCCACAGGCAGTTCCTGCAGGGTAAAGCTGACTGCCTAATTCATGCCATACGAGGGAACAACATTTTTCTGTGATGAGCTCTTGCTCATAAGATTTTATGCATACAGGCTCCCAGCCAGAACAGCACCAATTTTCACTGCACTTAGGGGAAGTTTGCTGGAGACTGCAAAGTTGTAGTGTTCTCCTACCTGCCTATAGGCTGGAGCACATTAAGGGGAGGAAATACACATATTGACCTATAAGGATTTTGTTTAGTTCTGATTTATTAAAGGTCACTCAGCATGAAACGATTAAAAAATAGCTCATGTCTGATAAGTGTATTTGTATTTTTGGAGAGACTTTACCGCAGCTGAATAGACATAATGTCTTTGGATTTCAGGAATGCATTTAGCATTGTACCACACATCAGTGCAATCTCAGAAAGTCAGAAAGCATTAGAGGGATAGTGAGGGAGAAGCTGTCAAAGAGAACAGTTCAGCAGTGGGTCGACCAAGAACCCATGAATACAAGCAAAAGTGTGAGATATTCACACACTTTAAACTATGCAAACATCCCAAACCCACCAAGAACCTTTTCAAGACCTGGAAAAGAAGTTTTGCAGAGTTGGACCCAGCAGATATTTCTTGCAGAGATGTTTCTGTAAAAGGATAAAAGTGTGAGGCGCTGCCCAGCTTCCCAGGAAAGTCTCTTGTGTCACCAAAGTGTGTTGGAGTGCTGGGGGGCTACAGAGCCTACTAGCTTCACCACCAGGCTCTCCTGGCAATGCTGAGGAGCTATGAGACTCAGTGGAGTGGTTTCTCTCTCCCATGCCTCAGAGGGGAAGTATTATTGTCAGGCACTGCCTGGTCAAAGCTCTGCTCCTGGGATAACATAAGCACATACTGTCCTTATTTGGGCTGGATTGCAGGGTTACGAGCCAGTCCACGCATTTTTTTCCCTTTTAACAAGTCCATTTTGGTGAGACACTTTTTTCCCTGTAAAGAACCCCCCCCCCCCCCTAAATATTTTTAGAGTTGATTAAATTATTTGTTATAAACAGAACGCCCAATGAAAGCTGGGCTTTTTCTGAATGTAAGTCATTCACAGTCTCGTTTCAGTGGATGTGTTTGTTTATTCATAAATTCTAAAATAATAGTTTATGCAAAGAAACTTCAGTCTCTGGGTTATTCCACAGCTGCTTCTTCATTAGTGTCTGCTTTTCTGGTGCAAGGTTGTCTGTCTAAGCTAAGAACCACATCTTTCCTAGAAAGAGCAATAAAGGACTTTCAACAGGTGAGTAAAGCTAAAACAATCTGAAGGTATAGTTCAAATTGAACTGTTACTTGTGCGAAACGCGTGTTAGCTTTTGGCTTCAGATATTTCTGTGAATACGGATGCAGACAATGAAAGCGTTGCAAACACACAGCAGTACCATTCAACAAATAACATCAGGAAAAAACTCTGTACATCCAGACATTAAAATATTTGGTTGTACACTCTGCAATGGACCTGGAAATGCAAGGATTCTACAGAGCAAGGGAGCTGAAGTCCTTCACAGTACATGAACTCTACTCTAAGTATTCTTCTCTGGGCTGAAGTTTTCTAGATCACCAGAGCATGGCCTTTGCTTCTATCTGGACATAGATAGCTTAGAACAGTTTTGCATTTGCTGATGGCACTGCTTAATAAACTGTCTGTTCTTTCATCAGCAAGAGCTGAGTGACCTGATCAGATCATCTCTTTCCCCCTGCTCTTAGCATATGCCAATCAGACTATACTCTGAATGCAGAAGAGATGGGAATACTTTCTATAGTTGCCTGAGGTGATTACATCCCTGTGGTTGAAACAATGACCAGCAGGAGGCTGGGCTGTGTTCACTATCCTCCAGAGACTGAGATGGATCAGTCTTGCAGCGCCAGTTCTTCCTCGTGTCATGGTAGGTCTTCAACCACAACCATGTTGTAACTATAGGGCTGTCACTACAAACTGGTGGGTATCATAAGCAATTAGGGTAGGATTCAGGTTCTGAACATCTAGGGCTGACAGACCTAGACTTATCTGCTGGACTATGGTGAGACTTGGAAGCTAAGATGACACTCATCAATAGGGGAAAAGGATAACAGGTTGACAAATGTAGAATGTTCTTTTTCAGGCTGACATTTTTCCTAACATCTTTTCTCGTACCACTGTTAAGCATCTTTTTGTTAGAAGCCACGGAGTAAAGCAGACTTGTAGTGTTTCTACTTACGTTTGCATTTAATCATGTATCAGATACAAATGTCATGTACCACGTCAGATGGTGTTTCATCCTTCCAAAAATATATGGTCTGACTTCTCTAAATCAAGGAGATAGATAATATTTACCATTTTATATCTCACTTTAACAAGTACCAGTAACAGTCAGGTCTTCTGCACTCCCTAAGCTATATCATCTGTGTATGTCATAAATGGGCAGATGCCAGAACAAAGATGGGTGTACAAGTCAAATTACTTGACATCTCCACAGCCTCTGACATGCTTATCTTATGACATATTTGCAGGTTTGAAATTCTGCTGAACCTACTGCTACACCACATAAATCTGCAGCACTGCAAGAAATATCATTATTACAGCACAAGGATCTTGCTTAATACATCTAGAAATTTGTGTTTGACTGCTCTAAGGAAAGGTTTTGGATGTTTTCCAGGCGACCTGTGTACATGCATATAAATGTACATGTCTCTTTAAAGAGTAGTTTAGACTGTGAAACTGACCAGAGAATCTGTGAAAACGTTAAATTTATTAAGAGAAGGTTGACTGCTCTCTTTAGCTATGTGAAACTTTTATGGATGATTCCTCAAATCTGGATGCTGGTTGGATTCCAGATCTTATATGTAGCTATGTACGGTTATAATAATGCTGCCACAGGCTTTGCTGTAGGAGATATCAGGGGGGTTGCTTATGATTGCACACATATGTGTCAAATCTACATTAATCTGGAAGGCCACTTTCAGGTCCAAATTCTGAACCAGGTCTGGTTTAAAGCCATATTAGCTATAAAAATGTAACTTCATGGGTTCAAGGCAAAATGCAGCAGGATGGGAGATTTCTAGACCTTGTGTCATATGCACTTGATGCTTATGCCTTTTCAGTAAATTCAAATGCACTGAAGTGCATAAAATCTCTTCAGTTTGAAGGGTTTTTTTGTAGCAGTCTGACCTCAGTAGTCCCAGAGCATACCCCTCTGAAAACAATGTGGATAAATCTCCTTTTAGATACAACCAATGTGCAACACTTCGGAACAAAGCAATGTGCCAGTCTTGGTTAAGATCAAGAGAATGTCCTATAGACCTGCACATTCAGGTGAGTGTAGTTAAAAGACAGACCAGAAGTACCTCTGCTAGGGTAGTATTTGTCAAAGATTTGGATGCATAGACTCATGTAGGAATTTTGATAACTACAAAAGTTAAGAACTATTTTAAATACATTTTACAGAACAAATATTTTGTAATTTGCACTCTATAAATGAACATCTGAGTGACTGATAAACTCTTATAGTGCTTGAATCAGATCTGTACATTTATAACTGATACTTCTGAATGCAAACTGAGATCCAATAATAAAAGCACAATTCTTGGTCATGAAGAACTTTGTTTTATTTCAGGATTAAAAGGAATTCTCTTAGTCTGTATTATAACTAATACATTCTGTGCATTTCTTATATCTCACTATCTACCTGTCTTCATAAAACTGTGACATGTTTTCAGTAATTTCTTGAAGAAGCGTTTGAAAGTGATTAAGTCACAGAGTAGAATTTTGAAACCTTTTAGAAATTCAAGGTAATGAAATGATGCAGTGATTCATTATGAAAGCTTCTGGAATAATGGACAGTGATTATTTGATTAGCTGGAGAAGAATAGAAAGTGTGGGAAAATAATTGTTCAAATTGCTTGAAAATAAAATATAAAAGTAAACAGAATAAAAAAAATCTGAATTTAGTTTTTGTTTCATTTTCTTTTCCAGTAAGAAAATATAGGAAATCTCTTTGCTGCCAGTAAAAAAGGAGGGTCCGTGATTCTTGTTCTAGTTATGCCAGATCCTTCTGATGAAGTTGCAATGTTCAATATAGTAAGGACAAGTAGCAAGACTGCTTCTGCCCCATGTTAATGGAAAAAACATCCAAATTCGAGACTCATACTATTTTGTTGCCTTTCAGCATAACTTATACTAAAGAAAAGGTCCACTCATTGCTCCTAATGAATCTCAAACAGCTCCTCTTTGTCCCAATTTGAAGTATATTTTGCACACTTGATCTGAGTGCTGGACACAGATTTATGATGAACTCAATACTCTGCAGGAAAGAATCTTAGTGAATTAGGATCACGTAATGTAAGTCTTAGGTAGCATCTTCACCAGGCTTTTCAAATAAATTGAGAAGACAAGCAAAGTCTAAAAGGGAAGATTTGAACTAATATTTTTTTTAATGAAATCACTAAATATATGGTATGTCTGGAGCTTTTTGACTTTATGACTAATGTGTGTTCTGTGTGTTTTTCATGATAAGGTCAAACAACAGCTGAAACACAACTGGAAAACAACTACCTTGACAGGTCTCATGCAGCAAAGGACCTCAGGCTATAGTAGAGTGTAGGCTCCTTGAGAGTTATTGCTCTCAGATGTGACAATCCAGTGCTGTACTGACATATGAACAGTGATCAGCCTCACTGGATTACCTTTATCAAGTTTACTGCCAGACTGAATACTCTTTCTGCTTCTCTCAGCTTTGTCCAAGGACTCTGTGGAACTGCTAGTGGTGCAATGCTTTGAGACAGATGTGAATCACCCAGAAACTGTGCATCTGGAGAATGAAGGAGGTCTGGAAAACAGGACAGGAAAGGAAGGCTGAAGGAGAAGGAGTTAATCTGAAGTAAGAAAACTTGAGACTAGAATATGACAGCAAGTATCAAAGATTAAATAAAGACTGCTGTAAGCCAGGAGGGAATAATTCATTCTTTTTGTCTGTAATGGTCAGGACGAGAAGCAATGGGCTTAAACTACCACAAGGTTTTGGTTAGAGAAAGGAACATGTTTCTGTCAATAAGGCAATGAAGTCCTGTACTGGATTACTTGGGGAGGCTGCAGAATATATCTTACTGTGAGAATTTTAAGGATATGCCAAACCAACATCCATCAGAATAACAAAGATATGTATTTCTTCATGAGTTGTAGCTTTGGGCTCAGCTACATCCCCTTTGGAAGTCCTTTTGAGGCTTACAGTCTACCTTAGAGGGTAGAGACACCAGAGTGCCTACATGTTCACGTGGGCCTTCCATCTCCCTCCTGTGGGAGCTGCAACACGGGGCAGAGAGCACTTCACTATGCGTTGCATAGGCCATGTAGATCAGGCCAGCCTTGGTATCTCTAGCCCTTCTCCCAAACCTATTCCTTAGGAGTGCTGCAGAGGAAAATAAGTACAGTATTCTTTCAGGAGTAGAGAGCCTTAGGGCTGAATGCCAAAAAGACCAAAGAGTTGCTCTGTGCAGTGCATGGAGAAGTGTCCTGGTGGACTAGATGATCTTGTAGGTCGTTTCCAACCTTGTAATTCTATGATTCTATTCCCAGTGGTATGGCCCCAGCATGTAAGAAGGTGCACATCTGCCAACACACCTCCCAGCCCTTGTGAGAGGCTGCAGGATGAAATTTTGCCTTCTTCCTGCTGCGGAGGGAGTTTGGGCTCCCTCTTATTGGAAGTACTATCTAAATGCTGTCCAAGCCGTCAGATTAGTTTTACCCACAATGACCGTGATCAATTTGGAGATGGATTCTACAAAGTGTTTTAAACATACAGCACCACATAAAACCTCTGAAAGTGCCTTTCTCTTGTATCACATTCTTTTAGTAAATAAACTTGTATCACTTCTCATGTAGACAAAAATAAAACTTGAAAAATGTTTCCCACATTCCCTTTCCATCCTTGAACTGAGTACACCACAGGCTTAGGGTCTGCTTTTTGTGCCTGTTGTTTCTTGTCTGCCCAGGCAGCCAGCACCGCCTAACCTTGGGGATTTGTAGCCAAGCAGCTTAGATGTCTAAATAATGTGTGGATCAGTGTGCTGGGTCTTTCATGTGAAGTATATGTTCTAGGCAACAGTAGCAGTCTAACACAGGGATTCAGGAATTCTGGGTTCGCTCATGTCTGCTGCTTTGCTTGTTGCCTTTATGTGATTGTGTGGGATTTTCTTTGGCAGGGAATGCTGTGTTAGAGATGATGTATTACCGATGATGCAACTTCTTTAATCGTTTGAAAAAAATCCCTGAAATTCTTTCCCTTATCTAGTATAATGTACAGTACATTTTGGAGAGGAGCTCCTGGAAGAGGAGCTGGGAGCATTTGCAGCTGGGTGAAGCACATTTCGGAGGGCAAGCAGTCTCAGCATGGGCACAACTCCCCTGACTGCACAAAGCCACCTAAAAGGAGCCCCCGAATTTTGGCCTCAGGTCAAGATGTCACTTAAATGCATACCTCAGTGCAACAAAATCCTTGGATTCTGTCCCAAATCTGGATGGAACAGTCATGTAATGCTAAAAATGCGGCCATTAATATCCAGAAAGTTTATCTGGGAAGAATGTCCAGTCCTTCCATACGTCTACATATTTCACTGTGACACATTCCCTGGACCTGATCTTTTTCTCACTTCACAAGTTGTAACTCTTAAAACTTTATTCTTTTCTCCCAGTGTTTTTCACAAAGCAGCAAATTCCTATGGATACTTTTTAACTTGTTTTCCATTCTGACAACATGATTTATGCCAGTATTTCTGGGTGAAATATGTTGTTGGAAGCAAGTCCCAGCCTATACTGCAAACAAGTGGCACTAGCACAGAAGGAAAATAAAAGTGAGGTTAAACACAATTGGTGGTGATGTTCATAATGCTTCTGCAAAGACAAGGCATGACTGTCATCAGGATAGCTGAGTATCTGAAGTTATAGAATGTTCATTAAAAGAACACTGTTTAAACTTGGCAATGCTTACTGCAAATAGTGGATATAATACAGCAGCAAAGGTTATACAGAATCATCTTTTTCAAGTTCAGGAAGAGTTAAGATGACAAAATCTTCATATCTTTTTAATATTGGACGCTCTCTGTTCTCTATGATAAATATATTAAATCAGATACTAAATCAGATCAGATAGAAATTTTTTAATTTATATTGTTGACTCCTTGAAAGTTAGATACTTAAGAGAATGCAAGGGTAGAATAATAGGAAAAAAACCCCAACAAACTCTTGAAGCCTAAATATGAACACATGCAAGATTTCTGCTGACTTGAGGTCGGTCGGTCAAAGTCAGCCTTAATATAAAGAAGCACAGTGGGAAAAAGAGCATGTGTTTGTGAGTACATAATCTCATCCCCAACATTTTTTCATTTGAGAAATATAAAACTGAAAAGAATGACAGCTTCTTGACAACAGATTCATCAGATCACATTTACAGTGCTATCAATGAAAAAGGGGAGTAAGAATTTTAATACATAACAGAAAGGACAAGGCAGGTACTGAAATCTGTTTAGCGTACCTATCAGGAGTAAGTATACTAGTTGGCTTAGATTAAATGCACAGATCAAGAAAAATGAGCCCTGACAGCTTTAACCATGAACACAAAAGGCCCTTTCATCATAACAGAAAATATTTAAAATACTTAAATGCGATAAGGCAGTCTAACATCTTGATTTGTAAGTTTGGCCATAAAGCTGCAGCTTGCCCCTGGATGTACAAAGAGTGTGAACATGCTAGCATGTGTGGGAACAAGAAGAGGTAAAGTCTTGGTGCTACAGGAGAGAAATACAGTAGGTAAACCCAGCAAAGGAGTTTGAGGATCAGCCCCTGAGTTTCATTTTGCACTTAAAGCACAAATCTTCCCAGTGCACTTTGCAGAAGAACCACCTTGGTTTTGTAATGGGTTATTGGATGTGGGTCAATGAAAGACCAAACATCCAAAAATGGCTGAGAACAAAGGCTACATTTCTGCAGATCCATTCTCCTCCGGTTCAGTTTCATTACCTGACCCAAAGGCTTCAGTATCTCTGTAGATCCTTCTGTCTTCATATTCATGTCTGTCTTCACCCCTTCCCTGAAGGGCAGAGTCAGACCCAGGACTGATTTGGGGTCTCGGCTGCTCAGAGATACTGAAGGGTGGTCTGGACAACCTGAGTCTGGGAAGCAGCAGAACTCACAGTTAAAAGAAAACTGTCTGCAATGGCTTTGGAGTTGCTCAGAGAAGCTGTAGAAAAGTGAAACTCCAAACAAACTGGATCAAAATCCCAGACTTTAGTGCTTTCTCCTCTAGTCAAGCTGTACATACAAGATGTAGCTTACTGCACAGGTAAAGCAACCTCTGCAGGGTTGGTATCTCATGCAAATGCCATATTTGGAACATCAGTCATAGACTGAAACACTTCTGTGCACCTACCAGCACATCTGCATTGGATAAGGCTCTGTGATTTGTGACATCTCTACAAAATGTTCTTATGATTAGAAAAAGTAAAAAATTAGTAACAACTTAATTCACATAAGAATATGGAGGATGGCATTGCTGACTTAACCCAAAGTCTTTCCACAGTAAAATGACAAAGCATTTTGCAATATTTAATTGTTCCTATTGTTCTGTCTTCTGAATTCTTTTTCTTTTCTTCTTTTTCTTAAATAATTCAAGCTCCTGTAATGTTTTACTGTGATTGATAATCAATACAACATGACATTTTCAATGAGGAGTAAGCATTTCCCATCTGGTGGAAGGAGAGAAAATACACTGTTTGACTAAAATGTATCTTGTAGTCACTCTCACAGACGTGTATGCAGTAAAACAGGAGAAAACACTTCCTAATGGAAATAAGAGCAGGATTCTGGATAGAAGTGATTTCCAATGCACACACCTCCAGCAAGCATGGTCTTGATTTGTAAAATATAGACCACATTTATTAATATTGCCAAATGCAATAAATTGTGAGGGACTTCATGTCGATTTGTTAAGTGTAACATATTTTAAATAGCATTTAATGATATTTTTATTTATGAAAGGCTGAATGAAATGGAGATCTAGTTCTCCTTTTGGCTGTGGCAGTCACAGTGAGAGTCAGAGGCATGCATACAAATCAAGAGCAAAGAAACCACTGATGGGTTGCTTTCCTGCCTGAAGATGTGAATCTGTTCATGCTTATAAGAGTCAAATTAAAGTAACAGCACACTGAAGTCTGACCACAAGCATAGCTGCACCATGAGGATATTTTCTTTTTACATGGGTCGATAGTGACAGGACAAGGGAAAATGGTATTAAACTAAAAAAGGGGAGATTAAGATTAGATGTCAGGTGCGAGTTTTTCACTGAGAGAGTAGTAAGGTGCTGGAACACATTGCTCAGAGATGCTGTGGATGACCCATCCCTGGATATGTTCAAGGCCAGGTCGGATGGGGTGCTGAGGTGCTGGGCAACCTGGATCAAGTTCTAACCTGCAGCAGGGGTTGGAACATGGTATTCCTTGAGATCCTTTACAACCCAAGCCATTCTGCAACTCTATGATTTTTGTGTTACAGTTCAGAAATGATCCTGTGAGATGTGGGAGGGCTTACTGGAATTGGAGCTAGAAATTCATCAGGCTGAGACAGACTGGGCAGCAACAAAGCAGGTGAAAAGAATGAACAGATTTGGGTTCCAGGTGAGAAGAACGAAAAGGGTTTTTTTTGGTGGTGGTGTTGATTTTCATTTGGGTTTGGGTTTTTTGGTGTGGTTTTTATTTTATTTTTTTCCTTTCTCTTTTGGTTTGGTTTGGGTTTTTTTGGAGAGCTTTGAGGACACAGTCAGGAGAACTGGAGACCTACTCTGCAGCTGTCAATTTACTGAACTCCCATCTACACACTCCAACAGATGCAGGTTGAGTGTTTTGGGATAAATCTGCCTGGTTCTCATACTGAATGAGGAGGAAATTTTTTCAATATCTGAATGAATGTTTGAATACCTCATTCCCAATGATGGGAATCTTTGCAGCTGATGATAGATAAGAGATCAGCTTTACTTCTGTATTACGTGGCGTTGGAGACCACATCTCGAAGACATTTCCAAATTTCCAAACGGTGTTGGCCATGGCAGATTTCTGCTAAGGGAGTCATTAGAAATGACCCTTCAGCTTGATGATAAAACTACAAAGTTACAGTCACATCCTGGAAGGATGGAACCATGCTCATCATTCTTATTTGAACACAGCTGCAGCTTGCATCCATAATTCAAATTAAATGCTATTTGGGAGGGTGTTTGGAAACCCAATTAGTGTTCCAGCTTTAATACATATTGTTTCCAGATTGGTAAAGACTTTTGTTTTCAAGTTTTAACAGTTTAGGGTAATTTGGAGAAAAATATCAAAGTGTAGAATTACATCTCTTAAAATGTCTGAATAGCACAGGTAACAGCAGTCACACATCCTTGGGTAAGCCTAGCTTTACAAGTTCCACTTTTTAATGCTCTTTTCACTGTTCAATCATTGCCCACGGTTTCCCCAAGGGCCTGAGGGTGCACCTGTGCACAATGCCAATGAACTGGAACACAGGGGGCTGGCTCATGAGCCACTGATCAAGACCTGCGCTATCATGTCCAGTGTTCATATACACCTCTTGCCCCATGGGAAGCAAGAAGATGGAAGACTGGATGTTTCCTGCACAGGTCATCTATTCTTGAGTGCAAAGTTTTACAGTATCTGTCCCAAAGTAATATCACAGCTCGGATCTCTGAGAACAGGATAAATGAGTGTGAATGCAGATAGTGAGAATGAATTCATTTACAGAAAGTAAACTGGGTGAAAGGTACAGAAAATCTGGTAGCAGCTGTCGCATCTATGTCAGTAATGCAGGGGCATTGATGAGGAGCTGGAAGAAGGCCCTGTCCCATCTGTGGGGACTGCATGGCATGTGGCCTCATTGCCCCACACACTGCAGGTGCCATTAAGAAAAGTAGCAAGGGGGCTCTTCTCACTTTCTGTGCAGAGCTCTAGGTAGAGATTTCCAGATGGTTCAGAAAGAGATCCTGGTGATGGTCTCCCAGAAGTCAAATCCACCATGTGTCAGTTGAGAATAACATCTCCTGACAAGGCAGAAACCAGTAAACAGACATGTGAAGAAGAAAAGCTATTATGGAATATTATGTATTCCAAAACAAACAATAAACAGAGGTCTTTACAGCAGCCAGAAGGAAGAAATGAATAATAGCAGATTCCCTTTTTTATTGTGCTCTGTGTCTGTTTATTCGGACAAGATGGAAAAAGACAGAAATATTAAAGGAAGCCAGTTTGGATGAAAATATATCTGCAAATCTGCTTCCTCCAACTAAATTGGAGATGAATTATAATTGCAGAATGTGTATTTTTGTGGTTCATTCCTCATCCCCCTAGAAAATAATTTAGAAAGCAAACGTGTTGTAATTTGTAAAGAACAGGACACTAGTAAGAGATGTTTATAAAAATTTACTGTGTTGTTTTTTTCCACAGCAACCCTAGGCTGCAACAGTCAATGATGTTGTATAAATATTTGTTTGCCTGATTAACATCTTTGTCTGATTTGCAGCCCTATCTGATAGAGGAGGAGAGGGAGTCTCAGCAGGCTCTCCAGTACAGTTTGCCCAAGTTCTGGCAGGCACTCCTCACTAACAGATTTTCACCACTGGTCAGTGTTCACTGACTGAATCCTTAAGAAAATACTGTTTTTGGAGTGAACTTGTGCAAGAAAGCATGGAGAAGCTTGGGCAGGGCTAAGGAGCCATGGGGTGTGGACAGAGGCCTTCATGGCACTACATTCCTTACGTTGAGTGTGCAGCTTCCTATTTCTGCTATAGCTCTGGATGACTGGGCCTTCAAATAGAAGAGGACAGGACACAGCCCGGCATGCAGAGAACTCTGCAAGAACTTGCATAAGGAGGTATGTGTGCACATGCACAGCAACACTTCCTCTCATATCTGCGCAAAGAGAAACCCTGTTGCACCACAGCTTAGAAGGACCTTTAAAAGGATCAAATAAAATGACTAAAACACATTCACATGAAGTGGCTTTGTGATGAGAAAGAACTGGAAAGGATCTTGCAGGGTTACTAAACTGAGTCTCCTCAAGGTCTTGGAATCTACTAGTTATAATTTCTTAGTTTACCAAGTTAAGTTTTAACAGGACACATGATCCTGTACTAGAAGAGCTTTCTGAAGCTTCTTTTTCCCATTCGTAGACCCACTACCTATGGCTCACAAGTGCTCTCTAGGATTTGTCTAGCTCTGCTGAGGAGTTATTTGAAAGACAGTTACTTTAACATACTTTCTTATTTGACCAGATTATATTACTTCCTGTTCATCGTGCAAGAATCCCCAGTGATTTTGTCTTCTCTACTTTTGTAAAGACAACAGAATTGAGTATTTTAGGCTGGAAATCTTTCCTCTTTTTAGTAATCCCTTTCCACTGCAGAAGGGATGGTTCTGTTTGTTGTACTGGCTGGCAGACATGCCAACTGTAATTTTGCTGCAAGTAAAGCCACATGAAAACCTCCTGTCTCTACAAAGCAACCTTCTCCATGAACTTGCTGACAGGGGAGGTGCTTTGACTCATGAGCAAAAATTGTAACAATTGCCTAAAATGGCTGTGATGCAAGTGGTAAGGAGGGTCAGGAAGGTCAGGAGTACAGGGGGATGCCCAGGGTCTTTTTAGTGTACTCCTTGGAAAGGGTATTCCTGAGAGGTTGCACCCCTTTTTTTACCATCACCCATTCCTATAAATCAGAAAACAAATACTGCTTAAAGAGTACTATCTCCCTAGACTGAGCTTAAACTCTTACACAGAATTCATTAGTTAGCCTTGCTAAAATGACCTGTTAGTAAATATTTCAAGGACTAGATCATAGTGGAAAGAACACCAAAGGAATATTTGAGTTCATAGAAATGCCTAATTTTCCATCACTTTAATGAGTATCTTCTTTATCTCAGAACTTGTGTTATTTATCAAGTAATTCATGACATTATTTACTGGAAAGTAATGGCCCCGTTTACCAGAAAACTAGTTTAATCTGCTACTCATGATTTTCATCCATTATATAAAATTGACCTTTCATTTGTAGCATTGTGTCTTTCATGAAACCTTGCCAGAGGAACAAGAAATCTGTCTGATCAGACAGCTGTGAGGCGTCTGACACTCATACAGGGTGGTGGTATCATCACCATCACATTCGGTGATAAATGAGTCCATTTCACAAAACCACAGAGCTAGTGCTGCTTGCAGGAAGCCAAGAGCACACAAACGAATGAGTGAGCCTCATGTCCTGGCTTAAAGTTCATTTAGGAAACAGTTTGCTATATATCTGAAAAGGATGATTGGGAAACATTCAAGGACAGAATAATAAACTCACACAAATCTGAAGTTGTCTTGGAGGGCCTGAATATGGCTGCAGATTAGGCACTGCTCTGGAGAACCTGGGCTTTTTGGGTGAGTCAGTCTCCTTGGATGAACCCAAGTCAGTGGACCAAATTCTGCACCGCCCTTCTCTGAGTCAAGGGGAAGTAGACCAAGCTGGAAAATCTGCCAAATCAGCATTGTGGTAATTTATATAATAATCTGATTAAGTAAGGCCACTAACACAGTTGCTTACAATGTGACGTGCTTTCAGAAGGCAGGATTTAGCTTCTTTCTCTAATACAATTAAATCCATATCAATGTGTGAAATGGAATTTCTGCATGACGTGACATTAGTCTGAGCTTCTGTCGATAAACTGCCCAGAAACAAAATCACAACAAAAAAAGGAGAACAAACAAATGGCTATACTGCAGAAAGGTTGATCACCCCAGCTGAATTTCTGCAAATGAAGGAGAGTACTGTCCTAGTCTCTGGGAAATCAAAAGCCTGGGTTTGGCAGCAGCTGCAAAAAACCTGCATATTCAAAAAGTTAGAAAACATTATAGTAATGGTCAATAGAGAAGTTTAATATTTTGAAAGATATGAGTGTATAAGAAACAGGATTTAACGTGTCATCTCTCCTATAAGCAGTTGCCATATCTACTCCACTACAACAGCTAACTAACTAACTAACTAACACTAACCTTTTGGACATGAGGAAAAACTTTTTCTCTCAGACAGTGGTCAGGCACTGGAATGGCTGCCCAGAGAGGTGGTGGAGTCGCCATCCCTGGCAGTGTTCAAGAGGCATCTGGATGAGGAGCCACAAGATATGGTTTAGTGCTTGTAGTAGCAATGGTGATGAGAAGACAGTTGGACTAGATGATCTTACAGGTCGTTTCCAACCTTGTGATTCTATGATTTTATGATTCCATTCTATGAAATCTTAACGGACAAGGCAAATACCTGAGTCATTCACAGCCCATGTTATGATGGAGGAAAGATCTCAAAATCAGATTGTGCAGTTCAGAGAGTGCTAATTTAATATCAAGTAGAGACTATTTTGACTGCTTCAACTGGATTTGTTTCAAATAGTTCAGATGTCTCTCTCTGCTCATCTGGTTTGGGCCAATTCTATCTGTGGAGCATAGAGCCCTGGGCTGTGCCCATGTCGCACAGATCCACTCTGCCCTTTGAAGCAAAGTGACGCATCCTGGGCTGGTCTTTGCAGCACCTTTTTGGCTTCTGAAACTACTTCTTCAGTTGATTAACAGTCAGAAAATTCTTAAATAGGCAGGCATCTGTGTAAGAGCTGCAGAGTGAAGTTTTAATAATCCACTCTACCACTAGAGTGGAAAGACTATGTGGTTTGTCCTAGGCTTTGCATGCAGATGTTTGGAAGTCTACTGTACAACTGTTGGAAGTATATTTTGTGCTGTTCGCAAGCACCCAATCCCTTGGGTGCCAGCCGTGGTCTGACTGTGAATACAGCTGGGTTTTACCTTCATGGAATTTCTAGGCCTGCTCCAGAGAGGCTGAGGATGGCATCCAGAGTGGGACAGGGAGTGAGACTACTCAGCACAAACCTCATTGGTGTGCAGATTCAGTCTGACTGAACAGATCCTGACAGAAGACTAAATCATCCTGGGGCATGCACAGAAAGACCCCAAATACATATGCTCAGAGGCACCAAAAAGAAAGCACCACGCAGCCTGGGAGAGATCTCCAACCAATTCACTTTACCCATTCCATTTTCTTTATGACTCTTCTACCTATCATAACTTGAGTTACTCTCTGGTCAGCAAAGACCTAGGAAGCACTGCTGTGCCTCTCCATGGCTCTTTCATGCCATTTGGAGTCCGGACGTGGCCAACATTTCTGTCTACTTTGTGTAGCTGATGGTGAGGGGTCAGCACAGTCCAAACTGAATACACACTCTCAGCAGCAGAACTATTCCAAAAGGCCTTTTCTTGGAGGTACAGTAAGGCAGTTATTACCCACAAAGCCACATTCATCTGGAAGGTGATGGAGAGGTTATGCAGATGCACGGTCACTACTCACTCACATCACATAGTGCAGCAAGCAGCTACTAAGGGCTATAGCCTTACTGAGCCTTAACCAAACTCTTACAGATATTTTTTTTTACAATTTGAAACAGAATCACCCCTGTACATGGTTTGTACATTTCAATGGACTGTTATGAAGACACCTGTTGTCTCAACTACAAAGGCCTTTCAATACTTCTTTCTGGATAAATAATAGTGATGAAATATTTAGACTGGTACCAAGTCATGTTTTTCAGAAATTGAGTGCGTTTTTGTTACAAGTCAAAGTGAATATTTTATTAGACTGTAAGTGCACACCTCAGAACTCAATATTTTAATTTTCATCGGGAAATGAAAAATCGTGATTTTTACAACTGACTAGAGAGATATAGTATGATTACTGCTGTTCAGGGAGCTTTTCTTTAGTGCTGATTTCCTTACTTACATCACTGTAGCTATTTGCTTTGGGGCATTTTCAGACTTTAATTGAACCAGAGACTTCAGTTGGAGAGTTGTGTGGTTTAAAGCACTTGAGACATTATAATAGGTATTTGCACACAATATATGGTACGATGGATTAAAGTTTTGGAGGACTTCTAAATTTTTTGTTTGGTTGACCATGCGAACTGCATGCACAACTATTGGTTATTTGTATTTTGCATTCTATATACTTTAAGAAGACTTAATTAAAATACTTGCATCACCTATTCCAGTTTGTAGTTCTGTGTGCAAATGTAATCCAGTAAAACAGTTCCCGATGAAAGAATAAGTCAAGATGGCATATACATGCTACATGGAATAGGTTTTAAAATACCTTAAGGCCCTAAAAAATATTTGTTTCATTAAATAATTATCCTTCCTGGTTTTGGACTCTTTCATTGGATTCTTAATTCTTTAGTGCCTCTCTATATAGAGACTTCATATTGGCTACAGATATATTAAACAATTTTGCTTTGCCGTGCCATAGTTTTTCCAAATCACTGGGAGATATTTCCTATCATGTGGATGACTGAGTAAATTTAAAGAGATTTTCTGCTGTTTCAAATCTTCCTGGGAAGATGTTTGATCGGTGTGAAAAGCCTGCATGGACTCTACAAGCTATCTCTGGAGACTGAGGTAATCAGGGGCAGTTCAGGCCACCTGGATTAGATTCCTGCTCCAGCTCATCCTCTGAATCATGTGATCCAAACAACCCAAGACCCATAAAATAGAAGACAAACCTAGAAAGGTAAAAGGTAGGTGTATCAGCTCTCTCTCGGCACAACATTTTGTGCAATCCAAACATATTTTCTCTTAAGGTGGTATGTCAACCAAAGGAGCAAACAACAAAAATCAATAAAGCTCGATAAAGATCACAAATTAACCAATCCTAAAGATCAAAGAAAGAAAGATTTCTGAAGACATCTGAGGAGAAATCCAAATCCTCAACACTTTCAGAATTCTGATGAAAGTTTGTATGCAACCACTGGGACAACGTTTGGGTCTACAAGTGGTAAAACCCAGAGAAGGTAGTGTGGATCATATTTCTGAAATACAGAGCTGGGAAACCTTGGACAGAAATTGTGGTTTTTGCCACAGCTGGCAGTGCTGCCAAGCAAGTATATTCAAAGCAAAAGCTGCATCTGAGTGAAAGCAGTGACTACTAGGAAGAGCCAGGACAGATCCGACTACATATGTGCCTGAGCCTTTGGAGATGCCTTCTCTGGAGTTTTCAGTCCAACCAGATGCTCGCTTGAGTACTGCTACTTGAAAGCAATTCACATGAATTCAGCCTGAGAAGCACGCATTATCCCTGGTGCTAGGCAGAATAACACGTTCCTTACAGTCCTCAAGGATATGGATCCAAGTGGAAATTGGCTCGACATCCCCACAGATCACATAATGAATTATATTTTGAAACTGCTCTTAAAAACAAGCAAAACTACTCTGAGGGTGGGAGTACTTACAGACTCATACTTTAATACATTAATTACATTCATTTGTCATCACTTGAACCTAAATACCCTTGGACTTCATTAAAGCTGCCAGAATCCCATTCCCCTCCCACAGCTGAATGTGCAGAAGTAATTTGCTTAAAGGAAAATAAAGTGAGAGACTCCTGGAGTCCCACAAGCCCCCTGCACAGTAGAGGTGGACAGGAGGAGAGACTGCGGTAGGACTTTGATACATGAGATCGCTGCAAAGCTGTGGAAATAGCAGCAGCAGTGACTTCAGGAGAGCAGTCACAGGATCAGTGCCATGAGACCATTGGTGATAAATTCTTGCCAGGCACCATGCATGGGACAGCGGGGTCTTGTAATGCTAAAACGATTGCACAGAGCTCATACAAGAGATTCATCGTCAGCTTTTATTCAAATAATTTACCAGCACTGTATGTCTGTTCTTCCTCTGAGCCCAGAATTTAGAGGGTGGTGCACCTTGCTCTTCACCACTCCAGGAATGTTCCCAGGACAGTTACATTCTCACATCTCCATGCCTGCAGCCCAGCAAACCTGCAGTCCACTACGAGTAAGTCCAATAGCATAACATCAACCAAACGTTCTGAGCAATACTTATGGCGTTAACATTGTCACACAGATGGAACAGGAAGGGCAAAACTCCTGCTCTCCTGTGGATTTTCTGTAGGACTTCAGCATGGATTTGCAGAAGGGACAACTGTTAGGACATGTGCACACTGATGTCTCTTCTGGCCACCCCATCCTGCATTTACTACATGCTGAACGTGCTGTATGCATGGGTCTCAGGCTTACAGAGCGGCACCTTCCCAACACTTTTGCCCCTATCTCTCTTCATTCAGTCAAGTATCCAGCAAAAAGCATCCCATAAATAAATCTGCTCACCATCATGTTGCTCAGCTCATATTTTACTTATGCCATATTCATATTGCATATGTATCATCTTAATTGTTTCATAATGTTGTAAAAATTGGCCAGTACAATCAGCAATGCTGGATTGCATTAAGCATAGTCTTTTCTGAAATGTACTGAAATATTAGTTCCATATGATAAAATCCATAAAATACAATCTAGATGCCAATGAGATTAGGAAAACGGGCTCTTTTCCACTTACCTAAATACTGGAAAGATACACAAGTTATTAGCTTTATATCAAACGAATAATCCCTTGAGACTCTGGTGAAGGATTTAGGAAGTGGGTAAAAACGAGTAAGTAGTATATAAAGAGACACAGCCTCACCTCCCACCCGCACATGCTGCTGATTAAACACACAGACTCTCTAAAGAGCACTAGAAATGTTCTTAGGTCAGGGCAAAGAAAGACCCCATGACATGCACTAGGTGGTTAACATTGGGACCATTCATCACAGCCCATTCAAAGTCTGCTCTGGCACTCCCAGTCCTGGGTGCTCCCAGTTTCAGGAGTTGCTCAGTTACACCATTCTGCCTTATATCTTAAATATTCACTGAGAAGAGTGGCAGGAAGCAATGCGTACGGGAAAGGTGGTGAGAAAAAATACCTTATTCCTGAAGCTTCTGGTCTTGACGACACAAAATGTACCTGGTGAGAACAGGGCTGTAAATGCAGGCAATGTGTGACACTCATATTGCACCCAGTCATCCCACACAGACAGGGGAAGAACAGGTTGATTGCTCCCACACACACAGACCAAGCAGCAGCTCTGACTTGAAAGCATTTATCAGGGTGTGAGTTGCAGTGGCAAAGTGCCATGATCACTTGTGCGTTCCTGCACCTCCCAGAATGGCATAGCAAACCCTACCAGCCAGAGTTCCTCATTTCTCTCCATCCTGGGCAAGCACTTAGCCAGTCAATACACAGGAAGACGGAAAGATTAATAATTGGGGACTTCTTTTTTTTTTTTTAATGAGTTATGACTACTAAGTATTTCAGCTCTGGAACCTGAGGAACTTTCTGCATATCCCTTCTGAAGGTTGCCAAAACCAGTATTTCTCTAAAAGTTGTCTAAGCTGGCTTGGTCAGCAGAATTTTACTATTGTTTTTTTGGAAAAAAAAAAAAAAAAAAAAAAAGATATTAATAGGTATGGATTTTTAAAAACAAAATAGTACAAGCAGCTTCCTTCAAGGGAAGCAGAGGGACTTTGAGAAAAGTCAGCTGGTGAACAAAAGTTTTAAAAGGGAAGGCAGAGGAAGAGTTCGGCTATTGGGAACAGAGGTTTGTTGAGAAATGTACATTTCAGGAAACATTGCTTTTTTTAAAGAAGATTTTTCACTTCATTCAAAATAGATGATGCAGAAGAGAAATTGATTCCAGCCCCATCTCTCCAAGCTCTCTTGGCTGTCCTGCAGTGTCAGCAGTGAAAAGCTATTTTTGTCCTCAGTCTACAGAAATGACTCAGTGCATTCAAGGAATAGCTCTGATGTGGAAGCCTGGGCTGGTTTTACATGGTTGCCTCCTAGACCAGAACTGATCATTATTTGTATAATTGAATAAATTGTATTGAATAAATGAGATGGTAAGTTCACCTTAAGAAAAAAATAAGAGGAACTAAATGCCACGTTTTCCATGCTGGACCACTAATAGTAAATTGTGCAGTGCAAATGTTGCATCATCAAGGCATTCTCAGGTTTAGGACTAATATTAATATTGACCCTTACAATGATTTTTGAAAAAAAGCATATAGATAATAAAAATAAAATATAAAAATAAAAAATAAAAAAAGCATAAACGCAATTCATATAGATTACAAGTCCCTCATATTTAGCAGCTATTATTTTCTTTTAGATGAGAAGTATAATTAGTATTGCTGGCCCAGATGGGTTCTCAGAATAGAATAGGAGCTGCATATAGACAACTCCTTGAAAACACTACTGGAAATGCAAATACTTATCTCATCTTTATGTCTGGCAGCCTACACTACATTACTGATTGTTGGTACCAGTGAAGCATAGTATAACTTTTACTTCCAAAGGAAATTAAGCCAAGAAAAAGAGTGCCATTTAGTTTAGAGGAAAGATGTTCATACATTTTTATACTTTAAATGACTCCATTTGAGAGCTTGGAAAATTAAAAGGGCATTCAGCCAAAAATAGCTCAATGTAATTCTACTGAATGCAGGCTAAATAAGGATCAGCGTTATCTAACTTCTCAGAGGTACATAAACCAGAGACACTGTATAAAGTTCCAAAACTATCATATGCCTAAAAGGGATTAGGGGATAACAAAAGTGAAGAAAACCAATTTATTCATAACGTGAAACAACAGATCATAGAAACTTGTGCAAGATAGTTCCAAGAGAGAGAGCAGGAGCAAAACAAGAGTGGAGTCCATTTGTTTCAAGAGGGATGCAATAGCTTTATGTTGAATCACTGGAAAAAACCCTAGTTTAAGCTGACCAGGTGCATAATGTACATAGGGAAAGGAAATTCTGATAATTTGCTTTTAGTAAGGGGGAAAAAAAGGGATCCCATACAACTAATAACCCACCAAGAGGGGGAGCCAAACATCATATGTTCATGCGCCTGGTCCACCATAAATTGGTTGACTTTTTCTTAGTGATTCCTTTTCTGGACAAAAGACAGCAAGTTTTGTTGCATGGAATTTTGCTTGAAAAATAGGAGTTGCCTTCATGATTTCATTTCTACTGATTTAAAATTGAATTTCTACCTGGAGAAAATGACTAGTTTTATATTGATAAGGACAGCCTGTCACTGTTCTAATATTTTCTTCAAGAAAGCCATTTTTGCCCCAAAAGGAGAATCATTTCACTTGCTTGGGCTTTTAGACTGAACCATCCCCACATAAGAAAATAAATTGGTTTAACTCATAAAGAAATAATTAGGGGATAGTTGCCATTTCCAGCAAAATACGGAAGCAAGGGAAGTGTGATAAGCATCACATTTCCTAATGGACTTTTCTTTGTGAAAGGTCAGGTATCAAACAAGTAAAGGATACTCTGCTGGCAAAAACCTTTATTTTGCAGATGAAAAAGGGTGAAAATAAAGATTCAGAAACACGTCACGCATAAAGAAGATGGCCCTCGATTACTGCTGATGATGTATGTGGAAATGGTAAGAAGTCATGGGGATTATTGTTTCAACCCTAACCATAGCATTCTTCCCTACCTTTGTAGTGGTGTGTGTGAAGTGCTCACAAAATATCCAGCGCAGCAGCACTGCCAGCTCAAAAAAAACAGAAGTATTAAAACATTTTTCTTAAGAAAGTATAGATTGACAATCAAGAAAATAATTTATGCCATTTATAATAATCAGAAGTATAGCAAAAATTGCATATGCAGCAGATTTTATTTAGGAAAAAACAACTTACAATTTTTCAGAGCAGAAGCATCTTTAGAGTTTATTCTGATCTACGCATGCATGTGTGATTTCAACGTTAGTCCAGAAAGCAACACGACTCTGGATACACAGTGTGTATATATTAATAAAGTATCTTTATTTTAAGACTTGAAAAGTAGAAAACTCCACCATATATCTAGGTGGGTACTGGTAATTACTTATCGTCACTACTAAAAAATGTTGCTTTTCAATAGCTGTGTATCTAGATTAATTTTCCAACACGTGGATTTTTTCCTATGAAAAATCACATCTCTACTTGGCAATGATAAACCACAGTTCTTGGTTCAATAATGCAATTGGCATATTTGATCTTCTAGCTACAGCTCATATGTGGTCATTCCCCTGTATCTTTTTCACTGCCATTGCTCTTGGATTCCATTTAACATCAGGTAATACAAAGTACAAACCATATGAGGGAGGCAGTCTTCCTCCTTTGAAGGCATGTGAGATCTGGACTTCCGAAAAAAGTAGATTTTCTACTGATTTCAGTGAGGGTTTTGATACATAAACAAAGGGGAACAAGGCAGGACAGCAGAGAAGAGCTGTACAAGTCAGATCAGATCCAGGAAATGTTTACACATTTACTGGAATCAAATGGTTGCTGCATTTTGCCAACCAAAGCAAGTGCTGGAAAGATGCATTCTTTGTTATCCAAAGTCTCAGCACTCTTTGTTAATAGAATGCAATGAGTTACTGCAGTGAAGAAATAAACTTTTGGTATCTCCAAGTCCAACAGAAAGACAGTGAAGTAAGTGTGAAAGCAACAGCAACCCTTTAGGGCTACAATGCTATAATACACTCAAAGGTTTTAGGAAGTGCTTAGTTTTTTTGAGCCTGTGATGACAGAAGCAGGCTTAACTTACCAAGGCATCCAAACACAAGATAGGCAGAGTTATTGGAGTGCTTCATGGTGCTTCAATGCTTGAAAAGTGTTCATAGGGTTATCACAAAACCACTTTAACTAGATGGAGGGACACATCAAGAGGAAGTCGCTTCCTCTGCAACAGTGATAAACAGGAGTACCAAAGCTGCAGTGTCCCAGGATTTTTCTTGATCCCTGTCTACCTTGCCTTGGCTCATGCAGGCAAACTGTCTAACCTTAGAGTTACTGCAACATCCTCAATGTGTTTTATTAAATCATGGAATCTAAGAGCTCCGTTAAATCACTACTTCATTCTACCTGTTCCACTATTAAATGCCTTGTTTCAGAAGTTCATTTTGTTAAAAATGAATTGAAATAATTTTCTTCCAGAAATGTTTTCTGATTCCTTTCTAATCCAAAATCATATTGGCCTGTTCAGTCCGAAGAGTGGTATAGGCCATGATGGAGAAGAGGAAAGGAGCAGAAACCATGGAGCCAGTTCCTGCCAAACCAAAGTGAAGCACACAGCCATGAAGACAGAAGTTGGCAAAGCTACTTGAAAAGAAAAAGCTGTCATCTGAGATTAAATGGTTCTCTTGACTTCAAAGGAAAAGATCTGCTTCTTTCTGAAACTGCAAAACCTCTTTTTAAAATCTGTTTTTAACTTTGTTTTAAAGGTGACATGGCCAGCAGAAAATATTGTTCTGAAATGAAATGTTTCAGATCACAGATATCGCAATCAAATAAAACACTGTGACATTCTAAAAAAATTCCTCCCCTTCTTATCCAACAGGAGCTAGTCATGAAATTCAAGCCAAATTCAAAAATAGCTGAGTGCTTTTCTAATTTATTCTTCAGCAAATAATTGCTCTGTTTTAACCCCAAATATTCTAAAGCTATATAACAGGGAAGAAGGAGCCAATTGTTCTTCCTCCCAGCTCCACAGAGGGAAAGTGAGTGCCAAAGAATAACCTGCTTTTGCTGTTCCAGAGTCTGTGAAAAACAGTCTTTTCTCACTCTGTATAAATAGACTCTGACCCCTCTTGGGAGGCTGGGCTTTGTAGGGGTTCATTAGTTTATTGGTTGTGACCATACTTCTGGCTGATTAGGATTTGAATGCAGCTCTCTATCACCACTCACTACTCACTAGATACATCATTTACAGTGCGGATGAAAGACAAGCCAAGAATATTCCTTCCTGGCACTCCTGAATTTACACAGCATTTTCTGTTCAAGGGAATAAAATTCCCTTCTCTTTGGTGTTGGATCTCACATGGAGCAGCTGCCTTGGCAGAAGCACTCAGTCTCCTGGGCAGAGCAGCAGAGTTGTTGGAGACTCCATGCCAGGAAGAAGAGGAAATGTGAACCAAGGCCATGTAGGATCACAGGATGGAAAAGACTTACTAGACCATCAAACCCAGGCCTTCACAAGGGCAAGCCATACTGCAGAGAGGACTCCAAGAGGACTTCCGTGAGGTGAATCTACCATGGTAGTCCTCATCTCCATATTGTCAGAGGAACAGCTGGATGAAGAGAGGCCAAATTTGGAGTGAAATCTGAAGGGAGACTATGTCAGTTCATACATGTCGTTGTCTGACTTTCCTTAACACATCTATTGAGCAAGCATGGACTCCCTTTTGGTTATATTGCCCTGATCGAGGCCATTCCCAAACACAACCCTTCAAACTCCAGGTACTGTAGGGAAAAATGTTGCCCTCCCAAAGTGTCCCTCAAAAATCACAAGCTGCTGGTTGCTGTCCTCATAGTTCTGATTACCAGGGCAAAACCAATATTCCAACATATTCTGTGTGACACATGACTGTTTTTCCACTGAATCAGCACAGGCAGGTTTCTCAGAAGAGCACTGAGGAACACATGAGCAGGAGCAGAGCCTCCAGCCAGCAACCATCTGCTGAGGGGACATCTGTCCAGGCACACAGAAGTACTTGGCATAATGTGTTCCTGCAGGGAGCTAAGGGGGAAAGACTTCTCTCTTCCTCCTTCCCACCATGAGTCTTGTCCTGCTCAGCTCCTTCATTATAGAGTAATGCTCAGAGCCCAGAAACCCTTCTCATTGCCATCTCAGATCTGCCCAGCACCCTGTCGTATCACCCTTCCTGCAGATCTAAGCAGAAGAGAAGAGTCTTCTTCTCACCCATGCTGTGTGCCTGGCTGCATGGACCTGTATTCCCATTCCAGTGCCATTCACATGTGAGTAAGCCACATGGATTATACCCAGCTCTAGTATTACTTAAATAGTTATGATACTACTCAGACATGCAATCAGCTCCTTTGGCTTTTAGGGACAAGCCAAAGCTGCATCAAGAGGTTGATACTCCTCAGGAAATCATTTCTTTCTGTAGAAATCCCATGAACTTCTGGTGCTCTTTCTTGAAGCGAAAGTGTACCAGATGGGATCAAAGATGCCCCAGTTGTGGTGGCTGTTACTGCTAGCATCTGACAAGAGATCAAAGGCCCCACTTGTGGTAAGTGGAATGAGCTGAGAGGGAAGCAGAAGTGCAGAAGTGCAGTAACACCCTCCAGCTATGTATTTCTCAATTTGAAATATCAAGTTAGATTTCCATCTCTAATTAATACTTCTTCTATGTCTTCTATGTCTTCGAAATTGCCCTTAGAGAAGAGTATAGGACAGTTCTTAAAATATACTTCATATCACAAATAGCTACATTTCCTGCGTGCAATCTGCTCTTCAGCTCTCACTATATTAAATAAGTACGCCAAGAAAGGGTAGCAAAATGCTCAGACAACTGTCCTGCCCTCTAAGCTGAACAAGAAGAAAGGCTCTCATCTGCCCTCATCCAAGGAACAGAGAACAGGACAGAACAGAGCAGAAAAGAATAATTCAAGAAATCATATACCATAAAATATTTTTAGTTTGAAGGGACACGTGAGGATCATTTCTGAGAGCACTGCCCAAACACTTCTTCAACTCCAGCAACTTGGGGCTATGCCCACTGCCAGGGCACACTGCTGGCTCGTGTTCAACTTGCTGTCAGCCAGAACCCACAGATCCCTTTCTGTGGAGCTGTTCTCCAGCCTCTCATCCCCCAGTCTGTATATATATATCCAGGGTTGCCCTGTCCCAAGAGCAAAATCTGTCATTTGCTCCCATGGAAGGAGTAGAGGATGT
Organism: Tetrao urogallus; assembly: GCF_951394365.1. Lineage (NCBI taxonomy): Eukaryota > Metazoa > Chordata > Aves > Galliformes > Phasianidae > Tetrao > Tetrao urogallus. The sequence continues at coordinate 22,088,527 of NC_136815.1, read as the reverse complement.
GGGAATAAGACCTCACTCTGTTCCAAGGAGAAAGGATCTCTTTCACAGACTTGCTCTCATGTTACCTGTCCCACTTGTTCTACTGCTGAAATAATAAGCTTTTTGACAGGTACACTGCAAGTTGTGCCTGTGAAAATGTGGTGTCACGTATATGCTTATGATTGCAGCCAAACCCTCCATCACAAAGACAAATAACAACCCTGGGCTTTCCAGGTGAACTGAGGCATGCCTTCTCTTTCAAGCTGACAAACACATCAGGTACCAGCATGAAGCTCCAGCAAAAGTTGCCTCTTTCAGTCTTCAGTCGTGTCTTGGTGCACTACTTTGGAATGTAATGGAGCCAGAGCTGTGGCATTCCTCTGGCTCATCATCAGTGCTGAGCAGTGCCACTAGGTCTGACTGTTCAGGGATCTTACAGACTAGCTGAAAATCATCAGTAACTGAAGGGTGATGGCAAAGGGAAAGTGGAAAATCGCTTATGATGAACTGGGAAAAACCACAATGAATGATGATCTCTAAAACCTAACTGTTTTTCTCTATTCCAGAGGGAGTACAGGATGGAGATATTTTTAGTGGAGCTGAAGTCTGAAAGCTGGAAGCTTAGCACTTATGGATGGAAAAAGTCACCTTGTATAGGTCTCTCAGTTTCTCCTTGTCTTTGAATTTCCAAGACTGTGTACAGTCGTAGTATTATTCTATTACAATACTTTGTGAGTTTTCAAGAGTTGGACTCTATTCTGGCAAGATGCTAGGCACTTCCAGTCCACCTGATGTTTGATTTTGGTGGGAATGCCTTGTGCCTCAGATTTAGTGCTCTATGGTTGACAGACCAACGCCCATTAAAGATCTTTCTTCTTAGAATCATAGAATATCCGAAGTTGGAAGGGACCCATCCAGTATGAGTCCCTTGAGCAGAATCTTTCAGCTTTCATGATTGTTCTGCCTCAATGCTGCCATGTTTCTCACTGTTCTTTGAATGACAGAGTTGTTTAACACACAGTCTTAGAGAGCAGGATCAGGGCTTGGATATGTGCATCTCCAAATTCCATTTAGTGGGTCTTCAGCCAGGTCATGCTAACATCTGCCTCACAGCCAGTCATGCACACTCATGGCAATGCTTAGGTCTGGTCGAGAACAGAAGAAGAGGTGCTGAACAGCGCACACATCTAAATGTCAGCCTGCAGGCAATTGATGTGCTGTTCTGGTGTCTCTATAGCTGCAAACACCCTAAAAATGTGTCAGAGGTAAAAGCAACAGAGGAAAATTCAGCACAAGAAAGTTGCTGGTGGTCCCTGTGGTCCCTGCCTACATGAGGCTGAAAATGTCTTTCAGCAGGGATTTATTTTCTTAATGCTAGGAGGGCTACCACTGAAAGCCTCGATATTTGATTTTAATGTTGAGGCTAGAGACTTCGTATTGTAGTAATTAGTAGCAGGAACTTCAGAGACAGTAGCATGAAACCCAGTGGGAACATGCAGATTTGGTGTAAGGAGATTGCATGAATTGCAGGTTAGCTATAAGCAATGGAATTTGCTAGTGGGTTGTTTTTTAGTGTATTTCCTCTCTGGTTATTTTCTGAAATGCAAATAAAATCTCACGGGATTTAGGTTCGCTTCTTCCTTGGGCTTTGGCTCACAAAAGTCTTTTGCCATCCTTGATTGTTCTAAAATGAAATATATACAATATATAATCCAATGTGGGAAGCAACGTTAACCACAATGATGCTTTGGTTTTGCTTGTTTAAAAATGACATTTGCATTCTCAGGGTTTGGTTTACAGTCTCTTCTCATGCAAGCCCCTCCTCTGTTCTCCAGGGAGCTGTGTCCAAGCAAGGATGATACACATGAGAAAGCCTGTACGACTGGGCCTTTAGTTGCCCAGATTTCTTTATGAAAGCAGACCAATATATTTAGCAGAGTTTTTTTTTCTCTTGTTAAAGGAAAATAGACAAAAGTAAACTTCAGGGTTAATTTTTTATGCCACAGCCAAAACCTAATGAATGCATGCAGGTAAAAGAGAAACAGGCTGAGGACAAGCACAGGACCAGGCTTAGATGTCAACCCTTATACTAGTTCACATTTTGAATAAAAATTGTTGATATCCAAATTTTTGTTTATTATGAAAGCAATAATGGTACTCTGACATGATAGCATGCCCAGAAATCTCCCTAGAAATGGATGCAGATTTTTAAAAAGTTGAAAATTTCTAAAAATTTAATATCAGATGCAACTTTTTTTATTGATACATGTGAGGCGTTTTTAGAGACAGTAGTGATTGTCATTTCTCCACCTATCACAGTGGGATATTTTTTTAAGGGTTTTGAAGCTCCATGCAAGAAAGAAAAAAGAATATTTTAATAAGATGGTGAGCCAAAATAGTCTGAATACCCTTGCTCAGCAGCTGCACAGACCTAGAGGTGCCTGAATTTGGTATATGCATTACTTGGAAAACATCAGGCTCTCCTGGTGCCCAAACCTCCACTCCTGTATGTGCACCATGCTGCCCCATTAGCCAGATCTGATAAGATCCTATGTAAATACCATTCCCAGGTACCTGGAATGGTTCAGGACACTTGTCCATTTCTTAATGAACATTGCCTGGGAGAAACCCTTCAAAAAGAAAAGCTCCTACATCAAACAGAGGAAGAAGAATAGCATGAAACATTGGCTGGGTGAACACCTGTGGAACAGCAGAGGTGGGTTAGTAAGAAGAAGGCATGTTCCAGGACATGAGAGTTAAAGGAGGACAAACATGGGAGTTTTGGGGCCACAGTCCCAGATCTACAAGGAAGCCATTAGAAGGAACATGACTCCTTGAGTGCTCTACTGTTAAGGGTGTATTCAGCTAAAATGGGGCAAAGGCTCAGGAGAGGCCATGCCAAGGTCTGTTCATGTGAGAGTAAACAAGGTATGTGTGCCTTGATAGTGGTGCAGTCCACCTCCTGTGCATTTACAGCGAAAAGGGACCCCTGCCACCCCCAAGAGGGGCTGTAATACCTTCCACCAGGAGACTCAGCATGATGGCTAACTCCATATAGCCATGTGAACAGAGCCAGGTTTGTAAGACCTCTACTCTTCCTGTTTCCTCCTAGCCAACTTCTGGCAGCTATTTGCTGAATGAGTAGATTTTAAAGCTGTTCCATAAGCCATGATCCAGAACCATACTGTATGGCAGCCAGCAGCAGGCAATGCCTAGAAGTACAAAAGGGGCTGTATTTTGTGCTACAAATCAGGGCAGGAACAACCTTGCTGTAGATAGAAGTCAGCAGCAATGTTAGTTAGGCCTAAGCAAACTCAAAATGCTGATGGACTCTCCAAACATCTGATCTCCTAAACTCGTTAATACTATAAGCTAAGGTATTTCACTGAAGTGACAAATCATTAGATTTGTAAGCTTTTTTTCCCCCTCTTTTTACCAGTGATATGACCAAAATCACCACGCTTGAATTGACAATGTTAGCACATAAGTGATCTAATGTACGTTTCATACAATGAACTCTATCCACCACACCTCATCTTTACAGACATTATTTTAAACAGATTTAGTCTGCATAAAAAAAACTTACTTCAAAAAGCTATTTTTAAAAACTTTGCCTAAACCATACAGTGCTTACCTAATTATCAGTTCTAGGAGCTTTGTTTCAGAACAACCACTGCAGAGGCGCATGCTTACGTGAAGTGTTTCCTGAAGGCACTGCTGGGAGATTAGTCACTCTCTTAAACAATTGCTGTATAAGTACAATTGCCAAATGTTAGTCTTGGATTTTTCTAACAAATCTGGAAAATCAGAAATTGTTGTCGAATTATGTTTTTTACTAAAACTGAAGTGGTTTAATCAAGATTCCTTCATGAATTCAGCCACTTCAAGGGCCCAGTTCTGAAAATGGAGCTGCAGCTGTGGTCAGTGGGAAGTAGACTCCCATGGGTATTAATTAAGCGGAAGTTGCTACAGGCAGACACATGCCCAGAGAAAGTGAGAGAGGAGAAAACTGGCTGAGGGGGCTCTTTTGCTCTCAAGGATTCCCCAGCCATCCCAAGCTGGGCAGAAAGCAGCCAAAAATTTCCCATCCCTCTTCTTTATGGAAAGGAAGTCAGATGGACAGCCTCCTTCGAAGAGACATGTACAGTTAATTCAAGAAGAAGAAATGTAAAACTGTCCACAGCAGGAGTTTGATGAGGACAGTGATGCCTCAGAAGGATGTGATAGTTCTCTTGGGACTCTCAGCTATATGGATGTGGCACCCACAAGCAAGAAGGCTCTTGCCATAGTCAAAAAAGACCCATTATCACTAATGGCCGTAAGTGGTTGGAAAGATGAGGGATACAGGAAGGTACATCTGAAACCGTTGTTTGGATTTTATGCACTGCAATGGAGAAAAAAAAAGAGATACAAAGGCAATCTCTTCAAGGTAATTTTAACAGCTTTCCCATGCGACCACAGCTATCAGCTCTTTGCTGGCTTACTCATAACCTGCTGCAAATGTGTTTTCTAAGTTTGTCAGAGCTTTTTTAGGGTTTACTGTGTCACCACAATGCGGTCTGTGACTTATACAGCTGTCATCCTATATTCTACTGGCTTTTCAAGGTTTTTGTGATCTTCCTCTGCTCTTAGTACAGCAGTGACATACTGTATGCAAATGACAGTACCATGTGTTCTGTGTATCCTTACTGTATACAACCCAATCAACAAATGTTTTCAAATCACAGTATACAATGTACATTTAATTCATGCAGAAAAACTCTGCGATCACGCTTTGTTTTGATTCAGAAGTTGCCAGTGTTTGAATTGTGTAATTGCTTTTTTGGAAAGATCTCCCAGCTATTGAACAGCTGGTATTGCCATGGGCAGGTAGGAAATGCCCAGATTGCCTGTCTTAGAGTAGGTGTCTATTAGCGATAGTGTTAAAAGAAAGCAAGATCAGTGGCACTGTAGCCCAAAGAGCATGTTGTATGCATCAGCAATTGCCGAATGAGCAATAAAAATGCCAAATAAGCAACCTGAGTTTGCACCCCTCTCCCAAAATAATGCCTCAGGTTTGTTGCCCTGGTGTTATTTAAGACACGAGGAGATAATGAAAGGCAAAGAGAGCCTCCCTGGAAAGCTGAAAGAAACTAGGCAATGAGAAAGGAAAAACAGCTATTGAATCAAGCAGAGATACTGCCTACTTTAAAGAAGGAAACTGAAAAATTACAACAGGTGTCTGTCATGGAGAATTTGTGGCCACTTTGTACTTGTGGATGCTGTAAGCTTGAAGATGCTAGCTCTGCATAGCCACAAGCACATCATAGCTTGCTCCTGGTCCCACAAACTTACCCAGCTGGTGCTGGTTCCTGGTAGAGGAAACACCATACATCTGCTTTGCTAAGCATTGCTCATAAAGAGAGGGATAAGCTTGTGAATACATAGATTTTTCTTGCCAGGGTGATTGAGTGCTAAACTTCTTCTCCATTCCACCAAGTTCTCATCTTGTTAATATCACCACGATTTGGGAATTTAGAATCCCTGGAAATTAGTAGATGTAGGCATCCCTAGATGAAGCACCCTGAATCATCCTGTGAAAGATCTATTGACTGCACATGCAGCTTGAACATTGACTGCAGTGCTTAAGGTACCAACAAACATGGATTTGCTGTCAGAGTGAAAAGCCCTTTCAATCTTCCCTTGAGAATCTTCATCAGCCCCATGGGCTGCAGCTGGGTCTATTCCAATTGCCCCTGCTGTGGCATCATGCTACTGTAGGAAGGGCCTCAGCCTCCCACATATCATGGCTGGGTGGCCCAAGAAAGAATCCCTTAAAAAAAAGGTGTATAAGTACCAGAAATTATCTGATACTTATGCACAGAGCAAATTAATGCTTCAGTGCTACCTAGATTCTAACATTTCCTAACATTCAGATACTTGACATTACAGTCTTAATACCATTCTTCTTAATTATTTTATGTGCATTACAGATAAAACACAGCTTTTTTTCCACATGGATGTTCAGTGTTCCAGGAAAGATAAAAATTTCAAAAAGTCAAAACAGAGGAAAGGTCAGAGGTTAATTTGATGGACAATTCAGTCTCAAAACAGCATGAGTTCCAGTCTAGTTGAATTAAGAAGCATTTTGACTTCTTTGGGTTGCTTTGACCTGGTAACTTCTTCTGTAAGCGTTTGTTTTTCTGTAAACCCTTGTTCATCATTGTCTTTGAAAACATATTTCTTCACTTCTAATTGAATTCAGTTTTAGTGCTGTAAGAAGAAAACCTCAACACTTAGCACCAAACAGACTTCATTTTCCAGTAACTCGGAACACTCTCTTTGAAGGTGAGCTCTCTTTGCCAAATCTTTGAAGTCTGCCATATGCACCAATCATACAGTCAAATGCAGTGATGTGATTACAGACACAGTTTTTGGCAAATTTTCACTAAGAGTTTTTGTTGATCAGAGATGTCTAAAGCTCGCCAGAAGTATGTAGAAACACATAAACTGCCAATGGTTTGAGCTCCTAATAGGAGGACTGGGAATTATTTGAGAATACATATTTCCAAAGGACAAAAAAAAAAAAAAAAAAAAAAAGAATTCTTTTCATTTAGCCTCATATAGAAGGCCCTGACAGATCATGCTAATCCAGAGTAACTTGATTCTCATGTCTCGTCCCAAAGATAGCTCTTCAGCATCCTTTGTGCTCCCAGTTAGCATAGGTAGCTTGGTGTCAGGAAGACCTGCTTGCTGAATTCCCTATTCAACTACAATATGGAATGGACATTTCTCTATATGGAAATGTCCAAGTACCCTCTTCATGTAATGGCTTATACCGTCTGTGGATTTGGTTAATTTTGAGATAGAATTTGGTAATTTACCAAAATGCACCTGGATAAAATCCAGCTGGTAGAATGCTTTGAAGCTGCACCAGGGTAAAGGATAGCAAGAGTGTTTGGGGAGAACTCAAACACTTTTCTTCCCAGTGTTTTGGGAAGACCCGAACACTTTTCTAGCCCCAGTTTGTTGTGCCCTCTGAGCTCTCTCAGAGTGTCAGTGCTGGGGAGCTCCCGTGTCTACTGGTAAACTTCAGCTTCTGACAGATCATAGCAAGATGAAAGCTGAATTTGGATGATTCCAGATTGCAAATAGTGGCTGCTCAGTATCCCTACCTGTAAAAGATGCTGATGATACTCTGTAGGAGATAGGCCGTCCAGCGTGCTAAAGGCTGGTTGAACCTCCAGAGATCTTTACACAGATGGTTTTAATTGTTTCATACCACATCCTACTTCAACATCAAAGTTAATGAAAAAATGCTTTTAATTAAAAATTTTCAATGGACAGCAGAGAGAAAATGGTACACATTTCAGCATTATTGTACAGCATACAATCAACAGGTATACAGAGGTTAGGTTTAACAGGATTATCATGGTGGAAAGATAATCAAAATAAATGGAATCGCTCACTGGTGTTGTAGGCTCACAATAAACTCCACAAGGAGCAATCGCTAGAAAAAGATACTTCCTCAGTGGCAGTCAGCACTTAAATGGGATCTAGGAGAGGCGGAGCCAGGCTGTTTTTTGCCTTCACCTGTGCTCCCATGGCTGACTCATTGCTTGCCTCAGGTGGTCAATCAGAGGTTCAGCCCATGATCAACAGTTCCCATGTTTGAAAGGAAGGAAACTGCTAGACTCTGTATGTGGTGTTCTGGCCTTGCATTTCTAGGGACACGTCCTGTCCAGCTGGCTGCTTCTCCTCTTGTCTCAGTTCCCTGAGAAAGAACATCATCATTTTATGCTATGAGCCTTGCACCTTTCATTCACCATCTCCTTTCCTGCTTGGCAGGAAACTGAGAGTGCATCCTACCACCTGAGAGTCCCTGCAAAATGTATGCATCAGCTATGGCAAGGGAGTCACAAAAGTGGCTGACAGGTTGAGTAACACATCTTGCAGTGAGGATTGCTGCTTCAAAACGGGCATGTGTCAGCAGAGTTCAAGAAACACAAACACTTTCTGACCTGCTTATCTTGGAGCTGGCATGTTATTTTCTAGGGATGGAATGTGGGAATCAGTCCTTACGGCCGCAGCAGTTGGGCAGGAGAGAAGACTGTGGGAAGGGCAGGTGACCACGCAGAGTTGGGCCAGCTCATAGCAGCCCTATAGAGCTACCAGCAACAGCAAGGGCAGGCTGTGATGAGAATCATTACTGCTGTGGTGTATGTTGTATATCTCTCCAGACTCTAAGGGGTAAAGAAAATGTACATACATTTTTCCCTCCCAGGATGCACCAATGATGCATCTAAGAGCTTTTGTGCAAGTGCATTGAGTTAGAGGAGATGCATTCAGTGACCCCCTTTGGGATGCAACCCCTAGTTTGCTACAATAGTGCATTGGAAGACAGGGCTTCCTCAACCCTGACTTGGCGAAGCTGTGTATAAAAGAAAAGGCAACATAGAGCTGCCAGAGGGTCCTTCATTCTCTTCTGTTTTTATATTTTCTCCAGTGCTAAGATTCAAAAGGCTTGGAAGGTTTTTAAGGTAGGAATCAAAAACTAGGTCTTAGCTGGTGATCTCCAGCAGCACCAGTCCTGGTCTTGCCCTCCTCTTCTGCTGAACTTCGGAAGGTCAGCATCAGGTGCCTACTGAAGTCTTTTCCAGTGACACAAATTAATATCTTTGAATTCTACTTTAAGTACCATTCTGAGCGTCTGAATCCTTTTAAAGAGATCTTTCTCCTTAACAAAAATTAACTGGATTTGCTTCAAAATTCAGCTTATAAAGTTTCCAGTCAGTGAGTTAAATGTGAACACCTTCCTAGCACAGGCTAGGAATGTTCCTTGTGATGCCCTCTGAGGAATCACTGGAAGATATAAAGCCCTGAGAGGTCTTACAGATATAATGAGGTCAGGCACTGGAATGGCCTGCCCAGGGAAGTGCTGGAGTCTCCATCGCTGGCGATATTTAAGAGATGTGTGATATGTGGCTGTGGTGTTCAGGGACATGATTTAATGATGGACTTGGTAGTGTTTAGTGATGGTTAGACTTGATGATCTCATAGATCTTTTCTTATCCTAAATGATCCTGTGATTCTATCATTTGCAATAATCCGCAAGTAAATGTAACAGCAGAAACAGAATTTGAATTTTATCTTGCTGTTCTTTTCTTTCTTCTTTTGAGTAATTTTTGGGGTCTTTTAATGTCTTCAGGGAAGTAAGCGTAAATCAAAAAACTAGGTTCCACTATTGCCAGTTACTCTTGGTTTCCCTTTTTTTCTTTTCTCTCAGAATTGTCCTTTCAAAAGCTTTATAAATTACCCTCAAGCCAAGAGTTTTCCCAGACATACTTTAAAGCTAAAAGACAGGGAAACCCTTTTTAGTAACTTACATGTGGATTTTTGAATTGTTTTCCTTCCTTTATCTATAGCATTAGTAAGAAATAGTTCCCAGTGCTCGCTATGGTGAAAGGAGTTTGTCAGTGGTTTGACACAGCACCCAAGACCATTTATAACTATCTGACACCATAACACTCAGCATTCAAATTGTTCAGCAGACTTCAGCATTATCTGGCAATCAACTCCAAAGTTTTGAGTCCCAGTTCTATTGGGAAAATTCAACAAATACCATCATTCCAATACCAAATCTTCATATCAGACTGGAAGAGAAGACAGGGCAGGAAGATAAGAAAAGTAGATGCCTTGCTCCAGCCTAGATATTCCAAAACCATCTGAGAAGTGGGAGGTAGTTGAAAACCTCCATACTTCAACTGCTCCTGCTCCCCTTTCTTCCCATCTAATTCCTGCCCAGGTTAGAGCAGGACCAAGAAGGCTGGGGAAGCTGGGGACAACATTCAACAGGATCTTTGGGACATACATAGTCTAACAAACATATCTGGTATAGCAAAGGCGTCTCGGAGCTGACAAGAGCCTGCACTCTGACAGCAGACTTTGTAACCTGTCCTCCAGTCTGGATTACTGTTTGGCTGCGGGGCCAATAAAACCCAATATCTAACAGTAGAGATACTAAGCTGACACCCAAATAGAAGCACAGCACAAAGTGATTTACAGTGCATGTTTCCAAACTGATTTTCAGTCAGCTGAGCCTTCAAAAATGCTGTGTTTATCTCTGCGCACATTTAGTCATTTAAAATATTACAATAGGAGATACTTTGGGATTACAGTTCCTTTTAGATTCAAATCAAACCTCTTTGCTATCTAAGAATAAATGCCAACTCAAAGACATTTACAGTATTATGTCCAGTGGAGATGGCGCTACAATTTTTGATACACTTTGTTTGTACTGACAACAGTTTGAATAAATTTATGTTCCCCATCAAAAACTCAGTAGTTTCAACTTTCAAGAGGATGTTTTTTAAACATCTTGGGTAAATGGAGAATTTGACTTTCTGCCCGGGACACCCTCAGAGCAGCTCCTTAAAAAAAGGAGGGAAAAAAGCAACTAATAGGGTAATAAATCCCAACATTTTTCTCTAAACAAGAGTTGTTTTAGTTATACTAGAATTCACTTCATTTATAATAGTGCCTTATGTTTCTTTAGGCTATTACATTGAATAAAAAGACTTTGGACTTATCCATCACTATGCACACTTTACTGATTTCACTTCAAATATCATTGACTAAAACTTCCTTTTGTCAAGCCTGTTTTGCCTGGCAGCTGTGGACTAACCTATTTGCACTTTCAGAGATTTGATATCTTTGCACTGAATTGAACACAGTGCTTGTCACAGGCTAACACCACTGGGTATGAAAGATGCCCTGCTTTTCTCATATGCCCTTATGGGCTCATAGAATCACAGAATAATGGAATCATTGTGGTTGGAAGGGACTTCTGGAGATCACTTAGTCCAACTCCCTGCTAAAGCAGGTTCCCTAGGGTAGACTGCACATGAAAATGTCCAGGTGGATTTTGAATATACCCAGAGATGACTCCACAACCTGTCTGGTCAGCTTGTGCCAGTGCTCTGTCACCCTCAAAATAAGTTTATCTTCCTGTGTTCCGGTTAGTGTCCATTGCCCTGTGCCCTCTCACTGGACACCACCAAAAAGATCCTGGGCCCTTCCTCTTTACACCCACCCATTAGAAATTTATAAACATTAATAAGATCCCCTCTCAGTCTTCTCTTCTCCAGACTGAATGGTCTCAGCTCTCTCAGCCTTTCTTCATATGGGAGATACTCCAGGCTCCTCATCATCTTTGTGACCCTCTGTTGGACTTTCTTGAGAAGTTCCTTGTCTTTCTTCAACTGAGGGGCCCAGAACTGGACACAATACTACAGATGTAGCTTCATCGTGACAGAGTAGAAAGGGAGGATCATCTCCCTCAACCATGCTCTTTTTAACATACCTCAGGGTACCATTGGCCTTCTTGGCCACCGAGGCACACTGCTGGCTCATGGATAACCTGTTGTCCACTAGGATGCTGCATTTGTGTTTTCCATTGCTAAGAGCCCTGCCTTTCTCAATTTAGTGAAACTGCTGATGTAGTCTAGTCTCAAGCCCAGATATTAGCAAACAGTGATCAGAAAGTTTGGGTGTGGGGTTAATGTAAGAGTAAGAACACAACTTTTGTATTTAATTTTCTTGCAGAAATAGTACTGGAAATTAGTTTGGCTGAAGAAAGTAAGTATGCACTTGAATGATATAGCCAGCAGTATGTCTTCTACAGCAGCAGATAACAAACTCCAATAAGAAAACACATGAAAAGAAGAAACTCCAAAAAGCTTCCTCCAGGTTTATTCCATCAAAAGGAGGGCATAGGCCAGGAAGAAATCCCTGCTTTGGCAGCCCAGTGCAGAGCCCCAGGCTCCTTTCTCCCCACCAAGCTGAGCAGAAAGCAGATGATGGCCAAAATCACAGCTGCACTGAGATGGCTGTAGGGGTAGGAACTGCTGCAAAAGAGTAAGAAGCTGGTTTGCTTTCCCCTGTATATTAGAGGGACCCTGATGTACATGTTCTCTGAGCCACCTACTAGTATCTGACTGCACAGCCTTTGCAGATCATCTACTGCAAACTGAAAAACTTCAGAAATTTCATTTGTGAAAAAAGACTGTGTTTTGTGTAAAGCCAACACTGACCAGCTTGTAACTCTGCATCACTCTCAGATTATTACTTCTCACGGTTGGCATCTTTCCCCACATTTGAGTTAAGTAAGCCCAATCATTTAAAATATCTTCTGAAAAACACAGGATGGTTACATGTGAGAGGAAACCAGCTCAGCATTAATCAGGCTCTGCAGCTTTGTTCTGTGGTTGGATTGCTGTGTGTGATGGGGAGGTTGGAGATTGCCAGAAACCTTTGTTAAAAGCAGTAATTCTTAGCAACACCAGCAGCTGCTTATCAGGTTTCAAATGCACCACATTCTTCCAGGAGCTTGTTTTTCCTTTCTTTTCTTTCATAAGTTTCCAAGCTGACACTTGTAGACATGCTAACTGTCAAGAGGTACTAAGTCGTAAGAAAATTCTGGCCTGTCTTGTAGTACTGGTGTTTTCTCTGGCTCTTGGAATGGGGACTCCTCTGCACTGCCCCAGCGCTGTCAGTGCCCCCACAGAGACCCTGGGAATATTGCCCAGCCTTGTGCTCATCCTTTCCTACAGGACGTCATCCTGTAAGCGCGAGCATCATCCTCAGAGCCGTCCTGCAGGACAGTGACATCTTTTCTGTCTTAGCCTGAAAGAGATGAAGAAAGGAGGGGCTGAGGAGAGCAATGTTGGTTTCTCCTTGCTCCAATGCTTTGGGGTTCTGGACCTTTTTGAGTGATTCATGGCTGCTCTCTGATGCAGGAAGGAGACAAATGAACATTTCTCTTTAGAGAATGTTGCCCGTAATTTTCTGCCTACTCTTTTTTTTTTTTTTTTTTTTTTTTGCTGTAAATCTTTTTCTGTGGAGAAAGGAAAGCACACAGAAACTGCTGGAGCTGAACACCGAGAGGATCCTGATAGTTTGTTATGCATCCTTCAGTCAGCAGATTCTCATGGGCAAATGCATGGGACTGCAATCAGACAACAAACAAACAAAAAGAACATATTCCAAAGAGAAGATCCTTTTTTGCCCTTCTCAGCCAGCACCTGGGATTTGCACAGAAATATGAAGCCTTGTATCTCGGACATAGGAGTAAATCCAGCATTTGGTAATAGGAGTTATGCCAAGCATTCACATCAGTGTGTAATCTTTTTTTTTTCTTCAAATCCCACCAATGTTGTGACCTTGTGACAATGACACCTAAAAGTTAAAGATGCATAGAATTAAAAGGAGACGATTTAATTGGTTTGCATTACAATGCCAAGTCTTAAAACACAACCATTGGTTTAACTTTGGCAAGTTTCCAGGAGAACCCCTTCCTTTTTTTCACTCGGAGACAAAAGCAGTAAATAGGGTTGCACGATGTCTCTTTGGTTTCTTGATTTTGCATTACTGTTTACCTTTCTAGCAGGTCCCATTTTATTTTCTCTCCCTTTCTAATACCTAAATGGCCTATTTTAAAATCTCTCTGTTCCTGCTGTTTTCATTACTTGCTTCAGTTACGTCAGCCATCTGTCAGAAGGGGTGACCAGGATTGAAATCCTACACCCTTGGTTTGGTTACATTCTAATACTTCAGCATTATTTTCCATTACTTTCCTTCTGCATCTGGACGTTTTGTTTGGACTCCCTACCTCAGCTGCCTACTCAACAGAGGTGTTTGTTGAGCAGTCCACAATGGTGCTAGGATTGATTTTTGGAGTGGTTGGGTTGCTTTCGGACCTTGTTGTGGGTCTGAAAGGATTGAGATATTTGTCTCCAGGATGCATTGTTCTGCCTTAGCCTACCTTGGGTTTCACTTCACTTTGGGGGTTGGACTTGATGATCTCTGGAGGTCCCTTCCAACCCCTACAATTCTGTGATTCTGTGATTCTTGGTGAATTGACCAGCAACTGAGCTTTGCGAGTTTCCCCAGACATCAGCCAACCTATATATAACATCAGCCAGTTGCCAAGTTAACTCCTTCACGTTTCTTCTTTTCCCAGGATATTAATTAATGAATCTGACAAATATCAGTTCAGTTTGGCAAAGTGGTTAAACACAGACTTGTTTGCTTTGCTCAGAGGAATGCCTGAGTACATGTTTGGCTCAGGACCAATTTATACAGTGTGACTTAAGCACAGGCTTAAAGCTAAGCATGTGCTCAAGTGTTTTGCTGGACAGAAATTGGGTGGGCATCATTAGCACAAACTTTACCCTCATGTTAAAGCTTAGTTTTTCTCTTTTTGTTTATCAAGTTATTTCCTCTTATGCACTTCCATAGCACAATCTGTGTTTTAGCAGCAATACTTTTAAATTTCCATAGCAATGGCTTCATATGAAAAATCTTGAACAATCTCCCCAAAGGAGGTCTCTTTTATTCTTTACTTTCTTAATCCTTTACTTTTCTAATCTTTATATGGCTAATCTTTACTTTGTCATTGAGTCCAGAGAAATTCAGAGCAACCAGAGAGATGAGCACAAGAAGCAAACCTGAAGAACTGAAAACAGAAAACTTTTGTATTCAAATCATGTACATTTTAAGTGCTTTTAAGAGAGAATTGTTCATTCCAGCTTCTAATTAATAAATTATAAAATGAATGTTGTCATTTAAATTCCAAAGAACAATCTACCTTTTGGTACAAGGCATGCTCTGTTACTGCCAGAGTAGTCTCAGCTGGTACCCCAACTCCCTTTCTAAGATAAACTTACCAAGGAAATTGGAAAGCTACATCTTAGAGAGGACTCTTTTTGCAGATCTTCACATTTCATAAAGCTAACAATAAGCTAACTGCAATTTTTGTTTAATCATTTGCTGACTAATGTATGTACTACTGAGAAGCTTATCGCCTTTTACTGATTTTCCCCAGCATATGTGTAAGGTTGGAGAGATGCTGTTCATCCAAAGATGCTGCTATAAACGCAGTGCTGTCTAGTCCTTCTGTGAAGAACACCTGACTGTGCTTCCTACAAGCACAAACACTGCTGGTTGGTTCACTGCAAGATGCTGGCAACAACACGTCTGTCTGAGATCGATAGCTCTTCTGTGTCATCTTTGCTGCATCGCTTTTACCTGATTTTTGCCCTGCAATAAAATGATAGGAATACAAGAAAATGTTTATGTGGTTTAGCTTGTGTTTTCACTCAAAATTCAAAAGGCAATGCTTTCACGAGCCTTTCAATCAAGCCTGGGAGGCCTCTAGCTGAAGCTGTTTATTGTGCCTGTGACTTGGGTATTTACACAGTCGTGACTGAAACAGAGATGGTGATATGTTGGATATCAGTTCTATTTGAAGGAATTCCTCCCTAAAGCAAAAAGTTATATTGAGGGGAGCTGCTCAGAAAAGAGAGATTTCTACATCTGGCAATATTGGATTTCATGTCTGTAAAGCAAAAATGATATTATGCACATAACAAAACATAAACACGTTGTAAAATGCATTCAGCCCAGATTCCAAACACACTGAACACTGCATGATTTAATGATGGATAAACTCAGAAAAATATCCCAGTGGGGTGAACTGCAGACTCTAGAATGACAGCTGCTATCATTCCACAGCAAGTAATTGTTTATAAATGAATATTTTTCATGATAAATTATTGAATTACATGAAAATCAGATGACTGCCTGCTGCCAAATTTGTTTTCAGTTTCACAAGACAGAATGGAATGTGCTGCAGACGATGACTGAAATTAAAAGCTGCTGGTCTTTTCCCACAAAGGGCTGATATTTTCCCTTAGACATTCCCAGTATCTCGTAAACCTGCAAAATAGTGGTCCTGGGGAATGGCTATCTAGCTAGATATCCAAAATATTTTCAATATATAGAATTTCAGGGAATCTCTGCCTAATCTGAGCCAGTTGTAGTGTAAGATGCTATTTCAAATGTGTCTTTCGTTGGTTTCTAGTTTGGACCTACTCAGCCTCAGCATCTGTGAAAACCACCAGCCCTTGCAGGGACACTCTCAAAATATTTTTAACCGTGGCATTTCTCCTTTTCATTCTTTCTTGTTGGCATTTTGAATCATTTGAAAACACAAAATGTTTTGGTCATATTGAAGTTGGCAAGTCCTTTCCATCCCCCAGTGTTTCAAACAGGGAAGACAATTATCTCAAGTGTGTGTTTCAGCTCAACTACATCTTGAAGTGCTTTTTGGACCAAAGCTTCCAACACAGGTAAGGTGACTTTTCTGGAAGTGAGACAGTCGCGATCAGTTTCCAGCACATCTTTAACAGTGGTTTCAGTCTACACTGTCCTCTCTCAGTCAGCTGGTTCATGCATGGTGACTCATTAACTCATTGTGACTCAGTGGCACAAGCTCTCAGTTGGGAGCAAATGTCCTACAAAATCTGTTTTGTCTCAGAGGTCCATTGAGGCTGCTGAGATAAATTCTATGCTTGCAGCCTTAGTTTTGGATATGAATTTTGAAAGGCAGCCCCGCCACATCACATTTCTTTACAGAATCATAGGATCATTTAGGTTAGAGAAGACCTCTAAAATCATCTAGTCCAACCATCTACCCATCACCACCATGCCCACTAAATCATGTCCCTAAGTAGCTTCTTGCCCAGATGCCTGATAGCATCCTGCTATCAAGTAACTGACAGTAAGTTCATCAGCACTTCCCTGCTGTCTCAGCAGGGAAACATAACTGGTCCCCATCCCAGAGTGGGCAGTTTCTAACAGGGTGTGAACCTGGAGGATAATCAAAGTGCACAGAAATTAGTCCATTCCATCTCACATTGGTTTTGCTAAAGCACTGCAATGAGTTTAGGTTGCAAGGACTGAAGCCCCATGAAATTTTACAAAATTTAGGATTAGGTATCAAGATTTTCCATGTTGACCATGCCATTCCTTCATTTCTTTCCCCCAGCTCAATTTTTGCTATCGTATCAAATGTAAGCTCAGTGTCTTTATTTCCCAGGCTCTTCACCACATATCCCTACCAAGACTTTCTGTATCAGATATGAGGAAGAACAAAAGAACCTTCACTTCAGAGTGAAGGTTCCCCTTCTTCAGCATCCCTCCTCTGGCACGGAAGCCAATCTGAAGGCAGGACTGCAACAACGCTAAAAGCTGCACTAGTCATTCCTCTGTCAAAACCTCTCACTTACTCTGAGCCTATGGCTTGAAAACCATTTGAAATGGGATCTGCAGCTTTGTGCTGATGAACATTTCTGTCTTTTTCACTACAGTTTCACTAACTGTTAAACCTGCAAGCAGATGTCTATGATTACATATATGTGTGTGTGATTGTTTATATGTAGAGTATTCTCACAGTATGTGTACCATATCTTTTGAAGGCTAGCTTGTTTGTTGCATTTACCAGAAAAATAACCACCAAACTTAATCAAACTAAATTCAGCTTTAGGAAGAAAATTCTGTTTGTGGATTCCCCCATTTGACCATTGACTTCCTGATCTTCTGCGCACTAAACTCTAAATTCACTTTCCACTGCTGTATTTGAAAGCTTTCTAAATCACTGTGCTTGCTGATGCAGACAGTGCGATGAAAAAGCTGGGCAGGTAGTACAGGCAAAATGATGGAATATCCACAAGCACAGCACAAGGAGATTTTAAAAAATAATAATAAAAAAAAATAAGTGCTGACTGACTATCAATG
This sequence comes from Tetrao urogallus, assembly GCF_951394365.1. NCBI lineage: Eukaryota > Metazoa > Chordata > Aves > Galliformes > Phasianidae > Tetrao > Tetrao urogallus. The sequence goes on along the minus strand of NC_136815.1, from coordinate 22,070,932 downwards.
AAACTGCAATAAAACATGTTGAAGAGTTTCAAATGTATGTGAGTGTGGATGCAAACTCTCTGGTTTTAAAGACCAGGTGGTGTCTGTTGACCATTTCTTTCCTTCTCTTTTTCCCCTTTTTTTCTTCTCTTTCCCCCCTTTTTTTTCCCTAAATTAAATTGCATGGTCATGTGGTAAGTGAATTCTGATGTTATTATGTCAGACTTTGGTGATACAAATCTCCTCACAATTCAAGCATTCACTGCTTTAATAGTTTTTGCTCAGCAAAAGCTTGTATGTATTGACCCTGCCTGTCAATTGCTTCTGGATATGACATTCGACTTCTTTTGATGTTTCTTTCAGCACCATTTGGACAGATCACTTTGTGATGTGCTTCTGATTTAGGAAAACCTGCTGCCTTTTTCTGGTAAAGGCCGTGGGCCCCAAGTGGGACTTCTTTCTGCAGCACAGGGATGAATAAAAAGGACTTAGTTTCTCTGTTGGGAACTGAAGTGAAGCATAGACGTAGAAAGAGGCTTTTAGTTAAGAGTCCAACCAAGCCTAGTCAAGGGTGTTCACCTTTCATTGTACAGAAACAAAGAACTGCTCCACATCCAGAGATAATCAGTCCCACAGATGACATTAAAACAAGCAATGACAGGAAGAAAGTCCTGCTATTAAACAGCAGTGATGTGAGGGCTATAGGAGTTCTACGCTTGTCTTTCTACAACCGCACGTGGTTCACTCCAACCAGGTTGTGGAATGTTAATTTGTGCCTCATCAATACTAATGGACCAGGAATTATGACATGTTTTATGTTATCATTCATTTATAACAGATAGTTTAGATTTCAGCCACAAGCTAAAGTTTATATATATTATATTTATTACAAACAACAGCGAACACTTAAGAGCCATTATTTTAAATCTAAATGACGTTGTGTTTAGTATCCATTTCCTCTGGCTCTGAAATGTGCAGCTTGTGGAGTCTGTCATCTTTCCCTGGAAATCTCTTGGATGTGAAGTGACAACTCCTCACAAGTTACCAGAAACAGCAGAATATGTGGAGCCGCACTCTGATGAGCTGTTTCACATTACAAGGATTTACAGTGAGCATCTGACAGAAGAAATGCAATGGAGTTTGAGAAGGGTATGTCATGCAGTAAGTTGTTAGCTATTATCAGTGCTGACAAAATGGGGTGAGGAGGACAATATTTAAACAGAAAACACAGGAGGAAGCATGTTGAATCAGTGAGCAAGCCCCTGGTGTATCAAAACGGAATGCTTGCTTCTGAACATCTTGCCAACGTCCATTTTATAGATGATATTGTGTCTGGAGACATAGTTCATACAAGGAGCAGTAAATGGTAGTGGCAGCATAGGGAAGGGAGATACAATTCCTTCCCTACTCCCACCAGCACCCATAACCACAAGGTTTCCCCATTTGACAAGCACTGTTTCTTCTTCAGCCTTTCCCATGCTATGGCTGAACACGTACAAGCATGCAGATCAAACCATTGCAGGCAGGGCATCATCCAAGGCAACCATTAGCATCTGCAAGCAAAAGCAGGAAACAGTGTATCTCTGTCCTATCCTCTCACAGCTATCTGCTTGTCCCATAATAGAAAACCTGGTTAAAAGCTTCCATCTATCTACTCCTCTGTCTTCCTTCCCAAAAACCCAGCAAGGCTGATCTCCAGAGCTGACAGCCCATAGGAGCTGTTAGACCATAGATGCCAACAGGAGAGGACCGCACCATCTTCCTCATCCTCTCACATGCCTGACTGGTCAACCCACAAGCTGGCATTAAGAATTATTCTGGGTTTAATAACTTCTTTGAAGGAAGGCAGCAGTCAGTTATCCCCACAGTATGGCTGTTGTGCTCAGCAAGTGGAAGCAGTTCTTTCTCCCTCAGTGCTCACAACGAAAGGAAGTGTAAATGAACTGTAATGCAATAGGTCTCAGTATGCTGCTTCACGTGGAAATAAAGAAAGCAATTTTCTGAATTTTCAGGTGCTTCATATTTTCATTTTCAGCTTTCCACACAAATAAAAAGGCTTAACCTGTTCTTCAGTCTCCATTCAGGGTATAATTCTGACATTTGGAAATCTGATTTGATGATCAGAAACACATGTAGAATAGTACTTGGAAATCAGCATAGACTCCAAGCATTATTTTATTGGGAGCTTGGGCATGCCCTTCAGAGTAATTGGGATGTGGAATGTGGAAGTAGTTTTTACAGGAAAATAGGGATAAGGCCTCCTGTAGCCAGCCTCAGGCAACAGAGTGAGTAAAATATCAAGAAGAATTCACATTCAACTTGATAATAAGGTTTCTGAGCATGTTAATTAAGTGAAGTCTCACATCCCTGGCCCTGTTGTTTTAAACATTTTAAGGAATTAACATCACACAATAGAAAATTTCCTCCACTCCAGGTGCTTCTGTTGATTTGATTTTCCTAGCTGCTAGCTTTAAACCTTCTATGATCATGAAAATCTACCCTTTCAGCAGTGCCATTGTATTTTTTCCCATCATTTTTACTTAATCCTCTTTTGGGTATTAATTGGCAACACTGGTCCTTAAAAATAAGTTCTTCAAATGGGACAGCTTCATGGTTTATCCTCCACCAAGGCGCCATTTTCCTTAGTTTTGGAAACACAGGAAATCCTTTCACTGGCCAAATTTACATATTTATAAATTTAAAAATTAAGGTTTAAAGACTATAAATATATGTATCCTTTTATCTCTTGGCTAGTCCAAATTGCCTTGATTCTCTTGCAGGAACAACACTATGCTAGTAATGGACAGACCAAGATCATCTGCTTGGAAGTAGGAGAGGAGTAATGGAGCTAAATGCATTGCTCTGAAGATGTTCAATGGCTATGAAACCCAAGTTGCAGATTTCTCCTTTGTCAAGTTGAGTCTTCATGAAACGGGGAGAACTTTAAAAGGAACAACTTTTTCTTTATCAGCAGCAAACTCATAAAACCCTGGCACTTCAGCAACACAATTTATATTTAATTGAAATGCAGTGCCCAAATCTCCTGAAGTTCTTCACAGCTTCAAGAGAAATCAAGATATCCGGAGACTACTTATGGATAAGGAGGTCCTGTTTTCTCACACTGAAATCATTACTAAAAACCACTGTAATATATAAGGGTATAGTTTGATTTATGTTTCATTTGGAAAGACGGTGAAAGCAAGATAGTAAAGTGTTTCATTCAAGTATCAAGTTAGTAGCAAAACCCAGTCTCAGTGCCCTGGTTTTCAGAATGACACATTTATTCCAGCAGGATGGTGTAACAGAGTGATCAGAATTCAGGAACATCCTCCTCATATGGACTTAGGCTGAAATTATCACTCTGAAAGTAACATGAGCTCATAGAAGTCACACTATCTCAGCCTAGGCAAAATCTTCAAGGAGAGACTGGCAGCAAGAGATCATGATTCTGTGATTCTGTGATTCTGTGATGATTGCAACCTTGAAAATGTGCATGAAGTTCAAGTGTGAGGCATGGAAAATTGATTACTGACAAATTTGTTGGTAAAATAAATTATAATGTGAAAATATAGTTAATGAAAGTGGTGTCATGAGAGAGAGCTGGGAAGTTCCTTGTAGGGTATACAGTACTACAGGTATGGGAATGCCTAATTGGCATTCTTAGACCCATACACCAACTTGGTCTCAGTGAAAGCAAGGAAGAAATTCCTTTCATTGTAAAGGTAAATGTTTCTAAAATGGATTAGAGAAGCCAAAGACCATCTACAATCATGGTAACAGGCAGCAAGAAGAGTTCCTGCAGGCATGTCAATAGCACAAGCAAGATTAAGGAAAATGTGGGCACACTGCAGAATGAGGCAAGAGAGTGGGTGACAAAGAACGTGGAAAACGTAAAAGTATTCAGTGCTTTCTTCACGCATAAGACCAGCCTTCCCTAAGGCTGAATCCCTAAGACCAGCGGAGGATCAAATTAATTAACACAGAAACTGGGTTAAGTGGGTTTATGGGGTCTGCTGGGATGCATAGGCAACTGGTGAGAAAGCTGGATGATGCCTTTGTGAAGCCACTCTTAATTACCTTTTGTGTCAGTAAGGTGAGGTTCCTGAAGAGTGGAAGAGAGCAAATGACTGTCCCATATTCAAGAAGGGCAAGAAGGAAGATACAGGCCAGTCAACCTTGCCTCAGCCTCTGGGTAGGTGTTGGGACAACTAATCCTGGAAACCATTTCCAAATTTATAAAGGACAAGGAGGTGAATTGATGTCATTAGCATAGGTTTAGGAAGGGGAAATAGATGGTCAGTGAGGTGACTGAAGTCTGCCTGAATTGTTAGGCTAAAAAAGTATTGTGATTAACAGCACAAAGTTTATCTGGAGGTCAGTCACTGTACCCTCTGATGAATACAGGGTCTTACACTGCTACATATATTTCATTAATGACCTGTTTGATGGGACAGAATGCACCCACAGGAAATACTCAGGTGATGCTGTACTGGAAGGAATGATTGGTAAACCAGGAGGTTGTGCTGTTATCCATAGGCATTTGGATAATTTGGAGAACTAGGCCAGCAGGCACCTCATCAAGCTGAAGAAGGAGGGATGTGAAGCCCTCCACTTAGGCAGGAACAACCCTTCTTACATACACAGGGGACTGACTCACTGAAAGGTGACTTTCTGGGAAAGGACGTGAAGGTCTTGATGGATGTAAAGTTGACCATGAGCCAGCAGTGCATCCTTGCATTAAAAAAAAAACAAAACAAACAAAAAAAAAAAAACTCAAACCAAATTAAAACAAAAATCAATCAATCAATCAAACAAACAAAAAAATGCAACCATTTGGGCTACATTAGGATGCATACTGCCAGCAGATTGAGGGTAGTGATCCTTCTTTCTCTACTCAGCACTAGTATGACACATATGACAGAGTACCGGTGCTCTTTAACATCTTTATCAATGACAGTTGATGACGGAATCAAGTGCACCCTCAGTAAGTTTGCTGACAACACCAAGCTGAGTGATGCAGTTGACACGGTTGAAGCAAGGGATGCCATTCAGAGGGACCTCGACAGGCTAGAAAAGTGGACCTGGGTGAACCTGATGAGGTTCAACACTGCAAAGTGCAGAGTTTTGCACATGGGCCAGAGGAATCCCAGGATTCCATACAGACTGGAAGGAGTGGTCCTTGAGAGCAGCCCTGTGGAGAGGGACCTGGTAGATGAAAAACTTAACATGAGCCAGCAGTGTGCCCTTGAGGCTCGGAAGGCCAATGGTATCCTGGGCTCCATCAAAAGAGGGGTGGCCAGCAGGGACAGGGAGGTGATTGTCCCCCTTTACTCTGCTCTTGTGAGGCCCCATCTGGAGTGCTGTGTCCAGGTCTGGAGCCCCCGTACAAGAAAGACAGGGAGCTGTTGGAGAGGGTCCAGAGGAGGGCCACGAAGATGATCAGGGGGCTGGAGCACCTCCCCTGTGAGGACAGGCTGAGGGAGCTGTGCTTGTTCAGCCTGGAGGAAAGAAGACTGCAGGGTGACCTCATTGCAGCATTTAAATACCTAAAGGGAGCCTACAAAGAGGAGAGGAATCAACTCTTTGAAAGGGTTGATAACTGCAGGACAAGGGGAAATGGTTTTAATTTGAGGGAGGGAGATTTAGGTTGGATGTCAGGGGGAAATTCTTTACAGAGAGAGTGGTGAGGTACTGGAACAGGCTGCCCAGAGAGGTTGTGGATGCCCCGTCCCTGGAGGTGCTCAAGGCCAGGTTGGATGGGGCCCTGGGCAGCCTGGTCTAGTATTAAATGGGGAGGTTGGTGGCCTGTGGCAGGGGGGTTGGAGATTCATGATCCTTGAAGTCCCTTCCAACCTTGTGATTCTGTGATTCTGTGACATCTGGGCTTCCAGTTACAAGAGAACACATGGAAGGAAGTCCAGTAAAATTTGTAAGGAACTGGCTTGCCTGTCGTACAATGAGAGGTTGAGGGACCTGGGGATGTTTATCCCAGAAAATTTAAGTCTTAGAGGGATCTCATCATTGTGCATAAATACACATCAGGAGGGAATAAAGAAGAGAGAGGCTGACTCTTCTCAGTGGTGTGCCATGACTAGACAGGAGGCAATGGCTACAAAATGAAGTACAGAAAGTTCCATTTAAACATAATAACTTATTTGTTGTAAGGATAACTGAGCTCTGGTACAGGATGCCCAAAAAGGTTATAGAGTCACCAACCTTGAAGAGATTCAAGACCAGTGTAGAGACAGCCCAAACCAAACAGCTATTTACTTGGAGGGTTTGTGGTAGTGAACAAAAGGTGAGTGCATATTGACGTATCTGATGGGCCCTGGAGTCCAGAAATACCTCCACCACCAATCACTGCCCTGCGGGCTCTGTGTCCAGGAATTCTTCACAAAAGCATTGGCTCCTGTTGGTGTGTCTGGGCCTGCAGAGTGAGCATTGCTGACCCTCCCGTACTAACAGAGGCCACCCTGTGATTATTTTCTGTCTGGGAAAGTGACTTCCATTGTCTCAACTTATTTATTTATTTCTTCCAAATGAGCGTTTCACTTTCAGTTCTGGTCAAAAGTCAGAAAGGGAGCATTCTGGCTTTTCCCACTCTAAGTCTTGGGCTGCATTCCCTGATGGAGACAACAACCAGATTGCTGAATATTCAAGCCATCTAAAGTTAGTTAAATGGGATCTATTATGTGATTCTTTCTCATTCCACAGCCTGTTTCATTCTTCCATACTGACAGCATTGTCAGAGAAAGCCTCCATAAAATGTTGTATTGATATTGTTACCATCCTTCTTTCTAGGACTTTACCAAGAGCCTGAGTTTCTTTGTCCACTGAAAATTCATTCTTAAACCCTAAAGTGTTTTGCATGAACTAGAATCAAGTCCCAGAGATTTTAAGAAAGGAGCTTCAATTCCACATGCTTGTGTATGTGCGTAATCAGATCTTTAAAAAATCGTTTGAGATACTGGACAAAATATTCCTCACTAATAACTAGTCTTACACAGCATAGGTTCCTTTTGAAGTACCAAGAATGGATACGTGATCCTACTTAATGACAGCACTTTAAATTATAGGCTAGTTAATTCTATGTGAATTCTTCTAATCTGTTTCATACTTCTCGTACACATTACTGTAAAACAAGCTGTACCCCTTTCTGTCAGCTAAACCACCGTCCTAATCTACCAGTTTCTTAGCATCTGATAATAATGGTCAACTTTACCTCAAGAGAAAAACCTACAGGCAAACATGTCACACATAGCACAGTTTGACTGAGAACAGATACATGCCACTGGTCGTAAAGGGTAAACACTTAAGACATTTAACCCAGCTGAGCAGTACTAAATGGAAGGCAGTGGTCATCTGGCTTTTGAATCACCTAATTGACATGTCAGAAAATAAGCATTTTATTGACAGAAGGTGATTGCAGAGAAAAGTCATTTTTCATTTAAATAGCCAGAGACTTCCCTTCCTCCTTCCCTTTGTATTTGTGGGGCTGGGGGTGGAGGGGAAGGAAGATTATGTTAAGGAAGGAAGATTATGTTAAGAAAGCAAAAGCACAGCATCTCAAACCATTTTTTTACACTATTTGTGCCTGCACAACTACCTTCTCATAGTGATTTTCGTGACTTCAATCTGCTGAGGATTCCAGCTTGAAATATCTTCCAAATTACTTTTTCTGTCATAAAGTATTTCTCACTTTATTTGTGACTGTTTTTCAAAATCTCTGGCTCATAGAAACTCTTGAACTATATTATGATTAAATTTAGGATTGGATATTAGGAAGAACTTCTCTGAAAGAATAGTCAGGCATTGAAACTGGATGTCCAGAGTGGTGGTGGAATCACCACCCCTGGAGGTGGTTCAAGAAATGTGTAGATGTGGTGTGTAGATTCATGATTTAGCGGGCCATATTGGTGGTAGGTGGATGGATGGACTAGATAATCTTAGAGATCTTTTCCAACTTTAATAACTCTACAACTCAACCTTCTCTGCAGAAGCCATTCAACTTTTAGGCAATGCTGTGATGATCCTTATGCAGAGAAATTACCCAGCTTACCCCAGTGTGAAGCACGAGTAGTTTCACTGGAGGTGCCATTCAAGGTTCCTGTTGGTCTCAGTTGCTTCTGGAGGATGGAGATAAAATGAAGATGAAACCTCAGTTACAATAACAGTTTCAGAAATATTCCAGGTTAGGTCTGAATTTTGGGGGGTTATGTTTGCTACAGTTTCCTTCCTTAGCTCTTCTCATTTATAACAATAATTTCATTACAAGTTAGAAGACAGGCAACTGCAGTAACTGCTATCTTCCCTGCCAACATCTCCTGCAAGGACCAGCTGCCAGCAGTGGGGACATGAGCCTATGCTGCAGCATGACTGGCTCTCCCCAGCTAAGGGAGTAGTAATGAGCTCTCCTTGGAGCAGATCTAGATTCAGGGGAAGCCAGACAAATTTTTAATATCTCAGCATTCCCAGTGGCTCCCCCAGGATGAGCACATCTGCATGCAGCATGGCAGCTTCTTAAGAAGAGGACTGAAAGAGAAGGTGGGACGACACATCTCACCTTCACCAGAGAAAAGGACATGCGGGGATTATCTGGGCAATGGTGGCCCAGGGAGCTGCAGTCCTCTGTGTTGCACCTCCTGTTTTATGAGGGCAAAACCACAGAGATTTAAATTAATACTGCCTGTGCAATGTTGTCAGCCTAGGGATAAATTCTCTGGAGATAAAGTTCTGTTCCCAAGTAAATTTTGCAACCTTGATATGCATGGGGTCTCTCTAGGGCAGTACTGTCAAGAGTTCACACTGTTAAGGAAATTTACTTTATCCTTCATATTTAGTTGTGGTAGCCCAACACAAGACCTATGCTTCTGGAAGAAGCAATGAAGATCAATCAAAACATTTTCCCATGTCATGAAGCTCTTTCATTTATGTGCTACCAGATTGACTTTGTAGCATTCATAGCCTTTCTTGTTCTTGAAACTGCTAAAAGAGAAAATCAAATGTATTTTTGTTTTACTTCTACACGTACTAACAAAAAACAAAACAGAAATGAAACCTACTCCTATTTATAAAGTCCTAACTCATCTTTCGACTCTATAGGAAAATGTTCTCTTCTTTTATTCTAGAAGTGATATTTTTACATTTCCTGCATTGGAACACTGGTCCCATGTGCTTTGTTTAAAAGATGGGGAGGAATTGTTAGAGCTACCACTATTCTCCATGCTTCTTGCAAGGGGTGTTTTATAATGTGCTGATTCAGGGAGGTACTTAAGTACATGCTCAGTGGGAAACAAGTGAGACAGTAGCCATGCTGGCTTCAGCGCATGCACTTATTTTCAGGACTAGAATATTGAGCATGAATTTTCTTTACAGAAAAACATCCAATAATAGAAATGTATTGAGCGTGAGTTTTCTGTGTAGAAGAAATGTCCAATGATAGAAATGATGGCTATTTTTCTACTGTTTCCTTCAAATTTGTCTAGCAGAAGAATTGTGATTATTATTTGAGACAATTTGTATTTTAAGAAGCAGTGATGGATTTTTTCAGCCAGACAAAATGCATCATTGAAGTTAGCAGCAGAGAGGAATGAGCAGCAAGGCAAACAAACAAGTCATTGTAAAGGCAATATGGTACAATATTAATTAGAGAAAAAGAACATTAAAATATCACTCTAGTAATCTCTGCTGATATTCATTGTTATGATTTCAACACCGTTTTGTTAGCTGATTTACTCAGAAAACATCTACATGATATCTCTGTCTGGAGAGCTTTGGCTTTATGTGCTTTCAAGGTTTCCTCTGGAAATGATCTATTTTCTGAACTGGACAGGAAGTTAGAGCATTCATCTTCCATTGATCCAACCGTAATTCATCTCCAGAAGATGTTATAGCCACTCATAAGGAGGAACTTAAACTAGAGATGTCTTGGTCTGTCACCATAGCTGTCTGTGTCCTGGAACAGAATCTCTCCTTAGGGCACTTCCTATGTGAACAAACATCTGAACAAGCCCGGGGGGCTATAACAAGAGCTCTCAGAACAAAGATAAGATGATTATGTGTTCCAGATTTGAAACCCCCCAATGACATCACGCCCACACTTCCCAACATCACTCAGTGTAACATCTGTGTATAATGCTAGTGCGGTCTTGATAGTCACTGGAGCAAAATCTTGAGTAACATCTGTGGCCTCATTAAGAACCAGGCCTGTTTGCCTTCCTTTAAAAACTACTTTTGGCTTGTGTCACCCGCTGATTTGTGACTTGCGTCTGTACTTGCTCCATTCCCAGTATTTCTGCAACGCCAGGGACCAGCAGAATCCTGCCCTAGCTCTGATCCGAGCAGAACTAGAAGGAAACTACTTCCCAAAATGCAGAAGCATACAGTTTCAGCCGTTGTTCTAGAATATCCCTGCCTTTGCTTCAGTCCTGTATGTAGCATGGGAAAACAGCCTGGGCAGTGTTTCTTGGGATCTAATTATACCGAATTCTCAGAGGCTTCTGAGGATCTAATTCCTATTGATTTCACAGGATGTCTAAACCTATTTGTGAATGTGGTCTCTCAATTGAAGGGTGAACTTTTATTCTCAGATTACCAGTCCTGGGAGAGACGTCCAACAGGAACCATAGGTTCTGCTCACTTACAAATTGGCAAGCACCATTTTGTTTGGCTTACTTCATTGTTCTCAGACAAATAGTACTTTTCTCTAGAAGCTGGCTTCATTCAAAGAGATTGTGCATCCAGACATCCACATAGCTTATCCTTACCCTTTCTCCTGTAGAATATTTCCACAGCATTTTCAAGAGATAGTGACAGACGATTAGGAGTCCGTCCTTGTCATGGATTGTCCCTTCTTCTTCTACATTTGCCTTTCAAAACCAGATGTTTTTCCACTTACCCTCATGTTCTAGCACCTCTGTCATCAGTCAACCACTATATCTGGCAGTTTTTTTTAATGTCTCAGAGTGCAAACCACTATACAGGGTCATCGGCAGCCATGACATGTTAAGCTCTCCAAAAAATGTGGCACAAAACACCCTTGAGATCTGCAGTATGGAGCGTAGTGGTGGCAGTGAATGATCCTCATATCTCTGATGTCGGCCAAAGGGAAACTGGCAATGCTCAGGGAAGGGAAGAAAATCCTTTGTCCCTTTCTCCCTCTCCACTCCCATGAGGAAATCCAAGCCTGTATCACAGTCTTGACATGTAACCTGGGCCTGATTATCAGTCTATTAATACATAACACAGCTCTCTTGAAACCAAAAAGCATGAAATAGAAATGTTAGAAAGGACCTACAGTATAAGTTTGGAAAGATCACTGTCCGGCTCTCCCAAAGATTAGATCCTTGAAAAGGAAGGAACTTCTGCAAAAATGCTGTCTGTGTGCACTACATAAGGAAAAAAAAAAGAATTTTTCACTTAAATAGAAAGTCCACCCCCACTGCACCTGATCATATGGGATCTGGGAACCACCTGAAAGTATGGTAGAACAATTTTAGCTGATTTATCAGTGAAACTAATCCACCAAAGACAGAACTCATCAAAGGTAAATTCAAATTATTTAGAAACTCCATGGTAAGGAACAACTCCAGAAATACAGCGCTATTGCTATTGCAGTCTGCCTTCTCCAGCCATCAAGCTTTATGATCAGCTTTGTTATCTGGATGGGAGAAGCAGGGAGAACCCCAGGGGGTCTGTACAAGAAGCCAAATTAAGCAAAACTAGCAGGAGCTTCATAATTTCTGGGGAAAATCCCATTAGGTACTTTTTTTCCCACTTTTTTGTGGAGCTGTTGCAGAATTCTCACTTGGTGTAATGAGTGATGGACAAGACCAGCTCCTTGAGTGTGCTGGCACAGTGCTGAGCAATCAGCTAGTTTTTCACTTTTGAAGTGACTACTGATTAATTTCTAAAAATATCCACTTGGAGGATGTACTAAGCATGCAGAAATGCGTTTTTCTTTCCAGGCCCATGGAAATGTTTACTCTCTCTTTTCTACCTAAAATAAAAATGATGGCAAAAATTCCTGGCTGGCAAAGTTTGCTGTAATCCCTTTGAATTTCTTGGCATTTGGCCACCTTCTGCCAGCTGAGAACCTGGACAGCATCCTCTCTGCTTCCCAGTGCACGGAGGAGGGCAGAAGATGAAAGAACATGATTCCCAGCTATCATTTCTGCACTGTGCTCACTAAAATGCAAGCTGCCATTAGGAGATGAGAAACAGGCTGCTACATACAGCCTCAGTCTGCACATAGGAGCATATGTTCATGCTGGAAAGCTCAATTCTGAAATCTGGGTCTGATAATGTAATTAATAAATCGGTGTATCTACAGTATATGGTTGTTCAAATTATAGCTCCTGCTAAAGAGGTATCAGACTTATAAAATTCCGTTTGAACTTGCAGTAAAGGCATACTTGTGTATACACATGGATCTACTTGTGTGGAGCTTAGATAAATAAATACTTTTCATTCAAAATAATTAAAACCAAAGCAGTTTAAAGCCATAAATTTCCTGGGAATGACAGAGTTCCTATTAAAACAATATATTTCCTCTGCTGTGGGGTTGATGGAAACTGATATTCGATGTCTATGCAATACGCAGAGATATAGACACATTCATGTGTGTTGTTATCATGCAGCATCTTCTGAAGACACATTGTTTTGTGTACTGTACTGCTCCAGTCCCTTCTTTCATGGCTGGAAACATACAAATTTTGCCAACCTGCTCTTTTCTACTCTCCTATACTTTTAGGTTCCTCTCTGCCCCTTCTTTCCCCCACAGGGCCATTAACTGGAAGATGCTGGAAGACACTGATGCTTTCCATTTTCCATGCTGGGTAAAGGGTAACAGCAAGCAGCCAGACCTGGAGCAACACCTTCAGGAAAAGCTCTGCTCAGTTTCTCCCTGCCTGAGCTGAGTCATGCTCAGTGTAGGCAGAAATTTTGGGATAAGTGATTTGGGATGCCTGCTTCCAAATTTCAGGCAAACCCTACTGAAGGGTTGGTAAACTAAACTTTTTTGAGAGCTCATTGAATTTGACTAACTTTCCATGGAGATGGGAAGATGGAAGATGGAGATGGTCTGAGCCCTTAAGTATGGAAGCTGCTCCAAAAATAACACCTCCTATTTATTTACATAGAAAATAGATGCAAAGCACACAATAACAGTATTTGATAGAGCAAATTCTCGGCTACAAAGTGTTTTTTTTCAGAAGTCACCACAGTAGTTGTGCATTATTGTCACTGATGAACAAGAACCTGCATGCTACACTCACAAAAATCTGCGCCAGTGGAATTCACAGAATCAGAATCACAGAATTGTAGGGGTTGGAAGGGACCTCCAGACATCATCGAGTCCAACCCTCCTGCCAAAGCAGGTTCCCTACACCAGGTAGCACAAGTAGGCATCCAGGCAGGTCTTGAACATCTCCAGAGAAGGAGACTCCACCACCTCCCTGGGCAGCCTGTTCCAGTGCTCCGTCACCTCACTGTAGAGAAGTTCTTGTGCACAATTTGTGCAGAACTTCCTATGCTGCAGTTTTCGGCCGTTTCCCCTTGTCCTGTCTCCACTCACCACTGAAAAGAGTCCGGCCTCGCCATTCTGCCCCCCACACCTTAGATATTTATAGACCTGGATCAGGTCCCCTCTCAGTCTTTTTTTCTCAAGGCTAAACAGACCCAGTTCACTCAGCCTTTCTTCATAAGAGAGATGCTCCAGGCCCTTCACCATCTTCGTTGCCCTTCACTGGACTCTTTCCATGAGATCCCTGTCTTTTTTGTGCTGACCACTGAATTGACCCACTGTCACTGTCATGACTGTTGAAATGCACCACCCACTGCATGTCATTCAGGATGAAGTTCCAACAGTATTATTCTGGAAACCCGGAGAATATATCCATGGGATAGGGGCAGGGGATTCAAGTGATGATCAGCCTGGGAGGCATCACTGAGGTCTTTGGGAAGGAGCTTGATTTGGATATATCAGCTGTAGTGGCAAACACCAAAGACAATGGGACAGTGTCTAATTTACTGCAGCAAGAAGTGGAGATCTTGCCTCAGGGGTGATAGACTAATAGTGATGATAAGGCCAGCTTACATCTTCCATCGTAAAAAGGAAAAGCAAGTGAAAATGAGCCATTATGCTCCTTGGGGATGAGAAACTTAGCTTTATATGGCACCAGGGTGAGAGACCTGCAAGAGGGGAAACAGCAAGGAGCATCCATCATAGAAGAGCCAACTTGGTGGAGATAACAGCTTGAATGATGGAATCAAAAGAGATCAGAACAGCTGGATGAGAAACAACAGCTGAAAACTGCAGCATTTAAATAACCGCTGGCTGTGGTTGCAGTTTGATGGCCTTGTTACAGCCTGCCACTTTCTCAAATAACACGGAGTGTGCTCCGTCAAGCAGGAGCCACCACGCACCTGCCCACCCCTCGCCCTCATCAGGGGGACGGCCCAACGTAAACATGCAGGTGAAGAGGTTGAGATGATGAAAGACAATAGACCATTACCAGAGACTTAATGGTGTTGTAAAGGAGATAAATGTCTTTGAAGTAGCACCCTTAAAACATGTGACCTTCGGGCTGACCTTTCCTTTCAGATTATGGTATGCAGATTGTTTTATATTGGGTAGTGCAAACAGAGCAGGCAGAACCAACAGCTCAGCCCCTGTGCTAGGGAAGTACTTGGACGTTGTATCCATCTGGATAGATCATTGTTTACTTGATCTTACCGAATCCAAAACTCTATCACAATTGCTGCCTGGCAAGACACATCTCTCACACTCCTTATAAAGCAAGTTTATTATTTCCATTCAAGTGCCCATAAGGCCAAATTCTGAAGACCTAGAGCCAAGTCCAAATCCTCCCTTCAATCACCAGAGGCTTTCTGTTATGAATGCTAGGAATATCGTCCAGCCAGTTTGTCTGGAGGAGGTACATGTGCTGCACAGCGTGTTATTCACCAGCAAGGGACTCAGAGATGGTCTGGAAGGATCAGCATCAAGAACAATGAAGATGCTGGGTGCACAGAGGATGAGAGTATGAAGGAGGCCATGAAGATAAGCAGAGCTCATCCATTTCTCTTTTCCCAGATGGGAGCACGCTGATGCGAATTAGCACTTTTTTCTTCCTACCGTCCCAGCACTGATTTATGCTACGTAGAGGGCAAGCTCGTCTAGGCACTGGCAGTCCTGTTCTGTGTTTGCATGGTGCCTGGTGTAATGATGTCCCAAACCAAGACTGGAGCCAAACACATAATAAATAAGGATAAGAAGAAAGCCAAAAACGTAATTTGAAAGGTTGCATGTTGCTCCTTTATATCACTGAGAAAAAACAGAAAACTGGAGTTCTTCTGAATAGAGACACAGGGAGCCATCTCGGTCTGCAGAAATGGACAATTGCTGCTAAGCAAGCAAAGACGAACAAATACCATCAAACGAGGCCCCAAGCCCATTTTAGCACCCCTGTAAAACTGCTTTAATTAGAGAGATCTGAAGGTCGAAGCCAGCCAAGCCTGAGCCAGTACTGCACTGCAAGCAATTGCCAAGGCTTAGAGAAGCAGGGCTGCTCTGTGCCACCCACTCCATGCGCAGCAGTGGGGCAGTGCTGGGGACAGTGCCAGACGCATTCTGACTTGCTGCTGTGCTTCCTGCCCTGGTTGCTGCCACATACCCTGCAAGCAGCTCCCTGCACTTCCTCAAACTATGTGAAAAGGCACAATAATCTGCACCTATTTGCATCCACATGAATGCCAAACTTGGGAATACGCCCTGTGAGCAAGTGCTGCCCAAGCCAAGGAGCTTCCCGAAATATTATCCCATGTTTCTGTCCCACCTTTATCTCTGGGGCCATAGATGGGTTGCAGCCCACTTCACCCAGTTGACCCTGCAGGGCACTGAGTTTCTTCCATAGCCCAAGGGCAGGCGTCTCTGAGTGCTTTCATTCAGCCCTAATTTTGCTGTGTCTAGTGGCTGCAGAAGAGGATGAGCACCAGGGCAGTTCCGATAATGTCCTTTAGAAAAGCTCTGTACTGTGTGAATCAAAGGGAAGATGCAGGGTACAGTTGTGTTGGGAACTACGTGGAAGGCGACACCACCTCTGCTTCTCCCATGGTCATGCTGTTACCTAAAAAGCTGCTTTTAGCTTCAGCAGGGAATGGGACTTTGAGTTGGAGGGATTTGCACTTTGGCAAGCTTGCAGGCAGTGAGGTGCTCACAGCACATAAGAAGTCTGAATGGTGTGAATCTCCACTGGTTTGGGGTGGGGTTTTGGTTTGCTCTGTAACTAGCTTCAGACATCTGTCCACAGCAAAGCCAGCAGTATTTGCCCATAATGCAAATTCCATCATCAGACATAAGTTGTTGCTGTTTTTATCTTTCCCTGTGGCCAGAGAGCTTGCTGTGTGTGTTCCTTAGCTGGAATCGAGGGTAGGGTAGATGATGGGTGGTGGGGGCACAGCCACCGTTCCAGGAGGGCATATGGGCAGAGGACCTGCTCCTGCAGGACCAGAAACCAGCACCAGCTTGTTTTGACTCTGTGCCACAAGCATTTGCTCTCCACAGTGCTTTCTTAATTTGGCTGGATGGTATTTATCCCCTCCTTGGGAGAGACGGCTGAGACTGCAGGCAGCATGATTTATGCCAGTTGTTCAATTTGTGACAACTGCTGTCAACAGTTGTTCATTTTAATTACTGTTGGTGGGCCCAGATGTCTCAAAGATGAGCTCAGTGCCACAAAAATACAATAAATACAGATAATATTAGCAGCTCCACTTCCTTTTGAGGGGAGGAGTGCAGGACCACTGATCACCCATTCTTCTGTGTTCCCCTGCTGCCTGCCCATCTTCAGGACAGATCTTGAAGGAAGGGCAGGAAAGGTGCTGGATTGACTTTCCCTTTCTCTTCTCTGGTGCACTGTATGTCACCTCTGTTTCCTCACTAAAATAACAATTTGGTTTATCTGTAGTATGGATATGTTTCAGTCTGCCTGGACCACTCTCCTCCAGGCCTACAGTGCAAGTGGGACACATTGCAGAGACAGCAGAATTCTCTGCCCATCTCTGTTCTCCACAGTATTTCCCAGTCTCATTGTACCAAAAGGCAAACTGCAGTCCCCAAAACCTCTTAGCGAAAGCATATCTCCAAGGACTTCTTTCCATAGCTGGATGTACAACCTGCTACAATGAGAAGTTGTTTCACAATAACTTGAGCATCAATCCTGACCCCAGCTGCAGCAGCATCCCATGGGCTCAAATAAGTGCCTGTGTCCATAGAAGTAATCCCATGATTCTAGAAGTGGCCTCTAAGGTGGTCATCAGGGATCCTTTCAAGAAACGTAGATATTTGGCACTGAGAGATATGGTTAGTGGATATAGTGGTGATGGGTCAATAGTTGGGCTAGATAGTCTCAGAAGTCTTTTCCAATCTCAGTGGTTCTATGAATCTATGATTCTGTGAGGTTCTGCCCACTCCCTCTGGAAACAGAACTCTCCACAGGGGATTTTGGCAAGAGTCGAACACTGGTCATGGCCATTGCAGAGCAGCAAAGAGAACCAGAATGACCTGTATGTTGTGCCCCCTGGTTGCTCTTGTCAAATGCCACATTGCCTTATGTGACAGGCCATGGGGTTGGGGACTTCGTTAAAACTCAGGACAGAATGCAGCCCTGCTTCACCCAGCTGGGAAACGGTTCATCCTCTCTCCAGGGTGGTGGATGTTATTTACCAAAATCTATGTAAAAATGTATTGAAAGCCACAACTGGGATTCGAGTGCCTGGGCACAATTAATAAGCAATAGGGGTAATTTAATGACTTCATTCTAATTATCGGGTCACAGTAGGAATCTCATAAAAAGCATTAAGCCATGTGGGTAATATTAAAGCCTCAGCAACCTACCAACAAGGTTGTTTACCTTGCAAAGTGCTAGAGGGTTCTGTTTGTTCTTTGGTGCGTTTTTGATTTCCTACCATGGATTGATACTAATGAATTTTCTGGTGTCACTGCAGAAGGCACTTCAGGCCTCTCCTACTGCCGCCTCTTCCTTCCCCTCCTCCCCTGCATGAAGAGATGCACTTTGTCCTTCACCCTGGGCCTGCAGGCACTTTGGGGTGGGGATGCTGTGCCCTGTCTCCATGGACAGTAACAGTCCCCTATGCCTCCTTCCCTATGACCCCCAGCAAAAGGCAGCCCCACATGCCATGGGCACACACGTTCAGCGGATAAAACCTGGAATGTGATACCGCAAGGTCCAGGGCCAGCTGGAGGCAAGAGTATAGCGCAGGGTGCGCCTTACAGCACTGGTAATCACACTGGACACATACGGTTATATTTAAGTGCTGGGTGTCTGTTGGCTGCGGAGGCTGAGGCAAGACTGGACTTGATTAGACATAATGACAAAAATGGACCAACTGTTGCTGAGAAAGCCTCTGCAGCAAAGTATTGCCTCTTTGTTATTGAGATATTACTGTCTGAGGCTTCGCTGCTTTCAACTCCCCATCATTATCTTTACAGACTTCCACTGCACTTTAAATAGGTTCCCAAGTTCAACTTTTTGCCCTGGGCCATAAATTTAATGTACTAAATATTTTCATCTGCTGTAGAACACACCATGTTTCAAAACTTGTTACTTTATGGAAAAATAATGTGAGTTGAAAACGGGACACAGATTTACAATATATTTTTTTTTAAGTATAATCTTGTTCACCCTAAAAATGTCAAAAAAAGTTTTTTTTTTCCACTGAGTTAGTGTATATTTTTGTATCTTTAGCTAGACAGGGTATGCTCTTTTTTTTTCATATCTAAACCTAATGGAGAAAGAAAATGCAGATATATTTAAATCAATATTAAAATACAGGTTTGCTTATTCTCCCTTAAAATCTACAATAAATGTAGCTGTTTTTCAGGATCCATTTAGTGAAATGTTTTTGTATTTGATTACATTTATGTGCATGTATTTATACACAAATAATATATTAACAATGTCTTTTGCTGTGATTAAATATATCTGATTTCTGTCTCTGAGATGTTGGAATTATTTCTTTACTGAATTGTACCAGATAAATACAGATTTATGCGCAAAGTTTTATATAGAATTAAATAATCCTGTGTTCTACAAATCACTGTAATATATAATTTAATTCTTTGATCAAATTAATGGAGTTGTTACTTAATTTAGAGTGTCTCTGAGTGTCTTGCCTTTACTGATGTGTGTAGTAGCTTTTAATCTTTATGCATTAACTAAAAGCCCACTGAGGACTCTGTTCTTCTACAGCTGAGCTTCTTGAGATTTATGGAGGCAGAGGTAGAGCAGGCAAGAAGGAACATGCCTGTACCTAATGGCTGGGGGACTTCACCCAGAGATTTTACATGAAACAGCAACCGGATAAAAAACAGCGATAGAAGCATAGAATCACAGAATAACTTGGCTTTGAAGATACCTCTGGAGGTCATCTGGTCCAACCCCTGCTCAAAGCAGGGCCAACTTCAAAGTGAAATCCAACCTCAAGTTAGATCAGGTAGCACAGGGTCATAGCCACGGAGTATGGTGTCTCTTGGGATGGAGGTGCTCTGAGGAGCAGACATCAGGATGGTATTGCCATCGGAGCACCCCTCTAACTCCTGCCTTGTGCTCACTTTCCTTTCAGCCCTGTGATTTTTACAGATCTGTCTGTGCAATGCTGCTGTTTCCACAAGGACCTACAGGCCAGAGAAAGACGGAGGTACTTGTTTGAAATGTGGGAATGTGGTTTAATATCCCCTCAGGCAGAGGAAGCCTCAAACCCTTCCTTGAATGGTGGTCCATCTGCTGTGGCCAGAAGTGTCGCCGACCACAGGCGTTCTTGTATTATTGATTCAAGTCCTGTGTCTGGTGCTGAAACCATACGGATGCCGCTGCATCCCCTTCCGGTAGCTGTACCCCCTTGAGGGAGTGCCCCAGCCCTGTCCCCAGCCCCAGCCCTGTGTGGGGGCCCTGACAGCCCTATCTGCTTCTCCTTGTGGCTTTTCCAGGACAGATCATTTCCTCACAGCCTTCCCGTCACTGGGCAGCCCTGTAAGGTGGCTAAGGAGCCTACATCCCTCCTATTGTGGGTGTCAGTGGAATGTGCTGAACCTCACACCAAGCCCTTGCAAAAGTCATTGTCCTTTGAAGTGCTACAGTGCTGTAAAACATTGTTTAACCACAAGCTCTCAGAAAGATTAGCACTTCATATCACCCTTAATTTTACATGTTGCTTTGCATAATTTACTGTTTGGTTTAGGGACTTAAAGTTTTTTAAAAAATCACAGAAATACCTTCCAAAGGGCCAAATGAAAGATGTATCTGTTGTAATGGAACTCTTAAAACACAGAATCACAGAATCACAGAATTGTAGGGGTTGGAAGGGACCTCCTGAGATCATCGAGTCCAACCCCCCTGCCAAAGCAGGTTCCCTACACCAGGTAGCACAAGTAGGCATCCAGGCAGGTCTTGAACATCTCCAGAGAAGGAGACTCCACCACCTCCCTGGGCAGCCTGTTCCAGTGCTCCGTCACCCTCACTGTAGAGAAGTTCTTGCGCACATTTGTGCGGAACTTCCTATGCTGCAGTTTTCGGCCGTTTCCCCTTGTCCTGTCTCCATGTACCACTGAAAAGAGTCCGGCCTCACCACTACGGCCCCCACACCCCAGGTATTTATAAACCTGGCTTAGATCCCCTCTCAGTCATCTTTTCTCAAGGCTAAACAGACCCAGTTCACTCGGCCTTTCTTCATAGGAGAAATGCTCCAGGCCCTTCACCATCTTCGTTGCCCTTCACTGGACTCTTTCCAAGAGATCCCTGTCTTTTTTGTACTGGGGAGCCCAGAACTGGACGCAGTACTCCAGATGAGGCCTTACCAGGGCAGAGTAGAGGGGGAGGATCACCTCCCTCGACCTGCTGGACACGCTCTTTTTAATGCACCCCAGAATGCCATTGGCCCTCTTGGCCACAAGGGCACACTGCTGGCTCATGGCCAACCTGTCATCCACCAGGACGCCCAGG
The DNA here is from genome assembly GCF_951394365.1 of Tetrao urogallus. Lineage (NCBI taxonomy): Eukaryota > Metazoa > Chordata > Aves > Galliformes > Phasianidae > Tetrao > Tetrao urogallus. The sequence continues at coordinate 22,049,933 of NC_136815.1, read as the reverse complement.
TCCCTCTCTGCAGAGCACCTACAGTAGCACCCTTCACTTGTCACTTGGGATCTCAGGGTCACACTTTCAGTATGAGCACTGTTTAGAAACCAGTGAGATTCCTACTTATTCATTTAAAACAAAAAGGAATTTGAGGACAGTCACTAGAGAAAGCAGGTTTACTAAGAGTCTTGCTGAATGGACAGAAGGTAAAATAATTGTTACTGACAAGCTTGAGCATCCAGTGGTCCTGTGCCTTACCTAAGTCCCTGACCCTGATGGCAGTGTTTGCTGTCCTCAGACCCTGCAATAGTCAAGGCTGAAGCAATAACCCAAATCTTTTTACTCTACATTTTTCCCACAAGGAAATAACTCACCCTGCAGAGACTTGTATATGGGCAGCTGATGCAAATTTTCCCATGTTTTATAGTTCAGGCTTGTAGACCCCTACTGAAGCTTGCAAAAGCCAAGTCTTGTCTTGGCCATCTTGGCATGTTCCCTACAGGCAGCCTTCATATAGAGCTCAGATTCTGTACTTCAGCAGAGCTCTGCAAAGGCGTATCGGGAGGTAGGCAATTATCCTCCTGCATAATTGCCTCCATTAGTACCATTTGGTAATGATGGTGGAGAACAAGACTGGATAGGGAGGGACATAATAGCTGGTTCCTACAGCTGATCCGAAGGTCGGCAATCATGACCAAAAATGACAGCATACTCCCTCTGAGGAGAAGGCCCCAGGGAAAAAAATGTTATGGATGTGTTTTGTAGGCATTAGGGAACTATTATAGAAATATGCACTGTACTGTGTATTACATGATTATAATTTGATGTGGTCTTTATATGTAAACATAAACAGGTTGCTCTGAACATAATATCTCCTTTCATGGAAACTTCAGCAGATACAAAGAGCACAATAACACTATTTGTTGATAGAACAAATTCTCAGCTACAAATCACTACTTTTTAACATAGTCACTACTATTAGCTCTGTATTTTCACCAGTGATGAACAAGAGCTTTCATGCCATGCTCATAAAAATCTGCACCAACAGAGGTGACCCATCATTTTACAGCTGTTACGATGGCGTTGTTCCTAGGAAAGTGTTGCTCATGCAGTCTGTCTTTCATTGGCCCAAACAGATGGAAGTCAGAAGGCTTCCAAACTATCTGGAACTGGTGTGGTAGGATTGTCTAAGACTGGCAAAGTACTCCATGGTCTTCAAACTGGTATGTGGCCTGACATTATCGTGTTGCAGGAGAAAAATTGCCTTCTTCTCTGGCCTGACCTTAGAAGTTCAAGCCTTCAGCTCAGTAGGCGTTGTGATGTAATGGTCGGAGTTGATGGTTTGTCTGGGTTCTAGGAAATCCAGAAGGATCACTCCCTTCCTAACCCACAAGACAGTGCACATCACTTTACCTGCTGAGAGTTGCACCTTGGACTTTTTCTTCTGTGTGCAATTCACATGTCATCACTACATGGACTGCTGTTGTCTCTCTACTAGTGTTGACACCACATCTCATAATTGGTAATGATGAGACCCAGAAAATTGTCATTATCAACCTCGTATTTGTTCAATAGGCCCTGACAAACTTGCATATGGTGTTCTTTCTGCTAGTGCGAGAGATTTGCGGGACCCACGCAGCACAAACTTTGAGATATTCCAATGTTGTCACCACTGTTTTCAACCTATTCGAGCCGATATTCAGCTCTGTACACAATTCCCTGGTTGTAATTTACTGATTGATGTGAATGAGCTGATCGAGACGCTTTTCATTTTGTGGTGTGACAGCTGTGCACGGCTGTCCAGAATATGGCTTGTCACTGCTGTTGAAAGGCACTACTGACCTCCTCACTGCCCACATCCACTGTTTGGTCTCTACAAACATTCAGTGAGCATGCATGAATGTCAATGGATACACATTTTTCTGCATGGAGAAATTCAATGACACACTTCTGCTTCATCCGCACTTCCATGTCAGACATCATCTGTCAGACTGTCCCTCTGCTGCCATCTGTCACATGGCAACAAAATGCTACAGAATGTTTCCTCCCTCTACAGCCATACCACCAACGTCCGCCTCTGACATTGTGGGCCAACATAATAAAATAGGAGGCGTTACTTTCAGAGCAGCCCTAGGATACTTATGTATACAAATGTATGTCTATACATACATAACTGATTCTATGCATATAATATGCAACTATTACAGAATATAGAATACCACAGATGTTGTAGAGGAGTCAAGCACTGAGCCAGCTCTCTGTAAAACTGGCCCATACATACTCTTTCCATCACATCTCAGCCATGCTGCTGCCACTGGGAGATGATCTACTGAAGAAAAAACAGAGCCATTCCTTGGGCACAGAGCAGTGCCCTTCAGTTCTGCAGTTCCCAAGCCCAAAGGCCAGGCATTTTTTGTCCAGCTGTGGGGTACCTTTGCTGTGAGATGCTTTGGAAAGTCCTTCAGTTGATCAGAGAAAGGTAAATGCCCTCTTTGCCTATCTGGGCATCATGGGAGCCCCTGCTTATTGCTTTTTATATCCCTTTCTGTGGATATGTTGGCATTCCTCATAGCAAAGATTAAAAGGAAAGCTTTTTTCAGGGCTTTTCTGTGCACAGCTTGCTTTGGTTTGGTTTTTTATGCTTTAAGATCAAGCAGTGGTGGCTGAAGTGGCACAAAGGCAGTGCCCACCTTGGGATTTGGAGTCAGTGCAGAAATGCCCAGCCCTGGGAGGGCTTCCTCCCAGTGGTTTTTTTCAGTCCAGGCAGGGACAAAAAGAGAATGCAAACCACCCTGTCACCAGTAGCTCATCCCAAAAAGAAACCACAGGACACCTCTCAGAAAGCACGTCTTTCCAAAGTGTTTGCAAAGGTCACACAAGCACACTGATAGTGTGCACAATAGCACCATCTTGTGACTTTGGCCATCAGATTATATTTCCATGGCACCATATTACCCAGGGGACAGCTTCTCTTAAGTGCCTGGGCTGCCCTTCTCCATACTGCTTTCAGCCATGACATCCAGATGTTTGTTCCAGACAAAGAGTAGACACGACATTATATTTTACAGCTAAGACTACCAAACTCCCTGCTTGGTGCTTGTGTGACCCAGTATTTTGATATTCCCAGGTTTCACTAAATTTGGATTTAAATTCTTTTTATTTATTTACTTATTTATTTATTTATTTTAGGTATTTGGCACATATTTGGCACATGCAGCATCATCTGCCAAAAGTGAGGAGAGTTTGCACTGCACAGATATGAAATGGAGCATTTTTCTGGCTTTCTTGGAGATTTGTTTCCTGCTCCCTGGGGGCAATTTGTCTCTGCACTGATATACATTTCTTCAGGTCAGTGACCATATCCCATCCATGCTCCACTGTTTCTACCACTGCCACTTGCTCAGTATTTCCATAGCAAATCCAGTCAAGAGTAGAGTTTGTGGGAATCCAACCATGTTGTTGTCTTTCGTGAGTGGCACGTATAAAAGCCCTCAAACATGCGCAAGGATGGCAGAAACACAGTCCAACATTATTGTGAATTGCAGATGTTCAAAGCTTCTGCTTTCTTTTACTTGTTGCATGAGAAAACAAGCAGTGATAAGAAAACACATTTTCATCCCTTAGTGAGGATTTCCAGGTCTTGGTTGGCTTGAGGCAGAGCTGAGATATAGCACAACATGAGCCCAGAATACTGTCTTTGCTTCACACAGTTCACTGTAACCACATGAGAGACTATACCTATGGATTCCTTTCGTCCATCACCTCAGGAGGAGGTGTTTTCTCCTGGCTCTCATCACAATGCTCACTTTTCTTGCCTCCTTGCACTAAATCTACTCATTGCATCACATTCACCAGTGATGAAGGTGTCCCATGTGTTCCTTTCATCTATAAAACCTTTGCACTCTATCTCTTGAGGCCTGTGGCCAGAGAGTTCACTGAGCCCCTAACAAGCAGAGCAGAGACAGGTCAACTCCAGGCCCTATCTCATGTGTAAACTCTGCCCAGATCTCTGTATGGTTGGTTGGCCCATGCCATAGAACCAAACTCATGAGCACCATCATGTATTTGCTCTTAATATCCTGGCAAGTTATCTCTGTGACAATATTAACTATCACAGAGTCATCATTACTTTACTCACTACATTACTCAGAATTTGCCAATCTGTTCTGAAGCACCATCAAGATAACAGAAATTACACCATGCTTCCTCTGTAGAGGACCAGAGGCAAATTTGGAGATGTCTTCTCTGTTGTTTTGAACATTTAATTGTTTAGGGACTAACTCCTAGAGCAGAAAGATTTGCATGAAATCAGCCAGTAATTAATGCCAAGATGCAGTTTTCAGTCTGGTTGTATATGATGTTAAGGAATAAGGATGTTCTACATGACCAATTTGTTGACTCTGTGTTGGATGTGCCCTAATCCCCTGAAGAGGTAACTCACTGCATGGAAGGAGCACTTCAGTGCCAGTGATTCGGCTTCTCTTACCTCTTAATGGAAGAAATCTTCAGATGTGGCTTCTTCCCATGGCTGTGTTTTGTCCTGTGCTGAAGCATAGAATCATACAATTTATACGATCTGAAGAGAAACCAGAGTATCTGGACAAATAGCCTGTGCCTGCTCTAGCAAACCAAACACAGCCAAGGCAGATCTCCAGCACTTACACATTGGTCCATGTTGGTCATGGCTAGCATGGGGCTGGCGTGCCCCTCACCCTGCTCCAGGCATGGTAGTTTACCCTCCACTACTGTGATGTGAAAAACTGTAGAATACACAGACTTTAACACAGAAAATGTAGTGGGTTGGTTTGTTGTTTTTTTAATTCATTTTGTGCAGCTTAAGCTAATTTTTGTGCAGTAGGGCAATCACTAGGCTTTTTATGAGTGAATGCCCAAATGTCTCCTAGTTGTGAAATTTGTTAAATAATTCTTCACTGTAAATACCTCTGTAATCTAAAGTGCAAAGTATAACATGCATCCTTTCTGCATGTTGAAAAACTAAGCTTCTACTTCAGACAAAATTCCCTGTGTTTCTCCTTTTCAGCTTATTTTTTCTGATTTGCAGAACAAGTTTCCTATCTATTGTTCATCAGTAGATATTTCAAAGGTATTTCATAATCTGTAGTGTTAAAATGTGTGCATTTGCTTATCAAATATTTTAATGAGGTCATTTATTTATCATATTTTGTCTTTAAAACAAACTCATTCACTGCAACTTTTAGATGAGCCAAGCACAGTCCTACATAGCACTGGTAGTGCTGTGATGAAGTGTGATGATGAGATCTCCCACTCAGATGCCTGCTGGCACTGAGCTGCTCTCTGCCTTTGAGGACTCAAACCCCAGGATTTCCTAGAGAGGAAAGAGAAGGAACATCAGCCCCTGCTACAGAAATGCTCCACTTTGCAAGGAGTCATTAAAAATCATTTGGACCACGGGGAGAGACAGAGCAAGAGTGCTCTCAGACTCAGTGCTCAATCACTAGTGAGAAGGGGAGACCAGGGACCTCATTCTTGTTCCAGTGAGTAGTTCATGAGATGACTATTTAACATGTAGCACTTAACTGATCATCAGAGCAGCACTGTAATCCCTTGCCTGTGCCTGAATTCCTGCAGAGCGCAACCTCAAGCACAGACAAATCTGCCCTTACTCCCTGTAGGCAGTCTGATCTCAAACTTCTACTGCATCTCATAGGGTCAAGAGATAAATTTCACTGAATGTGTGAGTACTCAGTTTTAACACTATGGAAATCAAGGCACAGAGTGTGCTTGCTTACTAGGGCAGCCCAGCCACAAGCACCAGAGGTGGTCATGCACTGGTCTGAGGAGTCTAATTTGCGGTTTGATTCAAACAGGATTTAAACACATCATAAACATTTCTCTACCTTACACTATGTGACTGTTTATTCCTCTGCAGAAAAGTGGGTCTGAAAAATAACCATGCAAAAATGTGATATGCTTGAATGCATATGATCTGCTGTATTTGGATCTGTCAGTTCTGCAGTTATGAGGGAAGACAGGGGTAACACTAAGGGATTGCTTCTGAGCAAGGGGTGCAGAAGAGTCCTTGACTGGCTGCTTTGTGAGTCTGAGAGAAGGAATATCTCAAGGGGACAGCAGAAATCAGGTGCTAAAAGAAGACTCCAGGACACCATCAGAACAACTGTGAGGAATGCTGGAAGGAAATACAGAACAGAGATACCAAGAACACAATTTTCTGATGCAAGCAAAATGATCCCTGTTGTGGAAGCACTGATCAAAACATACAAAGTATGCAACATGAGGCACTTAACTAATGAAGTAAATTCACTGTCATTCAACTAGGAGGCGGCAAAAGTGATGCTTTTAAAGGATTTTGAAAGCTAGAAATAGTCTCTCCCCTCCCCATGCATTGGAAGAGCTGTGGTTCAACTCAGGGCTCAGATGTGGGCTTGGCAACCAAATCCCATCTTGTCTGCACACTTTGCTCTTAAACAAATGGATAACCAGTAGCTTTTTCGTGATGGAAGCAACTTCCAGCTCACTGCATGCAGGATCGATGAGGTTAAAGTGCTCCAGCCTAATTGCACCTCATCCTTGCCTTGCCATATGGGACTGCTGCTCAGAGCACAGCCAGTCAAAACAGGGCAAAAAGGAAGAGCTGTTGAGCAGAGAAGCTGTGGATGCCTCATCCCTGTAGGCACTCAAGGTCAGGTTGGATGGGGCCCTCTGCAGCACGAGCTGATGAGGGTCAGCCCTGCCCATGGCAGAGGTGTTGGAACTGGGTGGGCCTTAATGTTCCTTCCAACCCAAACCATACTACTGTATGATTCTATGACATGATGTGCCTAGTGAGCTTCTCAGCTTATTTAAATATCTGCCTCCTCTGGAGTCAAAACAGGTACATGAACAGTCCTTCAGGGCGGGCAATGAGTCCCACCTCTTCTTCAGGGTTTGGGAGGATGCAGGGCAGTGACACACTGCTGTATGGGTTCTGGGACATCCTGGCATAGCTGTGACCAGGGATACAACAAGGGATTGCCTCCTGCTTTTCAAATTTTATTCTGGGAGCAGAACTGATGGGTGTGATGCCACTGGTATGCTGAGGCTGCATTTTTTACATATGCCAAAGGCCCTGTATAGCCCTGCTCTCTTCTCTTTCATTTTTTCTCATCTTTAAGGATTTTTTTTTTTTTTCCGGTTTTCAGTCCCTTCCTTTCTTCTCTGTAGAAAAAATGTAATCTATATTTTGAAAGAGGATGCAAACTGGTGCAGGATAATGATGGAAAAGAGAAAGCCTAAAATAAAATTAGAGCAAGACTGATGTGAGAAACAAGTGGGAAACAGAGTGCGTGAAGTATGGTAACACCTGAGTTGCACCTGAGTTTCATACCTGAGTTATTTTCAAACAGAGCAGGTTTTCCTCCAGCAGTGCCTTGGGGAGAGCAGGGCAGACACCAGACCCCCCAGGAGGGAGCAAAGGGGGAGAGAGGAAAGGCTCTCCTGCAGGAGGAGGACTACGCACATTTTCTGTAAGTAACCGCACAGAATGCAAATCCTTGGGAGCTGCTTGTAAAACAAAGTGAGTTCTTTCACACTGCACATTTCTGACAAGTCAGGAAAATGTGTTTTTTTTCTGCAAACACCCTCTGCCCCCTCACCTCTGCACCATGCATACTTTCTGCATATCAGACAGCTCATGGATATCTCTACAAAGCTGAAGGTAAAACAGTCATTACCTCCATGGCTGGGGGGCATCTGATGTAAAGTGCATTCCCTGGTTTTTGGCTTACTGATTGTAAAGGAGCGCAGGGCACTTTCATCTCCACTTTCAGCCCATCTGTGGCTCCGGCTGACATGACAAAATGTGGCACAACGGAGGCAGACAATCAACTATTGTGCCGTGTAACAGGAAGCAACAGGTAATGTTTAGAGGAATTAAATTATTTTTAGATCTGATACTGATAATCAGTTTAGGCGAAGGGTATCCAGTGCAAATTTATCCAACATTTTTAGCAGACTGCGAGCACTCAGAAGCAGATAAGTTAAAGTGCAGTATAAATGAACCATTCATGAACCCAGAGACTTCCTCGCCTGTACGCAAGGCCCATGAGAGCAGACCTTGTTGCCTGTCATCCTGGATTTTTTTAATTAGCAGTTGCAAGCCATTCTGTGCAGTGCCTCTGATACGGTGGAGAGAGCTCTGTGACTTTTAGAGAGCACCGGAGAGCATACTAACATGAAATTCCCTGAAATACTGAAAAGCACTGGATATCACTCCATCTTCAAATAACCAAATGATAATGTGAAACCTTCATGTGATAGTCATCTATTAAAAACCGGGGCACTGGAAGCCACACTGGTGCAAAGCTATTTGAAACAGCTGCTACAGCAATGCCTATGTAATTAATTTAAGCCTTGTGAGCATCTAAGCACGCTGGATGTCTGTGGGCTGGTTCCCACCCAAGGCTATGCTGCTCTTCCAGAGTGGCCAAGAAAACACTGACCAGAGCCCCCACCACCTGCTTCAGGGAGAAGAATGCCTGAAGAGCAGCAGTGTTGGTTGGTGAGTTCCCTGCTCCTGTCACATGTGTTTATTTAGGAAATACCTGGCTTGCAGCCCACTCTGCAAGGCTGTGCCAGGCATTGTCACTGGAGGGGAAGCAGCCTTGACACTTGCTTTCTGAGAGGATGGAAGAAAGAAAGCAGGCTCTTAGGTTATCTGGTAGAAGCAATAAAGTGCTGTCAGGATGACCCTGGGAGATCTACCAGACAGTATCAGCTCGACCCTGCTTTCTGTCCCAAAGCCAAAGAGTTGACACTGCTCTGGACCCTGCTGCATTGGCTCAACAACCCCTGCATCAGCCCAGCTCTCCATAGGGGCCAATCTCACAAGGTGCTGAGCGACACTGGGCAGAGGAACCTTCTCATCCCACAGCAAAATATGTGAGAAAGAACCATCTGAAATCAGTGAGGTTATTGGATATGGTGTTCCTGTTTTCACTGTTATTCTGCCATGTTCCTGCCTTGCGTACTTTCGCTGCCCTACACTGAGAGGTATTCTGGAGTGCATTAAGAAGAGAGTGGCCAGGAGGTTGAGGGAAGTGATCCTCCCCCTGTGTTCTGCCTTGGTGAGGCCAGATATAGAATACTCTGTCTAGTTCTGGGCTCCCCAGTTCAAAAAAGACAGGGATCTCCTAGAAGGAGTTCAGCAGAGGGGCACAAAGATGATAAAGGGCCTGGAGCATCTCCTGTAAGAAGAAAGGTTGATTAACCTGGGTTTGTTCAGCCTGGAGAAGACTGAGGGGGAATCTAATTAAGATTTATAAATATGTGAAAGGAGGTGGGAGGCAAATGGACAAGGCCAGGCTCTCCTCAGTGCTGTGTTGCAATGTGTGGAACAAAACGTGTGAAAGCACTTTATGATAAGGATGACAGAGCACTGGAATAGGTTGTCCTATTCCAGTTGTGAGGTTGTGGAGTCTCCTTCTCTGGAGATATTCAAGATTCATCTGGGCACCTACCTGTGCAACCTATTGTAGAGTACCTGCTTTAGCAGGGGGTTGGACTCAATGATCTCTTGAGATCCCTTCCAGCCCCTGCAATTCTGTGATTTGCCTGAGGTACCCTCAGAAGAAGAGCACTGATCTGGAAGGGTTTACCCAGATGTCTACATGAAGCAGCCCCAGTGTCTGCTCCCAGCATAACAGTGATTCCAAAATAGGCAATTGTGTGTTTGTGTGTGTCGTGCATAGCCAGCCTGGCCCTGAGATGCTATTAGCACACTTTTGTGGAGAGCATTTGTTGGGACTGAGCTGAGCTCTTACTGCTAGGGAATATAAGAAACACGAGGGAAAACCATGGAGAATTCCTCACAGATGCAATCTGAAAAGGAGGAGTATTTTTTTAAAAGAATACGATGAAAAAAACAATTATTTTTCAGAAGGTCTGTTGTTCCATGCCTGGACTGAGGAAAATGCAAAACAAAGACTTTAATTCTAATTCAAGTGCAAATTTTGATTTGAATTGCAGGGCTACCACCAACATCTTCATTTCATAGAACATGTAGAGCACACACGCAACCACAGAGCTATTAATTTCCATGCACAGAAACTTTTGAAGGCACAGCACCAGCTGCTTAAATATGTCTATAATTATTCACACATTAGCACCTACTGAATTAGCAGTATTAGCACCTACTGAATCATCTTGTATGCGTTTAAATACAGTTAGACTTGGGTTTGGTCGCACTCACCCAGAAGAGTGCTGCTATGCGGTTACAGACCCCAGGGCTGAGAGTGGTGGAAGATGTCACAAATGCCTTTTTACAAAGCCTGCCCTCCCTGACAAGGGTGCTCGGCACTAGAATTTATTCCCTCCAATTGGGTTGTACCAACTGAGGAAGATTTTGCTCCTTTTTTTTTTTTTTTGCGCTCTTTTTAGTAGGCTCCGTTAGGAAGCTCACATTTCTCCAGCTGTCTCAAAGCTTAATTATGTGGAAATATTTCAAAAATCGCACAGCTCTTGCTCAGCCCTGTGCCATTGAAAGGAGTTCAAAGTCGGGCAGGGCACCAAGGCAGCAGGCATTAATAACATTGCCTTGTAACCATTCAGAACCTGTCATTTGTTAAGTCTGCCCCTCTCTCACTCCAGCAGGCATAAATCATGTGTATAAATGAGCTCCTACCCACAAAGGAGTACTGATTTTAACATCTAAGGCTGAGCTGTCACCATCAGGATTTTTTTTCCACTGTTTTTATTTTTGAGTCCAACACCAAAAAGAAGGTAATTTAATGTAAACCTGCCCCAGGAACATTTTGGGAAAAGGAGATAATCAATCTCTGCATTTAAACAACAGCCCCCAACCAAGACCTTCCTGACTGATCCTCCCACATACACAGCAGAGCAGAAATTCCTCCACACTCTGACACAAGCACCTGCTTCTCCACCAACAGAAAAACAAGGAATTCCACTTACATACAAGATAAATACTCTTCATGGTGAGACTGATCAAGCCCCAGAACAGGCTGCCCAAAGGTGCTATGGATCCTCACTCCTTGGAGATGTTCAGAATCAAACTGGACATGGTCTCGGGCTATAGCTGAGATTGGACAAGATCAGCAGGGGTACCTTCCAGCATCAATTATTTTGTGATTCTGTGACTGTCTCTCAACCACATTCAGCCACCTTATTTTCTGCTGTGTGCTCTCCTTCTATAACACAACTTTTCATCTCTGGTCTAGACCATTGAATCACCAAGGTTGGAAAAGACTCCCAGCATCACGCAGTCCAACCGCCCACCTACCACCAGTATTTTCCTCTAAACTATGTCCCTCAATACAACATGTAAATGTTTCCTGAACATCTCCTGGGACAGTAATTCAACTCCCTCCCTGGGCAGCCCATTCTAGCACCTGACCACTCTCTCAGAGAGGAATTTTTTCCCAACATCCAACTTGAATCTCCCTTGGTGCAACTTCAGGCCATTCCCCCTAGTCCTATTGCTAGTTAAATGGAAGAAGAGGCCAACCCCCATCTCACCATAACCTCCTTTCAGGTAGTTGTAGAGAGTGATGAAGTCTTTCCTGAGCTTTCTCTTTGTCTGACTAAATTATCTCAGTTCCTTCAGCCACTCCCCATAACACCTGTGCTCCAAACCCCTCACCAGATTCATTACTCTTTTCTTAGCATGCTGCAGGGCCTCAATGTCCTTCTTGTAGTGAGAGGCCCAAAATTGAGCAGTACTTGGGGTGCGGCCTCACCAGTGCTGAGTACAGAAGGATGATCACTTCCCTGCTCCTGCTAGCCATGCTATTTCTGATACAAACCAGGATGCCATTGGCCTTCTTGGTCACCTGAGCATGCTGCTAGCTCATGTTCAGCCATTGACCAATACCTCCAGGTTTCTTGCCTCTACAGTCTTCCAGCCACTCTGCCTGAGTATTCAGCCTGTAGTATTCAGCCTGAGTACTCAGCCTGTAGTATTGCCTGAGGTTATTATGGCCATAGTGCAGGACCCGGCACTTGGTCTTGTTGAACTTCATCCTATTGGCCTCAGCCAGTGATCCATCCTGTCCAGATCCCTCTGTAGGACCTTCCTACCCCTAGGCAGATTGACACTTCATGCCAATTTGGTGTCATCTACAAACTTACTGAGGGTGCACTAAGTCCCCTTCTCCTGGTCATCAATAAAGATATTGAACAGGACAGGTCCTCGTACCAACCTGGGGGAATACCACTTGTGACCAGTAACATCTAATCTAAATCTTCCCTCTTTTAGTTTAAAGCCATTCTCTTTTGTCTGTAAGGACAGTTTCCCAGGGAATCTCATCCAGCAATACCTTAAATAGTCTGAAGTTTGCTTTCCTAAAGTTCAGGGTCCTGACTCCATACCCTGCCAGGCCCACATTCCTAAAGATCACCAACTCAACCAGGAAATGGTAGCTGCAGCCCAACCTGCCTCTGATCTTCAATGATCTCATCTGCTATGGTGATAATTTAAAAAATTATCATCAGTGAACTCCAAGAGTCTCCTGGATTGCTTGCAAGTCACCATGTTGTTTTGCCAGCAAATATCTGCATGGATGAGATCCTCCATCAGGATGAGAGTCTGTCAGCATGATGCCTCTTGCAGATGAAGATCACAGGTGATGATCACAAGTGATCATGGCAATTACTGCACTAACCACTGGCTTCTTACCAAGTAAAACTATGGAGAATGCTTTATGGAGCGCACCATTGCAAAGCAGTTCTTTGGGGACTACTGCAATTTTTCATATACCAGGAAGTCAACAACCACCATGACCTCTAGTGTCCTTCTCAGAGCCATAATGATCTCTCTGGAAATATCACTTCAATCTTTTTCCGTTCACAAATTTCAAACCAGCTAAAAGTTTTGTTCAGTTACAATTTGCATTGGGCTCCTTCATTCTGGTGGAAAATCTTCCACAGACAATGATAATCAGGTAACAAAGAACCTCAGGAAAACTTTTACAAACTGAAAACTATGCAACTGGGTGGGCTCTCAAGGAAAGAGATGTTTGTAGATTTTTCCTCAGCAGTTCCTTCTCTATTTGAGACCTTTCTTTTTTCTTTCTGGGTACTTTTCACTTTCACTTTCACATGTTGCTCTTGTCTGTTTTTTTTTCAAAGCCTCCAGCTCTTATTGTATGCCCTGTTCTAATTCCTCCTTTGAAGTCTCTGAGTGCTTGAAGTCTGAACTCCTACTCCAAGGTCCATGGGTATAGTTTAATATCTTTCTTTTCCAATCTTTTCCTACCTTCCGGCAGCCATTTGGAAAACTCTATCATCTGGTTCTTCTAAATTCAGGGAGACCACCGGCTCACAGCCTTGGTTGCATTTCTTCCTGACTTGGGGTTGTGTTTCTTTATCCAAGCAGAACTGGGAGTTCTCCTGCTTGTTTCTGTCAACAAAAGTGATGGAAATATCTGGGTTGTTTTTCATGTTATCCTGTTTATTTACAAAAATAAAGAGCAAGTGTGTTCTATAAAACACATGTTGATTTGAAGCATCGAGGTATGATTCCTGAGCTATTCTAGCCCCCATTTACAGGCAGTAATCTACTCAGATCTCTTTCAGGATCACATTACAAACTCTTCCCTCTGGCTGTCTTTAGCTTTACACTGTCCTTTTTACCTAGTTCTCTGAGGATCTTCATTTTTCATGTCATGGTCCCACCCAGGTAACACACAGCTACATGCCCCATGACACCCCTCTGTTCACACAGCTTCCTCCCACCAGTCATGTCTGGTGTCCACAGTTTGATCAGTGGATTTTCTTTTGTGGCTTTCCCAATTCTTTCAACAAGTTTTAACATTTCTTAGAAATCATCAATAGGATGATTTGTGTTGTTTTGGTTGGTGAGCCAACCTCTTTCCTTTCTGAAATTCTTGGGTCCCTTAAAAATAATTTCCATTTCTGTGTCCAGAAGTAACAGAAAATGAATGGATGTACAGAGAGGAGTAGTGAGAATGAACTCACTGTTTTGTCTGTGGCATCCGTGTCAACTTCTCAGGAAATCTTGCTTCCCAGATGTTAAATTTGGATAGTTTGTGCCCATGCAGACCTGGGACATGGCTGGGGAGCTGTGAAGGTAACTCTCAGTTCCCAGAGGCAAAATATGAGGCTACAGGTTAATGTGGCCTCTTTTTATGATACACCACTCCTCCTGGACCACCTAGTGCCAATCATTTGCAGGATAACCCAATACCACTCCTTCTCATGACCTGCACCTGTGGCTGGGCTTGCTTGAGTCTGCCTTGGGCAGCAGCACCAGCTCCTGGCTTCTTATCCAGGCTGTATGCAAAAACTTCTAGTATCTCAGCCTGGCACCACAGCCTGGCACCATCCTCTTAATGCTTCTCACCAAGATGAGACTCCAAATCCATGTCCTACACCTGTCTTCCTCTTCACCCCTAAAGAGTAAGAGCACATCTCCTCACATCATCTGCACCCCTTGTGTCATGACTATACTTCTTGCTTTAGATCCTGGGCTCAACTCATCCTCCTTATTCTGATACATAAATATCTGCAAAGATTCATGCAGCAGGGCCAGTTCTGGGTTCTGTCAAAATTCCAGCTTTCACTAGAGACAAATGACACCTGCTTCACAACATCTGTAAGATCCCACAGCACAACCAGCAGCATTGTCAGTAGCTTTAGATGTGCTACTTTGAAGTGCTTTCGGAGTGGTTTGGGGATCCTCTGCTTCCCTATAACCTATTTGCAAGTTTTTCAAAGGTAACTATATTCCTTTAGCCAGGTATACATTGTTTTAGCAATTTTTACTTTTTCCCTTTACCCCATATTCTTCTAGTATCACAAAAGATTAGAAGTTGGCTGCAGGTGTCCTGTAAAATCAGAAGATGACTGCAGACTAGTTAGAACTCAATTTTTCTTTTCTATAAGCCATCAGTAACAAACAGTGAGTTTAGCATGGCTGCAGGTATATCAGAAATACAGTCCTAGCTGCATCCAGGTCTTAAACACTGCTCTTCTACTCACACAGGCACACATGTATACATGCAGAACAGAGACCATGTGGAAAAATAAGAAGCTCTGTAGAAATTTTTATTTTAAAATAGAAGCTGCAGCACAGCTTATGGACCCTGGAGCTGTGGATAGTATGGTTAGGTGGCAGTTGGACTTGATGATCTTTAAGGTCTTTTCCAACCTGAGCAATTCTATGATTCTATGGACATACAAGACAGTCATCCGTACTGTCTCTGTGCAGAGCATGGTGAAACGCTGCCTGAAGCAGCTGAGCAGGCTGACAAAACCCTGGTGGTGCCTTGGAAGGGCTCAGCACCGTGTTTCTCTCAGTCAGCCAGCAGCATCACTCTGTGTTGACATTGGCAGCACCTCACTGGTCCGTCAGAGGGATAAAGAGAAGCTAGTGACATCATGCAGCCTTCATCCTTCCACAGTGACCCACATCAAAGGAGGTGTAATCACTGCCCAGAGGAATGAACGTGCTGTAACCCACAATGAATCATGTTCTGAAATCCTCAGAGGTCGGACACAGCTCCTGGCAAGCCCAGAGGGGGAAGATGATGTGGATGCTAGCAGTTGACCCTGGAGAGACTAAATAGGATGATGAACTAACTCCCTCACAGGGTTAGCCCTCTTTTGCTGCAATGGCTGGCTAACGTGGGATTATTGGGTAGCTCTGCAGGAACACTGATGCATGGATCATGGTGATCCAAAGTGTTAGCAGAGGTTAAAAAAGAGAATGCTATTGTAGATATCCTAAGGAATGATTAGCATAGTTGTGCATCCAAGATGTCTGTACAGCCTGGAACCACCGCAGTGCTCTAGGCTCTCCTTTCAGCCTTGTCAACCCAAGACGGTTGGCAAAAATACAGTCCTTCTGCCATGCTTTCCATCAGCTTACTTTGTTTCAGCAGTGCTTCTGCACCAGCAAGAGTGTTGCAATAATACAAGGAGAAATGATTTCAAACTGAAAGAGTGGAAATTTAAATTGGATATTAGGAAAAAATATTTTACGGTAAGGTTGATGAGACACTGGAACAGGTTGCTCAGAGAGGTGGTGGATAACCCATCCTTGGAGACATTCAAGGTCAGGCTGAGTAGATCTCTGAGCACCCTGTTCAATCTGTAGCTGTCCCTGTTCTTTGCAGGGGAGTTGGACCAGATGACCGTTAGAAGTTCCCTCCAACTCAAATTTTTCTATAATTCTATGAGTGAAGACATTACTTCCCCAGTCTGACCATGCTTCACAGAAGAGACCTTGGACGTTGTGTGCTGTAGTCACTGCATACCTAAACCCTTATCAGCACTTCATGGCAAGCTCACTTAAGAAGCCCCAAAGATGTAGAATAGCATCTTTGGAAGAGGTAAGGAAACCAAAGGTTACTGGCCAGATAGAGCATAAATGCTCTTCTTTTTTTGTATGTTTGTTGTTATTATAATTTCATTGGTTTCTTTTCTGTTAATAAAGAACATGTGTCTGAAAGGTTTTCTAGAGCTCAAGTTGAAAGTTGCCTTACTCTTCCTCTAGAAGAACTGTATAATGTCTCACTGAATCTCAAAATCAAATTGGAGTTAGATGTGGTCACTTCAATGTTGTTAATTGTTGATCATTTGTATAGACACTAATTTTTACTTAAATGCTTACACACACAGATACACACAAGTATTTTTTATGGTTAAATAGCAAAAAAAATCCTGTAAATTAAAGTGTTGTGCAAATCCTCTGTATTTCTAGTTCCGTAAAATATTAATAAAACATTTCAAAATGTCCCTTAAGCTCATTTTTACTATGCACCAGTAGCTAGGGCTGCCTAGAAGACCAGGAATCCATTTCATGAAAAACATGAAGGTTATCATATCTCCTTTATCCATGGAATTAATCAAAATACAATGTTCTCCATGAAACTTTTCATTGAAAAAGAACAGGCTCACAAGGCATCTAGTGGCCCCACAGGCTGACCTGGACTCCCTACTGTGGCTAATTAACTATAATTTCTGTGATGTGCCAGGGTTTCTCCAAAGAGAGGTGAGTAACCTATCCCTTGATTTAACCAGAAATTCCTTCTAGAACTGAGAGACTTACTCAGCAGCTTCATCTAAGTACTGTTATATTTTAGAAAAATGCCCCACAATGACATTTTCTGATGAATCAGTGTTTCTGTGAAGCACTTCCTATTAAAACCTTGGTCAGCTGGAAGGCAAATGCTTTATTCTGGTCAGTTTTTTAGCTGAACTCATTGAAAACAAACTCATGGGTACCACCTTCACATCTGCTTCAGTGTAACTCTGGAAAGAAAGATTATAATGCACAGGAGAGACACAGAGGGAATTTCTGTATGACTGAAATGAACTGAACTCTTAGGTGCATCTGTCCCTCTGAGCTCCATCCTCTGCACGGCTGATGAGATGTCCGTTGACCATGTACTGCCACTGTCTGCCTCTGAGCCATGAGCTGAAGGTGCTCTTGATCCTCAGCACCTCACAAAATGTTCCTTGCAGGTACTTCTACGTACTGAGCATAGTAAGAAATAGGATATTTGTGAACAGCTGCTTGGGGGACAGAGGTGACTGGAGATCCTTTTTATGAGTACATTGCAGCTGCTGGCAGGTCTCTGTTTGCAGTTGACAAAGGAGCAGAAGAAAACAGAGGTTGTTGCTTACATAGGGGAGGAGGCCTGTGTCTGCATCTGCAAGGGACTGGGAATCCAAAGATTATTCACCACAGCTGCAAGCTTCATCATGGGCAGCTTCAGCAGAAGGAGTTCTCCTACTTGCCAAAAAGATCATCGCAGAGTGTTTAGCTGTCCCTAGCCGTACTGAACGAAGCAGAAAAGTCATGATGTCTTTGATCAGCAGTTCAAAGGAGCACTCAGAATGCTGAGGTTGTTTGCAGACTCATTTTCAGCTGAGCCTAAAGAAGGTAGGGGAAGAGTTTGTTCAGAACTGACAGTTGCCATGTGCTGACCCACTCTCTTAATAAGCTTCCACACAGAAAAGTGAGGATGTTCTCTAACAGTCTGCCAAGTGACAGCTCTCCTGAGTCAAGTGAGAGAGCTGCCATTTGTATAAGCTTCCTTGGAAATCCTACTATGTGTGAAGAGGTTTTTTTTGTTGATCTTAGTCTGACCAAAGCAAAAGATTGCAACTGCTCAGCAGAAGCGCTCAGATCCCTCTGGCCCTCACAAAGGCAAAGCTGTTGGTTCGAGAGGAGCTGGGGACAGATTTCCCACTGACATCACTTTCCCAGCTGTGACAGGAAACCACGATGCCTTTATTGTTCAGGTGCATTATGCAGTCGGAACTCTCAGCAATAAAAAATAATGAATCTCAGTATGGATCATGGATCAAACTCCAGTGATATCTAATTCTGTGCAGTCCTCAGGCTCTCTTCTGTAGGCTGCTTTTAAAGTTGTGCACCTCTGCTGTGCAATGTTGAAACATCTTTTTTTTTTTCTACAATATACAATTGCTTGCATTTTTTTTTCCTGAAAGGTGTAACAAGATCTCTCTCATGTACTGCAGTGTTTGCCTGTCTAAGGATCTCCAGAGAATGTGTGCATTGCTAAATAAGAGCCCAGAGACTCCAGGGACTCCAGATCACACCTACCTGTGGTGCATTGACTTCACTGAAATACTTTCAGAGAGCTCACCACCACTTCCATGAATCCTTCCAACTTTTCTTTTTTGCTATGTGATTCAGTCAGCCCTTTTAGAAAGAAAGATTCACAAGTAATCCTACTTCTGAGGGTGTCCACACTTCTGATTAGACCTAGACCCAGTCCAAAGGCTTGCAGATGGTAATGGCCATATTGCAAGGCTGGTCTATGTCTAATGGCGTAAATTACCACCTACATACCACAGAAACATAGAATCATAGAATATCCTGAGTTGTAAGATACCCAGAAGGACTATCAGGTTCAGCACCTGGCACCATTAACCCCCTTAATCTTCCCTGTGGCAAAGATTATCACTGTGCCAGAAAGCCCTACGCAGTCCTGGAAAACAATATCAGTTCCCTTTTGGAGAAATATTGAATGGGAGGTAAGTTCACTCTGGGACATGTTAAGAGTATTTCTGTTGCTTCAGCCTGAGGTTCCAGGCTGCCAGTTCCCAGCAGCTATAGCCTCCCATAAAACTTCTCCCATCAGACACTAGCTGATGGCTCGATAAATGGGCACCGTGGAGGGAGAACTTCTCTGAGCTGGTTGGTGCCTTCCCATGGAAATTGCTGAGGCAGAGGTTAGATCTGATACCTAAATGGCTGGAAACTAGTGGCTTAGGTCTGGGTTATTCTTTTTCTTAAATGCTTTGGAAAAGATTTTATTGTCTGATTAAATATGCACAAAAGTGTGTGCTTGTTTATTTTGTCTTCTGTGTATGTGTCTATTGATGAACACGTGCATATCAGGCCTTGTACACAGATAACACTGTACACCAAAACCAGGTGAAGACAGTGCAGGTCCTTGGCTCCACCAGAGCTCATTTCCTTTAGAGCCAGAAAGGGCTGGGACCTGATGATTTGCAATGGTCAGAGCCCTGAAAACCTCAATTCTCCCCTCTGCAGACAAGGAGAGAAGAGGAGTGCTGACTTTGGCAGCTGGGCACAGCCTGCACTGAGGGAAAATCCATTCCTGGTCCCTGCAGCAGAGCTAGTGGTGCAAGAGGTCTGTTCTCTCCAGTCATTGCTGGCCTGGCTCTGGGTGTTATTAATTGACATGAAATTATCCAGCCATTTTTCATACTCTGACCTACTGTTTGGATGAGTGACCTCCTGTAGCACCAAATTCCACAGGTTGGCTACATACTGTGTGAAGTAATATTTCTATCCATTTACTAACCATTAATTTCTGACCTTCGGGAAATCTGAAATATGTATGATCATGCAAAGGGTCCTGAGCCGCTCATAGCTGTGTGTTGTGCGAAACACATTTGCTGTTTAACCAACTCCCAAGCTCATTTGGCCCTGACCTGAGCACCAGGCAAGACAAATCAGCCTGGAAAAGCAAGAGGAATAGCAAGACGCAAGCTGCCAGCTGTTAGATGAGCAAACAGGGAGCTACAGAGATTCCCAGAGCCAAATTCTTATCTTATTTATGCTAGCATTAATCTAAAGTAACTGCACTGAGTTATTCTGTATTTATCCTTCTGTAAAAGAGATCAGAATCTGACACTCACTTTGGAAACTTCCTTCCTCCGATTTCCATTCTTGCTGGAGACAGAATTAGACACCGTTGTGCCACAGCTTTTTCAAATATTTCTGTACAGAAAAGGATCACATAACCAACAGTCCTGGGGAAAAAAAATCCAGCATACAACTTTCAATAACCAACAGAAATCTCCAGTGTTTCAGATGTGGAGGTTGTGATGCAATGAGAACTGACCAGAGCTTAAGTCTGAAGTATCCAGTGTCTCCCCTGCCCGGCCCACACAGACATGCTAACATGAAAGGAAAGAGCTGTGAGCAGGTTTGAGTGTGTGTTAGCAATGCCAGTGTAATGTCCCCTGGTTTTTTTCATCCCCTCTGTGTCTCTTATGGCCATATCACACTGTTGCTGCAACATTACTGCTCAGCTGTGATGCTGAGTTAGGTAGTAATGTGTTGTTACAATCCAGAGTGTCCTGAAAAGAATAAAACTACTTCCCTCATTTCTAGTAAAATCCTCAGCTTCATTTTTCTAATGCACACTGTTTTCTTGGCAGTGTGCTTTACGCAGGATGTGCCTGATTTGCAATAGTAGTCCTGAGCTGTTTCTTAAACGATTACCTCGCAAAACAATCTGGGACATTTAATTGAAATGGCTTCACCCTGTTTTAAAACATTGCAGTGTTAAATAAACTTGACCTGTAGCACCAAAGCACTCATTTTTCTCCACCTACGTCATCCCCTTGAAATGCATATCCACATATATAACACCCTGCTTCTCCAGCTCAAAGACAAATGCAAGTCCCCATTTAAAAGCAATTGTCATGGAACCTGACGGAGGACAAGAGTCTATGGAAGAAGTGGTTTGGTCTTAATCACTGGTGAGCAATGAGACTGAAGGAGCTACAAGAAAGAAGGGGACAGACTCTTTAGGAGGGTCTGTGGCAACAGGACAAGGGGAAATGGTTTCAAATTAAAGGAGAGACTGGATATAAGGAAAAGTGTTTTACAGTAAGGGTGGTGAGGGACTGGAACAGGTTTCCCAGAGAGGTGGTGGATACCTCATCCTTGGATACATTCAAAGGCAGGCTGGACCAAGCTCTGAGCTGCCTGATTTAGCTGTAGGTGTCTCTGTTTATTGCAGGGGAGCTGGACTTTAAAGTGATCTTTAAAGGTCTCTTCCAACTCTAAGAATTCTATCATTCAAAGTATTCCAAGCAGACACCTGTGAACCCAGCCCCTCTGCTGAGAGGAGAGGGGCCAGAATAGGGTGGTGAAGGTTCAAATTAAGGCCCTTACAGAGCTCGGGAGGGCACAAACCATCATCTCTTCCCCCTGTAGCAGATCCTGTGGCCGTCTCTCCATTGATGCATTTGCTCAGGTCAGGGCCGAAGAAAGCTACACAACAGCTCAGCGCAGTACCTGCATAGCCGGGCTGTGCTGTGAGGACCAATAAAACTATTAGCTGCTGGCATCGAGCCAGCGATCCATTAATGACAGACCGGTATCTCCCCTGGAATGTAAAATGTTTTACTGAATAAACACTAAAGCGGGAAGCATTTGACTTCTGTCACTTGGGAGAACTCCGGCACGATTCTATCCTGAGGTGGGAGAGGCGGGAGGTGAGCAAGGAAACTTTGTTTTGCTGATAAAATACTATTTAGTACCAGGAGGAGCAGGCAAGATGTATTTTATGGTGCTGGACAGAGCATGATGAATGAGACTCACTGCCTTTGGGGGATCAAGTCACGGACTGCAGCACAGAGGGGAGAGGGAGGCAGAGGGCTCTGTCCTGGAGGATGATACTCTGAAATTGTGGATTTTTGTATGTTTTTCTGCCTGTGCAAGCAGAATTTAGAAAGAATGAAAGCATCGTGGAGGTGTTCAAGAACTGTGGATGTACAGCACTGAGGGACATTGTTAGTGGGCATGGTGGGGGTGGATCAACGGTTGAATTAGATGATCTTAGTGATCTCATCCAACCTTTATGATTCTATGATCTCCATTTAGGGACAGAAATTACTACCCTTCAAGCCAGCTGTCCTATCTGGACCCCAAAGATGTCCACGCCCAAGCCAGAGCAGTGTGACTGCACTCTTATGTAGGGTTTTCCAGTGAAAGAGATCTGAGTGCTGGAAGTAAGGACATTTATTTTCCTATAATCCAAAAGGAGGCAGCTTACCCACACATAGCTGAGCACAGAAGGAATCCTTCTTTCAGGATTCAGGAGGAAAAAAAGAATGGACAGTTAGATGGTTACATTCTACACATTATACCAGTGAAAGAACCGTGGTGTATGGCAGGTAGGACACTTGAAGGATATTAATAAGACTAAGGAAACTTAAGTGGATGTGTCCCATTGTCAGGCTGTGTGCAAAAGTCACCTGTGGGACACTGCTATCCAGCCACCAGGGCAGGACATGGCTTGGAGCAGCAGGTCCAGGGACATGGAGGCAGAAGGAAGGGAATGCAGTCTCGTCCCTGGGGAACGCTTGCTGCTGCCAGGAGCAGCTGCTTGGACAAAGGAAGAGTGGTGTCTTGGAGGGTCTGTGAGGCTATTTGCAAGGGGCAGAAGGGAAAAGCCTCAGGGAGAGCAGTGCAGAGCCTGGAAGAAGCCAGTGGCTGTTGAGCTGAGGCCTTCCTGAGCTACCAAACGTGGATTGCTTTGGTGCTGTGGGCCAAAGTCAGGGGTTAGCAGAATGCTTACATCCATGTTTCAAATCTCACTCCCATTTGCTGTCTGTTGGCTTTTAGAGGATGCCTATCTGCACAGACACATACCAAGCAGTTTGACCATGGCTTACAGAAGAAGAAAACTGCTTGGAGACAGATCCTCAGCTGCAGGAAGCCAAGCAGCCATGGATTCCAGCCAACAGAGACCATGCGTGAGACCTCCCAGTTTCTCCTCTCAAACTGTTACATTAAGCTAAATATCAGCTTCAGTAGCTCCCTTATTTTTGCACTTGTGATATTTTGCCTGAATCCATGTGCTGGGGTGAATACAAGGAGGATGAGCGCACCAGAACTGCACACAAATTAGCAGTGACTCACCACCCAGATGACCACCTCTGTAAGGGAAGATGGGCTTAGTTTTCATTTCTCACTGGTTTAGGAAAGTAGAAGTGTAACCCATGTGGTCTTTCTTGCAAAGATACCCTACCTGGAAGAAGATCTTTGTAATTCTAGAGAATGAAAGAAAGTAGGCTGTCACCATCCACTCAGAGATACTTGCTGTGTGCAGCCCAACAGACAAACAGATGAGCAATGGCATCTGAAGGTAACCAGCAGCCTGCTGTTCCACGGCACAGAGGGAGTACATCTGGGCCAAGCTGTTACATTTGTGTGATCTCTTATAATCGGTGGAACTTTTTGTGAAATACACAGGCAGCCAAATATTTAGGTCTGCTGAGTTTCTGTGGGCCATTAAGTATTATTTACTTCTCACAAACACATGGCTCAAGAGACAAAGAGCTGTCCGAAGTTTGAACTGTGTGCCAGCTTTCACATTAAAGTACTTTCTCTATTGTTAAAGATGAATGCTGTTTTTCAAAGAATCATAGAATGGTTTGGGTTGAAAGGGACCTCAAAGTCCAGTCCCAACCCCCTGCCATGTTCAGAGCTGCCACCCACCAGCTCAGGCTACCCAGCTCCTCATCCAACCTGGCCTTGAGTGCCACCAGGGATGGGGCATCCATCGTTTCTCTGGGCAAGCCTTTTCACCAAGAGCATAATCAGAGTCGATTTATGGAGGGAGTGTATATGCCAGTCAGTCATCTGGAGGCATTGGTCAAGGCTTCCCTGTGTTCCCCAGGACAGGAGGATCTACATGCCCTAACTCTAGGTACTCCTTCACCTACAGAAGCAGATCTGTTCCTTGTCAACACTACTACACACTATTCTGCTGCAAGAACTGAGTAAATCGAAGCATGTGTTTCTTCACAAGTTTAATAACAGTGTTTACTTTCCCAACTAGAGCAGGGGACATGAACCCTGCAACTGTCATCAGCTGAGCCTTGTATAAACCAACATACAAGACTTGTGTTGGCCCTCACCACAACCCTGTATTTCACCTCCTCCAGGTGAGAGGTTTCATACTTTGTGCTGAAAGGTTAAAATGGCTGAAGATATCATCAGCCCCAGTGATTAAATCCAATGACAATTGTTACTGATTGGTTTGAGGAGCTCTAATTTGAGAGGCTTTGAGGGAGAATATTCGCAGCATCAAAGCTGCTAAGAATCCAGAACATGTGAAAAATAATTTCAAGCTAGGCACACAGAAACTGAAGTCCCTAAAACCACAGGTATTCCCAGGCTTAGCTGCTCGAGCCTGTGCAGAGCCACCAGCGTAAGTTCACCCTTGGCTGTGTAGGAACCAATGGACATCTCCATTTTATTCCCAGGGTCACGGGCACACAGGGGAAGATGCATGCAGCATGCTTTCCAGCAGACATCACTCTTCCTCTTTAACTTCTTTCATCTGAGTTGGAAAAGACCTTCAAGCTCCAACCATCAACCCAACCTAATGAGCTGCATCAATAAATCTTGTCCATGTCCACACACTTCTTAAGTATTTGAGGGATGGGGAAACCAACATTCCCTGAGCAGTCCATCCCAATGCTTCACCATCCTCTCCATGCAGAAATTCAACCTAATGTTCTGTTTAAGCCTCCCATGCAGACACTGTTTTCAGAGCTCAATAGTGGAGCTGTGCCACTGAGCTACAACTGCACCCAGACATGACACGGTATTATCCCTCCTCCTAGCACAGCGTAAAGCAAATTCAAAGCCTGAGAATTCTGCAATTTATTTCTACTTTTATATACCTATATATTTAAATTTACGTTTGGTTTTGTTAAGAATAAAAATAACATTTTAAAATCTAATAGTCTTTTTTGCCTGTGGAACACCAGCTTTTCGATACTTGATCTGGGTAGTGCTTGTGTGACAGTTTTCAGCCCTTATTGCAGCATGAAAACATTTAGGAAATATTCAGCACAATTATAGAGTTTGCTGCATTGAGACACAGTGCAGGCTATGTATCAGCAAAATACCAAGCCCTGGGGTCACATACATACTTCTCCCCTTTTTGCTGCCTTCCAGGAGGAATCCCTTTGAATTCATGAGGACAAGGAATGAGCTGCTCTGTGCAAGTTGGGTCAGGCTGGGTCAAGGAGGAGCCAGCAGGGTGCTCAGGAAAGGCAGCGTGGCCAACCTCCATGGTAGTGGCACAGCGGGGCTCTGTCCCTGCTTTGTTGCTGGGCAGGACAGCCTCAGGTTTTTCAAAAATAAATAAAATAAAAACAGACTGAGGTGTAGGGAGATCCGTACGCAGCTCGAGTGTTGATGACACAACACTCACCTTCTTTATTTTAAAAAATGTAAAACTTCAAACTTTAGGACTGCTTTATTTTGCTTGGTATTAAAATGCTGGAGAAGGAAGAGATGGAGTCTCAGAAGGTGGGATTCCACTACCATCCTTGCACAAGCTTATTAATATCGATAGTGAACATTTCTCGGTGATGTTTTTCCCACATCAAAATCCCTCTTTTAATTCTTATAAATCTCTCACTTTCAGTGGGAGATTTTCATTTTAAAAATGGCCTGTTTTATATAAAAATTAGAAAGTAAAAAAAAACTCTGGGGAAACAGGTCTTTATGCACCAGAGTCACTCATCTTCACTTCCTTCCTTTTCCCATTTTATTGCTTGGATTGATCTGAGCTATTGGAACTTCAGGAATCCTGTGCTACCATACAAAATACTCTTCTGCTGCTATGAGTGCATTGAGAGCTTTGGGAAGTGGAGCAGTGGGTCAGGAGGGGTGACTGACATGGAAAAAGCCCTTGCAGGATTAGGAGAGGTAGGAGAATGAGCAGATGGCATCACCCCAGGGGAATAAGGGACTGTGTCTTAAGAAACACTAATGAAGAGACTGGGTAGGAGCTGTGCAAGGGCTGGAGACAAGTGCAGAGGGAATGCAGCCTGCTAAAAACATAACAGAGGGGAAGGTGTGAAGGGAAGGTTAAAGGATGGGATGGTTGTTTCCTGGCTGTGATGCAGCAGAGCAGTGTTAGAGCCTGGCCAGGTGCAAGGGAGTGGAGCAGAGCAGTGAGTAGGGAACGGCAGTGCTGAAAGGGATGGATCACTGTGGGACAGTGGTTTACACTTACTTCATTATTTCAAAGTAGGCTGCGGCAGGTAATTACTCATGAGCCTGACCACGAGGTATTTAGCAGCTGAACCACAGGAGGAACTGCACACACAGCCTGGCAGGAGGCAGGAGCTGATGATTAATACTGCTGAAGCCACTTCACAGCTCACCTCTCAGCAGGCTGTGTTCCTTCAGGAGTGGGTCTGCTGTGCACAGCCCAGATCCCACCAGCCCAAGGATGCAAAGGCTGCTGGTACCTCACAGTGTCACAGGGAACCAGGCAGAGCTGCAGGCTGAGCACCTGGGGACAGCAGGGACAAGGCATGGCAATGCCAGCCCCACATCCCAGCCTTGATAGGCAGCCCAACCAGTTCATGTGTGTTGGCTTCTGAACATGCACTTGAGCCATGGAGCTCAACAACAGTTCTGTTCCATTTTACTTTGCCCGCTGTGACAACAGGAGGCTTCATTCTGAACAGCGCTATGGAGCAGTGAGATAGATGTAGGTGCTGGCTGACTCCCCACCCCAGGGCTGACCTGTCTTATGCGTCCTCTCAGTGCTCTGGTAGGAGCCTACCAGAATGCAGGACACATGTTTTCCAACTCAATAGCAGCTATCCAGCTGGAGAAATGTGTTTCTCTGAATTATGGCCATATGCTATGTATCCCACTTCAACATATCGTATCATGTTCCATTGGCACAGAATTTGACACTGCATAAAACAATCTGCTTTGAGTTTGAATGCATATGCTTCCTCACACAACACAAAACCCTCCCACTGGAATGGCTGCAAGTCTAAATGCCACTGAGCTCCGGGTGGGAGCTGTGCCACAGGCAGAAGGGATCAGAACCAAGAAGGTGTGGAGGCGAAGGCACATTCCTACTGGCCCCAGGGTGATCCTACCTGGCTCCATCCAGAATTCAGTCTCCTAAGGAGACCCACTCCTCACTAGGAAGAAAGTCAGAAATATTTGAGAAGTCCTTAAATGGAATGCTTCTCCTTTATCTCCTCTCACTCCCTCCAGCCAAACTTAGTGAATCTGTTTCATGTTTAATGGCTCTGTCACCTGTTTTGTCAGTGGTGAATTTGTTTCCCTTATCTCCCAGCAGAGCAGCCTTTGGCAGAGATACATCCTGGGCTGAACAGTCTTGTAGGACCCTCACAGAACTAAAAGAAACAGCAACTGAACAACAGCAAAGGGTCAGCACAGCTTCAACACAAATGATGTGAGCTTGGTGCTAAGTATTGGTGAGAAGGTACAGGAATAAGTTTTACAGCATTCTAGTTCCAGTAGGTATTTATTTCACACCAGCAGAACAAAGCAAAGAAGACTGGGAAGCTGGTGGCACCGCGGATGCTGATCTTAAGTGGTGGAAGGTGGATGTGAGCAGGTGGAACAGCAGGCACTTACATTCAGCTCGTGGCTGTGTTGGGGGCTGGCAGACACCTCCCAGAGCTCTGCAGCATTTCTGGTTCAAGATGTATCAGAGATTTCTACATGCTTTTATCTGGCCAATTCAGAGATCTTCATCTGAATGAACATGAACAGTAAATGAGAAGAGGAACAGGGATGCCAAAAGACACAAAACCCAGCCTCTGAAAAGTCCTTGGCAGTCAGCTGCAGCACATGGCAGTGTTGGATTAAGCATGTCAACTGGGAGGTTGAGATGACAGTTTCTAGGGAAATTAATGACAGCATTGACATCATGAGATCTTGTCTGACAAATGCATGGAAGCCTATCAAAACTGCACACTGTTGTCATGCTTTATGCTATTGTCAGCTTAAAGGCACTCTTCCCAAGGACAGGACTCTACTGCAGTAGAAGTGAACAGTCTCACCCTGAAGCTATCTGCTTTAAACAGAATACCTTACATTTGTTCCACTCTGCTCAGTGCTAATGGCATCCTGGCAGCAGCACTGTCCAGCTGAGGTGTCCCAATAGGCATTGCATTACATCCCCTTCCTCCCACTTCAAGTTGCCTGTATTGTCCAGGGGAGTAAGTTGCTGATGAGTGCATAACTGAAGTTTTGGGAGTACCATGGCTTTCTTTCTCTTTGGTCTCAGCTAAAGATGAAGATACCTTAAAAACAATGACACTGAGTGCACTGAGCTCCCAGGGGCCGTGCTGCTTCTTCTCCTGATGTCCAGGGACCAAGCAGGGCCCATCCTGCGGGACCTTTCTGAGAATGAAGCTAAGGAACAGATGGTCCGTGGGCCAGGAGCTGCCTGCTCTCAGGTACTTGTCTGACATGCCCAGAAAGCATCACCAGGCCCTGATGTTCAGTACAAGGCCAGTAGACCATGGTCCAGAGGACACCAGAAAATGATCTGCAAGATCCCTAAAACTAAACACAGAACATTACCTGAGCCCTAATCAGGTCCAAAGCACTATTAAGTATTTCCCAAATGTATCACTTTAGTTATCCTGGAATATCCAGGTCAACAGGATCATTTATTATTCCATGTTCAGATCTCGTTCCACTAAAAAGCTCACACTCTTTCCTGCAGGATTGTTACCCAGCAGATTTTGCTTGAGATTATTTTGCACTTAAATCTACTACATTTCACTGTTCTTATGTCAAACCACAGCTTGAATGTAGCATGATCATTTGGAAATCCATTTTCTTAAATCCTTGAGTTTCATTTCATTCTTATCAGTGAAGAAAATTAGACTAGCTGGGTATGATTTGCTTTGGTTACATTCATGTCAGATGTTTCTATCACATTTTCATTCTGCAGTTACAAAGTACTTGATGTTTTTCACAGTATTTTTCAGGCATTTGAAAAAGCTGAGACAGGTTGGCTGCTCTGTAATCCTTAGTAGCTCATAACTCTTCTGTAATCCTAAATGTAACTCTTAGTATTACAAAAATAACTGTGGTTGGTTCTTTAATTATACCAGAGAAACTGTCATCAGGGCTTCCTGAATCATGTGCACTTTATTCAGATGTTCTTTCATGTTTGGTTTTTTTTTTCCCAAGGCCTGTGTTTGCATTCCCTTGCTAGCTCTAAGTGTGCTCAGCTTCTTGTATCAAGTAAGCTCTATTTGCAAAGGTGCTTCATACCTCAGCCTCCTCTGTCACCTGTCCTCTGCTCACCATTCCCATGAAGTGATCATCCTTTTCCTTCTTTTCATTTTACTTATTTTCTCTTTTACATTTCTTAAACTTAAGCCTTTCCCTTCTACTAATCTCAGAGCAGTGTTTTTTTTTTCCATTTTGGTCAAATAACCAAAGAAGTCCTGATGTGGGCCCTCTGGTTTCATCCAGTGCCACCCTTGCCAGCAGGACAGCTTGCTGCAGGGCCATCTGTATAAGGACTTTTTCCAAATGACTGTTCCCTGAAGCTGCTTTCCCCTTTCAGCTCCTCTGCGCAGGACCTTCCCTATCAGCCCCCTGAACGTGTGGAAATCTGACTTACAGGATCCATATGGTCTTGCTCTCCTCCTCTCAGTCCTCCACTGACGCTTGAGATCCGATTACCTCTGAGCAAGCTCCTCTTTATTACTTATATCTATCACAACCTCATTTGGCCCTGTCTCCTGCAGCTGTCTCTGCTCTTCGAAACAGAAACTTTGAGGAACGGTCTGTGCTCTACTGGGCTTTTTGGTCTATTTTCTTGCAGCAGGTATCTGCTTAGATAAAGTCCTCCATTGCTGCTATCTCATCTCCTTGATACAATCCCAGAAGCTGCTCAGAAGATTGACATCGACCTCCTCCTCCTCATTAAGTGATCATTAATAGAGTTCTACTGTTCCTCTCTATTTTATCTCCAACAGCTCTGTCCCTCCCTGCTTTCTCCACATGCATTCCTAACACACCAGATAATGCTCTTCCTTTTCCTCCTGCCTGTCCTTCCTACACAAGTTACACACTGCTAATATTAAAGTGCCACAATCAATTCCGCAGAGCCATTGTGATGCCAATTAAACTGCAGCCTTCGTTGCATCCCAAGACTTCTCGTTCTTCCTGTTTATTTTCCACACTCTTAGCATTAGTGTAAAGACATCTCAGATGTTTGGCAGCTTGCCCTCACGTTATCCTTTTCGTCTTTCTGTGGTCTCCTGCGATTTCCCACTTCCACTCCAGAAATGAATTGTTAACCAGACCTCTGACTTTTTTATTCACCTGAGGTCTTTCCTGCACACCTCGATGAAAGCCAATGTCCTTGGGTGCTTCCCACTTGTTCTTCCCTAGCAATAAATTTCGGACGTTCTGACAATAGTGATATTTTTATTAATTAAGCTCTGCAGCGTGGAAATTCTAAGTGTCTTCCTAAAGAATGGGGCAGAAAGTTGTTAGTGGAAAAGTGATCTTAGGAAATAAAAGTCTCCAGCCTGATTTCAGCCTTCTCAGCCCCAGAGAGGGCTGACAGTGAACATAATTAAAAGAAACACCATTTTTGGAGCAGACCACAGTGGCCAATATGTTTACCTTAGGGTCTTATATTAGGGTCCAGGCACAGTATCTGGATGAAAGCAACCCCAGTGGAAACCCTTGGAGAATCCTTCCCAATTCCCAGCTGTACAGTGCACTAAATCATAGTATATATTCATTGGGATTGGCACTTTTCAGGGCTGCAGCCACCAAGAAATAAGCGGTGATGAGCATAGAGGGAGTAAGATGCTGACTCCTATCCCTCACAATCACCAACAGCTGGGACATCCACAGTTTACAACCAGCCTGACACAGCAAAGCAACAAGAACAAATATTTGGAAATCTGATGGCTTAATATAGCTGGATGCAGACAGAACCTTACTGCAGAGGAGTTTGCTGCACGTGGCTGCTGTGCAAGAGAGCAAAGAGCACACCACTGCCGTCTGCCTCCCAGGGACTGGTAGGCACAAACCTTGGTCCTTCTCTGAGGCTTCAGGTGTGCTTCTGAAGCACTGTGAATGGAAGTTAAAGGAAGATGTTTCATCCAATGTCATCAGCTCTGTCTTTCTGCTAACATTTGGAAAACCAAATGATGCTAACGTTACGTATTTCAGCAAACAGACTGGGTTATCATCTGCATGGAAGTAGTAAAGAGGAAGCCAGACTTGCTGTTCATGGAAGATCCAGCATTTTTCCAAAAAAAACATTTGTAAACCTACAGCCCCACCCCCATAAATCAATGTAAGCTTGGAGTCTGAAAAGGAGAAGCAGACATAGAAAGGGCTGAAGCCCACAGCCCACTCTTTTTTCGTTCTAACATCCGTTATTTAACAGTTTGATGCATATCTGTATCTCAGAGAAGTATTGGTCATTCACATGTGTCAGAGCAGTGCAGGCAGAGGTGGATGGGCTGCCCAATGCCTGCTCATGTCTGGTCCCATCACCCAGCAGACCCTGCTCCCTCTTCTGGACAGCGATGTAATGAAAGGAATAATTTCCCCTCCACATGCGTGATTTTGAGCACAGGGAATTGAGAAATGGAAATGGGAATTCATATTGCTTTGGCAGGACACTGAGATCTGAGCTACACATCCACTGAATTGCCATATTTGGAGTTCTCTGTAACAAAAGACTTCGGTATTTGTGGTCAAAGCTGAAAAAATAGTGAGTGGTTTTATTTTGTTCAGCTCTTGGGGGAGGGCGGGAGAGGGGCAGAGAGAAACAATCCCCCTTCAGCCTTGCTGTATCCTTTTGCTGCTTAGTTTTGTACAAAAGAATATTGCAGAAGTGAAAAAGGACATGGAAAGAGATCCCATCCATAGCAAGAGCTCAAATGGGCTCGGATAGCATTATATTGGTTACAGCATCCAAAAGACATGCCCAGCAAGGCCAGCGTCTCCTCTCCTTCTCTAAGTTCAAATGGTTTTGCTCCAAAGGAGATGTTGTGACTCTTTGGTGATTTTTGGGTGTTCTCCTGAAGGTTAGCAAGCACAGGGATTTGGGAAAAGGGCTTCCCCACCATTTCTGGCCATGAAAGGTGTCGCCTAAAAAAAAAAAAAAGCAATTAATGATGTTGGAGAAAGGTACAAAGTACTCTACAGTGCACATCCAGCACAGCAAAATCCTCACTGCTGCTTCCTAAGGGCTTCCTTATCCTGTTGGTCCTTGGTCAACTCACCAGGGCCACATCTGGGGCTGAGCAGGGAGCAGAGCCTGGTGACAGCACAGCCTGCCACGTGTGGGCTACAATAGCAGCAGTATCAGGGAAAGGAAAGGAAATTGCATTCAAAGCCACAGGGTATTGTTGTAGCCAAAGGATCCGATCGGTGAAATGAAGGGATCCTCCGTTCATCCCCCACACGCTGCTATGAGAGTTCTGTACAATCTCCAAGTTTTACATTGCATCCCTTTCCAGAGAGCACATTGAAGCCTGTCTCGTTGTGGATCTTCTGGGTCATTTTTCATTGCTTTCCTCTGCAATGAGAGCAGGAACGTGGCACATCACAATGGCTGCTCAAGAGTGCAGCAGGTAGAACTTGGAACCTGGCTTCAACGCTGCAGCGCTTCTTACAGCCGCTCCTTCCAAATCTACTATCAGTCGTAAACTTGAAACACCAACACACGCCAAACAGAAACACTCCTCTGGAAGTTGTAAAACAACCAGGAACGGGGCTGGGCTCTTCTGCAGGACTCTGAGCTGCTGCAATGCAATCAGCATAACCCAGTTCCGCAGCCTTTGTTCAACACCCGTCCGGGTGGGAGCACTTTGCCAAGGGTGTGAGAGCAGATTGCGACCTGGTAACAATCCCACGTCAGATGAACCATTTCCTGGCACTTGAGATGAGGTTTTTCTGTGTGTTTGCTGTACCTTTTATGGAGTTTCTTTTTGCAATGGAGACTCAGCCCTGAGGCTGCCTGCACCCTTCCTCTGCCCAACGTGACGGGGGGGCTCCCTTCCCGAAACCACCTCCCAGAGAACAGCTCCTCATTAGCTGAGACACAACCAGGAAAGGTTTAATAAATACATTACCCATCGCAACAAAAATAAATATCATTTATAAAACATCCGTTATCTTTCGCTCATCAGCATAATACAGTGCATGTACACGTGCCCGGTACAGATGAGATTTACAAACGGCCGCCCGCATCGCCCCACCCCACGCATTCCCCCAGTGACAGCACCACGAATCACCACGTTCAATGGAATCAAAGCGCGGCTCCTTTGCGTTTCTCAGCCATTTGCCACACAGCAAAGGTGAAAGCGAGAGTACAAAAAGTCCTCGCATCGGGAGAACGGCTTCAGGGCTCCGGGGCGGGGGGGGGAGGGGGGAAGGTCGGTCTGACAGCGGCACTTCAGCTCAGCTCTGCAGCATTCAGCCCACGTTGGGAGCTTAGAGCTGCTGAACCGAAGAATGGAACATATAAAAGCAAGCTGATTTTTTGCCACAAAAAAAAAGTTTAATAATACAGTAATAGTTGGAGTACCGTCCGGTAAAGGTGTATGGTAAAAAAAAAATAAAAGTTCTGAGTATGAATTCACCTCGGGTAATTTGAGCGTCGTAAATACTTGCATTATAGTGAGGTAGACAGTAAAAAAATTCCTTTCTCCGTTATTAGCACAGAATTTAAATTTTGCAATAATATTTTAAGGAGGCGATAATGTTAGGTAAGGAGGAAATATCTGATTAATGCTTAATTCTGTACAACTCAAATATAAACTTTTCCAAATATTAGACATTATAACATTTCGAGTGCATATAATGTTTTGTACAATAACAACAAGAAATGCACGCTGTTCATCTCTGCTTTGCACTTTCCAGTCCGATTAAATAAACAAATATTTACAACTTTTATATGAACAACGGTGCATCCCGAGCAAAATGTGCATTTTAAATTATTGCTCCCGGTCGAGTCTTTTTAAGTTGCATTTTTATCACTTTATATTATTATTCTCTTCTCTCTTTTTTTGTTAGTTTTTTTTGTTTGATTGATTCCCCTTCCTTCCACCCCCCTTCCCCCCATCCCGGTTCGCAGCTCTGCGGCCCCACAGCCGCCCACAGCGATGCCCGAAGGCACCGAGCCCGTGGTGGCAGCGCAGGGATCGGCGCGTTCCTTTGCCGGAGCCGCCACATCCGACGGCGTTTCGTCTCCTTCCCCGCTCACCCCGTCGCGTTGTCCGTCACGCCTCGTTCTCATCACAGCTTTTCGTCGCTGCCTTAAAATGTCACCTATCCGGTAATCACAATCTCGGGCAGTTCTTTCTTTTTTTTTTTTCTTTTTTTTTCTTTTTCCTTTTTATGGAGTGGGCGGGCTGTTCCAGGCCCGTCACCCCGCAGGAATGCGAAAGAGAGCGGGCAGGCACGGAGCAGCCCTTCGCTCTGCCCCTCTCCCTCCCCGCCCGTTTCTGGCCGTATCTCCCCCCGTCGGAAGGGCGGCCGGAACGCTGAGAGCCCCAGGGCGGGGTTGCGGCTCGACGGACGCCCGCCGGCCCTTCCCCGTCCGCCGCTCTCCGCCCCGGGACGCTCCCGGTCTCCCTCCGCCGCCGGAGCGGCTCCGCCAACGCGTAGCCCTCGCCGAGGGGCGGCCGCCCGCTACCTGCAGCCGCACGACTCCACCACCATATCCTCGTACTGCTTATACACCACGTTGTTGCCCGCGTCGATGTAGAGGATGCTGATGGGGGTCAGCTTTGTGGGCACGCAGCAGCTGGGCGGCGTGGAGCCGGGGTCCATGGAGTTCATAAGGGTCTGGATGATGGCGTGGTTGGTGGGCTCCAGGTGGGAGCGCAGCGGGAAGTCGCACACGCCCTCGCAGTGGTAGGCCTCGTACTCCAGCGGGGCGATGATCCAGTCGTCCCAGCCCAGCTCCTTGAAGTTGACGTGCAGAGGCTTCCTGCTGCAGCGCAGCCGCGCCTTCTTGCCGTGCCTCTTGCCGTGCCGGCTGGCGAAGGCGGTGCGGCGCTGGCGCCGGGCGGGCGGGCGGCGGGCGGCGGGCGGGGGCGCGCCCAGCTCGGCCCGCAGCTCCCCGAGCAGGCTGCGCCGCCGCGCCCGCGTGAACACCACCAGCAGCGCCCGCTCCTGCGGGGCCCGCGGCC
The DNA here is from genome assembly GCF_951394365.1 of Tetrao urogallus. NCBI lineage: Eukaryota > Metazoa > Chordata > Aves > Galliformes > Phasianidae > Tetrao > Tetrao urogallus. Next base: position 22,014,698 of record NC_136815.1, on the reverse strand, counting down.
GCCGCCCGAAGCCCAGGCCCCGCAGGTCCAGCCAGCGGCGGGGCGGCGGCCCGCGGGCGGCCGAGGCGCGCAGCTCCAGGCACAGCCGCTTCCAAGGCCGGCCCGCCCGCAGGCCCTGCCGCACGTCGAACACCTCCCAGCCCGCCGCCGCCGCCGCCCGTGGGTCCATGCTGCGAGAGTGTAGCGGGCGCGGGGAGAGGCACGGGAAGAGCTGCAGCAGAGGGGCGGCGGCGGCGGGCGGCGGGCGGCCGGCGGGGGGGCGGCGGAAGAGCCGCAGCTCGGCCCCCACCAGCTCCTCCTTGTCCGAGAGCGTGGAGACGTCAAAGAAGTACTTCTGCCGCCTGAGTGGAGCGGGAGAGAGATCGTCTGCGGGAGAGAGGAGAGGAGACGTCAGCTCTGTGGGAAGGGAAGAGCAAAGAGGGAAGAGGGAAAAGAAAGGAGAGGAGAGGAGAGGAGAGGAGAGGAGAGGAGAGGAGAGGAGAGGAGAGGAGAGGAGAGGAGAGGAGAGGAGAGGAGAGGAGAGGAGAGGAGAGGAGAGGAGAGGAGAGGAGAGGAGAGGAGAGGAGAGGAGAGGAGAGGAGAGGAGAGGAGAGGAGAGGAGAGGAGAGGAGAGGAGAGGAGAGGAGAGGAGAGGAGAGGAGAGGAGAGGAGAGGAGAGGAGAGGAGAGGAGAGGAGAGGAGAGGAGAGGAGAGGAGAGGAGAGGAGAGGAGAGGAGAGGAGAGGAGAGGAGAGGAGAGGAGAGGAGAGGAGTAACTGAAGGATCCACATCATACAAGATGCTCCACACCAGAGGAACGACGTGGCAACCCAGCTCCATGCACTTCCTTGGCCCCCCAGCACTGCAGTCAAAGCAATGCCTTTGTGTTTGTATGCATACACAAATACACATATATATACACATATATGTACATGTACACATTTATGTTCAGCTCCAAGAGAATGACCTAGACTTCTTTTTTGACACATGGGTGTACAAAACACAGCTCACAAAGCCAACCACATTCTCCCGAGTTGCTTTCCAATAAAATGTTTACAGCCCAGCAAACACAGAAATTCCCCAAGCCCTCGCTCTCCCCAGAGGCCAGTAAAGCCCGTGTATATTTCAACAGTAAAAGTGTCACTGTAGCCTCTGTTGGGCCGCCCCTCTCCGATTGTCCGTGCTCGGTCTGCTCCTGAGACAGAGGGAGACCGAAGAAATACACAGCCCACGGTATTTATTGACAGCAGAGGTCAGCGCTCCTCCTCATCAGCGTATTTCACAGCCTCAGCTCCACCTGACAGCTCCGGGGGAGCCTCCTGGGGGGGGAAGGTGGGAGGAACAGCGGCACGACTGATGCACACCGAGACCTTCAGGCATGACACGGCGCTGTAGAACCTTACGCGGCGCAGAGCGCAGTGACTCAGCGCGGATTAACGCTGCGCGTTCCCGCAGCCCCCTGCGGGGACACGGGGCGGGCGGGGCAAAGAGAGTTGCTGGGGCAGAAACCCGCCTGCCTCGAGGGAACCACATTAGCCCCTAATGTGGGCACAGCCCCATTCCTGCCGGGGATGGCTCCAAAGGGCGATGCTCGCCCCGCTCGGTACAGCCGAGGGGATGGGGTGGAGGCGGGGACTGCTCGCCGCCCTGTGTCCCACGTTGCAAAGGCTCAGCCTCAGTGTGCCGTGTCGAGGCGGGGACACGGCGATAGGAAAGGTGCAGAACTCGCCCCGATCCATCAGTTCCCGACTTCTTTCTCAGGAAGGGGCAGCGATCGCGGCAGTATCAAAGCGGCAGCCTCGAATCCCATCAGATAAACACGATTTATTCCCTCTCGTAAGCGAATAATTCCAGATGAATACATAATCCTGCCCCTCTCCTGGCCCGCTCCCAGCGGGGCCAAGAGGGTGGGAAAAGAGCGGAGGGAGGGGACACAGCGGCATCACCGCCGCCCTCGATGGGGGGAGCGGGGGGAGGGCGGCCCCGGGGGGCGGTGAGCTGCTTTCCCACCGCACGGAGCGGTGCGGAAACCCCGCGGCCGCCTCTCCGCCTTTGTGCGAACACCGCGCGCTGCTCGGGACCTCTCCTCCGCGCTCCCTTCGGACCCAGGGGGCTGAGAGACGCGATTTGAAAAGAGTCGCCCGCCTAGGGCTGCCCGACCCCCGCACGGCGTTGCGATGCCGGCAGCTTTCTTTCCTTTTTGTCGTTACTCCGAGCCGAGCGGCTCCCGGTATCCCCCAGCCCGGAGCACCCCCGGCCACGCAGCCCCTCCCCGCAGGCACCGCGGCTCCGAGGCGCGCCGGGGGTTAACGAGGGCTACGCGGAGTTTCCCTTTTCATGGCAGATCAGGTACCGGGCTCGCGGCCAACCCATCGGGGCTGCGATCTTAACTTTACATCACTGCAAATTATACCCAAACCGCATTCGAGAAGAATTTTCCCATTCCTAATTCTCTTTAAAGCCGTATTTAAACTCGCAAACCAAAAACACGTTGGCAGTTTAAGGACCCTTCGCAGACGATAAGGTGAAAACGGGCGCATCCGTCCCGTTGGGGCCGCGGGCATTCCTCGGGCGCTGCCGATGTGCTCCCCAGGAGGGACTTTCCCGGCTCTCAGCTTCCCCCTCCGAACGGGCGGCATCGCCGCCGCTTTCTCTTACGGCGCCCGACAAGATTTCAATATTTCGTTCCCTTCGCTACCGAGTAACCGGGAGAGACCGCATCTTCCTCGGACTAACGCTGCCAAAGCCCCGAGAAACGAACGGAAGGCTGCTTCCATTCTCCCTCCGCCAGCAACGTACCTCCGTCACCCAGCTTTCCCGGCACCTCTCCGGAACGGCCGCCTCCGTTGTGCCGCGGCCCGCCGGCCCCGCTGCCCTCCCGCCGGGCTCCGGGGATGCGCCGAGGCGGAGAGCGGCTGCACGGGGGCTGCTGAATGCCGCGGGGGGCCGTGAGAGCTTTGCCCTTCCCGTCCGCTGTTTTGCTATGAGAAATCGACGAGAAATCATTGTGCTCCCCCCTCTCTCAAATAATAATAATAATAATAACCAAGCGTATAGATATAGATATATAGATATTCGAAATTCGGAATCCCTGTGCTCAGAGCTAAGAGAAGGAGCAAGGGGACGATTTGAAGGAGTTTTTTGAGCGGAGTACGGGAAAGTTCCTGGAAAACAAAACACACAGAGCTGCCCTCAACCAACGAGGGCTGGGACGGCCCTTTCGCCCAGAAGCACGCAGGGGCTCCCGGCTTCACTTGCAGCGCTGGGATCGCAGGGAAACGAGCACTTCGCCGTCAACGGCTCCTTGTTTTTTGTTGTTGTTGGTGGTTTTTAAATTTCTTTTCTTTTTCTTTTTTTTTTTTCCAGTAGGCTAAAGAGGGAGGAGGCAAATGAGAGCAGCGAGGCGCTCCGTGCCCGAGCCCGCAGCCGGGTTTGGGCTCCTCGGGCTCCGTGCAGCCGGTGGAACTGAGCAGTCCTGGAGCGGAAAGCTCTCTTTTCTCTCTCTAAAGAAAAAACATTAACTAAAACTAAAAATAAACCCAAAGCCTCCTATCAGCCTCACCGGGGGAAATCCTGGATTTAAAATAATAATGATTTTTAAAAATTAAAAAAGGAGAGAGAAATTAAGAACCGAGCAAACGATCGGTCGTAGGCACGGATCGAAAGGGACCACTGGCGGCTTTGCCCCAACTCCCCTCCTTCCCAGTCCCTTCGGGGCGAGGATCCCCGCGGAGGATTCGCAGAGGGGAACAAACGGAGGGGAAAAAAAGAGGGGGGGGGGGGGGGGGGAGGGGAGGAGGAGGAGGGGGGGGAGGGAAAAAATGAGAAAGAAACCTCTCCCGAAATCAGTGTTTTTCACAAAGTTTGCTATCGCAGCGGCTTTGGAGACAGTCTGCCGCCTCCCCAGCCCCGAACAGTCCTTGCTCTCTTTGCTCCGATTCGGCAGAGCGGTAGCAACACAGTCGAGCCGGACCGGGCCGAGCCGAGCCCAGCCAAGCCGAGCCGAGCCGAGCCGAGCCGAGCCGTTCTCTCCTTCCCCGGGCGCTCGGCTCTGTTTGGAAGCGCTGCCGCAGCGCTCTCCGGCCGTCTGGTCTGCATTAGTGTTTTTATAAGGGGCTCAAACAAATCGAATACAAGGTCACCAAATAATTAACAGTTGTGAATTCCCTCCTTCCCCATTAAAATGCTTCCCCGCTTATATTTCATTTTCCTCTTGCCAACGACAACACCGCCTGGGCAAAGGCGCTGCGCAGATTGCGGTGCGCTGCAGCTCTCGGTCCACCCAGAAAGCCGCTGTTTTGCATAAACGCTCGGCACGGGGAACTGCGAGCGGGATTTGCTCTCTCCTTTCTGCGCGCGATCGCAGCTCCTGCGCGGGGCTCTCCGCTTTCTCCCGCCCCCCGACAACAGCGGTAAAACACCGCGTATCGGACCACCCCCTCCTCCCTCCCGTCCCCATCGGCTGCACACGAAAGCGTACAAAGGAACTGGGAGAACGAGACGATTTCGACCTATTCCCGTTTTCCTTTTTCCCGGCTGCGGGAGCCTTTAGGACGCAGAAGGGCACGAAGGCACGAAGCCCCGCAGCCCGCCCTATGGCACCCGCTCCCCTCGGGGCACTCCCAGAACTGCGCTCCTTCGCCCCGCGTTCTGTTCTCGGTTCGCCCCGCGTCTTACGGGGTTCACTGTTCGTAGCCGCCGCTTCCCTTTATTTCTGTCCTGCCCGGTGCAGCCCCGCAGCCCCTAATTGTAGAGCGGAGTGGCAGTGCTGGGGGTCCCGGGGCCAGCGAGAGCACCATCTGCGTTTTAATGAGTTACTTCATGTGCCAACAGCAATTTTCCTACATTCAGAGAGGTTCTGTCTGATCTTGCGACCGTAACAAAAGGGGGTTGGAGGGGTGGGGGGGTGCGAGAGGGAACTGGAAGGGGGGGAATCGCAGAGATTTCCCCCTCTTTCTGTGCTCTTTACGCTGAAAATCTACATATAGATATGCATATGCAATGCAGCGGCACGGCTTTCCTCCCTCCCGATGCAGCCTGAAGGCGATCCTGTGAGCTTCGAGAGGAAGGAAAGAAAGAAAAGGTGCGGAGGTCTCCCTCGGTGCCCCCCAGCAGCAGGACCGACGCTGCGGTGTCCCGCGGTGCCCCACTCCCGTGCAGCCCCAGCGGCTCCGTCCCAGCGCAGCGCTGCGCGGCCGCTCCGTCGGTGAAGCGCAGCCCGTCCGACTAATTGGGTCAATTTGGGCGGCTCTGCCGTCTGCAAATGAATGGAGAGAACCTTCCCCCCGCTTCCCCCGAGCAAAGGCCGTTCATCATCAGCAGCGCTCCAATTAAGCGGGCTGGGAGCACACGGGGAGGTGGGCAGGAACGCGGCTCCCACTTCAGAGGAACGGAAGCTCTCTTGAAGTTTTTGGTGATGTGCCATTGGCTGGTCCGCTTCATTATGGGAGACCAGACAATATTCGCTATGTTATGACATGAACACTCAATTAGATCACTGAGTTGAAATACTCCAATCAGTGGCTTGATGCTAAGCAACCCTCGGAAGGTCCAGCAGAAGGTCACAGCCCGTGACACATCAAATCAAAATCAATGGGAAAAGTGAGGCTTTTCCTTCATCAGAGCAGGACTTCTGGTAGCGAATCGCCTCTACCGGAGCAGATTCTCCCATGCAGCGCAACGAGCTGCAGTTGTTACACTGTCTTTCTTCTGGCGAGGACGATCCCGAGCGTGGCTCCATCCCCACCAGCCCCCCGATTTATTTCGGGGAAAGCGGCTGAGGTCGTTTTTAGGGCTGAACTTCGAGAACCTCACGCCTGGAGAGCCTCCCCCCGCACGCACCTTTCCCACAACGACGCAAAAAAACGCCCCCGTCGGGGGAAGACGGAAAGCAAAAACCTCTCGTCTCCCTCCGTCCATCGGAAGCACCGCGGCACTGCAGCCCCCGACGGCGCCCGAGCACTGGGTGTGACGGTGGGACGGGGGGAGGAGGAGAGAATGCGTGACCTTCCTTAGGAGCCACCGAGTTAGTTCGTCATCAACCAGGATAATGTAATAATAATAATTATAAAACCTTAATAAATAAGGAGAGGCATTTTGAGGGAAGATCCGCACGCCATCTCCACCCTCGAGCTATAAAGTAACGAGAGAAAAGTGAAGCGGGGAACACGGGGTAGTAGAGAGGTCCCGGGAATCCCCGCAGCAACACTGCTGCCTGCGGGAAGCGAGGATACCGGCCCGGCCCAGCCGCCCACCCCGTCCTACCTGCGTCCCTCCTGGCCCCGGAATGGATGGACGCGGCCCCCGCATCCGGGAGGTGCAAAGGGTGCGGGTGCGGCCCGAGCCACTCTCTGCCGGGGCACGTCGGGGCGCGGCGGTACCGAGGCCCGGGGCTCTGGAGCGGCTGTGTGCCTGCCCCCTGTACCCGTCGGGCCGGACCTTTCCAGGTGACCCCGACGGCGCAGCCCCACGCGCAGCGAGTGCGAGCTTTCTATTTGCCTTCCAGCCGAAGCGATAAGAGAGATCCTTTCTCTCAGGCGGAAATAAAGCAGAAGAGCGATGTTTCCGAGGCTGCATTTCCACCCGAGCTGCTCCCGCAGAGCGGGGGTTGCATTTCCCCTCCCGGTGAGGGCTCGGGACGGCCACGCGTGGTTCCCGAACCACCACCTACGGCCGCCGCAGAGCGGCTTTGCTATGAAACAACACAACGCGATGCGCCGTTTACCGACAGATCCGCCTTTCTGCGCCCCGAAGGGAGATAAGAAAGAAAGAGAATTGGAAAAAAAAAAAAAAAGAAAAGAAAAAAAAAGAAAAAAAAAAAGAAAAGAAAAGAAAAAAAAGAAAAGAAAAGAAAGAAAGAAAGAAAAGAAAAACGGAAACGTTGTGAGCAGAGCGGCGCCGGCTCCACGGATCGGCAGCGCTGCGGACGGGGCTCCAGCCCCGGGGTGCGACGGGGCGGGCGGGGGCACAGCACCTACCTTGTCCCCTGTCTACGAAACTCGTGATGGTGTTGGCCGACTTGGAGGAGTGGAAGAAGCTGGCGTTGATGCCCAGTTTCTCGGCGACGGAGTAGGTCCTGAAGAGGGACAGCATGTACTCATGGGGCTCCGCCCGCGGGGGCGTCCGGCCCCCGGGCTGTGCCCCCTGCCGCGGCCGGCTCTCCCGGGGGTATCGCGGAGCCCTGCGGCCCCGCCCGCCCTTGGCCAGCTCTGCGGCGGCGGGGAGGGAGGCCGGGCGGCAGCAAGGTAAATCCCAGAGGAGGCCGGCGAGCAAGGCGGCGGAGAGCAGGGCCCGGCGCGCATTCATAGCGATCGCGGCGGGGCAGCGGCGGCCCGACGTGAGGCTCCGGCGGCGGCCCGACGTGCGGCGGGGACTGCGCGGCGGAGCGGCGCGGAACGGGGACTGCACCCGGGCGGGCCCGGCCCGGAGCAGCCCGCCCCGCCCCGCCGCCGCCCGGACCGCCCCGCCGCGGACCGCCCCGCGGGGCGGGCTGGGTGCCCGAGACGGCCGGGGGCGGCGGGGGCTCGGCAGGGCCGAGGAGCGCGGTTGTGCCCTTCGCTCCGCATGGATGGGAGCAGCGAGTCGGGGGCTGGGGTTCCGGGTGTGGGTGTGCTCAGACAGCGGTCGTGGGCTTGGTCCTGTTGCCGTGGCTATGTTCTTAGAAGCAGAACTTGTCAGAAGTGGGGGTCTCTATAGGAGATGTGCCCTGCGAGTAGGCAGCTCCAAGGCAGGGCCTGAGCTCTGGGAGGAAAGGGAAAGTGCATGAGTGAAGAGCTGCAGGCTGGTGTCTTTGCCTTAGAATTGCCCCAAAGGGAACCTCCCGAGAAGAGCACAGTGCTGGCCTATGGTCTGGGAAAAGCACTGACAGATTGGCGGCACCTGGGGAGATCAACAGAGCAAGCAGGATCCTGTGCCATCAGGACTCACCCATCCCATTGCATTGAGCTTTTCAGAGAGATGCATCCTGCAGAGAAAGACTTAACTTCCAAATGGTTGCATCCAGCTGCAGAGCTCACAGCTATAGACGAAGTGGACAAATTGGCATTATTCCACCCTCCAGCTCACTCCTTACTGCTTCTCAACCTTCTTCTCGTCATCCTCTCCAAACCACTGCACTCTTGCTCCTGCAGTCCTGTCCCTCCTCTGCTCCGTTGTTGCCCTCTGTTCCACACTGACCTTTCTGCTCTCCCCAATTTCTTCTGCTGTTTTCCATTCCTCACTTCTTCCCACCTCTGCTATCTGTCCCAGTTCTGTCAATGGTGGATTTTCCTCTCCTTTCAGTGGGAGATGCTGCAGCTCCAGGGACACATGCAGGGACATGCAGCAAATGCTCTGTCTATAGCAAATAAAGGGAATATGTCATTAAAATAAAAGAAACTTGACATCCCTGGCAATGCTCCTTCATCAGCAGTAGTTCTTCATGGGCCATGCCATCATACCTCAGACTTTCTTTTTCTCGCTGCTTCTCATGTTCCACTTAGGGAGAGCAGCCCGTGCCTTGACTCTGGCACTGCTCCCAGAGCAGGATGTGCACACAGGGTGAGGTGAGGCACAGGGGGCAGGCACCTGTCCTTTTAGATCCTGGTTTGCCATGGGGCCACCAATGGACAGATCCTGGGAAGGGTGCCAATGGAGATGGGGACAGCAAGGGGACCTCCAAAGCCAATGAGAGGCTCAGTTTTCAAGTTCTTGAGGCAGCTCCAACAAGGATCAAACTGATGCCAGGGCCAGGGGCTCACCTGGGCTCGAGAGGGCCAGTCCTTGGCTTGGCTGCCTTATGGTAGGATAGAAGTACTGAGAGATGCTGGGAGATGAATTATGAAGAAATTGGGCTACAAAAGAGTATCAGTGACAGTGCACAAATGAGGCAACGTTTCTGTAGAATCAATTCCTTCACTGCTTCATCCTGGCTTTTTACCCCATTTTATTTATTGTGCTTTTGCTCCTTGTGCCTTTTCCTTGTCTCCCCATCCTCTCTCTGACCATTCCCCTTCTTTTCATCTGCGGTTCCTTGCTCTGGGACCCCCACACCTCCCCTCCCATCAGCTCCACTTCTCTGCTGCCTCACTTTTGTTTCCTCTGCTCCTCTCTGCCGTTCCCATCCTTTCCGCCCCTCACTTTGCATTTTGGCTGTTTTTTCTGGCTGTGACCCAGTTCCTTCCGGAGCCTTATCACTCCTCTTTTTGTTTCCTTCTGCCCCCTTGGTGCCCTCTCCGCTCTTTCCACGCTCCTGGCTGCTATCTCCCATCAGCTGCCCAGCTCCAGTTTCTTCTCTGCCAACCAACTTCTGCCCAACCCGAGCCCCCCAGGCTCTTTCTTTTCTATGACGCTGCATTTCATTGTCCTATTTTCCCTTTTCTGATATTGTTCCATTCCCACATCCCCTCCTTGTGGTCCCCTTGTGCCGCACGGCTCCCGCCCCGCTGCATCACAGGATCCTCTACAGCTCCCCGGGTGCCCAGCCCTTCCTCCCTTTGTCTCTCGGTCTGTCTCTCCATTCTCCCTTTGTTCTCTGCATTTTCCCCTACCGGCCTCCTCTCCTCCCAGGGGAAGGTGGTTTCATACTAACGCAAAGCTGCAAGGGTCGAGTGGTCCTGAGAGCCGCCTCCATCGCTCTGACTTCAATCCTACCTGCGCTACAACCGCCCATGCTGCTCTTTGGTTTATGGCAGTGTCAGGCCCCGCTGCTCAGGGTGTCCTATTGACATCACAGAAGACAATGCCATTGTTCAGGAGCATGCAGTTAATTGTCCTGACAGTGAGCTAAGTGCAGTGGCGGACTGAGAGCACGCAGTGGGAGCGGGGCTTTCGGCATTGCTGGGGGTTGGCGATGTGGCCAGTGTCCGACGTCTGGATGTGGGATGGTATGGGGCAGATGGGGGCACGAGGTCTGGGAAGCAGTGCCAGTGGCATGCAGTGGCCCCAGGGCTCAGTGCACGGCACAGTGGCGGCAGCGGCACAATGAGAGTGGTGGAGTAACAGCAGCAGCCGGAGAAGAATAATGGCATTTTTTAAACTGATTTCCTTTCCGGTTTTCTCAACAATAAAAGTTGGCCACTTTTCAGTTTATAATTGCATTATAGATATTGTGTAACAATTCTCTGTTCGATATACTTTTAAACAGAAGCGATCGGGCGAAGCCCTCTGAGCCGTAGTTTTATGAAGAGCTTCCCCAATTCCTTTGCACCAGAACACATCACTTTCACACATTCCAAGTTTTTTGCTTTCTGTCAGTTTGCTCATCTTGGAAAAAAACAAAAACAAAAAAAAAAAAAACAACAAAATACCAGAAGCAACACTTGAAAACTAGGAGATGGTTGCAAGCAAAGGTAAATTTCTTTTGCCCTTGGAAAGTCAGTGGAGATTTCTCTTGTTATAGTCATGAAGTGAGCAACAATACTCAGCCAGTGCTAGAGGCTGAAATCCATCCCTGCACATGTGATGCCCCAAGCAGCAATCATTGCATCTCTGCTTTGTGGGCTTTTATGAGATTTGCTGAGATGTGCGAGTGGCATTTGCATAGAGATGTGTGAATGGCATTTGGGTAGAGCCGATCTGTTTGGATCCAGCCTTCCCCCCTCTGAATCCTTTTTTTAAAATTATTTTTTGACTGAGAGGCTGTGGTTTATTTTAACATGAACAATCCATGAATGGTCCACCACTTATTTTTATTTCTGTGCAGTAAAATCCTCTTCTACCAGGATGACCAGTGAATCTACCCAGGCAAAGTATGTGCATCCTCCACATAGTGAGGATGCAGGGATTACTATGGGCGCAACAGATTGGGCACAACATTTCCATGTGGTTCCCATGTGCTACCTTCTAGTGATGCATTGGTCCCAGCCAGCCCCAACGTGCAAATGGAACTCCTCTTCCAGAGACCCAGAGCTGAAGAATTGGACCCCTGTTGCTTTCAGCTAAAACATACCGAATATCTCTGCTTCCTCGTGGCAGTGCTGCTGCACAATGCCTTGCTCTGGCAGGGATATTTGCACTGCACGGGGTCACGGTGTGGTGGGAGCTTGCTGGGGACCTCATGGTGCAGGACTGCCATAGGGCTGCTCCTTTCACTTCTGCCTCTGAGTTGGTATTTCACAAGAAAAGCTGAGGAAGGAACAGGGTAACCCATGTAACCCATTGTGATGCTGCTGCTTTTTACGGCTCTTTATTTTGCCACGAAGCAGTGGCAGCGGCGCTTCTCTGCAAACTCTGCGTTTCTATACTAGATTGGAACCACATTGTCTCTCGCTTCCAATGAACGGTGTAATATATGGACATGAGGAGGGGAGCAGCTCCTGCCTTCCTGGAGCATCCAAACAGATCCCGGAGTCGGGAACCAAACTGCGGCATGAGAAAGTGAGGGTGTTTGTAGCGTCAGAGCGGTCCTCACTGTGCTCGATCTGGGGCAGAAAATGAAAATTCTGTAGGAAATTGTCTTTCCTGTTTAGGATCAGATTTGTTTTTGAGAAATTACGGCTAACTTTGTAAACATTAAAATAGAAGCAATAAGGATGTGAAATTTCACACAGGGGATCTACAATGTTTGTATAATTATAAGCATATGGTTCCTTTACATGAGGTCTCTGTTAGACTTTTATTTACTGCTGCTTTGGGAAAACAGAGGTTCTCGAATTCACTGTTTATTTACATGTATAGGGAATGTCACAATCCCCATTAACCTGTCATAATCCGTAGTTCTGTTTCGGAGCTCCAGCTCTATAAACTCAACCACCGCTTTTATGATGGTTTCTGATTTCTCAGAAATCAGAATAATGGTAATCTAATGGCTGTGCCATTAGCTCAGAGCATCCCCCGTTCCATTCCTTGTGCCACCGCTGCGGGATGTGGCTGATGCCATTGTGGTGCCCAGGCAGAACCAGCTGCCACTGCCAGGGGCGTAAAGGAAAAGCTTTGCTGCAGCTCTGTCTCGCCGAGGAGCTCGGTGGCACTCGCAGTCATTGTTTGCTTTCAGTCTGACTTTCTGCTAAGCCACCAACACAGCCCGGAGGAGATCGGCGCTTCTACTTCGGTGCTGGGTGCCCACAGCTCCGGATTCTGCGGGACACAAAAGGAGCTCAGCCTCCATTTGTGGGCTGAGTTATGCTATTTGTTGGCTTTAATGCTCAGTGGCCATATGTCCAGGACTGCTCTTTGTCTCAGTGCAATGTGTGCAGTAACATACAAGCAGCAGCTTCTGATTTTAGAAAAAAGAGGAGAATAGTTGACAGAGATGTACTGTACTTTTTCATTCTACACTACGACATTTACAGATTTGTTAAATTGGGTTTAACTCTGCATGTGTGTGTTCTTTATTTCATTATTTTTTGTTGGTGAACACCCAGCTGAGGCTTCCAGCATTGGCTGCAGAGCAATGCTCGCTACCATGCACGATCTCATCCACAATTCTGCCTGCAGATTAATGTGGACATACAGAAAAGTCCTGTAGAAAGGTCCTGTTTTAAAAACAGAGGAGGGACTCTTTGCAAAGAAATGCACCACTGCAGTTTAACTGGACAACACAAAGGGGTTTCTTTGCATCCTTTTATTTTACAATCCCTTCTCCACTCCTCTGATTTCCCCTGCTCCACTTTCATCACTTCACCCATGTGCAGACACACTGAGGAGTGCGGCAGCTGGGTTCTCTCTCAGACCGTACCCATAGTTGGGACCTAGAACTGCACAGTTACCACAGTTACCAGGACAGGTTCCTTTGCCCTGTGGATGTTGGGATGCAAGTGAGTACCTGAAGATGGGAAGATGGGTACCAACTGCATCCATGATCACACAACAACCACAATTTCCCTGCGTCTCTCCTTGTTGCTGTTTCTACCCTATCACTTGTTGAAAATGAACAGCCCCATCCAGGGTATGGGAGGGAGCCCTTGGGGAGCATGTCCTTGCAAAGCATTCCCTTCCCTTCCCTTCCCTTCCCTTCCCTTCCCTTCCCTTCCCTTCCCTTCCCTTCCCTTCCCTTCCCTTCCCTTCCCTTCCCTTCCCTTCCCTTCCCTTCCCTTCCCTTCCCTTCCCTTCCCTTCCCTTCCCTTCCCTTCCCTTCCCTTCCCTTCCCTTCCCTTCCCTTCCCTTCCCTTCCCTTCCCTTCCCTTCCCTTCCCTTCCCTTCCCTTCCCTTCCCTTCCCTTCCCTTCCCTTCCCTTCCCTTCCCTTCCTTTCTCTCCCTTGGATCCATTCTGCCCATTGAGGCTGTCCCATCCCAAGTCAGCCCTGGCATCCTTGTTCCTCCTCCTTCCCAAATTAACTCTGTTATTTTGCAGAGTAAAAGAGGATTAAACAAGTAGTAAGATGTTATCATTAGAAGCTTCCTATTAAACTATTCCTATAAATACTGGCACAGGGAGGACACAGCTTCCTCAAGCTCCGCACATTAACAGCTGATGTTTCCTTAAACACTGTCCGCAAAGCATGTTGGCTGACCCCAATGTTTATCGGTGCTCCCTCACAAATCCAGACCCGTTTATTTTAAGTTACTCCCATATTTAGTGCAGTAGTGCATTACCTTCTACATAAAACTGCCCCATTAATTGAGTTCCCAAAATGATTTTCAACCCCACAAAGGCAAAAGGATGAAACCAAAGACTGCTGAGGCTCAGTAGGAAGCTCTCACACAGCAGCACTCAGCAAGCCCCTCTGTCCCATCGTGTGTCCTGGTGCCTTTATCATTTTGAAATGCAGAGCTGCTCCGCTCCTTTGTGTCTCCTTTGCATGGAGATGACACAAACATGGGAATCCCATCCGCAGGAGCTCCCTGTGTGCCGTGCAGCCCACAGTTAGTGACCACGTGTGTGCCTGGGGATCAGCTCCAGGCTCAACGTTGCAGAGAAGGATCAGGCACGCTGTGACTGCTAAGAACAGGCTGTCCAAAAGGTGTTTTATTAACTGAAGCTGGGGGAGAAAATGAAACTGAAAAGAATACGACCGCATATTAAACTACACAAAGTGGTCGTGACAACTGGGGATCTCTGTATCGTAAAACTTTAACAGCTGGATGCAATCAATGGGGATTTTCCTTTTTTTTTCTTCTCTTTTCTTCCTTTCTTTTTGGTTAAGCTTAAGAAAGAAAAAGGGAAAACAAGAAAGCAAAGCTTTGTCGTAGCCGAGCAAGCTGGTGGTGCAACTCAGCATTCTGTGCTCACCAGCAGCAGCTGTCATTGCTGCCCTGCAAACCCCATCCCTCCCACACCCGCCCCACACCGTCCCATCCTGGGGCAGCAATCTCACAGCAGGAGGTGTACGATATCCAGTGAGCAGCGCTGTGAGAGATGGAAACCAGAGGGACGTGTGATACAACTAATATTCTCCAGTGGGAACACCATTTTCAGATCACACCGAGTAATTAATTAACATCATATACATATTTTGTTTTGCCTCGGAGTTCACTGAATAGAATTTGATCCTGAACTCCTATTGTAAATCTCATAGCATTTCTTCAGCAACGGGTCTTGGCTCGGAGGCAATGGAAACACATGGCTGCTTGGCTGGGCATCTTCTGCTTTGTCACCTGTAACCACAGCACAGACCCAATTGCACCTCTTTTGCTCCAGCACCACTTTCCTTGTGTGGATGTCAACACTTTCTTTCAGGTAACTTACGAAATATCACAGAATCACAGAATCATAGGGGTTGGAAGGGACCTCCAGAGATCATCGAGTCCAACCCCCCTGCCAAAGAAGGTTCCCTACACCAAGTTGCACAAGTAGGTGTCCAGGTGTTTGCAGTCTGAGATTTATCAGACTATAGAAAAGAAGTAATGGGATTTTGACCAAAATAATAATAATAATAATAATAATAATAATAATAATAATAATAATAATAATAATGCATATGTTTAGAAAACAAGGCCAGGATTGTGTATAGCTTACTGGAATCGTATCCCTTGATAGCTCTATTGAGGTCTCCCTTATTCATTCAGGGAGTAATGGGATATTATTCAGCACAAGGAAGTTTGATGGCTCTCAGTCTGACTCGTACAGAGCTGCTTGGGCAGCTTTAAAAGCCTCTGCTTCCTCTGTTTGTCATTATTTCTGTGTCTGTTACAATGCAAACCAAACTGGGGCTTCTGACTCGACACTCTGAAGGCTGCATTTCAGTGTTTATCAAAATAACTTCACTTCTCATTTACTGATTCCTTGTGAAACCTACAACAGCATGAATACATCAGAGGAAAATCTGCTGCTCGCTCTGTCTTCTGCCCATCCAAATCCAACTTGTTGCTGAAGGCAGATTCCAGAACAGAGCTTTGCTTCTGGGTAGACTCCAAAAACCCACTCAGGAGGAGCATGGAGATCTGTGATCCTGTATTGGGGTTGGGATGATGCTGGAGGGAGCACCAGATGTTGGCTTAGCAAGAGGAGATAAGAATCCTGGAAGCTTTCCCATTCAGCTTCTCTATTCCTTTCTGAAGTTATCCCCAATTTTGTGTTCCATATTTCTCCCCAAAAATCATTTGGAAATGCCTGTGGAAAGACCAGAACTGGCAGCTGGAGGTCGGGAAGGGTCACAGACTGCCCTTCACTCATGTACCTGGGGAGAGAGAAGGCAGCTCTGTAGAAGTGCTCTGGAGAATTGTTCTTCTTTAGTGAAGCATTAGAACAGGATGCCCAGAGAGGTGATGGATGTCCTATCTTTGGGGACACCCAAGGTCAGACTGCATGGGGCTCTGAGCAACCTGCTCTAGCTGTAGGTGTCCTTGCTCCCTGCAGGGGAGTTGAACCAGACGGTCTTTAAGGGTCCTTTCCAACTCAGATGATTCTCTGATGATTGTATGAAAATGCCTGGCAGGAGGAGAAGTGCTGGGATGGAGATCTGCTCTTTGTATCTGGGAAAATGTCTGAACAGAGATGGACTTTTGGGTTGGGCACTTGTTTCAGTGTCAAATCAGTATCAAAGCTAGAAGGGAGTTGCTGCTGCATGGCACAGTGACAGTGCTGCTGAGTGGCACGGTGACAATGCTGCAGGCAATGTCATGGGCAGAGTGAAGAACTGTGAGCCTCCAGCACAACAGGGGTTATGGAGGGGAGAGCCCAGTGACGTGCGCAGCCTAAGCGGCCAGCACAAAGCCCTAGGCAGCGAGGAGGCTTTTCCTTCCACTCCGGGACAAATCACAGCCCTCGAGGCTCCCGGTGAAAATCACTGCGCACGAACTGGATGTGACTAACGGACCCCAAGGGGATGGGTTCCCACAAGGGAATGCCTTCGGCTGCAAACAAGAATGATGTTTCCACGTGGTGCAAATGCCGGGAGCCCCACGGTCACTGGCTGGGATGCGGGCGGGCGCAGTGCAGGAGATCACGGCGAAATCACGCCCGGAGGCCGCGCCCGGCCCTCGCCACGGCTGTATCCGGGCCGGCAGCGACACCTCGCGGCCACGCCTTTTTATTTTCATTTATTTTCATTTACTTTCACTTGTATCTATTTAATTTTAAAGCTTACTTTTGTTTATTTGCGTTTTTGCTTTTACTGTTTATTTTCTAAAATTTATTTTTTACTTTTTTTTTTTTTAATATATGTTTCTAGTAATGGAGACGTATGGGCAAATTACTGACGTGTGTGGAGTTGACAAAAATGTCTGACCTGACCCTGCTCATTTCTGTGCTCAGAGCAGCACACTCAGCTTTTGCACTGCAAGAATAAAGCAGCAACAACACTAGGGATGTGAAGCAGCTACAAAGCACACCAGGGGTGAAGAAACATGAAGGCAATTGGAGAAACGGTGGCCTGGAAATCCCAAAAGCCACCTCATGGCATGGGGAATGATGAAATAAAGACTTTTCCCAAATAGTGGAGAGGGGAAAAAAATGGGCTTTGTAAAATTGAGATATTTTTGTATGCTTAGCATGAGACATAGATTCAGGAAGAGTTTCGTTACAAGCAGCTCAGAATTAAGCAGCCTTATGAGGAATGGTGAAGGGAATAGGAGTCTGGAGAAGACGAGCCAAGGGAGACCTTATCACTGTCTACAATTGCTTGAAAGGAGGCTGTAATGACGTGGGGGTTGGCCTCTTCTCCTAGGTTAAAGCAATAGGATGAGGGAGAATAATTTTAAGTTACACCAGGGGAGTTTCATGTTGAATATTAGAAAAATCCCTTCTCAAAGATAGTGATGGGACATTGCAATAGGCTGTCCAGGGAGGTGGTGGTGTCACCACCCCTAAGGGTGTTTAAGAAAGGTGTGGATGTGGCCCTGAAGGATGTGGTTATTGGGCATGGTGGGTGGGGATGGGTCAGTGGTTGGACTAGATGATCTCAGAGGACATTTCCAACCTTAACAATTCTCTGATTCTATGAATGCAGCAGTCCATGGGTACAGTCACCCTGCTCAAGGCTGCTGACCCCAAATGCATCTGTAACACACTCAGAGCTGGCACCCATGCCCACACTGTTGCAGCTCTATGGGCACAGGATCCCATTGGCCAGGAGGTAGCACAGATTGTATTGTGCCTCTGCCTGCCCAACAGTAACATGGGCACTGGAGGGATATGTCACCAAGGCCCACGGTTCTGTGCTTTCTGCTCTTTGGAAGGATTTCTTCTCGATGCAGAAGGGCCTTTCCATTATTTTCCTTCTCTAGCATTCACATTCATTTTGTCCTTTCAACTTGCTGATAAATGCAGCAGTCTGCTTTCCATTTTCACAGTGTGTTTTGCCCACAAACTTAATCTTCTCGTCAGATGTTGAGAGCTGCAGACGCACTTGGAGAGCTCTCAGCCCACATGCGCTGCCCCAGACCACACCTTTTCCTTGAGGAATTCCCAGGCTTTCAACTCGAGACTGTGATCTCGGTAAGCCCTTGTCTGTGTTATCTGAATATTTGCAATGCTTCTCATTGCTCAGGCTTTAGCGACGGCCAAGTGCACGGGGCAACTTGCCATTCTCCAGCAGAACAGCTCCAGGACCCCTCCAGGAGTCCTCGCTGCCCCCCCTATCCCATGACCCACGACCCCAGGAGGATATTGATGGTGGGCATCCCCATGAGCCCCAGGGAGCCGTGCTGCTGTCCCCTCTGGAGCAATCTGCAGGAAGGTGTTTGCCTTCAACACGCTCACTCTGCACTTGAGACAGTCCTGAAATGGTGCCTGGAGCCCTCAGTGCTTCCTCAGCTTTGGTGAGAGGCAAGGCAGGGCCTGGGAGTTCCAATCAAGGAAAAAAGCCCACAGTACATAAATAAGATTTAAGACTAATGGAGCTGTAAGAACAATAATTGCAGAGCTACATGCTGGTAAATTTTTATCGCACAATAATACATATGGCACCAGCAAAGAGAGTCTCTGATTTCTTTGCTTAAGCATATAAAGTACCACACATTTATAAAAGCACCATTCCTATTCTGTTATGCTGTTCGGAATGTGTTTGAAAAGCACATTAAAGTGTGGGGAAGTGTCCAAAAAAGTTGGATTGGTCTGTTTTATGACTGACAGGAAAGGCCAAGCAATTATCTGAACTCCTGATGGGACAATTTTGTTCAGATGTAGTTTGGGGTCAGGAGGCAAGGATTTCATCAGAGAGAGTTCTCCAGATTATGAAACGTACAATGTGTCCAAAACAAGGTCTGAAGTTGATTAGACCTAAGTATTCAAAAGGAAATGATTTACATGACAGCACCAAATGTATTGTCCGCTCCATGAGATCCGACCCAGCAGAGCTGAGATAACTCATTTGTGAAACAGGACTTGTGGAACAAGCAAGGAGACTCTTTTCAGTTTATTTCTCCATGGTAGTGCTTTGCATGGAATTAGTGTATGAATCTTCATCATGGAGCAGGTGAAAATATGGCTGAATAAGGTGAAAACTCAGCAGGGTCCCACCAACCAGACTGGTGTGCATTAGCAGAGAAGTGGGGACATGGTTTCTATAAGAGGTGGAATTCCTGTGCTATTTGTTTCCCGGTGCTCGGAATGAGGCATTTTTAGACAATTTTGTCCCATTTTGAAGTAACTTCCATGGACAAATAATGGGCTCATGGATTTCCTTTCTCTCTAAGATGGCAAAACAAGTGTGACTGTGGTTGGCACATGCTGCCTGCCGTGGCCACGAGAGGCACGTTGGGATCACCCACACTTTGCTCCAGTGACCAGCCAGAGGATGGAGTGTGATCTCTCTGCTCCTCTAGGCTGCCTCTTCTTCATCACCTGGAGTGTGAAGTCTGTCTTCTTAGGGAAAGATTGCATCAAACCCAGGGAGTTACCCCCAGGGAGATGTTTGAGTCACCATCCCTGGATGTGTTTAAAAACCATTTGGATGTGGTGCTCAGGGACATGATTTAGTGGAGGGTTGTTAGAGGTAGGGTAGTATGGTCAGATTGTGGGTGGACTTGACGATCTTTAAGGTCTTTTCCAACCTGAATGATTCCATGATTCCATGTTTCTATGAAACATATTAATACATACGTGTACATATAATATATGTGTGTATATATGCAGCTTTCCAGTATTTTTTCCTCTTCCTTCATTTTCCTATAACTTTATTTAGCATTCTTGTGACCAAAGCGCTCTATTTGTGTTTTATCCTCAGCATGGTGGAATGCTATTGTTTATTTCGATGGCTTTCTCATTTTTCATTTCACCTTCTGGTATGCGTGGTATATTTATCTGTGAAATACCAAGAATGGATATTTTATAATTGAAACAGGTTCATTTTTGTGAGCTTTCTCCTTCCAGGTGAGATCCCTTTCTCACACCTTCTTAAAGGCTTTGCAAAGGTCCCTCATGCTTTTAGTGAGACGGGCTTGATTTCTCCACAGGATTTATGATGAGTCACAACTTAATCAAGGAAGGAGAAAGATTCATTTTTCATGCGGCTTGTACAGCATCATCACCTGGGAGACTCGGCACTAGTAAATCTTGCTGGCATACTGTGAAGGGTGAGCCCAGATTTTCAGAGGCTCCCCAAATGCAAACTGAAGGGATACACTGCTTTATGTCTCCTTCCAAGCCCGAAAGAAATATGTTTGTGAAATAAGCCCATTATATGGTGATTTAATCTGTGGCAGATGTGCCCAGCAGTGCTGACATCATCCCAAAGCAGGTCCTTCTTCCTCCCCCACACTCCCACCCAGCTTCACAGGAAAGATGCAGAACATAAAGGGATTTATCAGGTGTCTCGCCATAAATGTGCTTTATATCCCAAAGTGCCTCGGTGAGTTGGTCCTCCTAGGTAAAAACAGCTGTTAGCTCAAAGTTGGGACAGATAAACAGAAAGAAAGGCTGCATGGGAAAGAAAGAATTTCCAGTAATCATGCATGTTATGGGGAGGCGGAATAAAATCCAATATGTATCTCATTTGTCTCTAAGCATGTGTTTTCCTTTGCTGTCAGAACCGTAGGTGAGTTCAGATGAAAGTGAATGAATGCTGAGCTGGATTTACCAGCGAGCAGCAAAGAGACCTTCTCTGCCTGATCCACGGAGCCCCATCCATTCAGTCATCACCGCTCTGCTGAGACAGCCAGCACAGCAGGAATGTGTGTCACCTCCTGCAGTGATTTCAGTTCTCTCCTCTTCTGTTGCATGTGGAAAACAACCACACTGTACTGCACTCATAGGAGAGAAGCTAGAACATTTATTGATACAATATGGATGCAGTACAGTGAATTAACAAAGTTTAATTGTAACTAAGGCAGTGAACTGAGCAAGATGTGTGATGTCTGGACACACCGGTTTATTTATCGCATAGAGGATAGGGTTAAAAACGTACATTCAGGAAACTCTCCCATTGAGTCACAAAGTTCAGAGCAGATCCTCTTGCTTCCTGAACACCTTGAAGCACAGAGGTAAGGAGCCTGGGTGCAGCTGGACGACTCATATTCCCAGACCTAATCAGTGGATTGTGTCTATGGGATTGTATGTGCACAGTCAACATAAGATTGTTAGTGAAGATAACAACGTAAGATTTGTTAGCGAAACTAACAAAGCTTACAATCAATCTAAGATGTGATCCTAACGAGTATAACAAAGCCTAAAACAATTAGTCATTTACTGAGGATCTGTATCAGCAAGACGTCTTGATGTCAAGGTGTAAGGAATCACTGCACAGATGTAATTTCCACCTGCTGCTAAATTTGTAGAGCGTTTGTTTACATTTGTTATCATGCCCAAGGCAGGCATTGGTTTCAGAGGTTTGTTCCCACTGCCTCTTGTCCTGGCATTGGGCACCACTGAACAGAACCTGGCTCTATCTGCTGTCTTCTATCCCTTCATTACGGACACTGATGAGATTCCCCAGAGATTCCTCTTCTCTATGCCGAGCAGGTCCAGCTCTCTCTTCTTGTCCATCCAGGAGAGGGGTTCCTGGACCTGCAGCATCCTGGTGGCTTTCTGTTGGCCTCTCACCTGTATGTCCAAATCTTCCTTGTTATTGGGAAGCAAGCTGGAAATTCTGTAGTCTTCTATATTGTGGCCCTACAGACAAAAGTTCAGGGATCCTATCCCATACATGATCACATCCATAGAATAGAAAACACCTGAGCTTTCACCACCCAAACCCCACAGCTGTGTGAAAACATTCCTCATGCAGTCCTTGCTCTTTTTACTCTTGAAGCCTTCAGCCAGCAGTGGGCACAGCATGTGCCAGAGACAGGAGATGAGTGAGCTAGGACAGTGCAGAAAGACCAGCTCTGTTGGTGGGTACCAAACCCAACCTCTTTGGGATGCCTCGGGCTTTGGGAGAGTGGGAAGCTGTGCTGACTGGGCTGAGGGCATAGTTTATCCAGATGTGACAGAAATATGTGTATTTTCAAAAGGAAAAAAAAAGAAAAAAGAAAAATGAAAAAAAAAAAGGATAAAATTAATTGTTACTGTAGCCTTTTAGGACTTGGCTTTGTGCAAACTGTGTCAAGCCACTGCCATTTCTAGGAAGGTCGGTGGGCCAAATCCGATGATAAATACAAACCTTAGAGATTGTTATTCCCTCTTTGGGCTTTAACTGATGAAAAGCTCTGTTCTGTTTGGCTGGGCTACTCTCCAAAGCCTGGTGACCACCCCGCTGCAGCAAAATGCTGAATTAGAGTATTCTTGAAAACCAAAAACATCGCTGGAGCTTTTACTGATAGGAAACAGATAATGTCTGCTGTGTGTCTTTCTCTGATCTTTTGTGTCCTATTTTCCTCCAGGCCTGAAAACCTTCTGGCATTGTGGCTCTGTGGCACAATAGGGCTTCATCCTGGCTCAGCACTAGTTAGGACACATTTCTCTGTTTTTTGAAAGCATCTGCCAAAACCTGGGTTGAGAGCAGAGTCTTCATGGGTGTTAGTAGCGAGGGCTGGACTTTGGTTAAACTTATGTTTTACTTCCACAGGTTTTAATCTGGGGCATGAGCTGAGTGTAATTTCAGAGCCAACATTAACAATGAGCCAACATTAACTTGTAGGCTTAATGTTCAGCTCCACCTTGCTTCTGTTTTTACGTGGGAATGAGTATTTCAGGACAAAAAGAAACCCAGGTCCCTCCAACATATCCACATCCACTGTAGTAGGTAAAACTTGCTTTCCACAAGAATTCCCAAGCACATTATGGCAAATTTCCCCAAACCTGCTGCAGCTGTGCTGGCAGCTGGCCAGTGAGCTGAAGGCAGCATGGAATTGAATATCAAGGTGCAATTTACATAGCCCAGAGCTACCAGCACGAATGGCTCTGCCCCGGGTCTGGCGGCAGCTGTGGTCATGGCAGCAGAGAACATGGGGACAGGGTGAGGCATCCCTAGCAGAAACAGTGGCACTGCTGAAATGGGCAGTGTGTTCAGGACATTGCAGCCAGGGCCTGACTGCATTTGGACTTTAGCACCCTCCAGTGTTAGGAATTGCTTAGGGCAATCAGAACGTGTATCAAAAACTGTTTGCCTCACCCTGCGAGGAATGACAAAATGTTGTCCTGGAACAAATTCTTCAGGCTTGTGTTTGGGGAGTGCAGGCAGCCATCTCTCATGCCTTTGCTTCTTCTCTGTGATACCCAGCACCAGGACAAGAGGCCATGGGCACAAACTGGAGCACAGGAGTTCCCTCTGAGCACCGGGCAGCAGTGCTGTGCTTTGTGGTGCTGGAGCACAGGTTGTCCAGAAGCTGTTGAGTCTCTTCCTTGGAGAGGAGGCATCTGGGCTCCCTGCTTTCGGTGTTCCTGCTGAAGTAGGGGTGGCCAGAAGGATCCAGAGGGCCCTGTCAGCCTCAATCTGGATTCTAGGGTGCTCCACCAAGGAAGGCTTCTGTGAGCTTTGCTTCCTTGTAACAGCAACCCCTCTTGGCCTCAGCAAGACAATGTCTCTCAATTTTCGTTCTTCTCTGCAAGGACTGTATTAATCCTCTCTTGAATTGAGAATGATTTTTACCTTGACAGAGCAACAGTTTTGCATTCCTCCTCTTTTCTGGGGCTGTAGGTGATGATGCTCCTGTTGGTGGCTGCTAGAAGTGTTAGTGTTCAGTTTGGAGGGGACTGTCAATGAGCCCAGGTGCCCACGAGAGAAGAAGAAACACCAACAAGAAACACTATAATTAATGCATTTTTAAGAGTTTCCAGATAGCAGTCACCAGGAATCTCAATACCCAAACTTATGCCTTGGAACACGCTGGGCAGCACTTCCCATAGTGGAGCCAAAGTAGATTGTGTTGGGGAGGACAAAGCAGGCAGTGGTACACACCTTGACCATAGCAGAGCATTGAATCTGTCCCGTCATGTTCCTGTAAGGACAGCTAAGGAAATGCAGGCCAGATGAAGTCATTAGTCAGTGGGTGCACAAGTGATCAAAAAACATGCTGAACTTATCACAGTTCACCATCGAACTGGAAATTCTTTTTTAATGGGGTCACCCAGGATCTGTCCAGGGCCTGTTTCTATTTGATATTTTCATGGTAACTCGGATAATGGAATAAAGTATGCTTATAAAATCTGCCCATCACACTAAGCCAGGAGGATTGTGAGCGTATTGAGGCCCAGGATTAAAATTCAAAATAGCTATGAAAAATTGGAGAGGTGTTCCAGAATCAACAAATGGAACTAAATAGAGACACGTGCAAAGAGCAAAGGGGTCAAAAGGACTCCTATTGAAATGGAGGTGACTGACCGAATGGCAGAGGAACCTGGGAGATGCTGTGGAGCCAGCACAGATCAGAGACAACATGACACGCCTTGGTGTGCTCATGGGGGTGGGAAAGGTGAGAGCTGGGGGTTTGTCATGAAAGGGATTTTGCAGCTTGATCTCTGTGTCGAGCAAAGTGCATCAGCTTTAAGGAGTGATATAAACAATATAGATAGTCCCAAGAGACCAATAGAGGAGTTTATAAAATCTGAGCTGTGACGAGAGGCTGAAAGAACTTGGGGTTGTTTATCTAGAGAGGATGGAGGGGGCAGAAGGGAGCGGGATGATGGCGTTCAGAAATAACCATAAAGAGGAAGAAGATGAGTTGCCCGAGAGTGTGACAAGGAATAGTAGTTTTAACTGGAAGCAAGGGAGATATAAATTAGACATGAGGACAAACTTTTCAGCTGTAATCGAAGATAAGCTTGGAAGCAGGCAGCCTATGTGGGCTGGGGGAGCACAGCCATTACACCTTTATAAGAACAGATGAGGCAAAGGTCTGTTGGAAATGGTCTGTGACAGCCCATCTCACACCAGGGATCAAGCCAACTCATCCTGCTTTGCTGGGATTGCTTTGTTTTCCCCACAGCCATTTTCTGGAGTTTTGCAGGAGGGAGCTGTGGATGTGGTATTGGGAATGCAGGAAAATGTGGCAGGAGGAGAACACAAACACCGGGGCATGAGCAGTCTGAACACATGGTGCTGGTACTGCATGCACCTTATCCACAGCTGAATGCCTTTGCTTGCAGAGCAAGCACTCATTTAACTGCCATCTGCCCTTTGGTTTCCTTGCTCAATGGGGTGCTTAAAATACTTCCTGGGTACTTGAGGGCTGAGATGAAGTTCTGCTCTGATGCCTCACTCCTGAAGAGTACAAGCAGGTTTAGTGCCTGGAGGAGGCTCTCTGGAGCCAGCCTACTCTGTAGTAGAATTATAGAATCATAAAATTATAGAATCTGTCTGGGACTGTCTGGATGGCATCCCATCCCTCCGGTGTGTCAGCAGCACTACACAGCTTGCTGTCATTCATAGACTTGCTGAAGGTGCACTTGATCCTACTATTGATGTAATTGAGGAAGATATTAAAGAGCATCGATCTTGATACTGACCACTGGGGAACACCACCCTTCACTGATCTCCATACAGACATTAAGCCATTGAACACCTGTGGGCATGAGTCAGTCTCCACAACGCTGTTCCTACATAAAGTGCCAAAAAATACAATACCAAAGCTTCAAATGGCAAAGATAACTACTTTGTACATCAGTACAACAGAACAACTCTTTGTCTTTCTACTTCTCTATTGTGAGACAGCCTGTGATAAAATGCGATTAGAAAAGCGCATACTTAAATAATAAGTGCAATCTGCTTGCTATTACAGATCCTTCCCTGAGCCATGAATCAATGCCTTTTCTCTATGACAGTCCTGGATTATTCAAGCATATAGGGCTGTGTTCTAGGAAACAGTAAAAATTGTCTCCTCCATGATAAATTTTAGAAGCACTTGTTATCACCTCCTCATATCGAGTATTTTTAGTACTAGCAAAGTATCTTCTTTTCAGCTCCCTGGAGACATCTGCTCTCCATATGGCTGTTTGCTGCCACTCCCACAGCCTGTTTCTGAGAAAGAGACTCCTGATATGACAGATTGAAATTATTTCCAGCTCCTTGAACCCTTCACTGGTTCCTGACTCATGTAATTGAGCTTAACAAATTCTACACGACTCTGTATTTTTTAATCCCTCTCAACGAGGAACTTTGTGTCACATTGCTTCTGTTGTCAGCAAGCTGCCCTTGGAGCAGAGAGGCAGAGAGCTGATGTGATGCTGAGCCCACCTAGCATGTGTCATCCCTTTGAGCCCCTCTGATCCCCTCCAGAAGCCCATGTATGTGACAAAGGGCCACCATCCCACTGGTGTGGCTGTTGGCCCAGTACAGCCCCTATTAAAAGCCCCATTTCTCTGACCCACGTCAGAAAATCAAGGCCATCCCATGGTCATTCAGTGGTTTCCAAACCTTATTCTGTAGAACAAAGTTTTGTTCTGTGATCGCAGAGTGGGAACATCTTTTTTTGTTTGTTTCTTTCTTTTTGTTGACTTGGCAGTGGATGTTGAGTATGGATCAAGAGCTAAAAGATAATCACTTGTGTTTGTGTGTTGTGCACATATCTATAGTTACCTCTTATTCCCCGCTGCACCCTGACACGTGTGCACACTGTCTGATCTCACACTATAAAACACATGCTCTGTTCAAATATGTTTCCTCATGCCTTCCTGCAGGAGCTGTCAGTGCGAATCTTTATGGAAGTTGTTACAGTAAAAAGACACAAAGCTCTGTCGAGTGATGCACTCAGCTCAACAGAATGACATTGCAAATACCAGAGGGGGAAAACCCCACAGATGATATTTTAAGGGCAAGACCTTTATAAAAACATAGCGGTCAGTACTGAACGTTAATATTTTTCACTCCTGATTTTTGCATATTGCAGTAACAGTCCAAACACGCACTCTCCTTCTAAGTTATCAGGAATTAGAGAGCTGCCTGTGACCCAAACCCAAAAGCCACGTTTGGGAAATGCCGTGCCAAAGCCCCATGGGGCCATAGATCTGGGCAGCACTTGTGTCAGAGCAGCATGGTGTGCTGAGAACCATGGCTGCTCCTGTGCTGAGCCAGCACTCGTCCTGAAAATCTGTCACTTTGAGCTTTATGCACAGTACCATTTCCGTGCTCTTTAGCTAAAACACTAAGGATACAAGATGTGGCTGTGAGAAATTCACCCAGCCATATTATCTTTTTGATAGCACAAATTCAGTTGTTCTTAATTAGAAATAAGAGAAGCCAATTATTTTGGCACATATGTGCCACATACGAAATTCCTGGAGAAAAGCACTCTGGGTCCCACTGACAATGCTGGGGACAAAGTAAAAAAATAAACCAGGGGAAAAAACCATCATGTTTCTGCTATATTTTTGGTTGGAGAGAAACTCACCTGTCTTTTTATCTACTAACTGATACGGAATACAGACTGATTCTTGTCAATTAAAATAATATGTGGGCTTGCTCCTTTGATTTGGTTCAGAGGTCTGTGCTTCATGACTATGCAAATAAATCCCACATATGAACAAGCATATAGGGCACATTCAGTAAGCACAATACTGCTCGGCTTCTGCATATGAGACAATTTCTGCATCTAAACAATGTTAAACACATCAGTAATTCATTGCATGATTAAGGACCTAAAGGGCAGAGATCTGTCAAGTTCAGTATGCTGCTTTGTCTCAACGTTTCCTACATCCCGGGTTAGAGCAGGACAATTCAGCGGCATGTTCTCCAGCGCTGAGCCACTGCCAACATTTTCTTAATGGGATTAAGTTGTGCCTTGTTACTGTAGAAAGACATGTTTTAAGTGTGCTTGGCCATTTATTTCAAGTAGGATTCTCTTTAGGTCAACTATTACCCTGGATTTGTGAACTGTAAAGTTTTTATTTCATTACTCACCAAAATTCTTCACCTTGAATTTATCCAATTAGTGATAGAGGTATTAATAAAAGAAGAAGCAAGATGTATCATTTAGATCCACTAGAACTATTAGATGCTTTTTCCTTCCATTAGTGTCTCTATCAGTAACCAAATAAACACGTAAATTCAGCCTTTTGACGTATGTACAGTTCCAAAGAAAAAATACCGAAGAAAAAACAGCATGGAAGAACTCTCCAGAGATGACCTTGTGGAATCAGGAGACTCAGACTGCAGCATTACCAAGCACAGCTAACCCAAGTCTTGGAGAGAGTGCTTGGGACATGCAGTGGGACTGGGGATAGAGGGGACTGCTGGAGAGCTTGGGCTTGGCATTGACTGCCTAAGGAGCAGCAGGGACCAAATCATTCTCGGGCCATGATGCAGGTGGCAGTTACAGCTACAACAGCCCAAACATGCTGAAAATACTTCTGTTTGTTTCATCTTCAGCTAGGACCAAGACCTGGGCAGAAATGCCTGGCAAAAGAGTCAGCAAAGGTTTCTGCTGGGTGCAGCAGGGCAGCTCAGAGCCACGCACTGCAGACCTCTGTTCGCCCAGGCATTTGGCATGCTAGGTACAGCAGTGCACTGGAGCTCTACAGTAGCTGCAATCATTACAAGTAGTGGATAGAAGGGCAGTACCTGTTCAAGTGGTAATGATCACAGGCTGCGCCGGGGACTTTCAGGTTGGATATTAGGATAAATTTCTTTTTTGGGCATGATGAGGATAGGTTGGTAGTTAGACGAGATGCTCTTAGAGGTCTTTTCTAATCTTGATGATTCTACCATGGACACAAAGTCTTCCTGAAGGCTCATAAGCCATCACAAAATGTCCCCTACAATATTTTTCTCTAAGAATATATCAAGAATGAGAATCTACACGCTTTGGTTCTTGCAATTGTTCAGTAGTGGAAGTCTCTCACTCGCTTAAACATGGATTTATTAAAGACTTCATTACGATCTTACTTCACAGCTATATAATTCTGCTGCTATGAAGTTATCCCAAAGGACTTTTAAACACAACAAATGAATGAGAAAAAAATTAGGAGGATTGCCAGAAAGTGCCTGGGGAGATCATTTGTGTATTTGATTTTGATGTTTTGATGACACCTTATTCTCCTCTCTCAAAGGGTGGTTTCTAAACCAGGAGTGAGTTACGTCACAGCTGTGATGGTGAAAAGGAGAGAAAATTAAGACAAAGTCTCATCTCAAAGATGGATATTTTCGATCTTTCCACTTCTGTGTATCAAGCACTAGCAGTGTTGACCAACTGTAGTCTGTAATCAAGCAGGGTCACCCTGATAATGCTCACAGTGGGCCCAGGACAATATAAACAAGCTCTGCATCCCTGACAATGGCTGCATCACTTCCAGTGCAAAGGCCACTATTGGTAGAATTCGAACAAATTTATGGCAAAAATTAAAACATTTATATTTTAACATCTCCAGACTTTATTAGGTGTTCTTTATACAGTCATCTGGTATGTTTAAAGAGTGAGCAATCATATAAAAGGAAATATGGTCATAACTGATTGAAGTAATAAAACCCTGAAACTAAATAACATCTCATAACTCATTACACAGCATATATTAGATTTCATTACATCAGTATATGACTTAGTAGTAAATTCTCCTGTTGGTCATAAACCTCTAAAGTGTTGTCATCCTGAAAAATGAAATTAAAAAAGGAAAGAAGACAATGCCAGGATGCTTTGGCGGTGCTCGTACTGTTGTGGAACAGCCCCACCTGCTGTTGGGGCGAAGAAGCCTTCGTGAGCCGTGGGCGATGCTGGGGCATTTGGCAAAGACCTCAGAGAACCTGGTCACCAAATATGTTACCCACAGAAAGAGCACTGCTGAGGCCTCCTATCCCCTCCTTTTCACTGAGGGGCACTTACTAACACTTGGCCTACTGAGTCCCAAGGGCTGCCCAAGCCACGAGTGCCTTACGCTGTCCTTCTACGGCCTGAACACAGCCCATAAGTCTGGTGCCTTGCTGCAAGGCCTTCTGTGCCCATTTTCCTCCTCCTTTTAACAGCTTATAATTACAACGAGCAACCGGTCAGCAATTGTGCTGTCTGCAACATCTGGGAGATCTTAAGGCCGATCCCAGTCCAAGCAGCACTGATGTAATTGTTTTGCTGGGGAAGGATGATAACTCTCCCCACGTGTGTTTATACTCCTTCAAAATAATCCAATGGTTTTTTTGAAGATCACTTATGTCAACACGTGCTATATTGTGTCTTATGTGTTGTTAAAGGGCTGGGTGGAAGCAGCTGGGAGAGAAGTCCCCGTTCAAAGCATACCTTCTCTTGTTCTTCTCGAAACAGTTTGTTGGATCACTGCAAAGCAGAGAGGCTTTAACGACTGTTTTGGAGGTGTCCAGGCTCACAGCAGATCCGTGGGGTTATATACATGGATTAAAAGCTAAGCATAAAAATGAATCAAAGAAATCCCCCAAAGCTCTAGGAATGGAGAGGGGCTACTCCCCTCCTTTCCACAAAGTTTGCAACCAGTTAAGAATGAGGCTATGCAAAGCCAGGTGCTCCATACCCCAAATCTGCACTGAATCCAGCCCTAGGGAGCAGTCGCAGACTTTCAGGCTCTCCAGCAGGAGCTGCTGCTCCAGCAGAAGCTGCCCTCAGGGCATGGACAGCAGATGGGCAGGTAATGGTGCTCTCTGGAGCAAGCCAGGTGAACCTGGGCTGCTACGTACAGGCTTTAAACTACAGATAGGAAACATCTGTCATAACTGTATGACCAGTCCTATAATGGGAGTAACAGCCATTCCTTAAGACAGCTGTACTTCTGAATGCGATATGCTTTGTTAGATTTCCCCCAGAATTTTTTATTCTGTATTTTGCAGGAAAAAAAGAAAGCTAAAAAAAAAAAACCCACCTATCACTGCTGTCAGTGCAGACTCAGGTTCTGATTTTGCCCTTCTACAGCCTGAGTAGCCTTAGGCAGGGATGAATGCCATAATAAAGCTCCAAAATACTGATCTCACTCTCTGGTAACTCAGGTTCTGCAATGCACAGAGCAGGGCTGAGCCAAACCTCACCTGGCAGCAGAATACATTTTACTTTTTATCAGAGCCACTTTCACACTCCCACAACAGTCTCATTAGCTCTAATAGGCAAGCTGGGCTCCAAACATCAGCACAACCCTGCCTTAGCACTGATGGAAAATTAAGGGAGTTTCCTTCCCTAATCTTCAGTGTGAGAGTGCAGCTGAGAATCTTTCATGATCTGGAGAATTTTTAGCTAATTGAGGTAAACCAAACATACCTAGCTGCTTTTATGACTTTCAGAACAGTATCTTTTTAAGCTAATACTCCACTGGGGAGCACAACTCGCTGACAAAAGCCCTCTGAAGTGCCTTGAAGAGATCTGAGCTCTGGGCTCTGAACTTTGCTGCTTATAAACAATCGCTTCAATCTGCCAGGCCACAGCGGGAGTATGAGGCTTCATGAGAGGACTTAGGTGTTGTAACACTGAACGCAGCAGCATTTCACTGGGTGTCTCGCTATCCAGCCTCCCCACGCAATCCAGAAGACTTAAGACACAAAGAACCAGATCCGCACAAGCCAGCAGGGAACCACTTTAGGAAACGCTGAAGAGAGCATAGCCCAGCTGTGCTGAGGTACCTCTTTCTGATCAGGTTTCAAACCCCAGATCCCTTCCCAGAGTAGGAACTGAAGCAGCACAAGCTCATAAAACAGCAACGGCAATTATAACACTTGCTTAGGACTTGGAAGAGAAAGATCCAGGTCTCCTCTTACACTGCAGAGATGTGAATATCCACTCCCAGCCCCAGGCTGACCATTGGGATGTCCTCTTAAAACCCTTCTGCTTTTCATGGGAAGAAGCAGACGAGGTTGGGCCAGGGGAAATGGATGCTTTGGTTATGCCTGGGCATTCTGGCAACAGGACAAGGACAGCTTGGGCCCCTCTCTCAACTCAGTTCATTGAAAGATACTCATGTATTTTCAGAGAAGACTGAAACCTTGGTGAGCACCATGAACTGGAAGGGGGCAAAACTAAGACACACAGCTGCACCCTCTCTAGCAGCACAAAGCTTTTCATGAAGAAAAGGAATTGAGCCCACTGCCTGCCAGCATAAATTAGCTTTGAATCGCTAATGAACAGAAGCTATTGATGTGGTTCTGAGAACACCAACACTGCCAGGTAAACAGAAGAGTATGTGATCTCTGGCATGCCATGCTGTTCGATCAGCCTCTCACCTGGTCCAGCACTGAAGTCTTGGGTGAGCCAAGAGCTGCTTGACACTGAAGCATGTACAAAACCGCACTGGTGGAAATCTGCACCTCTGCCATGACTTGCAATAGAATTTGGGAAAGTGAGCTTTGGGATCAGGCCTAGTTCTCCAAGGGCACATAGATACTGACCCAAACTGTTTGTTTACCACAGAGATAGTCGCCTAAGTACTTTCCAGATCTGTCCTTTGGGGCTTAGACTGGCTGGAAAAAAAGAGGCTAAGAAGTGAAGTCACTCAGGGCACTTAAGTCAGCTGCATACCCAGAGGGCCTCCCAGTTCATCTCTGGCCTCCCCCCAGAGCAGCAGTGGTGCAGGTTGCATTTGCCTTCTGTGGATTGCACAGGCAGCCCTTCCCACAGCTGGAGCTCCGGTCCATGAAAGCCAACTACAAAGGTGCAACAGCATCGTGGTGAAATCTTAAAGATAATCTTTGACTTCTGCTGTCTAGAGAGAGAAAACGCTTCAAGTAGGAATGCGTTTACCATATTAATCCTAAAACAGTTCCATTATAATGACAAGCGTGATGTTTCATCAAAATTCTTATGAGATTTATATCTGCTGTAGCTCTCCTTTGGATGGAAGTTGGATGTAAAACAAGCATATGTTTCTTGTTACAGAGCTGCAAAAAACATCCATTGTTTCTTGGTTGACTGAAAATTTAAAGAAATCTGTCTGCCATAACAAACATGATCTCCACAAATCCAAATGTATTCTTATATTTCACTGTGTATTTAATAAAGGAACTTAAATGAAGTAAAGGTTCACTGAAAAACAATTAAATGAATTTAAGCTACAACCATCACCAAGCTACAGGATTAACAGTATTAACTCAGATTCTCTCAATTTGATATTTAGATACGCCTAAAAATGTGAATTAAACTAAGAAAAATATTTCCGTTTATGGAATCCATATAGACTTCATATCCAGAAAACTATATCAATGAAGTTCCAGGTTTCACAATCAAGTTTGGATGCTGCCAATCAAGGTGCTGCTGCCTATTATATTAAGATATGGCTTAAACTTACAGGTTCCTTTTTTTTGTTTTGTTTTGTTTTTCCCTTCTTCTCCCTCCCCAGTGGGAATCCCTCTTATTTAGGAATTCTTTTCAGGCTTGTTTGGAGCACTTCTCCATCTTGCTTACTGCACACTGTGCAGGACACTGAAGTATCAGCTTCTGTGCAAGTATTTCTATTCTTTACATCATAGGAATAAGGACTGTGAGGTCTTTTTCAAATCTAACAAACCTTTGCAAGATTTGCCCCTGGCAATGCCACCAGTACCATCTGTTGTGTGACCAGATGAATAGCAACACCTTTATCTAATATTCTTCAGAACAGGTCTATTGAACTGATACAGATATAACCTCTTTGCATTTCTGCAGATAGGAATCAGAACACTGAAGAACAAAAAGCGCCTTGTACAGTGTTACAAAAGAACTTCATGACAGTACAAGAAAACCTAGTTCTCCAAAACTTAATGCTGTTTCCTTCACCATCAGACTGTTTTTCACCCTTGTTAATCTATCTCACTTTACTGCAGCCCATGGCTGCACAATCCTAGATCATTCACAGAACAGCACACAGCCTACACAAGAGATGTGCAGGATCCCACAGAAAGCTGCTGAGACAGGTAGGAAGTGTTACAAGGAGGTTATAGATATTATAATCATGTCTCTAAACTTTACAAGTTCATTCTTCCCCACCCAAACATCTTTAATGAAGTTAAGGATTCAAAAACAGGAATCACATTGACCCTCCAGCTTGTCACCAATAAGATAATAAGGTACTCCAATATGACACTGCTTTTATTTGACTCTGACTCTCAATATGCTAAATATGAATGTTAAGAAGTCAGTGATTTTACCTGTTATGCCAACTGGCACATGGATGCTTTGCACTCTGTTCAACGCTCTATTTTCAAATGCCTCATGTCATCAACACCCTTTTTTCCACCCCATTTTTTTTAAAAAGCTTATGAATCACATTAACCTTAGTTCAAAACGAGGATCAAACAGATACTAACTTTATTAGTAAGTTCTCAAAAATGCATCATCAAATGATGTATGTTTCAGTGATAAGGTTTTAAGATAGGAGATGAAAGAAACCTCACGTTCTTAATGTAATCCATTTGCAAAAATTTTTAAGGAATATTGGCGATACAGATATTTTCACACCATTTTGTTTTTACCACGTCAGGTGTGAAATATTGGGATAAGTATTTCACCCAGGAATAGCTGTATTCACTTAGGAGATTGTGTTGCGGAGTCTCCTTCTCTGGAGATATCTGAGGCCCATCTGGACACCTACCTTGCGTGATCTGCTGTAGGGAATCTGCTATTGCAGGGGGGTTGGACTCAATGATACCTAGAGGTGCCTTCCAACCCCCACAGTTCTGTGATTCTGTAATTTTAGAGATGCAAGCAACAAAAGCATGGGTCAGACAAGCACATATAGCAAAAAAGATATCTTGTTACTATCACACAATCACACAAGATAGCGTACCTCATTTGTGTGTAATAACACAAAACAGGCACCAAATTAACACTACCATTAAACTCAAGGCCTTCAGCCAGCAAGGGCTAGTATTTCCAGATACACATGAATCACTTCTGCATTTATGTAGAGCCTGAATTATACACATCTCTAATGTTAAGCCTGTTAGCACAATTGTTTCAAATATTTGATGCCACTTACTGTAAACATCCTCTAGGCCAAGAAAAAAAAAGAAATGGGAAGTTAATTATGGTGCAAAAAGCACATCAGCATAGCACTTTTATCCTTTACAAAAATATCATAAGCTGAAATGAGACCTTAAGATTTATATGAACATTATCTTTTTATGCTTGAACAACGCATATAGTATAAATAGCTAGAGAAACATTCCCTGACTTTATGGTTAAGGAACCACTGCCATTTGTCATTACTGTAATATGTACATGCTTACATCCATAGACTGTTACTTCTGCTGTCTCATGACACCAACACAACATGAAGCACTGTATTCTCACCTCCAGGGAGAAAAGATGAAGGAAGTAGCACCTCCTTTTTAAGTTAACAACTTCACCAGCAATTCTGGGTGTTTCCTGCCTAACTCTGCAAGTACAGAAAACAGCTGTACTATGAAAGAAGTAAGAATCAAGAAGCTGGAATGAAGACTACATCCCATTAAGCTAATGTGTAATGTATATGCTCATAGGAAAGATCTGAACATTAGCTTGCTAACATTTATAAAGAAGTCTTCCCAGGAGATTTTATACTTCAACATATTTATTTTAGTTGGACGAACAGACTCAATGAACAAGCTGAAACAAGTATTCCTTCAGCCTTACATGTGCTTCCCTGAAGACGTGAACCAAACTTCAGAAATATCAGAAAGAAGCGGCATGAAGTAGTTCAATAGTTATTTCTTGTTCCATGCTTCTCTTTCAAGTCGTTCACGAATTACTTCTTTTAGGTATGGTTCAAGATAAGGCTTATCCTGAAGAAAAGAAAAGAATACATTAAAACATGATTATATTTAAAAGGGAGGTCCAGAAACGACTCAAACCATTCCTGCAGATCACCTCTCTCTCATTCTTTCTCAGATTTGACTACAAAGCAATCTACTGAGTGGAAGAGAAGGGGGGTTAAAAAAGAAAGAAAAAGAATCACATTACTCATTCTGAAAAGACAGACTTGCTATCTGCCAAGTCTGCAAAGACAAATTCCCTAATGTAACCACTTTGAATTCCTAATGCCTCACTGGCAGTATCAAATCAAATGATGCTTTCAGCTTCACCCTCAGAAATGACACTGGGTTATTTTTTTTTTTTTTTTTTTTTTTTCTTGTTCTGCTTTTTGACAAGTATCCAAATGAGCAAAATCTACTTCCATTACATCAGGTTCACGTAAAATACCATTTGCATGAAAGAAACTTATTTTCAACTTAACTTCTAAACAGCACCGCAAAGATTCAGCAGAACACCTGACTGTGATCAGTTGCTAATCAAACTGCTGCTCAATCAACATATGCAAACAGACAGTCAATGCAGCATTTACCAAAATATGACCAATAACACAAGAAACAGCTTCTGCTTCTAGAAGGAAATTAAAGCTCTTGTGTTATCTTCCAGTACAAAGTTTAGTGGCAAGATTCCTCTCTGCCTTATCTTTGGAGAAAGATGAAATGGACAGAAATACAAATGTGTGAGTTACTCCACTGCAAAGAAACATTCTAACTACAACTAAAAAGGCAGATTTTGTTTGATTTGGCTCTCATATTACAGAAAGACACTTATTCTAATACTCAGTTTTCCTTTAAATTATTCTTCCTTCACATTTTCATTAATTGTGTAGAAAATCTTGAGCCAAAGCTTTTATTA
This sequence comes from Tetrao urogallus, assembly GCF_951394365.1. NCBI lineage: Eukaryota > Metazoa > Chordata > Aves > Galliformes > Phasianidae > Tetrao > Tetrao urogallus. The sequence continues at coordinate 21,978,495 of NC_136815.1, read as the reverse complement.
AGAAACTCATCAGAAGAATTTCCATGGTCACTAGAAAGTATTTCCTTATCTGATAGCTTAGAATATTTCATCCGAAGACAAGAGTTCTATAGTTTTGAGCTGTGGTTTAAGCTTTTGTCATCTTGAACAAAGCATCTGAATTTCCATTGTTAAAATCCAGACTTTTAAACAGAATTCCAAAGCAATGTTATTCAAAGGTATAAGATATACACTGATTTACTCATTTTAAGTAACATGCAACGTGCACCTCTTCACAGAGATTCAAAGTCCCAAAGAACACTCTGCACTTACCTCTTCATATTTTACCCACTGTTCTTTTGGAAGGATCCGATGCTTCAAGCTTAAATCAAGTGCTCTCTTTATGCGAAACATTCTTTCATTGTAAAGATGCTCTGGAAGTCTCTTCAGTGCTTCTTTTACATCATCATCTTCATACAATGTATCATCTCGCATTAATCCTGTGCCAAAAATATTTTTACAATATCACTGAATAGATATTCCCAAATAAGACTCAAGACCCAACAAATACGTTTCTAAACTTGGGCGTAACACTTCAAATGCAAAGTTAGAAAGAAAAGAAAACAGACACATGTAGGAGAAGATAAACACTACTTCCTCAAAGAGATTAAAACTGTGAATATTGACTTCCACATACTTTCATTCCTTTTCTCAAGAAAGAATATGGAAAATGGATATTTGATTCAATGTGTTTCATGAGATATTGAGATCTGATTGTTGATTTCTGCTCTATTTTATATCCTTATATTTCAGATGGCAATCTACGTAAGAGATTTAAGAACTGATTCTATTGCAGTCAGTTGATCACAGATGTGACTACTTGAGTATTTAAGAACAAATCTTTTAAATTTCACTGCTAAAAAAGCCTTGGTGCCCATTGACTATAACAAGCAGTGGAAACATGAAACCACTCAAGTTGTTTGTGCCCGAGTTTCTACTTCTTCCCTCCAACTGGGATTTAATTCAAGTAGGACCATCTAGTCCTCTGAAAACCAAAACCACCACTTTTTTTTTTTTGAATGAAGAATTCCTGAAATTCAACCAACTGCTTACAATTTCAGTATTAACAACAAAGAACAAAGCATTACTTCTGTATCATTCCAAGATTGATGCAGATCATACGAGAACAGCTACTGACTTGAGGTGTAAGGTTTTGATCTCACAGACTTGAATTGGAAGTAGTATCCCAATAAAATAGAATTTCTTTTGTCATGGTTTTGTGATTTTTGGTTTTTGGTATTCCACATCATAACATCATGTGGGGCACTGGGAGTTTAACTGTCAATGCTCAAGTCCTGGGTACCTGCCCAGAAGAGAAGAAGAACTACATTCCCCAGGGGACCTTGCAGTCAGGGAGAGGAGGTTTAACTCCTGGCAAGGTCACCTGATGTGCTCTTTCTTGCCTGCCCTTTGTCGTGGGCGCTGCTCCCGTCTCCCTGCTGCTCAACTGGACTGCGCATCTCACCTCAGCGTTGTGGTGAGGCCTATCCACCTTTCGGACATTCTCTCTTTCATTACATTTGATTTATTAGCTTCAATTCTGATCATATTGTATTATAGTGTGTTATCTTGCATTCCAATACTATATTTAGTAAATCAGTTTGTTTCTCCTCAGATCGTTGCTGCTGTTTTTAATTATTTTGGGGTCTCCTGTTTCCTTTTTTTCCGGAGGCACAGATCTGCGGATCCCTCTGCCCCACTCGTCACAGAACCGGGTCGAACCAGCCCGTAAACCGTTGGCATCTTTTAAGCAGCATGTTCTTGAACTCAGTTTTGCAGTTTCTTGCTAAAGGCACAAGAAGCACAGTAACTCCTTTAATTACTAGATTTCAGAAAAGCAGCAAAAAGCATTAAAGTCTTCAAGAATTTCAGGAAGCAGACAAGACTGCACCTCTATTAGTAAGACAGTGGCAGAGGAATGAACATTGGTCATTCAAATTTTTTTTTCCTCATGTTCCTGGGGAAAGCGTGTGAACTGCCTTTAAACAATTAACTCAAACTGCAGTCAGTAGTAGCAGTCTGCATGTTCAGATTCTCTTGTCTTTCAAAAACAGTCCTGCAATCTGTACTGCTGAAACAAGCTCAGTAATAACAATGGACAAATTAAGTATGATACCATCAAGGTAATCTCCTTTACTTAAAGAAACACCACTTTTACAGTTACTTGATCACTAAATCACTAAAGGCTAGAGAATAAATCCTTTTTATGGAAATTGAACACTTTGCACAAATGTTCCAGATAGACTGCTATTATAATCCAGACTGCTATTAGCATCAATCTCCCTATTTTCAGGGACAGCATTTGGGAAGGTAATAAGGCTAGCAAATAGCAATGGGTACAATTGACTTGGTGGAAAAAAAAGAAAGAATCAAGCTTTCAGGACTGCTTTCCAGAAGTGTCTTCAAGAGCTTCAGCCTGACTTTAACTGTTAAAAGGTATTTCACAGAAAAGGAGAAGAAATACAGAACAGAAGTCACTTTTTTCTAACTTTTTTCCACAATAAACATAGCAGCTAATATCAATAAAACAATTAGATAGACATTTCAAAATGCTTACACTGACCAGTTACCAATCATAACCAGATTGAGGACTGTTACACTTGAAAAGCTTTAAGGCCCAATGAAGTACTTACCATATTTGTTGAACCCAGCTGCATTATAATACCACTTTCGAATTCTGTCCATCAGGCGACCACCTCCTGAAACTACAAACGACTGTCATCAGTTGGAGAGCAGCATAAAATTCAGCGTTCCACAACACTATGACAGCATGCAAATACTTGCCAATCTCTTTCACAGCAGCAGTGTGACACCACTTGAACTTATAGACCTAGGCCTGTCTGCGTTACAGTATTGAGAAAGGGACACTGAACACATGGAATGAGTGCTTGTTGCTTACAGTGTTTTGATCTGTTCCACACAATTTAAATATCAGACTACTTTAAGACTAACGTCACTACTAACCACTCACTACCAAAGACAGCAGCAACAGTTTCAAGCTCCATCACTCTTACACGAGCTAAAAGCAGTGTTCTACCACCACGCTTTTCTAACCTCGTACTCTTAAGCTTTAGGACCTGAGAGGAAACATCGCTAAGGGACAGAGCAATGCCAGCATTCGAGCAGGTCACCGGAGCCCGAGGCCTCTCAGAAAGGCGGCGGCTCCCAAACTCCTTCCTATCGCTTCCGAGCCCCTCCGCCCCAGCGCTCGAAGCCCGACAGAGGCCGGAGCTGAAGGACAGGGCTGGGACAGAGGTCACCGAAGGGCTAAGGACACAGGGTGCCCAACGCGACCCCAACTCCCCCGCCCCGGCCCGCAGCCCCCCAGAGCAGTAGGAAGGACGGCAGGACGAAGACAAGTTCGATGGGACAAGCCCCGCGCCGAAGCCGCCCCAATCGCGATCCCTCCTCCTCCTTACCCGTTGCCCTCGCCGCCATCTTGACCTCGGAGCGGCGCACTGCCTGTTGGGAGCGGCCTGCTGGGGACGCCGCGGCGCCGCAGGGAGAGGAGAGGCCGCCGCCAATGGCGGCGCAGCGCGGGCGCATGCGCGTGGGCAGAAGGGCCGGTGTGGGCAGGGCCCGCTGGGAGGGGGCGGTGATGGGGGCAGAGCGCGGTTTATCGGGAGCGAAGTGCTGCGGTTTTAAAGAGTGGCAAATACATAAATAATTGATTAACCCCAAAGCTAATAACTAATTACACTACTTATACCGCTACAGCGCTCCCAGCCGAGCAGCAGGCCGGAGGATGGCCGGTGACTGCAGGCCAAACGTTTCTTCTGCAGGCTTTTCCATCCTCAAGCAGAAAAGCTCTTGGCGCGAGGCAGCTCTGCTGTCCTCAATCCTGCCTTGTTTCAGCACTTGCATAAAGTCGGTTATTGCCTTTCTTCGCGGTGTTTCTGGGAAGTATATCTGGCACAAGCATTCAGCATTTCAAAGAAGCCGCGTTAGCTCTGGCTGCAGTGGGTTTTTTTTGTTTTGTTTTTTAAATACATTCAGAAAGATGGAAGTTCAAATTTTAAGCCATCCAAAATGTGGTACGTGCTCTACAGTACAATGGTTTGTCACAAACCAGTTAGGTGCTGAGCACAGCGGAGCAAATTCACAAAAAAAACCCTCTCATATCTGCATACAAAGCCTTTTTCAGCCTTACTTCTGCAACACAAAGGGGCACTTAATGTTCCAACACCAAGCTTTTAACAAATGGAGACGTTTTCATTAAATAAACGTAAATCCAAATGAAAACATCTGGATTTTAATTTCCTGACCTACTTTAACAGGAAGAATAGAAGCTTCTAAACAATAAAGTGTTAGCTTGCATTTGGACAATCAGCTTGCATTTGGTAATTCTGTATTAACGTAGTTCATTCATTGATAGTATAAAATACCTTCACTATTCCCCACAGTTCCCATTTTACTTCAGTTATAATTGAGCCAATTAATGACATACTACAGCCTCTTTTTGTGTGGTTACTTCTATACTAAAGACGTACAAATCACATCAGGGTGAAGCCAAACTGCTTCTCCTGTCAACAAGGCAAAGACAAAAGTGATTTAAAACAAAACTAGACACATCCCTAAAATTTTAGAAGGAGCCTTTTTTGTTTTTCTTATTGTGATTTGCCTAGATTCAATTTGCTGTGGGTGTTTTGTTGTTGTATTTCAAGCAAAGTTTCACAGTACAGCTTTTAGGATATGAACTTCAGAAGCCTGTTTCACAAAGGTTTTTCTTTTTAACCTGTTAAAAAATGCCCTTTTCTATGAGGAACTTTACATACGCAATAGTGTATTCCTCTCTGACATATAAAAGAGCAAATAACATTACTAGCTTCTAAGATGAGAACATGTAATTGTGCCACTTCTCTGCTACTACATTAGCTTGGTAACTACATTAACTTGCTAGTTTCTTAGTAAGGTGAGGGAGAAGACAGGAGGAGAGACTGGGAAGAAATCACTAACCAGTCTTTCCATCTCCCCAAACTCCAAATTATTGAAAGTAAAACAAAACAAAAAAATCCACTTCAATTTACTTTTCTGTTAGTGTGCTTCATCATTCATGCTGAATTAAAAGATAGCAATTAATTTCAAGGATTACATCAATATCAGTCAACATATACTCACCTAACTCTTTTTAAATATACTTTTAAGTCACCGTAAACATTGCTGTAAGCCTTTACTTATGAAACACTTGTAGGACGTAATTAATTCTTAAACAATAAGGAAGTTGAGACCTTGAAAGAAGCAGTTTTTAAAAATGTTTATTTCATAACTTTATTCCTTTCTACATGTGTTAATAATTAAATTGTTTTTAAGAATTTTTCAAAGTCCCGCATGGAGGCTTTGGCAATCTCTGTACAAAACACCTCATCAGGTAAGGACGCAAGCTGGTCCAGGGAGATGTAGCCGGGTTGAGTTGGGTCATACTGGGCTCTTCCCAAGAATATAAGAAACATATGTCTCTCTTTGATTCGTAATAGCTTTGAGTTGAAAACCTAAGAAAGCAGAAAGAAAGAATCCTAAAATCATAAAAGAGAATCTTTTAGGTAGTCTAAATTTCAGACTCTAATGAATCTAAAATAAAACATTCTTCAGACAAACTGGAGCACAAAAACAGATAATTTACATCTTTGCTCCTCATTTTTGTCAACCATCCAGTAGTTCGTATTTATATATAAAATTATTGAAATTCTAGGTGAATGTTTCAATATAACATGCTGAGATGCATACACCAGGAAAATCAGGGAGCAACACAACTCTCTTGAGCATGATACTTAGTACATTTACATAAGATAACTACATGCTATAATTCATGGAATCACAGCCAAAGAAGTGAAGAAGAGATTTGGAAATAAAGAAAAAGATTACTGAAACACTTTTCCTCTATTATCAGGAATGCTTAGATTTAGATTAGCATTGTTATGGGGAAGAAATGAAGAGCTAACAACCAAGAACAGTGGCAGCAGAAGAGGTGAATAGCTGCATCTTCTTCTATAACACAATCAAAAGGCACAGTGCAGTAGTTCAGAAAATCTGTTTGTTTTCTTTTGCATAACAATGTCTACCTTTGAAGATATTTGTCTCAAAAAGAACTGCAGACTATCAGAGGGTGAAAATAATGGTGGAATGAATTAGAGGAACACATATGAAAGAAAAAAAGTGGGGAAAATGGCAGGATGCAGATGTATTATGTGTGGACAATGTGGGAGTCAAAGGGACATGGCCAAGCCAGAATACACAGAAACTGAATTGCCCTAATCCTGTCCTGAAACCCCTCACTTTTGAGGATGGGACAGAAGAGATGGCTGCAGTTTTGGCTACACAAAAAACATGGAATGAAGAAACTCCCCACTTTCTCTTCCAAACAAAAGCAACAAAAATAACAAGGTGAAGCACGACAAAGCCACAACAACGTAACTGAGAATGTAGTGAACAAGACTTGTGATCACTTACAGGTCAAGTAAAACAGAAGTGAGATACAAACTGGAGATATAGCAACCATCAGTATCAGGTAATGGTACATGTAGTACGTAACAAGATAAGTAATAAAAATCCAAAAGAGAAGTCACATTTCCCCCACACAATTTTTGCTTTTTAGTCAATCCTCAACAGTTGTTGAGTTGCCAATAAAAAGTTATCTCAAATAGAGTACAAGTCACATAAAAATAGAAGAATTGTATGTCCTGTATACAGTGAGCCTCCACTTTCACCAAACCAGTAGTTCAGAAAGCCTACTTGTCTTCTCTTGCACAGCAACATCTGCCTTTGAAGATATTTGTCACAAAAAGAATTGGAGACCATCAAAGGGTGCAAATGATGATGAAATGAATTAGACTGTGCAAATAGCACCTCCAATTTAGATTAACAGCTCACCTGAGGAAAGCGAGTAAGCATGTTGTGGGGAATGCCCATTATGTTGTGCAGGTAGTCAAATGTCTGCCTGAGTCTCTTTTTACTTGCAGTTAAAATCTTGGGGGTTTTAAACGCAATCTGCTGAACTTCGTTACGTTGAAAACCAAATTCAACTTGACAAACCTGAAAAAGAGAACAATATTCAAAAGTCAGATACAACAAAGTTAGCTTGTTTTAACATGCCAGTGAAATAAGCTAATGTAAAATCACTCTTTTATTACACAGTAATACGAATGCAATCCGTAATAATCTAATCTTTTGAAGTCAGGGAGCATGAACTGTTCATCACCCCTGGATTGAAGTATAATTTGTTTATAGAACATTCTTGAAATTTAGATTACTTGTGTGAATGCTACCTATTTTACAGTTTGTCTGAGATATGAACCAAAAAAACTCCTGTATCTTGGTATGCACGGCAGTTACAAGCATAAAAATTCTCCCCCAAGAGCTCTTCATCACTTCCAATACCAGACTTCCAAAAGAGACTGACATTTTAGTTGTGGAGCTGTTGAGCCCAGTAAAACACAGTAATCAAAGTGACTACTTTTGTTTATATGTTATTTCTTTTGCTAATGTATTCAAGTCATATTTTCTATACTAGGGACTATAATTTCAATCCTGAACTCTACTGAAAGAGCTGTGCAAAACAGCTCTTCATTTCATTTTACAGTTGGTTCACATCTAAAGTAAGATGTCTTTTTCAAAGCCTGCCTTGACTTTAATTATATTCCTCAAAAGGAAAATAAAACACATTTTTTCAATAAAATTGTGAGAACTCCTCCCAATGTGCAGGCAGCAAGCAGTTCAGAGTTGTTGATCAAGGAATTTAGCATCCAAGAGCATCTCATAATTCAGCCATTTCTTCTATCCGAATGTGACATTTACAAGGAGCTTGCTTTCAATCATGTAGTGGGTATGCTTGCCAGTCAACATAAAGCAGACTTTGAAATCCAACTCAGGTACTTCTTCACAGCTGGCAAAAAGGATGATGCTTTTTGTTTGTCCAGTTTGATGTGACAACACCAAAGCTCCTTTCCAGGATTTCCTGGCAAATGCAAAGCAAAGGGTCTGGAATCTGGGTTTTGAATACACCTTTCAAGATACCTTTGGCAATTGCTTTCAAAGATGACTGTAATCAGGTCTGCCAACTCCTGATTCTTTTTTATCTGCTTTATAAATATTTCCTTATCGTGGAAATACTAACCAAGACAGCAGTCACGTATGAAGGTATGTGTTTGCACTACAGAGGTGCTTTCCACAGATCTGAGTTGGCAGGGGTAGCTTATTGCATTAAGAACTACAACTGAAAGTACGGCCTGGTCTTAAATCAGTGGAGATATATGGCTGGCTCTACTGCAGTTAGTTCTGGCAAGTCTCTCCACCTCGTCCTTTCTGCGCTATGAAACTGAGCAACAGTTTTCTGGACATAAATAGGGAGCTCAATTGTAAATTGCTTTAAGTGTTCAGTTAAATACACTTAATAGTCAGTAATTCTCTACGCCACATGTTAATTTCCTTACTGTGCAAGTCCTAGCTGTTACCAACACACTCTATGTGATTCCCCCAACACATCCTGGTAATGCAAACTTTCCTGTTTTATTCTCTCAATGGATCTCAAATTGTGCTTGATGAGAACTTTAGAGGATTGAATAATCTACCCCTGAGATTGCTTAATCCATGTTAGCATGTCCTGACAACCAGTGTCGATTGTAGCACTTGTTTCTAAGCAGCAGTGAGGGATAGCACCAGATCACTTGCAAATGCTGTTAAATGGTTACACTTTGTGAACGCTGCTTGCCCACCAGAGGTAAGGATACACAGGTCAGAAATCAGATTCTGAGTTGGATTCATCCAACCTCCTGAAAAGATGGTGCTTCTAAGTATCAGTAGATTCCAACATCAAGGACCTAGAATTCCTCCTCTTCTCTCTCTGTGTTAAAAGTAGGAAGGCTACAATAACAACAATACTTTACACTTCCATGTAGGCAGACAAAAGATAGTTACCAAGAACTGAAAGTCTCAGAAAGTGCATTCATTGTAATATACTGACTCCCTAGCCTGTGGAAACAATGTTCGTTAAAAAGAAAGCACTATTAATTGGAACAGTCTGCTACTTTCCAGTCTCCTCCCTTACCACACACACATTTCAGATTGCAAGACTCCCAGTGCTTAATGGCTTCAGAGTGGTGAGTCCGTCTGAAAAATTACATATTTTAATTCATAGTTATGCTTTATAGGATAATGGGATTTCTCAAATTGTTAGACTACATCATGCTGTTTGGCCTAGCAGCTTTACAGCACAATAATTAAACCAATACACAGTGACATTTTCAAAGAGGAAAGGAGTCCCTGTGGGTTTAAAGTTATTTACCCAACAGTTGTTAATAATGACCATCTGCTATCAGACAATAGGTGTCAAATGGACATTTTGGCACACTAGCTACCTGCCAAGAGGAAAATAATAAAAACCACATTTCTTGCTCCTAAATCTTCATAAACAAACTAAGTTAGCAAAACCCCATAGTAATTAAGAAGAAAAAAATAAAAAAAAAAACCACAACCGAAGACCAAAAGAGCCCAAGGAACAAGCTCCATTTTTCACTCATTGTAAAGGAACGGGTAACAATTTGTGTCATCGGATAGCAACTTTTGGCAGGAAGGGAGTCAGATGAAGATTCTAACCTACATCAGAACAGAAGACAGAACAAGTCATTGTTCCAAGTATGCTGTATGCTTGCAAACCATAGAGGAAAAGAAGCTGTTTGACAGAATGCTCAATTATTTTCTGTGCTCCCCATCTGTCTTCCCCAAAATTATTTCCTGACTACTTTTTTTTTTTTTTTTTTTTTTTTTTTTTTTTTTTTTTACAGGATTCTCCTCTAGGGAATTTTATTTTCAGTCAACTCTTAAACTATGTGGATAGGGAATATACTTTCAACATCTACTAATAAGCTTACCTGAAGATTCTCTTTTACGGGCTCTAATTTGCCAGTCAGCAGCCTAGGAAAACGAATTACCAGATCCTTTGTCTGCAATTAGGGAGAACCCACAGACAGAAGAAAGATTATTATTGACAGCATGCCTACAAACTTATCCATGAGGGGAAAAACTTTATTTTGCAATCAGAAAAGGAACGAACTTTCACTTGCATTTCATTAGAACTCTAATACAAAAATGAGTAAATTCTTTGCATCTTCATTAAATCTTCATGCAAAATCAAATGTATTTTTTTGTTATCCAAATGAACATGACTGTAGCCACTACAAAACAGATTGGAAGACAAGAGTAAAAGCATTCCCCAGAAGAAGAAAGCATACTGATGAGCCCTTTCTCTTTCTCAGTGCTTGAGTTGTTTCTCTTCATCTCTTTAAAAAGAAATAAGCAAAACAAAACTACCTGATAGAGGCTATAAAAGAATTTTTCAATTGCAGTACTTTATCTGTCCCCTTCAGGACCTACTAACACCATAGTACTATGGAAATAAAAGAAATTACTCCATGTTTCCTGACTCATGGGATCACTTGGAATCCCCCCCAGGTACAAGGCAGGGACCTCGTACCTGGAGCCTGGAAAGACCGAGAACAGGCACTGTGTCAGCTATGACTGTTTAGCTAAAGAAGCCAACAGAAAAACACAAGATTCCACTTGAAAGCTGACATTTATTGCAATTCACCAGCCATTGCAGGAAACAACTAATGCTGCCTACTCATTCTAGGAAGCTTAAAATACTAGTTCTTGTCAAAATGTCAAAGCATGGTGCTAAACCTTCTAAGCACCTAACGTGGTAGCGCTCTGAGAAGTGGTCTCAAAGATTACTCTCAGTGAACTGAGCACATGACAGTGTTTAGTTTGATTTGCATTTGGAGAATAGACTATTTTTCGCTGATGAGTTAAGATACAGTAAGTTAAGTTACAGTATCTTGAAGAAACAAAAACAGAGAATCTGCTCAAAGTTAAAAAGATGCATGCAGTTCTCAGCAATGCATTCAGTCCCATGAATCACCAGGAGTAATAAAACTGGGTACACACGTGCTTGTTTGACAGTATCCTACAGCAGATCATCTTCAAGCACTGTATGATTCAAGATTTTTGGAATATTAGACACCCTATTACATTTTTAGAAGGTTAAAATCACGTTAATAGTCCTGTAATTCTCCGCATTACATGGGCAGTGTCACTAAGGTTTGTGATGACAAACATAAGTATTCATATTCTAAGGCAGTTGAGATGTTGCTGACAAGGTACTTAAAGACTTCAGAGTACAGTTTTTACCTTTTTTACGCTGAGGCCAAGTTCATTTTTTAAGAAACCCAGTCTGTTATCCAATCTTTCCACTGAAAACAACAGCAAATATGGAGCTCTTGAGACCATCTGAGTAATTTCTGCATTACCGAATTTTTTTGATTTTAGGTAAGCCACTCTAGAAACAGAACAAAAACAAAATAAAATCCAGTGATGAAAATTTTACTGCCTTCATTTATTCAGTACTTGTTTAAATTCCTCAGTGATATCTTATAAACGGACAGATGTTCTATCATTAACATGCAACTCTGCCAAAAATAATTAGAAGGAAATCTGCAGTTATCATAAAAGCAAAATACCATCCCTCCCAATTAATTAGAAGTTAAATAAACCTCAGAGCAGAATGTCAATACTGAAGACAGATTTTAATTCCTTCCAGCTGTACTTTAGCAGATAACTATGTTAACCTACATTTAACTACCAGCCTGTCTCCTAGATTACAAACACATTAATAGATCATCATAGGATACGGACAAGAAGATATACACAGCCTGTTGCTATTTTAATGAATTCCATTTCTACTGCTGAAAGAACAGAGTAATATACCTCATACATCTCTGTTTTGCCAATAACACTGGAGAAGAAATATCACACAACAATGCCACCTGTAAAGACATTGTCCAAAGACATTCCTAAATCAGCTGTTCTGTTACAAGAGGTCCCTACTTTCAGTCACTAGTCCAAGGATTTTAGTTACAAAACATCTGCTTGTCAGAAAGGTGAAGGGGCTGACTGATGTTTTTATATTTAACAAAACTATCTTTCTTTCCAGCTCAGATTATTTTTTTCCCCTAACTTCATTGAGTTTGATGTGCAGAGTATGCTTGGAGGCCTGTAACTAGCCGTGATCCCCAAGGGTCAGTACTGGGTCTGGTCTTGTTCAACATCTTCATCAGTGACATGGATGAAGGGATAGAGTCCATCCACAGCAAGTTTGCTGATGATACAAAGCTGGGAGGAGTGGCTGACACACCAGATGGCTGTGCTGCCATTCAACAAGATCTGGACAAACTAGTGAGCTGTGCAGGGAGGAATACAATGAGGCTTAAGAAGAGCAAGTACAGAATATTATTCCTGGGGAAGAATAACCGCATGCACCAGTACAGCTAATGGGCTGACCTGCTGGAGAGGAGCTCTGCAGAGAATGACCTGGATGTTCTGGTGAACAACAGGTTGGCCAGGAGCCAGCAGTGCACCCTTGTGCCCAAGGGCAATGGTATCCTGGAATGCATTAAAAAGAGCGTGGCCAGAGATCAAGGGAGGTGATCCTCCCCCTCTGTTCTGCCCTGATGAGGTCACATTTAGAATACTGTGTCCAGTTCCTGGCTCCTCAGTTAAAAAAAATACAGGGATCTCCAAGGAGTTCAGCAGAGGGACACAAAGATGATAAAGGGCCCGGAGCATCTCCTGTAAGAAGAAAGGCTGAGTAACCTGGGTTTGTTCAGTCTAGGGAAAAGAAGACTGAGAAGGGATCTTATTAATGTTTATAAATATCTAAAGGAGGGTGGGGAGGCAAATAGATGAGGCCAGGCTCTTCTTGGACGTGTGTAGCAATAGGACAAGGAGTAATGGTCTAAAACTTGAAAACAGAATTTCCATAAAAACATGTGGAAGAACTTTATGGTAAGGGTGACAGAGTACTGGAACACATTGCCCAGACAGGGTGTGGAGTCTCCTTCTACAGAGATATTCAAGACCACCTGTGTAACCTACTATAAGGCACCTGCTTTAGCAGGGGGGGTTAAACTCAATGATCTTTAAAGATCCCTCCCAACCCCTGAAATTCTGTGATCCTGTGAATTCAGTGAAAATGAAATCCTGTTTCAAGCACTACTGCAATATTACTGAGGGGCCTAGAGCAAAAGTTTTATGAAGAGCAGCTGAAGAAACTGGGATTGTTCAGTCTGGAGAAAAGAAGGCTCAGGGGAGACCTTATTTCTCTCTACAACTGCCTGAAAGGAGGTTATGGTGAGGTGGGGGTCAACCTCCTCTCCTGCATAACTAGCAATAAAACTAGAGGGCACGGCCTCAAGTTGTGCCAGAGGAGATTTAAGTTGGATGTTAGGAAAAGTTCCTTCTCTGAAACAACAGTCAGCCACTGGACTGCGATGCCCAGGGAGATGGTGGAGTCACCATCCCTGAAGGTGTTCAAAAAATGCTGAGATGGGAAAGTACAGGGTACGAAAGAGACATGATTAACCTATGTGCCACCTGTATGGGAAATGTTAGGTTACAGCCTGAACCAGTGATTGAGCACCTGGTGAAGGGACATAGCCAGCCCTAGGAGCACAGGTGGAAGCAATTCACCTGTTTGCCCAGAAGGGGGGACCCTGTGCCTATCCCTCCATAATCACATTTAAGGGCTGGCAACTGCGAAGGAAACATCCCTACTTGGAGACTGTCACCTTTGGAGTGTTGTGTGAGCCCTAATCCTTTGAGAGCGATACAAGATTTCTTCTTTATTACTAGACTGTGACCTTTCTTGGGTGATCCAAAACCGGTTTAAAGCAGCTATATCTGCTATTGCCTGTCCTTACATCACCATTTACTAAGAACTGTCCTACCATTTGAAAAGGTTTGCTTTGAATACAGACATTCAGAAACACAAGCAATTGTTGTTAGATGAAAGAATAAGAACTGATTTGACAGCAATTGAGATACCGTCTAGACTGCAGAATGTTCTGCAGAAGCAGATATTCTGCAAATGATGCTTACTCCTAGAGTAGGAAAAAAAGAGGCTGTATTAAATTATACCTTTTTGAGTGAAGAAGTAAAAATACCTTCCAGTCACTATATCCTTTTCTACAAAGTCTCAGAAATTAGATCACCATGTGCCAAAAAACTCTACAGAACAGACTCAAGAATAAGCTCCAGAGGACCAATTCTTAACTAAGAAGGCATCTCAACTCAAAGAGTAGCAGCCTAGTCTCCAGGCAATACTAACACTGGCTACAGTAGCTTCAGAGACAGAGAGATGACAAGGGAGAAAAATACAGGACTCAAAAATAATTATTCCTTCATAGTTTATCTCATTTTTTTGAATGCTGCAGGTTGGCTGTGCTGTATTTCTTCTGTTTTTCAAGGCTTTACCTGTCAAGCATCTTAAAAACACAGCTAAATGAGCAGTCAAAAAACCAAAAACTTTCAGTTGTTTTGACTCTTTTCCTTTTGTTTTCTATTAACAAGTCATTAAGATTCACCCTTGAAGCACTTCTGGGCAATCTGGAAAGGCTTTTAAAAGGGGGATAGCAAGATTGTAATCAGCTGACTCTAGAAGATAGTACATTAGAGAACAGTCATTCAATCTGACCAAGGCTAGAGATAACTTTGTGAGTATTGGCACTAAGGTTAGCTCTCATTCTTACTGCAGGGGTCAGCAGTTCTATGTAGCATGTTAAGAGTTTTAAGTCATCATTAATAACTCCGTAAAAACAAAGCATCTGGTGCAGCTGCAGTACAGACACTGATTTGCAACTGTCAAATTATTATGAATTATGGAATGTTTTGACTTTTACAGTGTTTATCCGAAGTCAAATGCCAAATCTATGAAAATTTGTGTTTTGTTTCCTGGCAATGTGGAATCCATAGCAATAAAACATTCCAGCGTGATGTAACCGATACCATGTCCATCTGTGATGGAGTGTTTATATAAAGGTGATACTCAGCTTTCAAAAGACAGCTATTTGAGACATGTTTAGCCTCTGAGGAACGCTTACCTTAAAGTTAGTGGAAAGGCATTCATCAATGCCAATCTGGGATAAACTTACTGAAAAAAAAAAATCAGGCTGTGGAATACGAATAAGAAACTGGATTGCCTCATTCAGCCCCAGTCTCACAGACTGCCACAGAACAGTCGCTGAAGAACGGATCTAACTTCACAGGTGAGTTACAAAACTTATTGTAGCAAAACCTACTCTCTTCTGGAAAACTTAAGTAACTCACACAATCTCAACTCAAACACTACTGCTGAAAAATCAGCTAGGTTAGTTTTGCCTACCGTTTCTAAAAGGCCACTTAGTGAATAAGCAGATGGAAGAGCAGAAGAAAAATGAGGAAAAAAAGTCAAGTCTGTGTTTGACGTGAGTATGTTAACATACCCGCTTCCATAAAGATGTACTTTCACAGCTCAGTCTTGGAAAGTTATTACACACATAACCCAACCAGACAGAGGGGTTTTTTCTTCCAATTTCTAAATAGTAGGATATTTTGAGTTCTTTGCAAAGCATGTGTGTATGTACATGAGTTGTTCTGAAAACAAAAAAAAGTGTTCGATTAATGCAAGCCTCCTTGACGTACTTTTGACATTGTGTCCATCTCCTGCAATTTTTCTGGTCTATAATCAACACATCTAATGAAAATATACATCAGAAGAATTCAATCACTCCATTTCAGAATCTAACCCTTACTAAAGATAGGCAACAGGCAAATACAGATGAATAAAGAAACCTAGAATCTCTATGGCTACAAGATAAATCAGTACAGTTTGGTGCTGGTACCTTGAGTATTTCATAACTTAATGGTGTCCCACCTGTAAACATTTGGAAGGAAGCAGTAAAACATGAGAATAAGGAGAAACTGTTTCTATCCATAAACCAACAAGGAGAAAGACTGGAACACAGTTACAAGTCATCACATCAGCACTGTGGCAAGGAACATTCACACAAAAATACATGCTCCAAACCTACATTCAATTACTTTGGCTAAATGAAGAACTAAAAGCTCTTTTTTTGAGGAAAAAAAATATATTTAAGATAATACATATTAATATCTTTAGTATTTTTAATTTGGGATATTTAACTTTAGGAAGGATTTTGTTTAAAAGTGAAGGGTTTCCTGTCACAGATACAAATTTCATCTTTAAAGTTCTAGAAATAATACTCCAAAGTTAACAATCTAAAAATACTCAGGACAGACTTCTGTGAAGGTATATTCACAGTTACCACCATTATGTCATTATATCTCTAGAAATGACCAGACAAAGAATTGTTAATGAAATAATTACTGTTAAAGAAGATGTTCCACTGTTGGCAGAGAACAGGTAATACTATTAAACAGCTTGATTCAGACAACTAACCAACCCAAAAACCTAAAACCAACAAAACTGGTAGACACACTGACAACTTCCAACACAAATTCCATCATTTTACAAGTCATGCTGCTGGAGAAACAGGTGTATATACATACATTTTTCTTATTTCTTCAGTGCTTACTTTCAGACAAGTAGCTAATATATTCAGAACAAAGTGTCTTCTGAAGCATATGTAATCAAGGGGCAGTCTCCTTGTTAAGTCAGTTCCAAGTTGCTACTAAAAGAGACACTCTTTTCTGTTTATTCTCCTTTCTGAAGTATGTGTCTCATCTTTTTATGGAGGTACGGCTTTGCATCTTGTTAAGTCAGACTGAAAACTTGAGCAGTAAATTTTGATATGATGGTTAGTTTTCAAATGCATCGGAGCACTGATTTGACTTATGACACCACCACGTGTTAATGGCGACTGATGGGAAAAGGAACGTGGAGCCAGGAGCTGAATATATGTGGCAGCAACACACGTTCAGACAAGCTTAAGCCAATTGGGAAACTTCAACCCTAAGGCCTTAGCACCATGTTGATATTTTATGGGCATACCTGGTTTCTAGAGCTTCCAGATCTTCACCAAGGATGTATGGATTTTTGGTTAGGAACGGTCCCAGTTGACTGTCTTCTATACCCACATCCTTCAGAAACAGAAGTATTTTAGTTACATCTTTTTCAAAGTCCAAGGTCAGTAAGAGTTGACCTGCCTTTTGACGTTTCTCCACTTGAGATAAATCAACTCCTAGAAACAAATAAAATGAGAGACTGTTTTAATTAAACACAGACCTGATTTCCTATAAATGTTTCAGAAAGTCATGCTGAAGTTTCTAAGGAGTAGTATGTGCGTATATATTTTTACATATATATACACACACACACATATATATATATAAAATTTTCCTCTTATTTAACATACCTTGCTGAACACACGAAGGTTGTATATTATGGAAATGTTCCAGATAAAACAAACAGACTGTTTTCAGACTCTGTTGCTAAATTTGTTTTCTGAAGAGAGATATCTTCAGTGAATCCTGAATGTGAGAAATTGAGCACGCTAGTATGTACCGCATGCAGAGACCTGTCTTGTTGCACAGAAATATGTACAAGGAACTCCTAACTCCATTACATAAGGGAAGGGGACAATTTCAGTGAAGTATCCTTGGTGTGTGACTCATGCACAGCTTTTTCCGTTCACCCTGCATAATATTCTGCTGCCCTTCTTACTGGTCATCGTTTCCACAGCCTGAAATTTTCAAGTTTACAAAACCACCAATAAGATCAAAACACAAACTGCAGAACTTTCAAAGCTTCAGACACACAGAAAACACGTAAACAAAATCACACACACCTAGGTGGACAAGCTTGGTCAGGGTTTCTGAGTGATCAACATAATCTCGAAGTGTGGAAGACTGAGGAGGAAGAAGTGGATCTGCAATGATCTTCACAGCTTCTTCCTCGGAAATCTCCTCCAAAGCAGATGAAGGTGGAACATCATCCCAGTCTAAGAAATAAATACAGAAGATTAAGGTGCATTTTGTGAATGACAAAGCTGCTCCCCTCAAAGGCTATGGAGATCTCCTCAAATCCATCTCAAAAAGCAAGAACATTTTTTGCAAGAAATGAATAGCAAATCTATTGTTATTTGAAAGGACATGCAAAAAGATTCTGCTCCCAGTTTTTGCCTCTGTGACATTTCCTTCTCACTGTCCATCAACTCTTGCTCATAATGCTAAATCTGAGCCAAATGCCCAACAACCCTGCCTTCAGCCTCCAGCTTCATCACTGCAGACAACAGATCACATCACTTTATTGAAAAATACTTCTTTCCTGTCTTCCCAAATACATTTTTGCCTGATCAAATCCAGACCAAAAGCTACTGGAAAAATTATTTTTAATTACCTGGTAGGTCCACTGTCTTGCACCTCTTTTAAATACAGTGCTTGAACTGCAGTTGTTTTTAACTGTCAAGGTATTTCACAGACACCTTCAATTCAGCTATCATATCTCAACCACTAGAGAATGGCTGACTGCCACCACCTCTGACAGCTAAAAAATTCGAGCTCCATTCCTACTTATTAACATTCCCAAATAAGCACGATTGTGTTTGCTCCCACTCACCTGTTCAGTCACAGAATTTGCTGTCTTTTTTGAAAATATTTCCTCTCAACTCATCTATTTCTCAAGTGACAGGAACCTTGCAACTGGCAAATCAGAATTGTTATTTTGAAGGCTGCCCATCAGCATTCACCTCAATTGTTCAACTGACTACTGATCAGCAGCACTAATTATAAACTCCCCTGGATGGGGTTTTTTGAGTCCTGTACCTTAGTTAGCACAATGACTTCCTACACACTTGGGTGAGACTCTTAAGTGGCAAAAAACACAAACCTGAACTACAAAGACAGGTTTCAAAATAAGCAGGAAGATGCTATTGTTCTAGGAAGTGTTGCATAGACTAATTCAATTGTTGCAGCTCTTGCCACTTCAAAGCCTCGGCAAAAAAAGCCCAATAAAACATTTTTAGCAACACTTACATCTTAAACAGTAATAAGAGCACTCCAGGAGTCTATATGGATATGATGCATTTCCATTGAGGAACAAATCAATATAGACTACAATTCATTCTCATATCACAGATGCACTTTTTTTCCCCCCACTCAAAGTTCTTTAAACTTCCTATCATAAAATAGATCTCAAATTAATAAATCATAAATAAAAAAAAAATAAGCTATGTCTCTCCTATTACATACTGCCAACTGGGCAAACTGCTCCACATACTTGCACAACAGTAAATGTGCCTGCAGATCAAATCTGGCATGTAAACAAACTGTGCTGCAGGTGCAGAGACATATAAGCTGGCTGACCTGTCAGATCTGGTGCTGCACTGTTTCCAGAACCAGCTGCACAAATACACAGGTCTCAGTTGCAGCTCTGAGCCACCCCAAAAATAAGCTCTGTAAGATCCAAGCTGTCTGGGCTCAAAGCTGAATCTGAATATATAAGACTGCCTTATTACTCCAGATCACATTTCCTCAGCATACTGACATTATTTCCAGATAACAGTATTGTTTGTTTTTACATTATTTACAGTATTTTTACATTTTTACTCTTCTCAGACATGAATATAAAAAAAGGCCACTCTGAAAATATTTAGTAGAGAAAAGTGAGGCAGACAACACGAAGATCTATCTCCCTCAGGAAAGAATTTGACAAGCACTTCTCATTATGGCAGTGCTTCACACTGTGTTGCCTCCTGTTGCCTACTCTGGACCAACTCTCAAGTGTTGCGTGAATTGCTTTGGACTGCTTTCCCCCACCCCTGCTCAGCTGCTGCAGATAGTTATGAAAACAAAATGCCTTCAAGGATCTGCTCCAACCCACCACATTACAACTTTATTTTGGATTAGCTCAATTTTTGGATTTTGGATTTATATGCTATGGAGCTGCAGCAGGAATTCTACGTTAACTATGGGAGTAAAACCAAATGAAAGTCAGGAAAGCAGATAAATGTAAGAGCTGCTCTGAAAGTAATGCCTCCTATTTTATTTTGTTGGCTTGCAGTGTCAGAGGTGGATATTGGTGATATGGCAGGAGATGTTGCACCTTCCCACCGATATTTTGGTACATTTTGTTGCTGTGTGACAGATGGCAGCAGAGAGGCAGTCTGATAGAATAGCATCAGCAGAAGTGAGAAAGCAAAGGCCCGTCATTGAATTCCTCCACGTGAGAAAAAATGGCATCCATTGATGTTCATTGATGCTTACTGAATGCTGATGCTGAACAGATAGTGGACAGGAGCACAGTGAGGCAGAGGGTGCTGCATTTCAGTGGTGGCAACAGCAGATCAACTCCACTGGTGTAGATGTTTACATCTACATGTAGGCTCTTCTTCATCACTGCCAAAAATGCATAGCTAACAGTGGTGACTATGTTGGAAAACAGTGTTTTGTAGCTGAGAATTTGCCCTATCAAATAGTTATTGCACTCTTCGTACCTATTGTAGTTTGCATGGAAATAAATAGGAGGCGTTACTTTCAAAACAACTTGTGTACTTCAGTTAAACAGGTCAGAAAAGAAAGAACAGAATAAAAAAGAGCGCCAACAGCAATACTGAACGCAGGACTCCCTGAGGTCTCTTACCTTCATACAGTTTGGCTGCGCTCAGGTCAGAGACCGTCTCTGGTGCCGCCTGCTCCTGCTTTACTGCTACAGGCAGGCTGCTTCTGGGAGCACAGGCCTCGCCCTTGGCACGGGAGGGCCGGGCATAGTCTCCTACAGATACATGCAGCCTCCACGGAGGAAGCCTGCGCCCAGAGAGCAGCGCAGGCAGCGGGGCCGCCCCACAGCACGCCCGCGCGGCGCCGCCGTGGCTCCTCAGGCCCAGCAAGCCGGCGGCCCTCAGCCAGCCGCAGCGGGCGGCGAGCCGAGCCCACACGGCCATCCACCGCCTCCACGCGGTGCTCCGCGGTGCACAAGAGGCGGAGGAAGGGAGCGAAGCACGCTCACCTCACCAACGGGGCAACCTCACAGCCCCATTCACAACCCCCATCGGCCTCCCAGCCCAGCAACCCCTGCGCGGGGCGGGGGGAAGGAGGAGAATTGGCGCTCGGGCGAGACCACTCGGGAGCGGGGAGAGGGGCGGCAGAGGAGAAAGGGTCGTCCCACCGCTTCCACCAGGAGGTGGCTCGGCTTCGCTCCGCCCACCCCCCGCCTTCTCCCGTCGCGTGGGTGAACGGCAGAGCTGGGTCCGCCCCTCGGCGCGGCGGGCGCGGCGGCTTTCCCCTCGGCGGCGGTGTCGCCGGGCTCGGGTGGGGCGGGCCGGGCCGGGCCGAGCCGAGGGGAAGGGGTCGAGATGGCGGCGTGCGTGGGGAGCCGGACCCTGAGCAAGGACGACGTGAACTACCGCCTGCACTTCCGCATGATCAACGAGCAGCAGGTGGAGGACATCACGCTGGAGTTTTTCTACCGGCCGCACACCATAACCCTCCTCAGCTTCACTATCCTCAGCCTCATGGCCTTCGCCTTCACCAGGTGTGGGTGCCCCTCCCCGCTCCGTCCCCGCGCCGCGTCCCTGGGTGAGGGGGAAGGAGAAGGGGGGCGCGCGGGGCGAGAGCGGGAGCTGTGCATGCAGTAGCGGGCCGTGTGCGCCGTGCTCTGAGGGAGCCCTGCGGGGAGAGCCTCCTCTGAGGGGCCGTCCTCTGCCGCTGCCCCTCCTCGGGCTTGTCCGCCGTTTTGTGGCTTCCTTTACGGAAAAAAAAAAAAACGAGCGTGTGCTTTGAGCAGTAGCCAAAAATGGCTCTCCTTGGGCTATCGAGGAGCTCAGCGATGACATCACCCAAGTAATAAATTACCAAGTGTGCAGTGGGCAGAAGTGGCTGCTTTGTGCTGTCATTTTCATGTAACTTCTGAGGGTAATCACACGTGGACTTAGGCCCCTGT
Organism: Tetrao urogallus; assembly: GCF_951394365.1. NCBI lineage: Eukaryota > Metazoa > Chordata > Aves > Galliformes > Phasianidae > Tetrao > Tetrao urogallus. Next base: position 21,956,756 of record NC_136815.1, on the reverse strand, counting down.
TCTGGTAAGCCCGGCCACGTCCTTTCCCCACCACAGGAAAAGCTCTGTGGGTTTCACTGCTGCACTCATTTATGGTGATAAAGCTGAGAGTGGGCACAGGTAACTCCAGGAGCCCCGTTTGTAAACGAAGTGTGTAGCAGTGCCCTCCCTGGGGTATGTTGCACTGCTTTTCCAGGTTGCCCATACATTTTGTTCCTCCTATTGAGTGGGTCTGGGGATGTGATGGCATTACAATCCTCCCCAAAGCGATGTCATGCAGCCTCTGATAGAATTATGGAATCATTAAGGTTTGGAAAGGCCACTAAGATCATCTCCAACCAGTCTAACCATCAACCCACTTCCACCATACCCACTAAAACCACGTTGCTCAATATCACAGAATCGTTGAGGCTGGGAAAGATTAAAAGTGATTCCTGTGAGGTTCTAACTAAACTAATGCATTGAGTTTTGGACTCATTGATGCTTTAGTGCTGTAGTATGTATTTAATCTCAGATTGCAGTAGCCTCGTTGATTATACTCTGCCTTTGACAGTGGAACATCATTATTTATCCCTAGGGTTGTGATACAATTTGGTGTGTCATCTGTATTAAAGATTCAAATGGGTAGGTTCTATCAGCCTCAGAAGTAACGATCGTGCCTGGGCTGGGCTGAGAAAATAGCAAGAGGAAGTGTAAAAGAGTGTAGCAGCACATGGCCCTGAGTGTGTGTTTTCTTTTTGTATTTTCTATATATGGCCCCAGTGAAGGTGTTCTTGATAAACACTTGTTCTACTCAGGTGGCAAGATTTTAGCTGAGGGTGACTGTCTGAGAGATCTCTCTTTAATTCTTAAATTAGAGGTATGTTTCTATGCTTTGGTATGATGTTGAATTAGGAATCTTTCCTACGAGGGCCCTATTTCTCCATCTGGTAACTCATCCTGTTGTAGGGCTGATTTAGGTCAAATTGATCTAATTTAAGTCAAATTTATGAGTTATTAGGGAATTCTCATCCAAATATCATTCTGAAGGATTAATGGAATTGATCACTCACCTTTGGGAGAAGAAAGGACTTTTACCTTTAATTCTTCCAAGTAGAGGATGAGTCATCCAGCAAGCTCAGAACTACAGAGTCTTCATGGCCCTTGGAATATTTCTTTAATATCGTGGTGGTTACTTGGTCCCCAAGAGGATTGCTAGCTTTTATTTCCATTTGTCTTGGTAGCTTTCTAACTGACTTCCGTTTCATTTTCTTCTCCCTGTCTGCCTTTCTTCTCTGCCTCACTTCCTGTGCTTAAGTACTATCAGCTTCTCTTTAACTCTTCTCTTATTCTCTTCACGGGTTGTGAGAGTTACTTTTTTCTTTGTTTGCTTTCTTTTGTGTTAATTTTTTTCCTCCTTTTCTGCTATCTCCAGCTGTCCCAGGAGTTTTTTAAATGGGGATGATACCAATATGCTGCCTCTGTTGCCTTATTTGGAACACTACCCAAACCATATGTTCTCTTTGAGAAGCTGAGATGGAGAGGGAATAGTACCCAACATGCTATCAGTGTGTGTTCCCAGCTCTCATCTTCCTACTCCCACCAGCTTACTGTGTGAATCTGCAGTGGCTGCATTTGGATTTCTATCTCAAGGGCTCTAAGGACTGTGCACAGTTAAGATGTGACAGATTCTTCTTCTTTGCTTCCTTTCTGCTGTCAGTTGTTCCATAGCGCCCCTGATCAATTATATTAAGCAAGGGATTTTCCACAATACATTCATCTTCAGTAAATTATTTTTGTTTTCAGGAACTGCAGTGCAGGCAGAGGAAATTCTGCTTCCTTTGAAGTCTCTCTTGCCTCTTCTGTAATTGTTCAGTGTCAGGAATACAAGAGGGTTCAGATCAAATTAGAAAATACTTTTCCCTTGGATGCAGCAAGCCATAATGTGGAGGCTCCCTTGGGATCAATGAGAGTAAGATGATACTGACTTTGAGCTGACAGTTGATGATGAAACTCTGCTTCAGATAGCAGTAACGTTCTCGTATTAATCATAATCCAGAGAAAGAAGAGTGTTTTTAGCTTCTCCATTTTAAAGTGTGGAGTAGTGGGTTATCTGTTTTTAAAGCACATCCTTCTAGTGCCTCTGACAATGGCTGCAGCTGCCTTGCTTGTTTCCTGTTGAATGAGCCAGACAGCGGCTCCTCTGCTTCCAGGCTGCACCCCAGAGCAGAGGAGTGGAGTGGCTCTAGCTCTCCTTGTTCTTTCCCTCCCTTGAGAAAGGAAATGGTGGCCCTGCAGGAGGGCTGCTGGAGGAAGGACTGAGGGAGGTGGCAGACTGGCAGCTTCTAGTGTGATGTGCATGGTTTTATAGGAGCAGGAACAAGACCTGTGAGGGTGTTGATCTATAGTTTTTTACATCCCTTTGTTCAAAGTGGATTATTATGGATTCAGGTGCATTTTTGGAAGACTCTCTTTTTCCTCCCACATGCTCTAAATTTAGTGCTCTAACTATTTTTATTCCAGTTCAGTGTCCTAATTTTTTTTTTTTTCTTATGTGATAACATTTTATGTTTTTGTAATGTGTTAGTTTATTACAGTGCTCTGGAATGGGGAGAAGATCAAGAGAGAGGAAAAGATCGTGCAGATAGGATACACTTTGTGTTTTTTATTATTTCTGCAGAAAGCCCCAGACTTGAAAAATACATTTGTGAAGTGGGTTTAAGCTGTAAGAATTTTCTTCTGTCCTCCCACACAAGCCTCATTTGTGCTGCGTGAGTGCTTATATTTCAAAGTCAGCATCAAAGTTCCTAAGGCGAAGTGAAGAGATGATTTAGCACATTTTCCTGATTGCAGCTTGTCGTGATTGCCTCTTTCCTCTGACAGTTATTTTGCTTCTCTGTTTCTTTTGGTGTTCCCCAAAATAACTCTTCAGGAAAGCGCTGTAATTCTTATCCTAACTATCTCCTGCTGCTGCCTGCCTTTACCTGCTTCTGGCAAGGAGATGGAGTACCTATGCCTTCTCAAAGGTAACTCCGACCAAAATGAAATGCTTCTACCACTCGCTTGGAACGAGAAGCGGTTTAACGCTTCATGCAGTATCTCTCTGGCACTCTTTTTCCCCTAAACCAATAAGATTAGAACAGCTTTCCTGAGACTGAGTGATACCCTCAATGCTGATAAGCAAAGGTGAGGGCCTTGGAGTGAGAATCAATTGATGTGATCACAGTGCCCTTCAGTTCTTATCTGGCTGCACTGAACTGTGTGCTGATACGACTTCAGGAACTTCTTATCTCTTCAGAAAATAATAAGGAATCCCCGTACTCGATGACACCAGTGACAGCGTGTGAGTGTGTGTTATTTGTGTATGTTAAAGCAGGAATATGGCTTCGTCTGAGCTGTTGGAATCTGGGGCTCTGTTTGGAAGTGCTGTGGATAACACCAGGCTTTTGGGGTTGCCAAGGAAGCCAGAGTTAGGGCCAGGAGCTCAGCATTCAGCCTGTGCAGCATGACTGCAGGAGAATGACTGGTGGTGTATCTGCTTGTGTATCTATCTGGAGTCAGCTGGTTTGAGAGAAATGCTGTACGGAATCCCAAAGGCCTGCAGAGGAACCATTCACATTTAATGTGCTTTTTCCTGCCATACAGATGAACTAATGCAGTGCTTAAGCGCCTCATGATGATGAGGGTCTGCTATGGAACTGTTGAGGTGCAATTTTGAGGGAAAGGAAAATAATTTGGCAAAGTGAGAAATATTTTATGACTGTAGTCCCTCTAACATTGATTGGGATTTTTCTTTATTTATATCATGTACTGGGAATAAATAAAGGAATTATTTAAATAGATAAACTGACCACAAGTACATGAAAGTACCACGATAGTAAAACTCAGAGTAGTACTAGCTGATGCATTGTTAAATATTACTTTATATATTACTAATAATGTGCTTATAATTATAGTTGGAAGTTTTTCCATGCCTATTACTGAAGTCTGCTAGAAGCTGACTGCTGATGAGACTTGGATATGTTTTTTAGGTCATCTCGCTGCTCTGTATCTTTTTATTTTCTAACAGCTTGAGAAGAAAGAGGAGCTCAGTCAAGTGTGCCTTGTTATTCCAAACTGAATTCTTAGATCTCTCTTCTGGCTGTAATATGACAATAGCACAAATGTTACCTTGTATTTCATTCAGATTTATGGCTTAATAGATCACAAAGCAGGTTAATATTTTCCTCTGGTTCTTTTAAGTTCAATTGTGTCACTGTTAAATGCAGTACCTTGCCTCACACAGCCTAGAAACTATTCTGTGGGCTTCCCCCAGCCCCAGCAGAAGGACTGTCTGGGCTGTGACTAGGGTACAGGAACCTGGGGCATTAGAATATTAAATGCTGATTATAATAATTAATTGCCCTGTCCTGGCACTTGCACCGGGTATTTGTCATTGGGAACAGGCCATGGGAACAAAGGGGATTGCAGAGACCACGAAAACAGGGATAGCCAGAAGTGCAGTGAAAGTCACTCAGTGCAATTCTTATCTTGACTTGGTACTTAACCAGCATGATTATTTCTTGTACTTTTTTCTATGTAATCTTCATTTAAATAATTATATACTCAGTGTCTTTCAATTTCAACCTTAAAATGACACTTTAACACTTTGATGCTCTCTGTCTCTTCAGGGATGATTCTGTCCCAGAGGAAAATATTTGGAGGGGTATCCTCTCTGTGATTTTCTTCTTTCTAATCATCAGTGTTCTAGCTTTTCCCAATGGTGAGTAAGGTTCATACATCACTTTTTGCAACACATAAATTTCTCTTTATTACCTCTATATTTATTTTGATTGAAGTACCTCTTTGAAATGTATTTTTTTTAACTTCTGAATTCCTTTGTATTACAGAACAGTCTAAAAATGGGTTGCAGTCACTCTGAGGGGAGATAAGTTATTTATAGCTTGTCTTTATCTAACAAGGAAGTCAGGTTTTCAAAATCAGGGTCCATATTTGCAGGTGCACAGTCGCAGCTCACAGTTGCTAATAATGCTGCCAGCTCCTTAAGAAATACATTAAATGAATTTACCTTTTCTTTTAGCAGTGTCATTCTACAAATTCTTAAAGATGTAGCACAGTACATAAATCACCTAGTGATAGTTAAAAGCCACGTAAATCATATTACAATGTAAAACCACAGTTGTTTGGTAGAAATTAAAGGCAGATGAAAGTTCTGGTAATTGTGTGGGCAGCAGAAAGTGCAAAAGGGGTAAATCATTTGGGTGACAATCCAGTGGAAGAAATGGCATCTTTCCTGATTTATTTCTAATTTTTGCTTGTTGCTGTCTGCAAGAGAATAATTGTTGTGTCAACTCCAAAGAATCTCAGGAGTGGCAACATCCTGAAACAAGTGAACAGTGATTGTGTGCATGACTGCTTTGTAGTTCAGGGTTGGAATGTATTTTTCTTGTTTGAACCTCATTAATTGATGGCTTTCAAAAAGTAATCCCTGAAAAACTGAATGTCAGAGAAAAATGAATTTCACGCTTATAACTGTGAAAGAGTGATCCTCAGCGTGCACTGAAAATTCAGCCACTTCTTGTGACCTAGATGTGTAATTTGTGTCAAAGTGGAAATGTCTAAACCAGACTTACCTCTTCTGCTTTTTGGGCTCAGAGGTTTTTGATCTAATAAAGACAGTGTAATCATTGGTTCTAAAGTATATAATAGTGATCCTGGTAAAGAACACAGGTGCTTTAAATCCTATTAGATGTCTAGTATTTAGTCTGCAAGTTCTTTTTATATGCCTGTTAACATTTTGTAGTCATTAGAAGCTGAGCACCATTTTTCTTTGCTAATGCACAAGAAATTGTATTTGATGGTTTCAAGCCACGTGTTAGCTGTGGTCTGGAATCCAGATTGGGGGATTTTTAGCTGCAATAAAGTATCTGCTAAGCAAATAGTATATTACTGTTTTGGAAGCAGCTCCCATTAAAATAATTGAACACTTTGTCTGTCCTATTAATAGGCAGTGTCTTGTCCCTCTCAGTTCTGCTGCTGCCATTTTTTTTTTTTTTAATATACAGCAAGGATCCCCAAACTTCATGGTATGTTACACACCTTGATGGAGAATTTCTCAATGTTTGTGCCAAATATTCGTATGAGAACTCAGAAACAGATTGTGTGGCACTTATGATGGACTGTCTTGTAATAGGCTTTTTGTTTACTATCCACAGGGCCTTTTACACGCCCCCACCCTGCAATATGGCGAATGGTTTTTGGTAAGTTTGTCTTCCTAATTCATGTGGTGCTTCTGTGGGACTGATAGTCCCCACGCTTCCCCCCAGATGAGATGAATAGGTTTGTCATGAAATATAATTGTGCATTATACTTCTGTGAATAACTCTTCCTTCCCACTTCTGAGCAATTACTGATAATCTGTTCTTAATTATGTTGGGAAATGTCAGTGGAGTTTCTGTGTCAAGATGGTGTAAATTAAATTGTCAGAAAAGGAGCATTCCTTCTAATCAGGACGCAATAGGATTACAACAAAGAATTCTGTTCCCTCTCTAACACCATTTCTTCCCACTCTAAAAAGTTTTTGTAACTATTGTATGAGCTAGTTGACTTCTGACTAAATCCAGTTCAACAGGGCATTTCTTTTCATTATCTACAAAATGTGCTATTCCTTCATTTCTTACAAGGCAGAGTTGTGCAGCTCAACATGCATTTGTATTCCTGATGCGTTTGGATTTTTGTTTGTTTTTTGGGTTTTTTGTTTTGTTTTGTTTTTTACTTTTTAGCTTTTCCTTTCTTAAAATTAGTGTAAATATTAATTGCATTTATAGTTGGGGAAAAATATTTCCATTAATTACAGGAATCATAGTGAAATCCTGATCCTTAAACACGTGAATTACATGGCAAAAGCATAAGAAATTGTATTTGTACATAATTCAGTGTTCACAGAGCATAGGCTAGCTGTTAAGCTTGCTTACAGAGAATTAGGCACATTTGGTATAAAAGCTGACCCCTCTTTTTTTTTTTTTTTTTTTTTTTTTTTTTTTAAGGGATTATGAATACTTCTCTCTCAGGCCACCTTATGTAGCTAAAAATAAGTAGCTTCCAAAATTAGTTGATTACTCATCTGCTGACATTGAGGGGGTACTGCTGATTAGATAGGACTTAATGAATCCTGATGGTGGTGGGGGAAACACAGGTCCTACTGCTCCCTTCTGAGCAAACATAAAGAACATTCTCAGAGCCTCTGTACTTCTGGTGGAAAAACTGCAAACATTCAGGAGCAACATTTTCCCCTCTGTAATTTTGCTTCTTCTGGCCTGAGGTCTTACACCTGTGCAGTATGTGAAAGGCAGGAGTAGCACCTTAGTGTTTTGGGATTCATCCCACCTGCAGGCTGTGCTCATTCCAGTAGTTGGGCATCTGTGTACCTGTTGTGTTTTCAGGACGTGCTGCAGAGAGCAGTATGTGCTTCCTGTACGTGCATGTGCGTTTGAATGGAACTTCTCTTCCGTACTCTGGCAGTTAATCTCTAGTTACTTTTTTTTTTTTTTTTGCTGAGGAATTGCTATAATTTATTTTAGATGGAAGATATTAAGTTTACTCATGTTAATTTTTCTGCCTTCCATGACATTGCAGGACACAAGTAAGTTTGAGTATTAGACTATAGAACTAGTGTTAGTGTTCATGTAGTCTTAGAGGTCTGTGAACTTGTGAACAATGTAAAGATGTATTGCCATGAGCAGCTTTGTCTACCCACAGGTCTATGCAGGACTCTGTTTAAGTTCTTACAAGTTTTCCTTCTTTTAATAAGGCTGTATTTTGGCATTGGGAAGAAAGAGGAGGTGATCCCAAATGCGGTAGCGTTTCATAGTGTATAATGGTGTAAAAACGTATCATTATCTTTATATTGAGAAGATTGAAACAGTAAATTTTCCAACTGGCAGAACTAACTGATCATGCCAGTATGCTGGTTTATGTTTGTAGCTACTCTGCGTTGTAAGCACAGCTCAGAATTGCCAGGTGGAATTAATAAATTGGTCTTTGTGTTGGAAAAAAAAACAATCCTGTGATCCTAATCTACCATTTACTGCCGAGCTATCTGATCACAGGCTTGTGCTACTTGTGTGAAGCTATCTAGTCTGATTTTTTTTTTTGTCAGGGTTTATACAGTTGAGTGTATATTATAGAATGTGAAACAGGAGGTGATATGGAAGAAAGGCTGAATGCTCAAAGATTACCACCTGACTTGTCCAGTGGGTTTTTGGGTGTGTAACTGCTGTATGTAGAAAACTCATTTGTGCAAACCAGGCACGCATTGAGTATCAGTTGTAAGGCAGTTTTTTGGACTCTGTGGCACAAGGAGTTTTATGTGTGTGATTCTAAAGCAAAGTCTTTTTGCAGGTCTCAGTGTGCTGTATTTTCTGTTCCTGGTGTTCGTGCTCTTCCTTAACTTTGAGCAGGTAAAAGCAGTCATGTACTGGCTGGATCCTAATCTTCGGTATGCCACAAGGGAAGCAGACATTATGGTATGTATCCTTGGCATTTTATTGGACACTTTGGCTACTTAAGTGTGTTTTACCTGAGTGGGAAGGAATGCATCTTAATTCGCTGACGTGACAGGCACAAACCTGCATTGCAAAAGAGGGTGTGAATGATTGAGTACAAGAAGAGAGTTATTTTAGGTAGAAGTAAGAGTTGTTGGTTTACCCTTTACTGTCACATCGAGTTACTTCAACTGAGTAGCATCTCTTTGCTCTGTGTTTTGTGTTTTTCTGCACCATGGTCATCTGCTGTCATCTGTTCTTGCCCCAAGAGTAAGCAAGTAAACTGATTGTCTTATGTAGTAAGTTTCTGTTTGCCAATGACAATTACCACACGGTACCTGGTTAGTAGCAGCTGCAAAACTCTGCCCTGTAGCATGTAAGAAAAAATGGAAATCCTTACAGTGCACTTACCTTATGTTAGTTGATTGATAGTGAGAGCTGCATATGAGCTCCTTCTGTGGAAAACTGAATGCTTCAGATGTTGCACCTCAGTTAATCTGCAGTATTACTGCAGTATACTGTGCAGCTGTAAGATCCAGAGACTGACTGTGATTTTGGTTTGCAGGATATGTGGTGGTGGTGAGGCATGGACAGCTTGCTGCTAGGGTGCTGGGAGGGCACATTCCTAAATGCAGCATGTGCATGGGGGTTTGTGACGTTGCTGAGCAACAAAAGGGAGCTGATATGTAGAGCCTGTTCATAAGCCAGGCTCACCCGGCACTCCTGTCACTTGAGCTAGAAATAATTCAGGTCAGAGGAGGACTAGTAGTAGTGCTGTTGCCAAATTACCGTACAGCAGGTGTCCTGACTGTAGTGGCAAAAACTTGACTCTGCTATTGATCCTGATATGATCACTTAAAGAAAGTTGGAGTAAATTTGCAACAATAACAAAGGCTGCAGTTTGGTCTCTTCTGCTGTACTGGCAGAATAAAAGGAAGAACACATGCTGTACTTGAGAATAAAAGGAAGTTAAACACATTTCACTGTATGACTAGCAGAGGTGCAGTTGAAAAGATATGGGACAGCGTAAAAATAAAAGCAGAAAAGTTTTCTTGTGTAATCTGTATACCAGGGCATGAAGAATAAGGTTTTTTTCTGAAATTACTTTTATGGCCGTAAGTGCTGTGTGTATACGTAGACCAAGATACGCACATGTCAACTCAGAGTTTCCTGGGATTTGAACCTGGATATTTTTCTCTGTATGTGTATGAGTATAAAGAAAAAGAAATGTACCAGAGCTGCTATCTACGTGTGGATTTGTCCAGCTCTATGCCAGGGTGTTCCCAGTTGTACTCGGAATGCAGCAAATAAGTTTCAAATCTCTGAGTATCTGTGATAAAGCTACAGCTTTGCCATCTTTAGGACAGGTGGCACACCTTTCTCTGAATGATGAACAGCACTGGCATCTGCAAGAACCAGTGTCATTCCCTAACATCAGGGAGCACCACCAGCAAGGAGCATTTATGGTTTCATAGTGGACCTAGCTGCCTCTTGACAGGGAGCGTAAGAGATGGGCAATGTATTTGTGTGAAATTGTGTTCTTGTCCTCACGGAGACCAGGATTTAATTATGTATCTATCAGTTCTTTTTCAACTTGATCATGGTTTGGGCCTGAAGCTGAATCCTTTAATTCAGCAGCACTGAGCAGTGCTGTTTTGTCACCTGCAGATGGCAATGTGTATTTTAGGAGGGTTGGAAAGAAGAGGTTTCTTTTGTGTGAGCTCATCTGTGACAGGACAGTTGTAAGTTCACTTTGATTGTTGTTTTTTTTCCCTTCAGTCCTATGACTGAACCTTCGCAGTATGAATATGTTCTTGCAAATTGAGTAAGGAAAGTAAGACAAAAAGATAGCCAAGTGAATATTGAGATTAATATCTTAGCGTCTCAAACTGGTGAGAATTAGCCACCGATTTCTGACTACCAGACAGCGTGACAACAGGGAAAGGTGGTTATTGCAAATCAGAACTCCCAAAGAAAAGCAAAGAATCTGTTTTTTCAAGTACTGCTGCTTTTATTATTGATTTCATTATTCCTGCTTCATTATTTATTATTATTGATTTTATTGTTCCTGCTGTTCCTTTGTTACATAAGAAATATATGCTCCTCCAAGCATGGTCTGTTCTCTCTCTTCAAATTGGAACTGTGTGGTAACACTGAGTCTTAACACTGCAAGCTTTCCCACAGAGTTTAGGAGAAAAAAGGGGAATAATATTTTTACAATGTCAGGCTTGTTGCACTGGATAGAAAGTAGTTACTTCATTCTAGCATTTCTGCATTTGTCTATTCACTGAAGGTTTTTTTTTTGTTTTTATATTCTGTCTTTAACAGGAGTATGCTGTGAACTGCCATGTTATCACCTGGGAGAGAATCCTCAGCCACTTTGATATATTTGCTTTTGGGCACTTCTGGGGCTGGGCAATGAAGGCTTTACTGATCCGCAGCTATGGCCTGTGTTGGACTATTAGCATCACCTGGGAGCTCACTGAGGTAGGTCACTCATTTATCTCAAGTATAAGGAAATGTGTGTTTCTTCAGTTGTTCTGGGGGAAAACGTGACTGTTACTAGAATGCTGGCATACTAATTTCAGTATAAATTTATATTTTAAGCCTTATCAACTAGATGCCAAGCAATTAGTGCAGTTGCATCTGGGCTTTAGGTAAGTGATGGCTTTCTGTTACCTAAAAGGAGGCTTACTCTTATCTGAAAGGGGGGAAATCTCAGCCAGTATATTGGTGCCATCTACTCTTTCTTTTTCTGCTGCTGTAGGAGCCAACGCCCTTGTGAATTCAGGTGCTGGTTTGTATGCTCTGATTTTGATCATGTATTACCCTTTTCACCTTGCAGTATCTACTGTCTTGATCCCCTTGCTCCAAATATAACAATATTTGAACATTTTGTAAGGTTGTAGTACTGTACAGCAAAAAGGAGTTGCAAGGAAAGTGAGAGACCCATGAGGAGAAGTCTGTACAGAATGGCAGGACATAATGCAGTGAGATATTTTCTATTGTGTGGCCTGAGAGCCACGCACATGAGCCACACTTGTTTTCTTTCATCACACTCCAAAGCCTTGATTATTCATATTCACTTGCATAAAAATGTAGTTATTCTAACCAGGATCTAAACTAGTTTGCACCTATTATAGAACCATGTGCCATAGTTTGGGGTACCACATACTATTTTGTTTGTTTGTTATCCAGCTTTACAGCAGTTCTCCCAAGTATATAGTTAAGGTGGTTGGCTTTTGACACTTTTAAATCCTATTTTGGTGTAAAAGCATTCTGATACTTGAGTCAATCACTAGACTGTTGCTTGGATTGCTGGTCCTTATTGTTGAATTTGTTTTGAGAATTCAAATTGATTGTTTCTTGTTTCTTCAAGTATTATCTAATTTGCATGTAACCTAGAGGTTGATTGGTGGAATGCATCATCTAAAATGTAGGGATGTGTTCCTATAGAAAGTGAGTTTTGTTTCGTTATGTTCTTTGACTAGACAATTCAGAGCAAAAATAGGAAAGCCTAGTTTTAATCAGATTTGGAGACAATGTAGTTTAAAATGTCACACTTAAAGCGCTAAATACAGATGTAAACACCTAAATTTAATCTTTAAAATCTTTTTTTCTATAGAGGTCATTTATAATTCAGAGATGCAGATAAGGATCTGGTTGTCTAAGATTAAACTTCAGGTTTGGAAATGTTTTTGTTCCATGGCATTTGATGATGTTTTTCAAGTCATTTTGAAGCTGTTTAAGATCAGAATTTCACAAGTACCCAGCCACAAGGAATAGTTTAGCTAGTTATTTTACTTATTTTTTCCTCTGGAAAATAAGTTTAAATTTGGGGTTGTTTCACACACTCTTATTGTTCAGGCACACAACCGTTGTCTTCAATTTGACACCACATGGGTTGTCTAGTATTCCTTGTTGTTGAAAAGCAGATCATTGGATCAGACAATATGCTGGATAAGGTTCAACATATGGAAGGGTTATCGCCACCCAAATGGATTTTTAATGAATTAGTTAATTCAAAAGAGTCACTAGAAACCTGCAGAAGTTATCAGGGCAGTTACATGGGGATTTAGCCATGCATCTCCTATTAGCTTTAATGGTTTTCAGCTGGCTCCCCATCCTGAAATGATACACTTGGCTCATGCTACTGTCTATCAGATTAAAGTTGGGATTCAGGCAGTCCTTGATCTCTTGTGCTGGGAAAACAGTAAGCACTTCAGAAACTGGCTGGCTAACACCTGTGGTCTGTTTTTCACTGCCTCACTATCTGTAACTTCTGGTGTCTTTGGCTTGTTTATTGCACATGGAGATTCATAGGCTAGTGCCCCTTTGGTGTTAAATCTGCTTGAAACATGAAAGGGAAGCTGTTTGTAGCAAGATAACAAGCAATCTTGTATAGCTTGGTTCCTACAGGAAAGCTACAAATTTCTTTTCTACAGGTTGAAATTCATGTAGCTTTGACAAAGAAGACCAAGCTACTTTGATACACTTCACAAGGGTTTTCAAAGGAAGGGTAACTCAACACTGGTCACTGTAATTTTTATAAATTGACCTCTATTCATTCTTGCTGTGTACGGAGAACATTCTTCATGTTCTTTTTCACACATCTGATTTCTTGGAGGGGATATCTTATTTCTACACTTATCAACCAAAGATACTCTATTACAAAATCATACCAATAATCTTCCACAGATGCATGGATCGTGTGTATTTGTTAACTCTCCCATAAACATGGCACAAGTTTTGTCAGTTAACGAGTTATTTAGTTTATGTGCTTTGTTAAGCATTTCTGTGTGTATACCAAGGGGAACTGCTTGACATATGGATGTCTTGGTTTTCAGTCCTCAACTAATATTTTCAGTCTCTAATTTTTGGTTTGCTGTGATTTTTTTTTTTTTTTTTTCCTTGTGGACTAAATAATTCAATTACTTTCTTTCGAATGAGAATGGGTAGAGGTGAATCCATTGCTAGCTCGCAGTACATTGTGCTTACGTCTTGCCTTAACTGGCTGTCTAGCCAGTTCTCCTTCACACTACCAAAAGCTTAAAGTTACCAAATGTATCTGCAAATACTTTTAATTGCCTTACTGGTGCCTCAGTGTGGTCTTCAGTTAAGCCGTAGATTAAATTCAGAGGGAAGTCAATTGCTAAAGCAGTAAATCATTCATATGCTTTGTAGGGGAAGCCTAAGTATGTTTTGATATATCCCAGCAGCTTTTTAGTGTGATGTTGGCTTGTTTCTGCCCTACTTTCCTGTATCTTAATAGTTATCTTCACAGTTGGTGCATATCAGAGACTAACTAGGAAGAGGAAGTTAAATATCCTCTCAATTGGCTTGAGCTGTTCTGGATCAAGTATTACAGCAAATCTTGTAGTGTCTGAGTTATTGGCAAACTCTAAATCTTCTTATGGTCATTAAATTTCCTAAAAATAATAAGTGAAAGAAAGAATTTTGAAGTTAGAACAAGTTTTAAGTCTTAAATTCCAAAATGCCCTATTGTTGACAGTTATTTAAAAACAGGGCCATTCTACTTACTGCAACTTACTGCTTGTTTAGAAATATACTACTTCAAATAGCAGGAAAGAAAAATGTTGTTTTTTAAAGCAGGAAACAGCCGCTTTATTCTGGAAAACAACACCAAATAGTAATTTTGCTTGCTTCATTTCATTTCTGTGAATATTCTGTGTATCCTCATTGAGGCTGAAAGCTGAACACTATCCTTATATCTGACACAGTCTTGTATACAGCATAGCCCCAACAGGGAATGGGGAGAAGGAACTCTGTGGTCTTATGTGGACTTACTCAAGGCCTTTTAGAATCAATGGAAGGGTTCTCATCAATTTGCAGTGGTTGTGGCTTGTGTCCTTGAGGTATGACAAATATGAAAAAGCTGATCGTTTTTAATGTGTTCTTCAGAATGAATTTATATGACTTCTATGCTGTTCCTCACCCAAAATCTTTTTGCTGTATTCTGTAGCTCTTCTTCATGCATCTTCTGCCTAACTTTGCTGAATGCTGGTGGGATCAAGTCATTTTGGACATCCTGCTTTGTAACGGGGGTGGCATCTGGTTGGGAATGGTAGTTTGTCGTTTCTTGGAGATGAGGACCTATCACTGGGCCAGCTTCAAGTAGGTCTAAATTAAAGCTTGATTAAACACTGTTAGTTTAATATTAAATTCAGTTCTTTGGAAAGCAAACTGTCTTTATGTATGCATGTAGTATAGAAATAACACGCAATCTGCTTGTGCTAACAGTGCTGTAAATTTAAGCGTTAAAAATCTATCTAATTAATGTTGCTATAAAGCATATATTCTTTAAATATGATTATATATATATAATTTTCCTTTGCAGTCTAAGTTACTGACATTAATCCTGAGTTTAAAAAAGTTATTTACATATTCAGTTTATTGTTTATACCAATAAAACTTTGAAGAAGACAGTGAACAAAGGTGGTTGAAATTGTTTTCTCCTTATACAGTGTTTATAATGAACACTACACTGGTGCTCATCTTGATGAGACATTGGTCTGGCAGCATTAGTTATCCATGCAGAAGAGAGATCAGGCTGATTGTACATATGCTGTGAATTGCCTTACCCTGCTATTAACCTTCTAAAATAAATCAGATTGCAAAATTAAGATATTTTGCATGTGGCAGCTCCTGGCCCAGTAAGTTTCAATTCTTATCTCTCCCAGGTTTGCTTTCTTCCATAGTTTTTGCCCTTCCTTCCCCTTCCCTGCCAGTAAGTGTCAAGCACGGTTATCTGTACGTTACCAATAGCACAGATGAAACTAGTTTAAATGAAATAGTTTGCCAAAGGTCAGTGTCTTGAGTTGATATTGAAGAAGGAAAAGGAGCTCGAGCCCTGACTTCCAATTTCTTTCCCTGTAAGGACTTCTGTCCTGCTTTCTTCCCTCACAAATATGTACATTGTTCTGAGAGCCATCCAGTCTTTAGTCTCAATTCAGTTTTCCCACATTTGGAAAGAATAATGAGTTTAGAGTTCACTGAGAATTAAAACAGTAGAATATCTTTGGCAGAACTATTTTTTTCTTAAAATTTCCTGTTCTTTTGGTGCTGTTACTTAAGTGAATTGATGTTATCAAAAGCAAAAACCATAACATCTGTCAGATGAACCTCCATTTACATCCCCTTTCAAAAAGGAATCTAAACATCTGCTAGCTTGTAACAGTGCTATTGCACTTCTTTCCAAAAGATTCTCATGCTTCAAATATGAGACCAGGAAGGGAAGGGCTGTGTGTGCTGTAAGTGCACTATGTCCAAACCTGTGGAGCCAGCCTCTTATATGCATAACAAATAACAAATCTGATCTCTTTGAAGGACAGATACCTGTGAGCTGTGGGAAAAAAAGAAGCATTGGGTGGAGGAGTACACTATAAGGATAAATATACTCTAGATTTTCCAGGGCATTTTTAGAACCATCATGATTGTTTCTCTTTCCCTCGCAGAGAGAATGATGGATGAATTTTACTTTTAGACTCAAGTTTGAGAAGGGCAGCCTTTCATAGTAGAATGGCTATTGCTTTTTTTTTTATTTCTCTTCCTTGCATCTTCCTTGTTTTAACTCCAGCCATTCTCTTTTTCTAGGGATATTCACACGACCACAGGGAAAATCAAAAGGGCTGTATTACAGTTCACCCCAGCCAGCTGGACCTATGTCCGCTGGTTTGACCCGAAGTCTTCATTTCAAAGAGTGGCTGGAATCTATCTTTTCATGATCATTTGGCAGGTAAGAAATGAGTTCTGTGAAATCAAAGCTGCCATCAGCTCAGTTACTTATTGGCTGAGTTTGGCTAGAAGATATTCTAAAGCAGTGTATGTCCATCATTGAAACACACAATTAAATGAATTGATCATACAGAACGGGTCAGGGCATTGTTCACGAGAGTTACATGATAGTTCAGGAGTGTAATTACAGAATCTCCAGGAAAAAAAAGTTATAGATTGTTGTACTGGGTATCAGATTTCTCTTTGCAACTGATACAGTTTTTAAAACTGCCATTTTTGTGGGTTTTTTCATTTTTTTTTTCTTCCACGTTGACTATTAGATGGCTCCGTGGTACCCAAAACTCTGGCTGTGATCCAGCAAGACTCTATAATATGACCCAGGTGCTTGAGCATGTAGTCATGCAAATGCTAACAGATCTCACTAAAACCACTTTTTTAATTTGTCACGTTTAGTTTTTGAAATGGGGTAAGAAGGGTTTAGTGTATTTTAAATATATATGTATATATATATATATATATATATATATATATTTATGATCTGTTCTGTCTCTCTTACAAATTAGTCTTAATCATTCTTATCTGATTTAGAATATGAAAGGTTCCAGAAGACACCTGCAGTGCACTTTAGTGTCTGATCCCTTAACAGGTTTCAGGAAAGAGACCAAATACTTTCTTAGAGGTGTCTAGAGGAGAATTCTGTGTTTTATTTGCACATTCCTTATTTGTCCTAGGCTCTGTAAATTCTCAGCCTAACAAGCATGCTTACAGTGAAGCATAAACAGTTTTTCTTCCCTATTTTAGTTAACATATTAATCTATGCAGTTTTTTTGGTGGTAAATCATTAGAAGTTAAGCAGGTTGAAAACTGTTGTCTGACTTTTTGTTTTTGTTTTAGCTGACTGAGTTGAACACGTTCTTTTTGAAACATATCTTTGTGTTCCAAGCAAGTCACCCTTTAAGCTGGGGGAGAATTCTCTTCATAGGAATCATTACAGCACCCACTGTAAGGTAATTTTGTTGCCCATGGTATTTCTTCTTACCTTAAGAGTAGCTTAACCTATAGGCCCTAAGAACTATGTGTAATTTGTGAATAACAACATTACATTTCAAAAAAGTACATGCTTTCGCTACCGTGAAAAGCAAAGTAGCCATCACTTCTCATTGAAGTGTCTTTTCTGCCCAGTAAGCTATTGAGGTACACGTGTGTTTCCATGAGGATGCAGAATCTCTCTGTTCCATCTTTCATTTGTATAGAATCTGCATATGTTATCCTTAAGGACCCTGTGCAAAAGTAGCTGAGTTGTTGAGTCAAATGCTCACAAAACTGCAGATGAGGGAAAATAGAGCTGTTGATTTTTCTAACTGAGCTCCTTGTTTTGCTTGTCTACGGGAAGTGTTAGCATGTGAGAGGAAGAGGTAGAACGTTACCTTACTCTGAATGACATAACAGCATATATGCACTGTTAACAAGTGTAGAAACATGAACCTCCTTTTAGTCATGCATTCATTTTGTCTTCATAATTTTTTTCCTATGACATAGCTGAAGATAAAATTCACCCAGTTTTGAAGATAGGGTCAAACAATTTTATATTCATGAGTAAAGTGTTGTTACCTTTTGACAATTACATAGCAGACATGCATTGCTTTATTCATAAAATGCAGTGGTTTTTATAGCTGGTAATCTCAGAAGTTGTATGCAGGGATTTTGCACTGCTAATTAAATCATGTCAGATGTCCTATAAGCTCCTGCATATTGATTTTTTGAGGTATTTTAATGTACTTCACAGTCTGTAGAAGTCTTTTTTTCTTAAACAATCCTAAAATTGTTGGGTTAATAATGCTTGGCTTCCCTACCTGTCAGTGGAAAACAGAGACTGAGAAAAGGAACCTGGTTCTTATTTTGGGGGGCATTCGCCGCTGAATTCTTCTTAAAATTTAGGAGCTTAAAGGAAGCAGAGCAGAATGGTCTGCAGGCTGTTTTCAAAAATAGTGAGAAATTCTAATCTGTTCTTGAGAGGGAAACATGCTTAGAGCACTTGCCCAGGATGTGGCATAGCCACGTTCAGTTACTTACAAGATTCAAACACACAACTGTCAAGAAAATGCAATTAAAAAGAAACTGTGAAAAAAGTAAGGGATTTGCTAATTCTTCTGAGACTATTTATTGTATGTTGCCCAAAGGAACTGGAGATTCAATGGAGAGGCAGGAGACAGATTTGTAGCTTTACTCACCTAGTTCAGGTAATTTCCCAGTCCTTGCTCTCAGAATTGTTCTCTGTGTTGTTTCAAGCTATTTGATCTGTATGATAATCTCTGCTGCTGGAATTGAAGCCATCTGGTAGATATCCAGATTGATTGCATGTGAATTCAAGTATCAGCACTTCATTTTCAGTACAAATTGACTTGTAATATAAACTACTTTTCTAAATGTAAATGTTCTGGGAACTTTTAACATTACTGAAGAATTTTCTTATGTTTTCCTTCCCAGGCAATACTATGCCTACCTCACAGATACACAGTGCAAGAGGGTGGGAACTCAATGCTGGGTGTTTGGGTAAGTGTTCTTGCTGCAATCTAACTTTAAATTTGGACAGGTGTTAAGCATGATTCCAGCACAGAAACAGGTTTTTGGTAAAGCCAATGTCTATTCTTTGTAGTTTAAAAAGAATACAGAGAGATTTTCTTCATGCTAGTTCAGAGGAAAAGAAAATTCTCGATTTAGAGATACTGAAATGGGAAGGGATGGAAAGAGTAAGGAGAAAAACAGAAGGAAAAACTGGAAACTGCTGGATAAGGCAAACCTCTTTCAGAGTAGCATTGGCCTTGCTGTCCATATTCTTAGATAGATGAGAAGGATAAAGCTTTTGCACCTACTGCCTTCCTGTCATTAGAGTAACACTTTCTTGGCTGCCAAGGTGGACATTGCTTCAATACATTGTTCAAGTAATTGCAATAAAAGATGGTCAAAAAAGCCACAGTTGTCAAAAATGCCTGTGCTGTTCTCAAAGAGGGGAAAGAAGGATAATCTGGACATTGGTTACCCTGTCTGTGATTTCTTTTGCCATCTCTTGGAGATCTTTAAATGAAGAGTTGGCAAGATTGCTTTTGGTGAGAATTTCCTTCTCTAGATGGCTTGACAAGAGCAGACCCTTCTTGAAACCAGAAGTGTATGCTGTTGTTGCACCGTAACTTCTGGTTGCTTCTAGTAAATAAGCAACATAGTAGTGTCTGGTTTGGTCTCTGATTTGTAAACCTACAAATTGGCAAGCATAAGGAATCTTAAATCAAGTCTTGTAAAAGAAATATATATTTTAAAAAAAACTAGTCAAGAAACTCTTTTCTGAATGCAGTGATTGTAAATTAAAACAGCTGTTTTATCATCAAGATTACTGTGTCTTCAGTTGTCATTTTTGTGCTTTATAGAAGCTGTAGCTGTTTTAAATTAGAATAGCACTTCAGTGATCCATAAAATGTTCAGATCTTATGTAGAGACAGTGCTTTGGCAAACTTTCTCACCTTTGCTGTTAGTCTCAGTGTTTCAGAAAGTGTTGAGTCAGCAGGTTGGTTTTCAGATGCACCATCATAAGCAGTACCCCTTTTGCAACAGTTAATTGAGATGAGAGCAGAACGTGCTGAAGTTCAGATAAAGGGATTTCTAATCTTGTTTTAAATGTACAATGGAGAATGTGACACGTGTCTCCTTGAGTTTGGATGAACCTAAATTCTGATTTCTTTCACTGAATTACCATCTTCCTCGATGGATCCATTACTGTGTTCAGCTCATGGTCATAACTTCCACTGTATTTCCACAAGGTAGTCATGTTCTGGTCTTGTTTAGCTTTATTGCTCTATAGGAGTTTGTAATATTTTCTGTATGCCTCTACTTACCTGCAGAGGATCCTCCTTGGAACATGCGTTATGATTGATAAAGAGGGATTGTAACATACATAATCCCCAGTAGCATTTTTTGTGCTGATCATTGCAGTGTAACCTGTCCTGGTTCTTGTATGTATGGTGCTTTAGCACTGAAGATAACTCATCAATCATACGGTTAATATGACTACTTAATTTTACAATTAGAACCAAATAAACTTGCTCTGTTTGTGCATAAGCATCTTAGTAGTTAAAGAGCAGCTGAACTAGCATTTCAGATATTTGAATTTGAACACAGACATTTTTCTGAAATATGGAACAAATCATTTCAGTACGTATAAACATGTCAGTTCTCAACTACAGGTGGTAAACTACAGGTTTAAACTATTTATTAATTTGGAAAGAAGAGTTTAAAAGTTCTGTGCTATTAAGAAAAATATGAATAGATGTGAAGTTAATCCTTTGTAAGATAAAGGGAAACAAGATTCTGAATGTTTACTTTCTCTCTGGAAAATCATTAAGGAGTATAAGCCTTGGCTTAAAGCTCTCCCTGAGCAAATTAGTGTAATTTGTCAGCAAACAGAGTCAAATATTGCATCGTAGGAACTGTTATTAAATATTTGTTGACAGTCTGATCTAATTGTGCAAAGTGTGCACGAAGCAAGTACTCTTCATACTGCTTGTTGCTGTAGTCTGTTAGCAAAAAGAGCGACATCAAGATGCTTGCAGGGAAAACAGCACTCATCTAGTAGTTTAACTACGCTGAGTATCATTTTTGAAATGATTAACAGTACACGCATAGAATATTTTGTACCTGTGATAGTCAAGAGATGGTTCCAAAGTCACAGATTGAATTTTCACATGCCTAATTAATGAAGAGCAGTGCTTTGCATTCATGTTAAAAAGTGCTCCGTAGCTTAACAATACTATACAGCATCACTTGCTGGCAGATGGACAGTAAGTAATGCAAGGCACGAACAATTCCAGTGCAGTGTGTCTACTGGAAATGGCATCATTTTCATTAAGGTAAATCCTTTAAAAATACAGTATATTTTTGGATGTTGAAAGATTGTTTCTATTGAATACAAACTTAGATATTCAGTTCTTCAGCCCAGGAATCAGTGATGTGAGTATTGTCATCAGCCTTCAGAGGAGTGCTACACCTTCCTCTGTTAGCATTCTTCTGTGTTCTAATCTCCTATTTCTTGTATTGATATTGTACATAATTGACCAGTTGTATAATGCATTTAGGCCAAGTGTTCTTAGTAAGAATCAAGGAAATAATATATAAATACAACAGAAACAGCTGTATCATTTTTTGAGTCCTTGAACATAGCCTCCAATTTGTTTATGCCTTCAAGTATGTCATACCCTTCTGTGTCTGTGTCCTGGTGGTGCTCTTTCTTTTCCCACTACTGTGGCTGTGTCAGTAAGAGCAGTATAAAACTAAGAAAGAAAAAAAGCTGGTGACTAAACAAAGTAATACAATTCTCTGGTTTTTACCAATATGCACCTCGGCAACTTGTAGCTTTTGTGCAGCTGGTGTAATTTTCCTCCTCTTTCATGGAAGATCTGGGGTCTACTGGCTGTTCTTGGCATCTGCTTGGCCTGCATCCATAGCCCCCTCATTCCATACCACATGGTATACAGGACTCCATAGCTCTGAGCCTCAAAAATGTAAATTTCTAGTGATGAGAGAGACCTGGAGACACTTGTTTTGATTCTTATAATGCCAGATAGGGAAGTAAGTATTGCAGTTTTCTTCATAAATCCTCTGGTACTTAGTGTGGACCTGGCTTTACACAGAAACCAGAATAAATATGCAGGTTCTCAGAGAACATCTAATACTCGCCCATGTTATTTTTCTCATTAAAATCCATCTGAAGTGAGCAAAGGAGTCTAATTAGAACTGTAGCAAATTTGTGTCCTGTCAAGAAATATCTGAAACAGTTTTACTTCACAAACAGGGAACCTATTGGTTGTTCAGCATGGGAAAGACTTTTTTATCTGGTAAGGGATGAGGCGCAGTGGTTGGTATAAACAGAAATTCTCTGCTCTTGGCATGCACTCCTGCTTGCTCCTTGTGCAAGCAGAGAGTTATGGAATTCTGTACTGCTAGATGGTCACTTTTTGTAGGCTGTTTATGCCGAAGAAAAGTAAAGAATAAAAAATAGATTTCTGAGTCTTCCATTTCATGTTGTCATAGGGGAGCTGTGTGCTAACCAGAATGTAGCTGTTGTTTAGAGCTGTCAGTCCTGAGTCTGGGTTGTGAACGAGTGAAATATTTTTATTATTATTATTAATTATTTTTTTTATAATCCCCCCCCTCTCTCTTTCCTTTACCCACAGGGTTATTGCTTTCCTTGAAGCTATTGTGTGCATAAAATTTGGACAGGATCTTTTCTCCAAAACACAAATACTGTATGTCGTGTTTTGGCTTCTCTGTGTGGTAAGTGAGAATTCTTTTGTGAAATGTAAGGCATGGTGAAAGCATCAAAAGTACCTAACTTGGCAGCAGGGGGTCACTGTGGGGAAATGCTATGGTGCACATCCTAGGAAAAGCAAATTCAAAGTCCTTTAGAACACATTATGGAGGGGCTAGAATAACCTTTTTCTCACAGTTCTCAACAGAACATAATGTAGCCACCGTACTGGTACTTAACAATGAGACCAACTCTAGTTTGAGAGCTTGTCTTCATGAGAGAAAATGGCAGTTCAATTGGAGATAATTTTGGAGATGCTTCCAGTGGTGCCCTTTGGAGAGGAGCGGGAGTTAATGACTAACACTGATGAGTAACGCGTGTCTCACACTGAAGTCTTACAACTGCATAAACCCTGCCTTATCAGGCAAACTCTGCCTTCTGTATTTCATTGTGATTAGTGCAAATGCAGCACGAAATGCCCATTTTGTAATGTGTGCTGGCCATGCCGGTCTTGTAAATCCTATGTCAAACATATTATTGTCACTGAAAAACCAATAAACACTTCTTCCTTCTAAATGGGAATGCAGCTTTAAACAGGTGGTAGTGAACTGGAATTTATTTTCTATTATTTAGCATGATGATTTTGTTCCAAAGACTTCAGAGGAGAAGTACTAAATTGCTGCCCATATCAACACCACAAAACCAAATGTGAAAGGCAGCATGAAGTACGGAGCAAGGAAAAGGGGAATTCTTTTCTCCTAGACTGATTGCTCTGGTCCATACCTACGACTGTCTGTCAACTGCCTGATTATGGTGTTTGTACCAGGTCATGTATGCAAGTTATCTCTATGTATGTATTCTTATGGTCTCATGGTCATGAAAGTCTCCAGCTGTGGAATGTCCAGGAGCTCAAACATTATAGAATCGCTCAGGCTGGAAAAGACCTAAATCATGGAGTCCAACCACAACCTAACCATACTACCCTAACTCTAACAACCCTCTGCTAAATCATGTCCTGAGCACAATGTCCAAAACAGTTTTTAAACACACTTTAAGATCTTGAACTAGCAAAGAGTTTGGGCAAAAAAAAAAAAAACTTTTTTTTTTTCTCCTTCCTTGTTTTTTTAGGCCTTTACAACTTTCCTGTGTTTATATGGCATGGTTTGGTACGCAGAATACTATGGCCACCGAGAAAAGGTATTTTACTGGAAAGCCTGTTTTTGTTTTATACCTAATTAGATGTTAGAATTCTTTACCAGAGCTGGCATATATGGGAGAGAGGAGGACAGTCCAGAGTCTAACTGAAGTCAATAGAAAGAGCTCTGAATTCAGTGAGCCTTGAACAGATGCCAGATTATACTGTGGTTTCTAAAGAATGCTCTTAGGCTCTCAAATTTAAGCTGTGATTTTGTCATAGAATTCAGAGATGAGTAGTTCATTAACATTCCCACTGTACAGGTGGTATGCAAGGAGAATAGCAAGAACACTTGATTTCACAACAGATTACGTGGCAAGTAGTGAATTGTTATTGTATCATCTATGTTGTGTCTCCTAACTAGGAAGGGAAAGGTCCTAAGTACAGGCTGTATCAGGATTTGTCAGGACATCTGCATGGTGTAAATTTGTGAGTCTGACTGTGAAGTGGAGAAGCAGTGATTTCCAGAACCAGCATCCTAATGACACATCTCCCTCTTGTTTTTCACAGACCTTATCAGAAAGTGAAGACAGCCCGTACAGTCCAGATGCTTCCTGGCTTCATTCTAAATTCAGTAAAGGTATTGGCACTCTTGCATGTATATTCTCAAAGTGGTAGCATTAATGCTTAGCATTAGGAAGTGAAACTTGAGAAACTTGGAGACAACTGGACTTCCTTAACGAGCCTGCAGGAGCTATACAGATAAATCTTCTGCAAAGCTATTTGGCTTTACGGCCTTTTTTCTTCCAACTCTTGCAATTGTATTTATTTTTTCATGAAGTAGTTACATTTTTGTGCTGCTATTATACATCGTTCTTGTAGTTTTAGAACATTATGTATTTAAGAACTGTTCGGAATGAGTTTTCTACTTGAACATTGCATGTTTGATTTTAAACATGTGAATGTGGATTATGCTGTTATTTTTGCTTTTTAAATCAGTCAAGAACTTGGCCTGGAGCTTATGATCTTGTCATAAATAGCTTCCTCTGTACTAAGCAAAGACAACCCATTTGTCTGACATCTTTTCCCTACCCTACAGCCCAGTTAAGTTACTTAACTCCTTGTTTTACTTGTTACTGTGGGCTTGCATATTGGGAAAAAAAAAAAAAAAAATCAAACTTCATATCTGAAAATTACTTATCAAAGCTTATGTTCCAGTTGTACTTGTGACATTAAAATACCTATGCATCATGTGTATCATAAATTGAAAAGCACCCACATCAGAGCTTCTTTTTATATGTGCTATTATGCAACTTTTCTAGATGCTAATATTAACTTATTCACAGCTTTGTGAATTTATGGATTTTTATATGGAGTTAAATTATTTGCAGTCAAAAAGTCTCTCTCACATTGCTGAACAAATCTAGCCAAGCAATTACATATATTTTCTAACTTTGTTTCTTCATTAACTGCAAGCTTCAGCCTCTTTCATGTTCCAGTCCCTGTTTCCCTTTGCTTTTTCAGAGTCACATATGGGCTGTCATATGAAAGACTGGAAACAGGAAATGTTCTCTCAAAGGATCTGTGACTTTGTAGCTCATAATTTCTAATAGCAATGCCTGCCAGCAATAACAGTGTGGAGATCTGTACTTTGATGTCATTTAAAATAGATGATGTTGGCCTGCTATATTTTGTTATAGAAAAGTTCTAAAATTTCTTGTAGGATGAGGAATTTTACAGAAATCTTTAAGTTTTTTTAGTAGGCCACTAGATGGAGTACAAGTACCAGCCACTTTGTATTAGCTTGAGTTATTCCTTATTATTCCTCACCAGCTCTAGAAAACTTTATTGTCTTTTGGACAAGAACTTACTGATGTCAGATAGTCAAAAAGTGTGTATTTCTCAGCAGGTGCTGACAACAGCCCACCAAAACATCCAGTCAATAGTGAAAGCCATTCGTCTCGAAGGAGGAATCGACACTCCAGATCAAAAGTAACAAATGGAATTGGCAAGAAGTAAGAATGATGTCTGAAGATACTCTACCACGAGATGACAAAGAAATTCAGATTTAGCTCTGAGTTTCCAAATGGAAGATTGATTTTAAATTTAAAAAAAGTTGTTGTTAAGGATGGTCATGACGGAGCCACCAGTGTTGTGCAAATCATTGCCTGTTGATACTTGCCATTCACTGATATAAATCTAGTTTCTTCAGCATGTGGCAACAAAAGCTAATGGCGAGTATGCTGGAAAGAACATAATCTTGTCATAGCAGGTACGCCCTGTTTTGTGTTGAGGTGTTGCAAGTTTTTAATATCTTAGTTGAGGACATAAACACAAAGGATAGTAAGCTGATAATCAGTTTGCATGGTCGATGGGATTGTTTTATTTCACTGTGTTTTTGTTGTTATCTAAAAGAATATGCAATCCTTTTGACTAAAAGCAACTGCCAGTCTTTCTCAGTCTCAGAACTTTTCTAGAAGGGATTCCTTAAATATTTTACAGTTCTGTACTCATATCCAGCTGCTTGCTTTTATTTAAAGGCTCTCCACACTTGGGGACAGTGCTTTACCAACTAAGAAATGGGTCCAGATTTCTTGTAAAGGATGTGAAATTGCCCTTTAAATATGACTTTTTAGTTCTGTGTTGTCCATTTGCTTGACTGTTACATACTCTTATTTCTTCAAGCTCTGTTAAATACTTAGATAAAACCTATTGCAAAGTAGAGAGGGAGGGCCATGCCTCTTACACTCAGTTATGTCATTTAGTTGTTTTTACTGCAGTACTTATTTTTGCATTTTCAAGTCATTCTTTTAGCTGTGTCATCTTGTGTTGTGTTTCTTTCCAATCTCCTTTAATTTGCCTCTGCCTCAGCTGGAACCAAGAAATCCCAGCTTCTTCAGACTGAAAGCAGAAACTGCTTTGAAGGCTCTGATGTACCAGGCCTGATGATAAGGCAGTTTTTCTGCTGAAGTTAAGTTGCTTACTACTACCATAAACAGTTATTTGCAAAGACTCTGTAGTCTTTGACATCTGAGAGGTAGCATGATGTTACTGTGATATACCACAGTTGATTTGGTGTTTTCTGTCTTGCAGTCAGATACCCAACAGCAAAGGACTCTTTCGTGCAGGTGCTGGGTTTTTTGTTGTTGTTTTGAAACATTAATTCTGATGTCTGGCAAAGTGGATAATGCATCATGTGTGAACAGACATTAAGTCAAGAGGTAAACAATCAAGAACAATCTGTTCCTGTATTAAATTATCAAAATGGTTTTGTGCCAATTAGATTTTGGGACTCACGGACTTCATAGAAGTATGTAGCTTAAGTAAGCTAATACCCATTAGTCATTAATCTGCAAAAGAGACTGAGGTTTTCTTGTTGCATGATTAAGTTACTGTGATTTGCCACAGAATAAATACTGAAGAAAACGCAGCAAAGGCTTTATACAAGTGTATGATACTGTAAATAGGAAAAAAGCATCCTGTGTAAGCCATGAATTCCTATGTGCCACAAATCGACGTTTTCAATGCACTTAACTGTGTTGCTGCTGAATTCCTCAGAGGCCCTTTGTTCCCCTCCCTTTTTCAATCAAAGCAAGCGTACAACTTCAGAGGTAACTTAGAAGCTGCTATTTAATCATTGACACGGTAACATTAAATGTTACATGAGAAAAATGATAGGAAGACTTTAAAGCTTTCCTGAAAGTACTTGGTTGTCATTCACTTCCATGTATTGTCTTTATTGTGGTGTGCTGCATATTGATGAATGTATTTGTAGATTTCTTTGGATCTTCTTGTTTCTTTTTTATTGTTTTGATTAATAAGTCAGTCTGTGTAAGGCTGAAGAGTGGCATTGTAAATTTTCTGTCAATTCAATACCAAAGCAAGAGGTTGGAAGTCTGATGGCTTGGATGCGATAAGTAGTGTGGTTTTGAAAGGTGAGAGCCTGTTTTATACTTGCAACTGTGTGTACAAGGCCTTGCACGTGCACACAGATGCTTACGTACACTATCTAGTTGCCTGTGGGGATGAGCACACATTTTGTAAATGCAGACCTGGTGCTTGCATTGCTGAACTGCACCCTAAAAAATATTGAAAAGGCAAATAGTGTTGTCCTGGTGGAAGCTGATTCTGTATGCTGTTACAACAGCACTGGCATAGAAGAAATGTTGTGTAACAACACCTTATAAATATTTCCTGTGATTTTTCTGTTTGGTTGGCTGAGTTTTCTTTGCTCCTCAAAAGAGGGAAGGCTACGGTGAGCATAAACTGAAGTCAGCTCTTCAAACACTGCTTGAAAAATGACATTTCCTGTCCTCTGTCAACAGTTCTGGCTGGAATTCACACGTGTTCTCACAAGTCCTCTGCTGACTGACAACTGTATTTTCAGCCCCATCATCTTTGGGCATGAGCTTTGTGCTAGCTCATGTTGGAAAGGTGCTTTTGGTCACCGTTGTAAACTTAAAGTGATTGTATCATTTAGTATGCTATTGCTGAATTTGGGGTGTGTGATACCTACAATGGCAAGTCACTGAACTGTTTAGCAACAAGCATCCGTGTATGAATTCTGCTGCTTGAACAGTATTTTGAAATAGTCACAGATGCACTGCTCTGTTTTCAACTACTCGTTCTGTCTCACTTTCTCATTCTTACTTTCTCGCTTCTGATGTTTTTCTTTCTCTGTCCTCTGGTGATCTCCCCTGCTGCTAATGAGAGATCTGAATTGGCCTTCTGGAGGCTGTCCATTGATGCTGTCAGCCATTGAAGGGAGGCTAATTTGGGGCAGCACGGCATAAGCAGAGGGTTGTGGCATGAACTTTATGTGGTGGACTAAATGAAAATGAAGAGTTTTAAGATGCAGGCATGAAATGAACCATTGCTAGCCTGGAGTACTTGATTCAAGTGCTAAAGTTGCTGTGTAGATTATATACAGCACCTAATTAACTTTTTGGAGTGTGATTTTGACCAGTGCTTCTGTTACTCTTCTGTGAAGATGATAATTTGATGTTCCAGCTGTTAAAACTTTTAATATTTTTTACCATGTTATCACAAGAGGACACAAGTGTTACCATGTATTTAATAGTTTTGAATAGAATTGCTCTGTATTGATTGCAAAGTATTGTATTTTGCAATAACTCAGTAAATCAACCCGTGTCACCCTGTGTGTGTGCTTGTCTGTACCTGTAAAGCATAGGAAAAAATTACATACTGCCTTCAGAAGTTACTACACTATTGTATGCAATTTCCTGCTGACAGCTGAAGCAGTTCCTCGGCAGCCTATTGCAGACACTAAGGTTTTACTGTGATTTATTATTTCCACACGGCAGATCTGATAGTGTGAATGGTTGAATGTCTTCTGAAGCTTCTGTATTTTACAGGATGAGTCTTGTCTTAAATTTAGTTACTCTTTAGGAATTTGTTTTACTGTTGGATGGGAGAACTGGGTTGCAAAATGGGCTCAAGAATCACAGAATCATAGGAGTTGGAAGGGATCACTGGTAGAGCCACATAGGCCAGTCTCCCCTTCTAAAGCAGGTTCCCTACAGTGGATCGCACAGGAAAGTGTCCAGGCTTTGAATGTCTCCAGAGAGACTCCACAGTCCCTGTGGGCAGCCTGTTCCGGAGTTCTGTGTCTCTCAAACCAGCTGATGTTCTGAAGTGTAAGCTGTGTTTGTGTGGAGGAAGATCTGAGTAGGAATACCTACTGAGGACTAGGACTGTTACAACTGTTTACAGGGGTGGATAGTGATAGGACAAGGGGGAATGGTTTTAAACTGAGATGGGGAGGTTTAGGTTAGATATTAGGAGGAAGTTTTTCACTCAGAGAATGGTGACACACCAAAACAGGTTGCCCAAGGAGGCTGTGGATGCCCCATCCCTGGAGGCATTCAAGGCCAGGCTGGATGTGGCTCTGGGCAGCCTGGTCTGGTGGTTGGTGACTCTGAACATAGCAGGGGGTTGAAACTGGATGATAATTGTGGTCCTTTTCAACCCAGGCCATTCTGTGATTCTATGACTATCCTGGCACAGCAGCAGTAGGTGCAGTATACCTGCTGTGAACCATCTGCACAATCTCTAGGCAGAGTCAGGGTGGGACAATAACCAGGTCAGGTTTTACTTGGCACCAGGTCTGCCTGCTCCCAGTTCCTTTTGGAGTTACTGGTATGCCTTTCATGCTTCTCAGCCCATCTGGGTCCAACAGGACTTACTAGTGAAAGTGTGAAGATAATAAGCTTTCAGGTTTATTGCATGGTTATTTTGAAAGGCTTTCAAAATGTTTGGTATCAAATTTTATTTCCAGCTCCTTCCTACTTATCTCATTTGGATTATATCTTCATTTGATTCTATCATCTGCCAGGCCGGAATTGCTGTCTCATGTTTGGACTCTGCCTCTCTCACAAAGATGCAGTCCTGCTGTTCTCAGTGGTCTGATTTGTTTTATGGTAAGGCCAAGTGAGCTTTTACTTCAATTCAGGGAAGAAAAAAAAAGTCTGGGAAAGAATGTAAAACGTAAACATTGAATTCCTATAATCAGCAACGATGTAAGTGCCAGACTATACTGAGCATACACATGGGTTTAATTTTCATCGTTTCTGTGGCTCTCAGCTTGCAGATGATCATGGAATAACTGGATAGTTTAATTTATTTTTTATTTATTTTTCACGTAGGGAAATTTATAGCGGTAGCATTCCAATGGATGTGATCCAAAATATGTTCTGCAGTTATTGTACCCTCTTATTCAGTTCATTGGCGGTTCTTGCTTAAAAAAAACCAAATGCATTATATGCTTGTGAGTACGCAATATATGTAGAGTTCATTTGGTAGAGACATCCCACCAAAATACTCCGAGCCTGGTCGTTGTGGCAGTGGGTTCTCACTGTGTGTCTGCACACACGAGACCATCTGAACCGTGTGTACGACGAGCGTCAATCTGCATCGCAGCCTCTAGGTGATGCTGTAACACAAATGCACAAATGCATCTGCGTTTTCAGATGTTGCTTCTAATTTGGGGCCACTAACTTTAGCCAGCCTGGCTCACTTTTAAAGCCTTTGTAACTTCTGTTAACTTTAATTATGTGTGCCGTACACACGGGCCTGCAAAGTGCCCATGTTGTCGAACTTGCCGCTGGACAACCAAAGCAAAATCAAGTCAAATGAGTAGTTTTGAAGAGGCTTTTAATTAAAACATGAAATGATAGCTGTAGTCTTCAGAGAATAAGGAAGAGAAAGACTTCTATTTCGGTCGCTACCAAACGCACAGGCTACCAATTTGTGCCTTTCCTGTTTGAAGGCTGTGCTTGCTCCTCCAGAAAGGTCTCTGGGCTGAAGCTCTGGGCAGGGTTCCTCTGGCTCTCTTCCTATGCCCTCTACCTCTTGTGCAGGGCTGTGGATCAGGACAGGGTGACCGCTGTTTAGTCCTTACTCCCAGGAGCAGTGCTGCTCCAGGCCCACAGGCTCCAGTGCTGCATACTCGCCTGCACTTTAGCCCATTGCAGTGCAGCCACGAGCTCATCTGCCTGATCAGATGAGCCTATCCCTCATCCGTGCGCTTTGGGAAGGGGAACCCACTAGGTGCAGATTACAAGTGCTTTGTCTCTTTATGTGGCTCAGAGTTCAGAATGGCTCAGTAGGTGTTCAGAACTTGATACCATATGCAAATAATTCTCCTTCTTCCTATAAAAGCCTATTGTCAATCAACATTTATTTATTTATTTAGGTTTAGAAAAGCCTTTCAGTCCCAAACCTCAGCAGGGGGCACCTGGCTTGTACCAGTTACCTTGACTGCTAACAGCACTGAGGTGTTGCCCACATTGTGACTGCAGTTGAAATATCAGGTCTGAGAACAGGGAGGAGAAGCCAGATGCATTACGTAGAGCTGAACTGCAGTTTCCTGGTGCCATTCTCTAAGCAGCCCAGAATATCTCTCAGACTGAAGTGTTTCACTTGTTGGCTTCAGGTTTAGGCAGCACTTGTCATTCATTCAGGCCCATTGCATTTTGCAGTGATGATAGCATGATTGGCAGTGATGATAGTTCATGCTTTTCTTCTTGCACCACTTCAAAATCGAAGCATTTTCTTTCAAACGGTGCATAGAACGTGGCAACGTTGATGGGGTGGTCAGCAAGTTTGTGCTAGAGATTAGAAATGAGGACAAAGGGTAAGTGCCTTGTCTACATTTCCTCAGGAAGCTGAAGACAAAGACTAGAGTAAGATTCCAGATCCTTGGTTCCCATGCTGTAACCACAAAATTATCATGGGACTTGCTTAAAAAAATGCGTTTCTGTAGTAAATCCAAGAATGTTATCCGCATTTCTTAATCCCTAAAAATGAAAACATGCTGTGCTTTATAAAAAGGAAACAGAAGTGAGGTGACACTACTCCCACCCTTCTAATATATTCTGGTGTTTGGTTTGTTTTCCTGGGTTACTTCAATTTACCCACCTTTCCCAACAAGATTTCATGACCAGTGCCTTGACTGTTGATTTAAAACTCATGTTTACTGAAGGTAGGTAAACATGTGTGGGGCAAAGTAGAGCTTCACATTGCAGTTTTTGTTAAGAGTGCAGTCATTGCTCTCTGGCTGCTCTGTGATTTGTGTTTCTGCTGTGCAAAGGCATGTGGAGCACAGTGCTTCCTACCAACTCTATTTTTCTGTCTGATTCTTGTCGCGTATGTTTGGCTTTCCAAGTGATGAAGCAGGCAAGCAGCTTGTGTTCCTCATTACTCACCAACACAGGTGATGCTGGTTGGATCAGGGCAGAAGAGGCATCATGCAGAGGCTTGGAGAGAGGTTCTTGTGCTGGTTTTGAGTTGAAGCCCATTTCAGAGGGAAATCTTTGCCTTCTGGAAGACTGAAGCTTATTGTTTGCCCTCGCATATGTGAAGAAAAGGCAGCTGGATCTGTCCTAAAATAAACAATGTACAGATAGCGTGTTGATCTCCTGGGCGCCTCTCTGCTTGTTAGGGCATATGCAGAGGTGTGCTACGTCTGCCCTGAGATGTGAGATTATTTCAGACCTTTTCCTTCTCTCAGGTGTGTCTGTCTGTCCTGAGCCACTGTCGCTTTTGTCTCACAGCTTACTTTCTGCAAAGTTGTACCTGTTTTGGGCCTCCATAATGATCATCACTTGCTTCTTGTGTGTCTACTTCCAACAAATCTCCTGAAAAAATTTCCAAGGAAAGCTGCAGCAACTGCTAAATGGCACAATCCAGCCACTCAGCTGCGCAGCTTTTAAGTGTTAGTGTTTGTCACTGGAACATGACCTCAGTTATGGAGGTGGCTATAGAATCATAGAATCATACAATCACCAAGGTTGGAAAAGACCTAAAAGATCATCCAGTCCAACCGTTCACCTATTCCCAATAGCTCCCACTAAACCACGTCCCTCAACACAA
Source organism: Tetrao urogallus (assembly GCF_951394365.1). Taxonomy (NCBI): domain Eukaryota; kingdom Metazoa; phylum Chordata; class Aves; order Galliformes; family Phasianidae; genus Tetrao; species Tetrao urogallus. The sequence continues at coordinate 21,923,677 of NC_136815.1, read as the reverse complement.
CATCCAGCCTTTAAGCCCTATGGATGCTCCTTGCATGCCTCTGCTTGTGTATGAGGGCTGAAACTCCATGTCAAATAACCAGAGCATTGCCTAGCTCCTGCTGACTTAAAAATACACTGCTATACTTCACCAGGACTACCAGCACTGAACCATCAATTCTCTCGCTGGAGGGATTTGATGTCTGCAAAGCCCAGTGCCAGGGTAAGATAGCCCTGGCCACAACATATACTTAAACTTCCATGTAATGAGCAACTCCACGGAGTTACGGAAAAATGTGTTTGCTGTGGGTTTGTGTGCCCAGGCGTGCGTTGCATGCTTACACCTGCATGAGGAGATTGCAAGTTGTATCAGTTAATGGTTTGGCACAGTCCTGCCATGAATACCCAGAGTTTAAGGCCCTCAATGTTTTGGTTTTGCATTTATTAAAATTGCCGATTGGCTGATCACCTTCCCATCATGCTGTTTTCCTTGTTTGGTTAAAACAAGAGAAACTTGTTTGTTCAGAAGGTGCACTCAATCCCATTGTTGGTGTCATTGATGGAGGTATTAAAGAGCACCAGTCCCAGTACTGACCCTTGAGGGACACTACTTGTCACCAGTCTCCATCTGGACATTGAGCCATTGACCACCACTTTTTTGGTAGGATCTCACAACCAGTTCCTCATTCCATCAAATCCTTATATTTCCAACTTGGAGAGACGGATGTTGCGGGCGACCGTGTCAAAGACCCTACTGAAGTCCAGATAGCTTACATTGGTGGCTCTTCCCTTGTCTGCTGATACAGTTACATCATCATAAAAAGCAACAGGTTTGATCAGACAGGACCTGCCCCTGGTGAAGCCATGGTGGTTATCCCACATCACCTCCCTGTTTTCCATGTACCCTAGCATAGCTTCCAGGAAGATCTACTCCATGCTCTTTCCTGGTGCAGAAGTGAGGCTAACAGGTCAGCAGCTCCCTGGGTCATCCTTTCTATCCTTTTCAAAAATAGGTGCTCAGTCACCTTTTTTCCAGTCACCAGGGGCTTCATCTGACCACCATGACTTTTCAAGTATCACTGAGAGTAGCTTGGCAGCTACATCGACCAATTCCCTCAGGACTCTGGCATGCATGTCATTGGGACCCACAGGCTTGGGGATGTTCAGGTTCCACAGGCAGTCACAAACCTGATCTTTGCTTACAGCAGGAGGAGCAGTGCTCCCCAAGTTCCCACCTTCAGAACCATCCACTCAAGGGCTGTATGTAGAGCAGTCACTGGTGAAGACTGAAGCAAAGAAAGTTGTCAAACACCTCAGCCTTCTCCTTGTCCTTTGTTACTAGCTTGTCTGTGTTACCCACTAGGGAGGGCACATCCACCTGGACTTCCCTTTCCCAGTTGATGTATCTGTAAAAGCCTTTATTATCCTTTTTTGTACCCCTTGCAAAGTCCAGTTCCAGTTGGGCCTTGGCCTTCCTGACCCCATCGTCCCCTGCCCAGGACAGGGGGGTTGAAACTAGATGATCATTATGGTCCTTTTCAGCCCAGGCCATTCTATGATTCTATGATTCTACGATTCTACCCCTACGCAGCCCAGCAGCATTCCTATACTCCTCCCAGGTTACCTGTCCCTGCTTACAGTGATGCATTTTCTTCTTGCTCTCATCAAAGGCTCTCATCTTTTCATACTTGACAGGAGGATGCCACCCATTTTGAAGTAAAAAGGTGTAAAAATTGCTGCTTTTGTTTCTGACCCAAGTTCCTGGCTCATCTCTGTCCCTCCATCTAACATGAAAAACAAGGCTTCATCTTCCAGTGGGTGACAGAAAACAATGGTGTCCCAATGTGGATCAGTTTCAGCCTCGTCTCCTGTTCCGTTCACAAAGGCCTCAAATTGTGCTAGAGGAGGTTCAGGTTGGATATTAATAAAAATCTCTTCTCAGAAAGAGTGGTGATACACTGGCATAGGCTGCCCAGGGAAGTGGTGGAGTCACTGTCCCTGCAGGCGTTCAATAAACGTGTAGATGTGGCGCTGCTGGTCATTGTGGTGTGCTGCTATTTTCCAATGCTTTGGAGAGCCCTTGGCATATGTTATCCTTCTTTCTCCTCTGAACTCTCCCTCAGGTGTAATTCATATTCCCAAAAGCATCCAGCATTAGGATCTCCCTGCAGCTGTTGGAAGAGGGTTAAAAAGCCTCGCTACGAAGCAGAGAACTTTATTATAGCTAAGTAGGACGAGCACGCACGTAATCCCCTTACAAAGCCACTTGCCTTCCAACTCTGCTGCATAAAAATTAGAAAAGGATTGGATCAATGTTATTTTTCTTGTATCTAATTTGAGAACAATAGAGCATATTAGGTAATTAAAATGTTCACCTGTAAGGTGCTTAAAAGCAAAGCTGCCAGCAGATGTATAATTAGCTGCAGTTAGCTGCTTGCTTATTTACTTCAGTTAATTTATCTAGCGTGGGGTCTTTCGGCTTGGAGCTTTATTTAGAAAATGTTGTTGCATAAGCTAATGCAGAGGAATAGGTGGAGATTACAATTAAAAAGATGCAAAAATGATAGTTTATTAGGCCAGCATACATGCTAAGTTAGGGCATTTCAAGTCCTCTTTGTAGTGCCATCAACAGGTGTTGGCAATTAATCCCTCGTCAGAGCTATAGTCCTTAATAAGCTGCTTAAGATCACCCCAAGTGATACTATTTTTCTTGTGTTGTTGGTGGGTTGTTTTGTTGTTTTTTTTTGCATAGAGGCTGCAATTATCTCTCTCTCCATGAGCTACCGGCATCACCACTTATAAGGCCCATTCATTTCGCTTCTTTTTCATCAGGTATCTTCAAAATCCAACCACAATGAGAAAGTGGACCTTGGGGGGAACTGTCTGCAGTTTGTTTATTGTTCTCATGCTGTCTGTGAATGAGGGATTCCACTGAAGAGCCCACAGTGTTTATGGTTTGGATATGGGAGGCTGGGAGATAACAATTGACACTGGGGCAGAGGGGAAATATCCCTTGTTATTGTACTGGTGTTTTCCAAGTGTTGTAGAGGAAGTGAGACTTTGCAGTGCAAAATGCCTCACCCCTGAAATGATAAGTAATGCCTACAGATATCAGCTGCTGGGATCTGCTGCTCTTGCTGGGCTGCCTTTGAAGGTCTGGGGGCTGCTCTGCTCTGGGTGCCCCAGGGAACCTTCCCAACTTCTCCCATCTTGATAGCTGATCTCAGCTACACCCCGAGGTCTGTAAATGTTTGTATTCCAACAGCGATAAAAAACAGTGTTTTTGCACAGCATAAATGACTGTACTTCCCTGTAGGTCTCCAGTTCAACAGCCACAGGAGACTGAGCCTGTCAGCAAATGAGCTCTGCCTGGCTTTTGCTTTCTTAGCCAGGTGTTGATTCTGTGGCTCCTGACAAGTGCATCTCAATGTAGAAATCATGTGCGTAAGGTGACGTTTTTCCTGTCCTATAGAATATTTGTCAGTGCCCATGTTCACTGTGTTTCTCAGAGTCTGAAGAGCAAACCCTGCCATAGCCGCTCCTCTGCTTAACCTGGGACTGCTCTGTCCCTCCCAGAGTACCACACACTTCTAATGATGCTCCAGGGCCTTACCCAGACTGCAACGAAGTGTGGGCAGCTGCTGGTCTGCAATAAGGTTTGCAAAGATGCGGGAGCTTTACCAAAGCTGAATCCTTCCAACGGGTGGGATCTGCCCCTCTCACATTGCTGTTCCTGCTGGGCTGCTGCTGCTTTTCCCAGCTGACAAACAGATGAGTACATGGAGCATTCAAGCTTGATTTGGTCAGTGCTACAGGGGTGGAAAGAGGACAAATCCCAGGCATATGACGTTCCCCTGCTTTTCTGTCCTCTAATCATTCCTGTTTTTTGCTAACGAGCCCACATCAGCTAATCAGCTCTCACAGGATGCTTTGAGTATCTCCAGCCTCCATCTGGTCCTCACCAAACCATGAGGAAGCTGAGGAGCTTGCACTTCATCAGACAGACCCCATGCTTCCTAGTATCTTCTCTGAAGGTGACTCCCAGATGTTTCCAAGCCAACTGATGAGCCCTTGGGCACCCCTGCAAGGTTCTGTCATAGAGCTGGGAGACTCCAAAAGATATTTGAGTTGTGCCCCAAGCCTCTCAAGGGCTGCAGGAAAAAAACAGGATCTTGTGTCTGCTAAGCACAGGGCCAGCTCCTCCCAGGTATGAGCAGTGTTATTCTTGAGTATTGTGTAAGCCCAGCTCTGAGCGCTCCAAGTCAGCAGCTCCAGAGAAATGCCTATGTGAAAGTTCAGTGTACAACAGGAACTTTAAGCTACATGTCCTGATAAGAAACTAGGAACCTTAAGAAACAGACTAGGAAATGAGACAAAAGGTAGCAATTGTGTTTCTCACTCAAAGGATCTGCCTCGCCCTCTGACTTCACCCTTCCTATAGCAGCTGGGTCACCCTGACCTATTTTCAGATGACAGTTCTGGACTTTGTGGAACCATGATGAAGCTCCACTAAGGAAGAGCTTTTTCCAAGTCCTGCTGCTTTTCCTTACAATCCCCCGTTACCAAAACCAGCCACTACGTGTTGTGTGGGCACCACAGCTGGAGAAAGCTATTTCCCCTCGCAGGCAGGGATAAAGGTTAACTCAGCTGTGCAAACGAATTTAAATTCAGCTGCACACGTCCACAGATCACACCTTTTGTTCCTGACAAATATGAACACAGTGTTTGCTCTGAAATCTCTCCGTTTCTCATGTATGATCTTTCCCCTCGCTGTTCATCTCAGAAACGTGGAGTTTTGCTTGGCAGGAGGACGGAGCAGGAGGGTGGTCGGGGTGGGTGGGAAGCAGCACCACCCGGGATGTGGGATTTCCTCTTTTCTTCTAATATCTTGGTGAGATGCAAGCGGCAAAAAAAAATCTACCAAGAGCAAAGGGAAGAAGACATGCTCTGGTGAGAGCAGGACAGGACTGTGGTGGATAAAGCTGGTGACAGAGGGCTTGTTGGAGCCCTTTTCCAGCTTGGAGATTGTACTCAAATAAGGGAGATGTCAGGGCTCCCAGCTGTTTTCCAAAGGTACACTGTTAGTTTTTTAGCTGCCGTCCCTGCCTCACATCTTCACTCTGGTTGTAAAGGCACGCAGTTTCATAGAATAGAATCATAGAATGTCCTGTGTTGGAAGGGACCACAAACATCATCAAGTTCCAACCCCATTGCCACAGGCAGGGTTGCCAGCTGCTAGATTTGCCTACCTGAAGGCAATATTGGTGATAGGTGGACAGTCACACTTGATGATCTTAGAGGTCTTTTCCAACCTTGGTGATTCCACGATTCTATGACTTCACTCAAGGATGGTTCTCATCAAGGAGCACCCATCGTGAGCAGCATGTCACAGAAACAACCTGTGGTGCCCTACAAGGGCTATCAGACACACAGGAGCATCTTTGCTCAGGTACTAAGCTGGCTTTACCTCTGAGCAGGTAGAAATTACTCCAAAAGAAGTTATGGAGAAATTTGTGAAGGATTTAAAAGAAAAAATACTATTTTTTAAATTATCAACTACATTCTGTGGAAACTAAATGACTGCGTAATGTGGTCAGGCAGAGTGTTACGAGAAATTTCTGCTTGAGCTTGGGAAATAATGGGAACTCTCTCCAGGTGAATGTTTTATGTTGTAATGTCAGAAAATGCACATTTTTATAGTGCAGCAAATGTTTGCAGGTCATTTCTCTAGCTCTGTGAGCCGAGAAAATAACAAAGAAAATGAATTAGATAACATGATGCTGGTGACCACACAGCTGTTTCAAGGCTATTCTCCAGCCTGTTTCCCTCTGCACAGAAGGGTGACTTCACGTTCTGCCTGTTCCAAAACTCGTCGCATTCAACACAGGACAAAACCACATGCACAGAGCTGAGGAGCACAGGAGAGATGGAAAAACTTTTCCAGAAGTTGGCAGTTGACAGCAGGATCCTGAAAAATGATTTGCTTGTATTCAGTGATACTTCGCTCCAGACAGGGCTTTTCTAGGAGACCGTTCACTGTGGTTGAACCAGCTGAAATTCCAGCCAGATAAAGGAATTTAGAAATGGCTTTCAGCAAGTTCTGCTTTCCTGTGTACTGCTGTGTCCTCAGGCAGGCTGGATGAGGCTGCCCATTATAACACTGTCAATGGTTTACAGGCTGGTTCGGCCCAGTTCCGTGACTGGTGGGGTGGAGGGATTTTGTGAATCCGTGCCTCTGGAAAAGGGAAACTGGGGACCCCTAAATAATTTAAAACAGCGGCAGCAATTTGAGGAGAAGCAAATTTACTAAATATGGTATCAGTATGCAAGATAACACACTGTAATACAATATAATTAGAATTAAAGCTAATAAATCAAATATAATGAGAGAGTGTCCGAAAGGTGGATAGGCCTCACCATAATGCTGAGGTGAGATGTGCAGTCGGGTTGAGCAGCAGGGAGGAGAGCCTGATGAAGAAAGCACATCAGGTGAGCTTGCCAGCGGTTATATCTCCTCTCTGACCTCAAAGCCCCCTGGGGTTTGTAGTTCTTCTTCTCTTCCAGACAGGTGCCCAGAACTGGAGCATTAACACTTTAAGTCCCAGTGCACTACGTGATGTTATGATGTGGGATACCGATAACAAAAAATCATAAAGCCATGACAAACATCAATCTACTCATGCCCTAAACAGGTGCCTTATGGCCCTATGCTGTGCCTGCTTTTACTTGTTCCTCCAAATGTCATCGTTCCTTAGCAGGGGAATCTTACAGTGACACCAGTGGAATTGCAACTTGTAGCTGAATGAGTCCTGCTTGCAATGAGATGGTTAAGAAGTGTTGTGCATCCTGTATCGGTATTTAAGACTTCAGCAGTCCAGTCCCTGTGGTTAATTGCAGCAGAGCATGTTCAGGACAAGTGTCAGGGCTTGGGCACAAATCTCAGAAGCATCACAGAAGTGTGGGCCAGAGGTGGAAAGCCAGAGGAGATGTCTAGCCTGAGAGTGGCTCTCTGGGGGTAATTTATCGACCCAGAGAACCTCTCCTGATATTGGTACAGCTCTGCTGGAAAAACTTTGGTGATATACTAATAGGTTTCCCAAGTGAGCTACACCAGGGAAAAGTTTCTGATGTTCCTTACTTTACCCACTGGATTTCTGCCAGCATAACACTACTGATCTTACACTACTGGGGCTGTCAGCACACCCAACTGATGGTTATGGCTGGCTGATGTCTTTGACCAGGAAGCCAAGGGACCAGGAGTCAGAGGCACCTACTCAAGCCTTGGGTTTGAGGATGGGCAGAAAATTGCCTGGGTGAGGAAGCAGTTTCTAATGAGTTCTTAGCTCATTCTGGAGCTAGCTGGTTACAAAACTTATACATAACATCACAGAATGATTTGAGTTGAAAAAAACTTAAGATCACCTACTCCAACCTCTCAGCCATGAGCAGCCACTAGACCAGGGTGCTCAAAACCCCATCAGACCCAGCTTTGAACAGATCCAACGGCAGGACATCCATACCAACGCTGTTCCGGAGGCTTACCATCCCCGGGTTAAACACAGGCCCAGCTCAGGCTGGCACTGATGTCCTGGCCCTGGTGCAGCATGCAACACGGGGCCATCCAGGGCTGGCATACTTGGGATCCTCGTGCTGCAGAGGCATTTGCATGTGCTGCAAACTCTTCTCTCATGATTAGATAATAGAAATTGCCCATTTACTTTCATTTTGATTGTGCGTGACTGGATCAAAGGATGCATGCTCTCCCTCCATCAGTTACGTATTTTGGTTTAATGTAGTCCAGATGGCTATTTCATCTCAGCTTTTATATTTATTCATGGCCTTTCTATTTAACTTCCCTAAAACAAATACTCACTCGTAGGTGTATATTAATTCAGGGACAAGAACTGCCTCAATCAATATGTTGAGATTAAGTTCCTATACCACAATAGGTTCTATGTACATAATTTCTATTTTTATTACCCCACTGCAAGCCTCAAATATATTTGACCAACATCTTTAAAGAGTTTACTTTGATTTTTTCTCAAATTTAAATAAATTACATCTATCTTGATCATTAGATTTACGGTATGCATATATTCTTTCTTTGACATTTTGGTTAAACCCCTCTGGAAACTTCAGGTGAATGGTAGAAAAACAAGTACCCAAAATGTTTGCCGGTGCTACAGTACACTGCCTCTAACTGCTGCTCTGGCATCCAGCAGAGGGTATGATTTGCTGCTGATTTTTTGTACAATTCTGCAACCAGTGTGTGAGCAAGAAGAGGAAGAAAGCTTGAGAGGCCAACAAATTAAATACTGAGACTTTTCAGCTTCCAACCACATCGTTGTCAAAGCTGATGTTTCCAGATGTGTGCTGTGTGCTGGTATGGATGTTTCTGTGGGAACCTGAAGGCAGCACTGAGAACGTGGAGTATGGGACCTGGAGGGAGTTGGGGCTCAAGCTGTAGGATGGCAGAGGGGGAGTGGGGTGTAGAGAGCAGGAAGGAGCAGTTTGATCCTTCTGGTATTTGATTTGGGCTTTTAGTTCTTGTTTGGATAACAGGATTGCAATTCCTCTTGGTACACTTATACTAAGAACATCTGAAACTCAGCCACAGCCAGACAACAGACTTTCATTTTGTGTAATCCGATTTTAGCTCCGGTGATTAGCTTCTCTGTTGTCAGCAGCAAAATCTAATTGTCATTGTAGTTTCTCTTTTGGAGCCAATACGTGCAAACATTTTACGAACAGGGTTTCATCTCACTCCTTTTCTTCTCATGTAATGTCTCCCTAGACATTAGCAAATAGGAATGTGCAGGGCAGAGGTAATTTCAGTCTGAGGTGTGAGGAAGCTGGTAGCAATCACTTGCCAGTTCTTCTGTTGCATTCAGTGGGCACGGGAAGCTTTCTTTTAATATACTGAGCACTAATAATGGCCTGAAAAATTGATATCTGTATGCATCTTTTAGCATCCCTAATATAAATGCACCCTTCATGATGCACATTGCATTAGGAGTCCCAGAAGAAAATTCTGAAGTGGATTTTAGACCTGACTGAGAGTGACTCCTTCAAAAATCAGCCAGAAACAGACTGAAATTTTGTTGAAAGTTACCTTTTGTTTGTGAAATTATTTCCTCCAGAGATTGTTTTAGAAAAGGATAAGGGTTTTCAATGGATCTTTCCCTTTCCTGCCAAACTCATTAAATCACAGATCCAGATGGTTGTCTTAAACACAAATCCTAAACCTGGGAGGAAAAGGAGGTGGCAAAGAGTGGTGTGAGGAGAAGCATTCCTGGGACTTGGGATAGCACTGCTAATGCCACACGTGTGTGACAGCATTTATGCAACAGCCTTTGGAACCTCTTTCCATGGAGTCCCCTTTCACTCTTCCAGCTTAGCAACAAGTTAAAATTCACCCCCAGTTCATGCTTCAAAGAAAACCCTCCAAAAAAACCCACATGTGAGAAAACATGCACTTTCCAGTGAAATAACCTTACACTAACTGGAAAAGCAGGAACAGTACACAGTCATCCTCAATGCAATGGCATAAGAGTTTGACTGCGCAAATTAAAGTCCACCTGTTTGTCAATATTTCTGCACTTGTGCCCTCAGGATTTCTAGGGCACACATGTGTTTGTTTATCCCAAGCCCCAGGCCATGCCAGCTGCCTCAGGCAAGCACATGCTGCTCGATGCTGCCAGTAAATGAGGAGGGCAATACGCACAGTGCTGGACACTATCCCCATGAGCCTGATGGAATGTCTAGATGACTAAACCACTCTTACCCTAGTGATAACATGCCTGAATGAGGCATCATCTTTGCTCATGATCTCGTGAGTAAGCCTGGAGCCTTGGGCACTTGGACTTGACCCAAGTTGGAACCCACATGGTTGGCCTATCCAATGTTTTCCTCGTCAGCTGGTTGAAAAGTTCTGCATGTGGGTGGGAGTCCATGCATGGCCCACAGCCAAAGGGAGGGCAGGAGATTATTTCACTCGAAAATCTACATTAGTGAAGGACCGAGCAAAGTCTCAGTTGTAACTGCAAGTTATAAGTTGGCTTCAGAGTTATGGTGTGTGCACTCTGAGCAGTACAAATACTGCTGTGGTTATAAGAAAAACTGTTAATTTGTCAATCTTCTGGGTAAACAATAAATACACATGTTAAAATAAAAACCGACCACAAAATTGCTGGTCAGAATTTCTGTCCCTTAAATATAACATTTTTGTGAGCATGTTTTCCAAGTCCCTTCCCAGGCTTGCCCAGTGCCAGCCACCCGATGCTTTAGAGGATGTAGGTTCCCCTGTAATAAGCTGCACAGCCAGCATTTTTGGTTACCCTCATGAGGCCCTGCATTAACGGCTGGAACCTTCTGCAATTATTTGGATTATATCTATCTGACACACACGCACACAGTGATTGCATAGGAATTTAAGAACAGTTGATGGTGCTGAAAAGGGGAGCCAGATTTCTTGCTGCTTGCTCTTATGTGTGTTATCCTGTATTACACTTTCCTTTATTGCTATGATTTTCCTTCCTCTGTTTTACCTCAGCCCCATACGCCATCTTTAGTCAGATTACTGACAACTGATTTGATCGGTCTTATGGGGATGTGCTTTGAGAGGCTCTCATGGAATAACGTGAGATACTTGGTGCTGGCAACCATTCATAACACGCCTCACTTCATTTTCCTCTTCTATTAATTTTTGTAGTGTTGAAGGATGGTGCTCATCTTCTAAGTGGATTGTTTTTGGACAGAAGCAGGATGCTGTACAGTTTTGAGAATGATTTTGCTATTGCTTTTAATAAACGTCACTGTGCTGCTAGATGGGAATTTAACTCATGGTGTGTGGTGCTGGAAATCAAGAAGTCATCAGTCCTACACCTGGCTTGGCTGATCAGACTGTGACTCAATTCTTTTGGGTAGGTTGTTTGAAACACAGGGTACTGGGGAATGGACCCATGGTGGGCAGATTCACCTGGGGTAGGTATGGCTCCTTTGGCAAGCTGCTGGCTATGGGAGAGCTATTTGTGTGGGCTGGTGCACAGTTAGTGGTGTCACCAGCTCTTCTGACATAGAAATGAGTAACTTGGAAGCAATAATTTTAGCAAAAGAGAGTGACCTTGTTGAAGGAGAAGTAGGTGGAGAGCTCTGAGTAAAAGACACATGTCTGCCACGGAGCACGATGGCTTCTAAATTGTGAATTAAATGAAAGTGGTTTGTATATTTTTTTTTGGTAGTACTTACAGACAGTAGTTATAGAGCAGCACTTGAGTTTGCTCTCTGGAAATACGTTGTAGACCACAGGAAATAGCTAAGTCTAAATAAACAGGCTTATTAACTAAATAGGGTATCTATCAAGACCAGACTCTCTGTGATCACATTTTCCATTACATTCCAGCAACTATTTGAGAGTTGGGCAAAAATCCCCAAAATCCAAGTAGATGTAACTAAATGAGTTGTCTCTGATTTCAGCACAGCTGCATAAGCACACAAGGAGGATTCTGCAGAGGGTCTATAGCATTGACTCACACAGTATCACTGGTAGATATCTCCCACAAGTTTCACAGCATAGGATCTTGCTGTTTCACTAAATTTTGAATTACAACTCTCCTACTTTCTTGCCATTTTCTCACTCCCCTTACCTTGTTCCCAACCTTAAATTCACACTATGGAGTTAATTGCTCCCCACGCACTGGGATGTGGCACTCTCAATGTGCCAGAAACTGCTGTAGCCAAGCATGCTCACTTCTGAGAGCCCACTGAAATTATTTGACTCACCTTGGAAACACTGTAGGTAATGGCAGAATTGTGTTAATGCTGTCGTGAGGGGAAAACAAATCCCGCAGAAACAGGCACAAGAGGCTGATAATAGCAACTGCTGCCCACAAGACATTAGCAAAATCTCATGCTGAAAAATTATTGTTTTAAATGGTTTCTTCCTTGGCAGTGTAGAAGAAATTGAGAAAAATACGCTAGGAATAGAACAGAACTAAAAAATATTCAAGTTCGGGAATAAGAAGAAATCTTTTGCTGCAGTAGTGTGAGTAAGAATTGACTAAATGCCATCATGAAACGTTGAGAGTGGTTCTGCATTTCTGTAGCTCTGCAGAGTTCTCCAGGAATTGACTGGTCGATGCTGCCCATGGTTCTCTGGGAACACAGCTGGTTCTGCACCAATAGGAAAACATGGAGCCAACAGCTTGAGAAGCCTGGGGCACCCAGGTCACTGAGAAGTGGTCCAACAACTCACAGAAGTCATTTACTTAAACGCATCCAACTCCAGCTCAAGACTCTTCAGCTCCTGTTGTCCCCACTGCCATAATTAGGAGCTGCTCCAGAGCCGCAGTGTCCTTGGGGGCTGGAAAGGGGCTGCCAGGCATTGCACAGGCCCTGCTCTTGTAGGCCTCCATCAGGTCGCATTGTGCACCAAGACCTGCAATGGAATTCCTTCACACCTGTGCACACGAGGTGTCACCTGCTGCTCTTGCCCTGTGCTTTTTCTAGCCTCAGTTCATCTTTTCTGGCTGCTGGCAGCTCGAACAGAACACATACCACTGGATTACCAGTGTCTTGAAAATAGGATCAACAATTCCCCTTTCCTCTGGAAATGTTTCAGTGTGTTGGTGGTGATTTACAGCAGCCAATAACTGAAACACCTGCAGTTTTTCTATCTGCTATTACTTTTAATTCCAGGTTTATTGTAGGAATAGTCATTTCTGATCCTTAGGTGCCTAAATTCCCATTTGTTACCTGTGACTTCACAGCCACCCTGTTTCCCCCATCGAATATCCCAGTCCAACCTGACAGTGTTCTGAAACTGTTCTAAGCCACTTCTGTGTTTTGTGTCAACACCATTTCTCAGTATACAAAAAAACCCAGCTCCTCAGTATGACCTTTCTACCCGAATTACCCTCTAATCTCTTAATTCCCAATTAATACTTCCTCATTATCTATTTCTTTTTCATTGCCTTTCTCACGAGATCCCCTCTTTCCCATTTCAACAAATCATTTCCGTTTTGTTCTCCCATCAATTTGTTCATTGAAGTCTAGATAGATGAGATCTGTGATCTGTAAAAATTCAATTGTCCACACGATCAGCTCCTTATTAGAGAAAAATCTACAATTTTATCCCATTTTCCCATTAACTCCATGACCGTGATTACTTTTCCCTGCGAAATATGTTTTAAATTGTGTAGGGCCTTCTGGAACCTGACTTTATAGGAGTTACAGAAATAGTCTGGGAATTGCCTAGATTGATTTTCTCTCTGGTCCCTTGTAAGATATTAGGCTTTCATTCTCTTTGTTCTTAAGCCATACAGTACCATTCCTGAGTTGAGAGATTTACTACAACCTGTCATTATCAAGCCTTCACTTTCATAGAGGAGATCTTGGAGGAAAACTTGAGCAGACAGAGCTCTCCATGCATTGCTTCTCCCCTTGACAGGGCAGGATTTGATGATAATGCAGGTGGCCAAATGATGAAAAAGGTGGATTGAATGGGGCTGGGACTTGGAGGGGACGTCTATGCCCTGTAGGGATAGAGCAAGGCGTAAGAGCCTCGATGAACAGGAAATGTCACGACTCTGTCAGGTGGCACAGGGTCAGCTGAAGGCTCCGGACTGCATTTGAGCAGCGACTGCTCTTGCTTGTCTTTTTGGGCTCAGCCATGTAGAAGATCAATGCGCTCAGCTCTGCACCATCTTTATTCAGCACCAGGCCACAAAAGGCAGAACCGAACCTCGTGCCACAAGCAGGAGACATCCCCGAGCAGTCAAACAAGAGCAAGGCTGGCTCTGCAAGGAGGAAATGAGTTTAGGCTTTCAAGGCAGCACTGTCAGGTCACTCATCCTCTGTGAAAAGGAGTTTGGATGTGTAGCTCTCTCTCTGTCCGACTAAGAAGCAACGTTAATGAGTGTAGTCTTGCCCACAGGCTCTTGACCATGGCCTAAGCAGCTGCACAGCCCAGAAGCACAGTTCTAGGATGAACCCAGGAGAACTTGATCAGTGTCCGTGTTCAACCCTGCGAACATCTCCAGAGTCAGTATCTTCAGCAACTTTTTAAAGAGCCAGTTTTTGACACTGATTTCAAAGGAATTGTGAATCGCTTGTGATTTGGTATTACAGCCACGTTACGCTTGAAGGCAGAAGTGTCCACAAGGGTTTTTCAAAAGCTATTTTTACTTCTGCAAACAAAGAAGCCCTTGATACCAAACGAGTGACTATATCCCCTAAGTATGCCGGCTTGTCTAAATATGGAGATATTAGTAAGCATTTATTTTCATTGTCCGAAAAAGGAGGAATTACTGTTTCCTTTTTTTTTTCCTTTTTTTTTTTTAATGTTAATGGAGAGTTTTTTAGCCCTTTGGACAAGGGCACTTCTTTATTTTTCCCAAGAAATAATGCTTTTCTCTCTGTGCACAATATTGGCCTTGCTTCCACAACAAAAATATTCTTTCAGGATATTTTGATTGTGTCCCCTGGGAGGACATCATCATCAGCTGTTGTCCAGATGTTTTCATCTTTCTTAATCATACTTTCTCACTGGCTGTGAGATCTGATTCAAAACCAAAGAATGTCATCCCATCCGGCATAGCTCTTCTGAGTCTCCAGGAAGTGTTTATTTTTGCAGCTTACATACATGAATTTAATTAAAAGATGAAGTGAAATAAATCTATTTGGGGCGTATTTATATATGTGACACTTCACTGGCAGCTTAGGTCTTCTAGCATTACCAGTAGGAGGTAAATGATGAGGAGAATTTATCACGTGTTCTCCTCAGCAGGTTGAACTTTACAGGTCTACCCTGGGGAATGCTAAGTGCCCTTTTTGAAATCTTTGAGGTCACAGAACTTTGCAGAATCATAAGAACAGCGTGGTGTAACCATATCCATCAGCGGTCTGGAGAAAATGAAGAGCGGGACAGGCACACATGGTGCTAACCTTTAGTCCTCTCTCAGCCTCCAGCTGCTTTCAGACAGAAGCCTCTTGAACCAAAAGAAGAAATTCTCCCAGGATTTCCCCCTCACTCCCATACTCAGTCCCCCTGAGTCCTTCCAGCAACTATATGCTTCTCATCCAGGAGGTCTTCAGACACTTCTGCCTCTTTCTGGTCTTAGACATGGCACTGAGGGACATGGTTAGTGGGCACGGTGGTGATGGGCTGATGGTTCATAGAATCATAGAATCACAAGGTTGGAAACAACCTATAAGATCATCTAGTCCAACCGTCTCCTCATCACCATTGCCACCATGGTTGGATTAGAAGATCTTAGTGATCTTTTCCAGCCTTAATGATTTTGTGATTCCGTGATTCATCATGATCACCGCATTGTAACAAATATCTGTTAAACCTCCCCAGTGCATGCATCTCCTTTCTACACAGGGAATTGCCCACTTGCTCCCCTGCTCCCTGCTTGGCTGCTGTGCCTCATCTGCCACCGTTTTTACTTGCCTCTACACTAATGCCCCCCTTGGTCATGAGGGGAAAGGGCTGCATCAAGACACAGCATTTGAGCAAACTGTGGAGTTCTGCAGTAGTACTTTCTATTTTGTTCCTAATTCCCTAAAAGAGTTCAAATTTACTTTTTGCACACTAGCAAAAACTGAGCGGAAATTTTCAGAGAACTATTAGTCATCACCACAGAACAGATAGTTCCTCAGCAGTAGGAGTAACTCAGAACCCATGTTTTTTTGTGAAATTAAGATTTTTCTTCCTTCTTTCATCGCTGTAAATCTGTCTACCCTGAATTCTACCCACCATTTTATTGGCATAGTCATGCAGTCTATTCAGGCTCTTCTGCCATCGTTTGCTGTTTGCCCTTGCTACCTTGGGTGCTTATTGTCATAGGAAAATGTTCTCACCTTGCTGCTTATCTTCTTGTCCAGGTTGTTTACAGTATGTCGATCAGCACATCCTAGCACAAATTGCAGTCTGCTTATAAACTTTCTCCTCAGCAATTCATGGAATCCCAGGATGGCCAAGGCTGGCAGGGCACTCTGAGATATCTGGCCCACCCCTGCTCCAGCAGGGAGACCCGGAGGAAAGGGCCCAGGCCC
Source organism: Tetrao urogallus (assembly GCF_951394365.1). Lineage (NCBI taxonomy): Eukaryota > Metazoa > Chordata > Aves > Galliformes > Phasianidae > Tetrao > Tetrao urogallus. The sequence goes on along the minus strand of NC_136815.1, from coordinate 21,907,640 downwards.
ACAGCCAGGCAGCCTCTGAACATCCCCAAGGAAGAGACCCCCACAGCCTCTGTGCAGCCTGTGCCAGTGCTCCGGCACCGCACAGCACAGCAGTGCTGCCTGGTGCTCAGAGGGAGCCCCTGTGCCCCAGTTGGTGCCCATGGCCTCTTGTCCTGGCCCTGGGCATGACTGAAAGTTGTATTCTGCTTCCTCTCTTATGACCAACTCTTTGGTTTCCCTAAGATCCTGCTGAGGATTTTCATCAGAAGCATTTGGTCAAGGAGCCCTGGCAGGGCAGTCTTCTGTGGATTCTTTGGATCTGTTGAGAGATTATTCCACTAGATCCATGATGCAAGATTGTGCCTTTACTCCAGGCACTTGATTTTATGTTTTTAGGCTGAAATTCTCCATCAAAATGTCTGATTTCCCTGCTGACCCATACTCCAAATTGTTATCTATTTCTGCACGTAATAGAGGTCATCTGCTCCTTAATTAAAATGGTACCTTCTCCTTCCATTTCATAATGCGTAATAATAACCTGTGTATTCCTGCTCTTAAAAGTTAGTTGGCTGTGCATATCTTGATGGGTTTATGCAGGACCTTGTTAGATGAAAATGGGCTTCCAAAATCCCACTGAAAGCCAGACAGCAGCCATCCTGTGCAAACCAGACCTTGCCTGGAGCACACTTGGAGTATCATGGGATGTGTGATCTAACCAGCAAAACAAAATGAATGAGAATTTTTGAGAAAATTAAGTTCTATTTCTAAAAAAATCACGTCAAACATTTTCTTTTCTTAAAATATAGTTTTTCTGTATTTTATTATAGAAATAACCTAATGAATTTCTTTTCACTGTCTATACAGTAATCCTTTGGGAATCTTTGTTCCTAAGACATATTGAGGTCAATGAGTTTCTCTTGTTTTCCTTCATAAAGGCCCAAATGCTACAAATACCTGAGCACAGCAGAGTTATACAGACAGAGGGCACAAATAATTTTGCAAGCAGTCTGTGTGAGGTTCTTGGATACACACACGATTTTTTATTTTTTTCTCTGTAAAGCAGACAGGGTACACATGATCCTGTTTATGTAGATGATGAAAATAAATATACATTTTTAATGGATGTCGAACTTTAGGCTAGCAACCTTGAGACACTCCTTGTAGAAATACAGATGAAGGGAAAACTCTGTAAGAAGTTTCTACATATTTTACTCTGGATTTTCTTAGTTATCAGCACCCTTGGGATTTGCAGTTTTGGGAAGAAGGATGTGGTGTGGCCCTGTGGCTTCAGAGAGCCTGAGACTGTATGAGGTGTCCTCTGGCCAGACTGAAGATAGGACCATCATCTCCTCTCTGCTCCCCCAGACTTGCTGGTGGGCAGAGCAGTCACAAGTCAGGCTGGGGTCACAGTGCTGCAGGCATCCTGGGATGAGCTAAGGAAAGTGATGCTCCTGGGCTGTGGAACTGGCTGTGAAACTCAGTCCTGCTGGGCTGCTCACAATGTATAGGTTTGCTTAGGTTTCTTTTCTTCCTTCTTTTCCTTAGCCACATGAGACACAAGTGAATATCTTCCCAAGGATCATTACTAATCTTTTCAGAACACACATTTTCAACATTTCACTCTCCCCAGCCATCCTGTTGTCTCTTTCTCCTGAAATACAGGCTGCCAGCCAACCGGGACATTGGGCCTTGTTTATGTGTAACCTCAGCATTTACACAGAATCACAGAATCAGGGAATCATCTAGGTTGGAAAACAACTTCAAGGTCACCAAATCCAACTATCAACCTGATCTACTGAGCCCTTTTATTAAACAGTGTCCCTTAGTGCCACATCCACATATCTCATAAATACCTCCAGGGATGAGGGCCCCATCATTTCCTTGAACAGCCCCTTTGTTTGACCACCATGAAAGACATTTTTCCTAATTTGTCCAGTGTAAATCTTAATATAACTTGAGACAGTTTCCTCATGCTTCTTCGCTTCCACATAAAACCTGGGTCTGACCCTACCCACTCATTCTCTCCTTCCCCAGCACAGAACCAGAAAGGAGAAAAGAGCATCAACATCAAAATTCTCAAGAAAACTATGCAGAATATTTATTTTCCTTGTAAGATTTATCATGTCCACCATTTATTTTTGACATTAGCCCATTGCCATTGTGGGACGAGAAGCCTGGGGGTGTAGATGGTATAAGAGAGAGAGGCCTTAGACTGTGCAAACACAGCAACAGTTGTGACATGGATTCGCCTCCAGTGGCTGTGGGGTCCTGCAGGGTAGAGCTGGAAGTCTTTCTGACATTGATACCCCGAAGCCATCTGGGCACCTGTTAGTTTACTGCTTACTTCCACAATCCTCAGTTAGAGGAAGATAGAACCACAAACCACAGGAAGAAAACACACACACTGGAGAGCAATAATTGTCCATTTTTTGGCTTTTGCAAAGGAAGTGGATGCAGGTGAGTGCAGACTGGAAAGCAGTTTCTAATTTGTTGACATTTGGTTGTTCAAGTGCAGAAGAGGTAAGGCAAAAACTTGCTGTACAGTTTAATACCGTTCTCCATTAGGAAGTACAGACTGTTTATTTCAATGCTACCTCTTTCTGATTTATAACTCCCGTGTAAACTCTATGCAGACAGTACAGAATAGAGCAGTGCCAGGTTCAAGGATTAAGATCTTTACCATACATTTCCATTAATAAAACCTTCATATTTGCCAGAAGCAGCCGCTAGTTTGTTTTCATAAAAAGGAAGCATTGTGGACTTCTCCACAGAGTTTTTTCACTTACAATCTTCCTCATTTTATTTCTCCTCGGTCTTAAAATAGACTGTTTCAGCTAAAAGCTGACGGTTCCACTTTGTACAGGGAAAGCAGAGCAGAACAGTGTGAGATGAAATGTGGGAGCTGGTCCAGAATGATGCAATGAAGAAAGCGTCTTCAGCTGCAAATGTGGAAGTAGCCAAGATGCACAAATCACCTTTCTCCTTCAAGCTGGAATGAAAATGGAACTGAAAACATCGTTTCTAAGAGCCATGAGCAATAGTCTCAGGACCTGTTGTAAAAAAGGAAGTTGTTTAAATATACAAAGTTTGCATTAGGAGCTGTTGGAAGGCAGACGAGCAGAAATTACTTGCTGATCATGTCATGCATTTTTAGAGGTTCTCCTCATTTATCCCTGTTACATATGTGCCCACTGATTCTTTCACTAGGAAGAGCTGCTTAGCCCATAGAGATCCACATTTCACCATGCATGCATTATAAAATCGCTATAGGAAGAGTGCTTAGTGAAGAGTTAATGGCTTCCTTAGAAGGATAATACAGTTTAACAGTGGAGAGGATGTACAGCTAAATATGGCCCTTATAAAACTTAGCAGATTCCATTAAAAAACAGACGTGCAGGAAGTGTCTAGTTCCTATTAGAACTGATTGTACACAGTTGCATGGGAAGAAATAAATTTAGTGTACAGAAATTTACATCACATCCTTTGAAAGCAGTGAAATTCTCTGGGGTCCACAACTCTGTGCATCTGGTCCACATGCACATAACATACACACACAAACAATTAACGGGTGTTCAAGGACTTTAAAGGAAAATACACATCTAAATTCAGCACCATATGCTGAAGTGAATGGCAGTGTTGTGACTGGCTGCAACTAGATTGGGTTGCACCCAAATCCGTAAGAGAGATCCTCCTCCTGATACTGCACCCTCCTGGGGGAGCTCCATGTGTATATGAAGGAGGGAGAAACCCATTTGTGCACTTTGTGTGCTAGAAAAGCCATGCCGTTCTTTTCTTTGGCCTAACCCTTATTTTAGAAGTAAGACAGGAGCTAGTTAAAGAATTTCCATTGTTTGGTAGATTATTTATTATGAGCAGAAAATCGGATTTGCTCTTACTCAAGTTAACTGATTTTATGGGATTCTACATGTTTATTTTGGGGATATTTTCAGGAAAAATATCTGGACCCAGAATCATCTAGCATTAAATGGTGGCTGCTCCCAGGAGCCTGAAAACCCTTTCTCAAATGTGTTTGAAATGACTTTTATTCATTTGCGAGGACATCAAAGAATCAGTTTGCCTCTAGCCTCTGTCCTGCCGCCGGCAGGTATTGCCAAGGAAATGACCCAGACAGCATCAAGACAAATCTATGCTGAAGTGCCAGGTAAAAATGCCTACCAGTATAAAGAGCTGGACGCTGAGTATGTTTCTGGACTCAAACCCAAGGCTTTTGTTCTCAGAAGACTCACTTCCATCAGTATGTGGCGAAACTTCAAGCCTGTACAGTGAGGATGTCCCAGCTGGGCTCAAGGCCTGAGAAGGAGGAAGGCTCCACACCTCTTTCAGATGGGAGATTGGGCTGTTCTGCAGTCCCCACTGGGGACAAGAGTCATGCCTGGCTCCTCACAATGCCCTGTGGCCTCTGAGAACTGAGACAGCAAAAAAACAATGTTAAAAACCAAATATTGTTGAAAGCTGTTGGGTTGTAGCACCGCAGAAGAATCCCAGAATCCCCATCCTTTGGTGCCCAGTCCATCATAAGGAAAAAGGCTAAAAATGCAGATTGACAGATCAAAGCAGCAGCCACCATACCATGGACAAGTCTCTTGACAGCTGGATAATGAAGTATCTCCTGTAGTCACATATTACCATACGCTAGGAAGCACATTAAACCAAGGTGCCCGGTCCATCTGGATTCACAGCACCATTAAGAAAGAGCAAAGTGAAGAGAACCACTATGGCAAAGAAGAGGGTATGGAAGATGAAGAGGCCTTTTCCATACAGTCTGGGTTTTATGTTGTGTTTTTCTTGCTACAGATGGCTTTGTGTGGAACATGGCAGCTGTCCTGCTGTGTTGGAAGAATTACATTCAATTTAAATGTCTGGATTTCCAGTCTACAGGTTTTGTAGGAAATAAGTAAGCAATTTAATGGAAGATATAAGCAGAAAACTCTCCACTGTGCACAGTATTTACAAATCATTTTTTGGTCATTTGATATTTAATTGAATTTTTACTCTTGCATCAAGAATATTGAGATCAAAAGTGAAATTAAATGACTGATGCTGGTCGGTATGTGCTGCTGGGGCAGAAGGTTTTTTTTTCTCTGATGAAAGGTATCTGTTTCAGCTACTTTGGCAGCTCCAAAGTTCATCTGCCAGCATGCAGGGTTGTTTCCATTGGCATCTGCTGGCTTTGGATAAGGCTTGCACAGCAAAGCCCCCATCCACAGCGGGGCACGGGTGGGCAGGCCTTTACAATGAGGTTACTTCTCAACTCCAGGAGCATGCTATGTAATGAGAATTCAAAGCAGCAGCAGAGCATTATCAAACAGCACGCCTAACACACCGCTACTACTTACCATCTGGTAAAAATTAAATTTCATTAATAAATATTATTATTTACTGTGGATTTCAGAAGCCTATGAGAGCCACAGGAAAATCTACCCGAGCAGCAGCAAGTACTCTGATGTTCTTCATAATGGCTTCTTTACAAAGCCTACATAATTTGCCTGTTTAGTACCATCCAAGCAACAAAAATGCTCAGAACAGGAATACGTATTTCATTTTGTACAGTGCTTCTTAGAGAATTCATCAGCTGAATTTATCTGGTGAGCACAGAACATCACCCTGAGGAGGACCCGCTCCACTATACCATCTAACCCATATTTCTTTGTGTGACATCAGTAGATTAGAAATATTACTTTTATCCACTAACAGCAACATCAAGCTTCTAATAGGCAGGTTTGTTGTTCACAGGCAGCACTGGTAATTCCCTTCTTAAAAGCCCCCAAAAAAGGAGTGGAATCCCATGGATGTCTTGTCACATCCTTTTTCCAGCTTCCCAAAGTGCTTGGGTTAACAGCCACCTACTTGTGACTCTAGCATAGTTTATCCTCAGCTGGAGGGACACATTTATTTCTGTACATATATATGAATATAGGCATGTTGTAAAGGTGTTGCTTGGAAACTATTCACAGCAACAGGATGGGCATGAATCTGCTTCTGTTGAGTCTGAGTTATAATTACCCAATGGAATAATGCCAGCTGCTGCTCAACAGGGCAACAAGTGCCTGTGTGGTTCCTGTAGGGGTGTCACCATCCAGCCTTCCTTCCCTAACCAGCAAACCACTAGCACTGCTGTTAGCAAAGAAAAGTATGATCACGTACAAAAAAACCCACCTTGTCATTCACCCTATTTGCCCAAGATGCCAGTGAGGGGTCAGGAGTTTCTTGTCACTTCTGGTGAGAATCATTCTCCTGGTCCAGTGGCAGGGAGCAGCTGCCCAAGTACTTGGCAGTACTGCTGCCCTCTGCAGTCCCTGATTAGACTCAAACCTTGGAGGATTCCCTGTTGTCATCAGGAAGATTGATCATCAGCTCAGTTGTGCAATGTCACATTGCATCAGGTTTTCTAACGCAATGAGACCAGTGGTCACAGCTGTCTCTGAAGTCTTCTGAAGAAGAGTGATTGTCTCAGCAATTTCTTCTCCCTCTCAGGGTCTGGAGAAGTTTAGACATAGGATCATAAGGGTTGGAAAAGACCACTAAAGTCACTGAGTCCAACCATCAACCCATCCTCACTATGCCCACTAAACATGTCCCTCAGTGCCACATCTCCACATTTCTTGAATGCCTCCAGGGACCATTACTTCCCTGGGCAGTTTATTCCAATGTCTCATCACACTTCTGCAGAATAAATGTTTCCTAATATCCAACCTGAACCTCCTTAAAGCCTCTACTTAAGGCCACTATCTCTCACCCTATTGCTGTTACCTGGGAGAATGGGCTGATCCCATCTCACCACAGCCTCCTTTCAGCAGTCGTAGAGAGCAGTAAGGTCACCCCTGAGCCTCCTTTTCTCCAGACTGAACAATCCCAGTTCCTTCAGCCTCTCCCCATAAGATTTGTGCTCCAGACCCTTTACAGCTCCATTGCACTTCTCTGGATACGCTCCAAGGCCTCTATGTCTTCCTTGTAGCGAAATGCGTTTACCCAGGCTGACATCCTCATACAGTAGAATGAATTCATTCCTTGGTCATCCTGAGCAGGGTATCCTTTGCCAAAGGTCTTTATTGTCACAGATTAAACCCGGTATAATATCTTCAAGACTCAAGATGCCTAAATAAAGATGATGAGGATCAAACAAAACAGAGAGGTAGATTTTTATATTTATACTAAACATCAAATAAAGAAATTAGAATTTTCAGAGCTGAAAGTATGTTTTCTTGCAGTCAGTTTTATGTACTAGAAGTGTGAGGTGTTGAGACTTTGCATGTACACCACCACACTACTGAAATACCACCACTCAAGAGCTGCTATCCCACATCCCTCTTGGCAGCAGTGGTGGATCAGGGGCAATCTTCCAGGAGATCCCCATGTTACTTGCAGTGAGGCATCCTGGCAACTCACATCATCCCTAAGAGTAAACCCTAAGGCTGCTGGTCTGAATGACCCCTAGGCAAGTTTAGCATGACCCCAGTGATACGCTCCTTGGAGTGCATCTCCAAGAGAAGAGTTCTCTCAAGGTGTCCACCAAGGTTTTCCTTTGGTCATTCATCTAGACCTGAGGCCACTGCCCTCTCTCTTTAGTGTACAATCACTGTTATCGGGCCTCTACAGATCTATTTGCAGAGATGGGCTACACTTATTATTGAGTTGGCAAAGCTGTGGGACCCGAAAATGCCCGTTGGAGGGCTGTTTTGCTAAGAATGATCTTATTAAAGACAGGCCTTGGCTATGCCTTGGACACCCACACTTGGCCAGAAGGTGCTAGGTGGTGTACTGCCCTGAAAGATCACAGGGAGGGCTCATAAACCGTGCCCATGACCACCCAGGAACTAGCCATAGCAGAGAGGGAAGATACTGACCAAAGCAATTGTTACGGAGTCAATATAAAGCAAACTGCCCGCCTGAGCACACCTGTGAAATGGGCTGAAGAGGAGAAGGAGGTCCTGCACCCACCACAGCACATCAGGAGGAAGATGGGGAAAAGATGTGGAGGTACAGCCAGGCTAATTGCTGGTGGCATCCACCCTTAATGTGAGTCAACCCTAGCCCTGATTTTCTCATAACAGGCTTAATAATGATTAACTTTAGGCTGGATGAGGAGAAAATAAATGTTAACTAACAACCTTAATTTCCTAGTGCACACAACACCAGCTTTTTTATGTTGGCTCCTCTTGCCTTTTTCTATTTTCCTGGAAACACCGACCTCATGCATGCTCCCTTTCTTTGGCTTTATACTGAGGGAATGATGGAAAATCAGGAGTGATGAATCAGTGATGCAAAGCAAAGCCTACAACCCGCGAGCATCTGTGGGTATGCAGCCACACTGATGGAGCTGCAGATCCTTTTCTTCCTCTTACCTTATGAATTAATTTGCCATCATGTCAGTCCAATTGTAACTAAACTGGCTTCTTTTCTTCCGTTTTTTACGATGCACTCTGCAGTGCTACACTTAGCCTGAAGGTTTCAAATGGCATGTAAATGGATATTGCCCTGCAAGCTGCATTCTGCCACACAATCACAACCGTCTCCTAAGTCTTAAAAGCCAGAGTATGATGTGAATTATAGGCTTTTCTTCTCCATGTGGGGCTCACAACTTATAGTCCTAAATTACATTTTGTCAGCCTGTTAACAAAACAAGATAGAAGACCATTAAAAATAAGCTGCCGTTATGTAAGTGTTCACGAGTGTCTAAATATTAATGTCAGGACTCTGCATTATGGAAGTGCTCTAAATAATCCTTTTTAGCCTTTGTAGTTTAATCTTTATTCATATTTCATCCATTAGTTACCTTTAAATAGCATGGTTCTTTTGATAACTAAGAGGCTGTGCGTAACACTCACTGAAATTACAATATCCCCGTCTTTCAGTGCCGCAGTCAAAAATGACTGTATTGCTGGGGCCGTGTTGTCTTTTGTATTTCAATTTCAAATGAGCTGTGCAACCTGCAGCAGTTTAAACAAAAAAACCTCAAACATCCTGGTGCCCACCTCCTTCCTCCATCCACCATCTGCAACAGTACCAAAATCTCAGCTCATTGTCATCAGCGTGCCACTATTACATCCCATGTTATTTACTGGTTTCCAAAACTTGCCACCAAAATGCTACCTTGATGACATCAAGGTGATCAGGTAAAATGATAAAAATGATAAAAAGCAGGAATTAAAAACTTTCATGCTGTTCCTCACTAGCTGCCGCTGTCCACAACCCATCTATTGTGTCAGGGAATTGCAGCGGTTGGCTGGAGGCCACAGCAGTGTGCTCTGTGTTTGCTGTGATATCCAGCAGCAGGAGAGGAGACATTCATCTATTTTATTTGCTCTCAATATGGCACGATTGCTGACCTACCAGGACTTTCATCTAGAAAGCACACAAGCAATAGCAGAATGCAAGGAGTATAATATTTGCCTATGAAGAAATAAATGACCTGAGGTGATCATTAGTCATGTCATGGCAAAAGGCAGAAGGATCTTGTGCACAGGTGGCTACAACATTTGCTGGAGCCCAGAAACTGCATCTCCTCCAGTCTTCCTTATTGGTCACCATGCTGATTCTCATGTGACAGCAACTCTGCCACGACTGGTGGCACCTGCATGCTAAGTGGGGATGGGGGTTCCCCCCCTCCACTAGGGTGGACTACTCACCATTTGGGTGAGGCAAGAATGAATTCCACAAATATCCAATTCTTCTGTGCCTCAGCAAATGCAGTGAGAAGACAATTGAGTCAATATTTTGTAGATGAATGCCTGGCCACAAAGGTTTGAAATCTGTCTCTAAAATGCTCTATTGTTGATTCTTTAGTTGAGATTGCTCTCAAATAAAAAGAGCCAAGCAAGAGGGATTGGAACACTGTGAGAAGGGGGATTGAAGGGAGAGTTTATTTCACTCCATCAGGTTGCCTAAGGAGCTGTGGGTGCCCCATCCCTGAAGGCATTCAAGGCCAGGTTGGATGGGGCCCTGGGCAGCTTGAGCTGGTGGGTGGCAACCAGCTCATAGCAGGGGGTTGGTACCGGGTGGTCTTTAAGGTACACTCCAAACCAAGCCATGCTATGATTCTGTGATTCTATGATCATCACTGTTTGGAGCCATGGTCACTGTCTTGTCTCCCAGTGTCATGGAAATACAACACCGACAGAGGAGGAATCGCCTCGTGAAGGAATTCCTCACCATTAAATTTATGGACAAGGGTATTTTCTATGACAAGGCACAGTCTTGGAATCCCAAGGTGAAAGTTTTGCTGTTACAACTGTGTTTCTGAGGAAGCAGGGATAACATTATGCACTGATGAGGAAGTCCTCCGCACTGGTGCTAAATGATTCACAGGGTCATGCTGGAGCGGACTGTAGAAATAGCTGCTGGTAAGGGAGAGAATCCCAAACTGTGGCCTACAAAGCAAATCCAACTGCGTGAATCATGTGGGAGTCATTCTCTCCCACTGCTTCCAGCTGCTGAATTGCTCAAAATGTTACTAAAAATATGACTGTTGCTTAATATAATCCTTATATGTAGCATTTCTGCAACATAATCTTGCAAGTTGTATGGGGAAATCCTCCCACTCAGGCAACAAAAATATGTGATTACTCTTCAGTATCTGGATTTTTCAGGGGATGCATACATTTTCCCTACTTTAAACAAATCCTTCATCAGTTAGTCAAATGAATGTGGTTCTTAGATGACCAGAGAAATGGAAGGAGACCCAGAGGGGCAATGCCAACGTTACAGGGGAGGGGTCGCTGCCCCCAGCTAAAACACCTCTCATCGACCTGCCCATTTTGAGAAACACACACGTGGATGGATGCTTTTATTTTTCTTTCAGGGCTTCAGTTGATGGTAATAACTTTAAACGAGAACATAAATTTTCTCTCCTATTAACCAAGCTCTCTAGAGCACCGCATCATCTTGAATTACAGCAGAAATAAGTAATTAGGTTCCATCACAGTGCCTAAATGTTATTTGATTTTGAACACTAACTTCCAGGAAATCAATGACAAATAAAAATTCAGTTCTCTGAATTGTTATGCCTGGGATTACCAGTTATAAACAGATGTACCAAGGGTAGCAAGGGAGCATCCAGAGATTTTGAACCATAGCAAGCAGCACTAAACATTTCTTTAAGCTTTGCAGAGGAAAAGAACAGAAACTGTCAGTGTATGCACAAGAGTTGTATTTTCTTTTATGTTTGTGCACCCCCCCACACACCCATGCAAACATGCACACACACAGAAGTCTGGATAAATGTAAAAGAAACCTACAGTTTTTATATTTTTAAAGCCCTGTGTTCCATTCACTATAAATGGCAGAATGATATTACTGACATTTTGACAGCAGTTGGACAACTGTTGATGCCTACAAAAATCCAGTCAAAGTTTGATGAACTGTAGAGCAAATGTGTCTTCACTGCAGAAATGCATTGTTTTCTGCACACCATTCTCTCCTCTTCTCTTTAAAATACTTCAGCCATCTAATCCAGGATCAGGAGTGACACCGTGTCACTTAAATTGCCAATCACATAGAACACGTAATGAGCAGTGAGTAGCTGAAACAAAACAGTTGGAGCACAACCGGTAGTCTGAAAATCATCTGTCCAAGCAAGTCAGTGCCTATTTAAAAATAACAAATGCATTTTAAGAAATTGGTGCAGGCTCATGAATTGATTTGCTAACCACAAACAGGGACAGAGTATTCACAGCCCTGAGCAACAGCCATCATTATGGCAGAAGGACAGGCTGTGGCACCTTGGAGATGCTTCTGGGGGAGTCTTCTGCACTCCCCCTGTGCTGTTAAGTCTCTCAGATTGTGCAGTGTTTGTGGTCCTTTCCTGTGAAGCTCTGATCCCTTCCTAGCCGTAAGAGCACCTGTCTTGGGGAACAGGGCTGTGGGGAAGACAGTGAACATGGGTTTCAACACAGTTGAAAGCAGAGACAGATGATGCTTCCTCTGTGTTTTGGGATATTTCCAGCTCTGAGCTGGAAATTTGCTGGCAAATGATGGCAAAAGGTGCCTGTGACTTTTGCAGGAGGCACAGGGAGGGATGGAGGTATGCAGGGAGGATTCAGAGGCACATTTGTGCAAGGCAGAATTATCACCCTAGTGAGGTCTGTGATGCTGTAACAGCAAAACCTCTTTCTTTTTTATTAGCATTTCATACACTCATCCTGCAAGAAGAATAAATAAAGAAGCATGGAGTAGTCACGTTTTCCATCAGTGTCATGTGCCATCCATCAGTTGGACTCAACAATCCTTACAGGTCCCTTCCACCTTGGGATATTCTCTGATTTTGGAATTCTGTGATTCCACACCAGAAATAGGCTTTAGTTCTTTGTTGGCTTCCAGTCCATGTTAACAAAACACAGCAGAAGCGATTGCTGAGCAAAGATGGAGAAAGCTGTGGAGAGAAGAGAGATTGTGAAAAATGAATGGCACCTCTGAGCTGCTGCACAGCCTGAGCATGGGCTGTGTGGCACATCTGAGACCTTACAAAGCAACACCACTGACCAGGCAGCACATATTTTACACCTTCCTAACTGAAAGAAAGAAAAAAAAGCTATTTTCTCTTTGAAATCCTTGGAAGCTCTGCTAGAATAAACTCTCTAATCCTGTTTGAATAAATGTGATTTTATATTCTCAGTGTTTGCTTTGAGTTGCGTTACAAACCCCCACAGCCACTCACTCGGAAAAATGCTTGTGGCTCAAATACAGTGAACAGCAAAAAAACAAACACTGTTTACTCTTTTGATTGAATTAAAAGCATTTTATTTAAAGCGTTTACAAAATTTTCTACACGTAACAACAATTCACTGCAACATCGGAGCAGCACTTCTAGGGCTTTTTGAAATCGCTGCCCAGTAATCATCATAATTTGATTACGTTACAAAGACTGTTTAAAAAATCAGGAAATTGGGTTTCTCTTTGGTAAAATGAAAACAGGTTGTAGAGAAGGGATGCTCGGGCACTGAGTGCTACAAGAGCAGCTTCTGCAAACAGCCGGATGTTCCCATGAGGTGCACTCAGCGGAGCAAAGGGTTTCAGTGTAGGATGGCAGCATGCCGTGCAGCCATAACCTGTCCTTGGGCAAGGGGATGGAACTCTGGTGCCCTTTTAGAAGGTGCAGGGCAGTGAGTGCCATCCTCTCTGAGCTCAGTGCGTGCAAGCAGCTCACGCCAATGGCTCAGTGAGCGTGTTTGCAGTTTGTCACTTCAGGACTCATCACTCTGTGCATGCACCTGGCAATACGCAATCCGCTTGGGAAAAAGGTTCTCCTTGAAAGTTTGGAGTGACTGAATGCACCGCCCTGCGCCTCAAATGCATCCTCTGTCTTGCCCTGTCTGAATGCAGGATCCATCTGAAATCAGAACTGCTGTGGAGTAAGTCCCAGGAAGCTTGGCTTTGCGTTGTGTTTTTCATGCTTGAGTTATGTAAAACTGCAGTATTAATTCCTCAGCATGCAACCATCTCAGATAGGTAGTTGGGTGCAGCAGCCATGATGGCTTTGGATGCGTATTGCAACTCGTCGAATGGTCACAAGGAATTTGGCAACGTTGTCTGGGTTACACATCCACTCCTCTGTTTTCAGGAATGCTGTGGGATTGATCTTTGACCCAAAGGGCGGCAGAGAGGCGGCCTTTGCCTCTGACCTCTCTTCCTCTGAGCTGCCCTGTGATGTCCGTATGACATCCTCCTAGTCTGACAGGAAGGGAGTGGGGATTCATAAAATCATAGAATCATTAAGTTTGGAAAAGACCACTAAGATCATCTAGTCCAACCGTGAACCCATCCCCACCATACCTGCGTCTCTCAGGGCCACATCTCCACATCTCTCGAACACCTCCAGGGACAGTGACTCCATCACCTCCCTCGGCAGCCTCTTCCAACACCTCACCACTCTTTTTGAGAAGAAATTCTTCCTAACATCCAACTTGATGCTCTTCAGAAGGCATTCAGGGCCTAGCGTCAGTAACAGTCAGGAACAGTTTCTCTGAGTAGGAGCACCACTGAAATGCAGACACAAATAGCCATCCTCCCGTAGGATAGCTGTGGCCAGGGACTGCCTGGCCACTCCTCTGAACCTTCCTTGCTGGTGCCCACTCCCACGGGAAGCTGAACCCAGCTTCCCATCTCCAACACATCTCCAGATGGGAACATCTGAAGGAAAACCTCTAGGTTTTCTGGCCATTTCTGGCTCCCAGCGATACTGACAACTTTCATTAGTCTCAGTTCCTACCTGTTTGTCCCTCGCTTTCAGGAGGATTACTGTGAAGCTCATACAGATGGGAACCTCCACCTACAAGACTGTAACTCTGATGGAAATCCTCTAAGCTATTTCTAGGTCCCAAGGGTATTTTTTTGAGTACTCTTATGTTATCATTAGCACATACTGGACTAATCTCAGATTTCTATTAAAAAGGCATACACCTTATCTAGTACATTGTCATTATTCAGTACATCCTTTCAAAATTCTTCAAAGGGTAGTTCCAGATTTGAATTGTAATTTTTGAAGTTCAGTGGGCAGATACATTCTTTCAGAGTTTCACCAGAGAGTTGTATCACAGTCAGGTTTTTTTCTTTATTCCTTTTTGATGCTGTTGTGACCATAAGCACAAGTAAATTGAGTTGTGGGAAGGCAGTGAGGGCACCCCAGAAGGGCTAGACCTGAGCCTCTGATGCTTTTTCTGTATTGTGCTGGACTATGGCTCCAAAATATGTCTCACCTGGCATATCACTACACCATCACAGAAGGATGGAGGTGTGTGGGTCTGCTCTCAGATCTCGCTGTGGAGGAGTAAAGCATCATCATGTGGTGCTCACAGCATCATAGATTCCCATGATGGCTGAAATTGGCAAGGACTTCTAGAGCCACCTATACCAACCGCTTCAGCAGGGACACCCAGAGCAGGGGGTCCAGGCCTACGGACAGGCAGCTTCTGAAGGTCTCCAAAGAGGAGATCCCAAAGCCTCTGGTCAGCCTGTGCCAGTGCTCAGGCACCCACACACTAATTAGGGCTCCTGGAGTTCATCCATTCTTCTGCCAACGACAGGTAGAAATTCAGGATTTTGGGGTGTCTTTAGGTAAAAATGACCCATACTAATCTACATGGAGACAGACACCCCACAGGCACTTGCCTGGCCCAAAGTGGTCATTGCACTGCAAGTCAGATTCTTGAACACATGACAATGCCCATAGAGCTTCTTATTGATGTGGTGCTGGAACACCAAGACAGCAAATTGAATTTAGTCTCTTAATAAAGTTTATTTTAGACTTGCTTTAGTCATAGACCTGAGAGTCTAGGAGACCATAATCCTGTTATACTCTTGAGCTCCTGAAAAGAGAGAGGTGAGCCTCCAAATATCATGGGAAAGAAATGGGTGACTTGGGACTGTGCCTTGCTCACAAGGAATGCTGGAGATCATGCTCCCTTTGAGGAAGTGAGCAGGGATCTCAGAGGTGCCATCTCTCCAGCCTTTGAGTACTCCTGGGCTAAAGAATGGGGACTGTAAAGATGTGGAATTAACCGTTGAAAATGACACTGTATTTTTATATATCTGTAACAAGCTCTCTTTTCCAAAAAATTTTATGAGAAGCAAAGGATATTCTGCAAAATCCACGCCGTGACTATCGGGGCTTGAAGACACATTGCTCTAAGCTGCTGAAAAAGGATCAAAGCCCTCAGCAATGGATTTATCAAAATGCTTGAGTGAACTCTTCTGAATGTGAAGCGGAATTGGTATCCTTGATAATAAGGATTCTTACCATGTTAAATAATAATGTAGGATTTTTAAGCAAATAAACTCCTGAGGCCTGCTACTGTCACTGTACTTTTCATCTGAAGAAATTCTGGGGACTAAAACAGTTAAAGGTTCATTTCATTGTGTACTTCCGAAGGAAAAGCCATGTTAGAAAACAAGGACTGGAGCTGTGGCAGATGGTGCTATTCTGGAGAAGAAATTAGTGTTTAATAAAGATTGTAATAGCATGAACCAGATGTTCATCTCACATTTTATCTTTGAAAAGATCTGGGAGAATGCCAGAGAGATACATATGTGCATCACAGATCTTGAAAAAGTACACAACTGGATCCCCTGGGACTCGTTAAGGGAGGAGTCACTTTTTGGGAGCCATCAAACTCAACTGCAGAGAGCAATGAAGCTGTGACTAAACATCTCCTCGGAACTCCCCTTCACTTTTCACATGGCCAGAACACTGCTCCAGCAGAACAAGGATGGCAGCAACCCATATTTCCAATGAAAACGGTGACCCTACTTGGCTCACACCAAGTAGGAATCTTCTGGAAAATAATAGATGACTCAGTATGGAAAGCTTGTAATGAGATGCTGCTCTCATCAGGCTTTGCCTAGCCGCGTGGTGCCATTCCTCAGCCCAGTGTGAGCCCTGCACACACTCATGAGGTGATGTTTAGGTGTGGCTGCCTGCAGGGGCACAGCTGTGCCAGTACTGCTCAGGTACCAGTCTGGCCTCTGGTCTCCCAGGGCTGGCTGCTCTAAAAGGGACTTGACTGCATGATGGAAAGAGATCACATCACAGTGAACTTCAGCAGGCATAGGATGTGGTCTCTTAATTTTTAGGGGGAGGCTCATTCCCAAAAGATCGTGTGCAGTAAGTACTGATGCTGGCAGCAGTGTTACTGCAATCAGAACAGGTACCTACTGCAGGATTTGTTACCATCTCCTGCGTTTTGGTAGAAACCACATATCTATGTATCTACAGAACCTCTGAGCTCCTAATACCCTCCCTTAGTACCCAAAGGCACTCAATACAAAGGATGCTCACACTATGTGAAGCACATTAGAAGAGTGCATATCTTACTATAAGCCCATGGTGAACGTAATTGCCAGGATCTTTCCCTGTGTACGGCACGTGTACTTCAGAGTACTGCTAGGAGACTCAGTGCCAGAGCCATTTCTGCTGTCAGAGCTCAAGGTGGGGTATCAGAGAAACCTGTTCTGTATAAACACAAAAATGGCATTAATTAATGGGATTTTAATAAAGAGGACCAGCTAGCTATGCAGACATAAACTGCTTTAGAACTGATTTACATCAATTTACTTGCTATTAGTCAGTTGTAAATCAATTAAATGCATCCACACGGAGGATCTGACTGGTACAAAAGGCAAGGCCGATTTGTAGACTGCCTGTACTCACACTCCAAGGTCTCCTCCTCACAGTGGGGTGAGGCTCTGTCCTGTAAACAGCACTCTTATCTTTTCCACCGTACTGTTTTCTTGAGGCTCAGATGCAAAATTGAACTACTACCATACAGCTGCGTAGTAAGTGCTTTAGCTTTAAAAATCTCCCACCAGATTCATGTTGAACTGCCTTACCTTGCAATTACAGCAGGCGAGGAGCGCACAGAGATGATTATGAACATCTACGGAACTCAGCTGACGCGAGGTTAGATATTTAACTCCATTTTCTACTGGAGTGGAATAAAGGTTATTCCACTGACGGCATCTTTTGTATATGCAAAAGTGTAGGAGAACTCATTAAGGACTTTGTTCTCCTCTGAAATTCTTAGGAGTCACATCAAAACCTCTGGGCTGCTACAAGTGTCCTTCAAGAGCTGGAAGTTAATGATTTTAAAATGTTCATTACAGAAAATAAGAAAGAAGGAAACATTGTAAATGTCATCCTATCACATTGGTGAAGAATTTGGAAGGGAAATAAAGATTTTCTTTTTCAACATGAAGATATTTGTGTGGTTTTCCATCTTTCCTGTGCTACTACGGAAGCACTGCAGCTTGTACTTTCAAAATAATTGTACTTCTGTAAAGAATTTCTGAAGAATATGAGCAAAACCAGCTGAGATTTCTGACGTGAGGGCCACATCAGCCAGCACCAGCAGGCAGAGCCCTCCAGCACAGCAAACCAGCGTGGGCTCATTGCTGACCAAGACACAGTCAGCTCTGCACCTAGAAGTCAGCAATGTCACCTACCTAAACCCTCTGCATCTGTTCATGGGACAGCTAGGCAGAGAACTTGGTGGGACAAAAGAACAATTTCCCTCGTGCTGTTGTAGCTTTTCAAGCAATGCCTGAGCAGATAATTGCAATAGCAGGGTGTTCATAATTTTCTTGGCCACACAAGACTGCTTCCATTTCCTTTGTCCCGGGTTCTGACCCGACAAGCTCCAATGCTATCCAGGGTCCATTGCACATTAAGAGGCTGGCATGGCCGGATCTTGTAAGCATGCATGGGCAATCGCTCCAGAGCAATCCCAGTGGCACACACATGGAAATGCTTAAGGGAGTTCTGTTGCTCATATGGGTTATCACTTAAAAACAGGGCCTTCATAATAATGTTTATGACTGCGCTTACTGCCCCACATGAAAAAAAAGAGGGGAAGGAAGAAAGCACCCACCACCTTGGCCAAAGTGCAGGAGATGATCCTCACTGCAGTGCACATTACTCTTTTTTCTCCCCACTGCTCGCACCCTTCTCCCTCCCTCCTATCCTCCCATTTCCTTCCGCTGCTACAAAGCCCTTCAAAGATCAAAGTCATCATTGACCATGAGTTTGCACAATGTTTCTGCTTTGACACTGGCTGGGAGCCAGCTGGCATGTGTTAAAAACCATCATCAGAATCTGTTTAATTACTGTTCCCAATGCAGTATTTTAACAAAACACTGGAACGGACACAGTTCCAGCAAGCTGATGCCCAGTGATCGGACACTGCAGAAGTGCAGATATGACTTTGATGTTGGCTGTTAATTCTTTTTTTTTTATTTCATATTGCTAATCCACTATTTGGCCTGCTTTAAAAGATGCCTTTGCAAATGCAGTAAAAACATGTCTCTGAGATCTTCCCCAGTTTAGTATGAATATTTTAATATGAGAGACCTCATGGAGATTTGTATTGAAGGTACTCTACTCAAAAAGGATGCTCCTTCCGAGGACTCCCTGCATCTGTGGCCTGCTGCTGGAGAGGGGCACTTTCCCAGCCAGCCCTGGAGAAGAGAATTAGCAGAGCTGATGATATAAACCCATTGCTGCTGCTTCTAGGCCTTTCTAAATTTTGATATATCATCTAACTTCTGGTCTTGTCAAAACCTTCGGGTATCTCATACCTCTGGATTATTCTCTAAACCATAACTATGTGTTCATGCTGTCTCTGGAGAGTACACTCAGCACAAACTAGGCCATGTACCCCAGGTATCCAGCAGCCCTCTTCATTGAAGACCTCGTGCCCTGCAGCTTTCTGATGTTGGTACACACTTCCCTGCTACCACCAGTCTTAACCAGTCCTAAAGTTAACTCCACTACCGCAAGACAACAACCAAAGCTCCCTCTAATTGTGTGTGACAGGACACCTGTGGGTCATTCCACATTTTCTGTCTAAGACTTTGCACTTCCATTGACTGTCCACATGCATCTGTGGTCACATTCACTTGACTGGATAAGGATAGATAAAAAAAAAATCTACCTGGGTGTATCATCTATGTTATTGCCCAGAATTATACCACAGAATTGACAACCACAGCTCTTCAACCAAGTGCATTCAAAATGTGAATAGGTGGAGACTACATGGAGCAGGAAAAATTCTGACGTGCCTCAGTGTGCAACAGAAAGGCAACAGCCTTGTGTGCCATTCAAGCCAGATGTGACGTCCATGAGGCCACAGCACCATCCATTGAGAGACATAATCAGGGCACTCTGTGGCCAACGGATGAGTTGTCCTTGTTTTGAGGAGTGAGACCGTGTCATCATGACCACTTTGACCATGGCCATGTACCTTTAATCTCTGTGGCACTTAGGGCTGTGAAGTGCAGGCATACTGGGTGGATGGGGATGACAATGCAAGTCCTGCAGCCCTGCCCATTACTGCCTGGCAGATGTGTCCTGCAAGTCAGGGATCCACTCCCATCATTCCACAGAGGATGGCCTCTGGTATCTTTAGTAACTGTGAATAATCCATTTGAGCTCCTGCCACCAGTTCCAAAGTGTGATCAGCACACAATGATGCCAAGGACATAGCCTGAACCCTCTCCCACTGTGAGTGGCTGGGTTTGTCACTGTCAAAACCAGCTACTCAAACAATAGTGACAGGAAAAAGCCAGGATGTAGGGGACACTCGAGAGGACATTGCCCTTCACACAGATCCTGGGACAGGAATGCAGTCTCCCACCAGATCACAGGACAGTGTTGCACATAGGCCATGTGTTAGAAATGTATTCTTCTGGTCAAGGGAAGGGGATATATAACACTGCTTAATGTCAGCTCATATGAAAAACATGTCCTCTTGTCTTGCTTCCCATGCCACACCACACAGCCTGACATGGGCTTCAGTCCCATGATCACCAAGTGTCTTGCCACAAGAGAAAGAAGGGGAGATTTTCTTCAAGGCCTCCATGACACTGGGCTGGACGCTACTCAGCGTATAGTGTCCCCAGCAGGACGCAGGACATGCAGTGGCCAGGTCACATGGTGCTGTGTCCTGCGACAAGGTTGTGTTTGCAATCCTTGCTTACAACTCTCCTACTGCTCTGTCTTGTGAGATCTCCAGCATTGCAATGGTGTTTTGAGATAGGAAGTCCTCACATGATGCTGTTGCATTGGTGTTTAACTGTTCTGCTTACAAGCCTGGTTTGACCTAAGACAAGAGTTGGGAATGGAGTGGAGGAAAGGGAGACAGGCTGGGCAGGAAGCAGAGTCCAGTGAACTTTCACAAACCTTAAACAACTGAGCTTGGCTAGGATTCAGTGCATAAGATGGACCAAGGTTCAGGGTGATTTATTTTATCTGGAATGGTTTCACATCCCTGGATGTAATGTGTGGGGTTGGCTCCCTCCTCTACAGAAAGTAAGCCTTCTGACTCAGGCTTTCAAAGTGATCATTCATTTATCTATAGTGCAGCATTTGCCTTCTCTGCATTCACAAATTTGGAACTAATTCCCTGTACGACATAGCATTTAATGAGTTTGTCTCTTGAGTTCTGCAAAGCATTTAAAATCCTTTTGATGGCATTTTCTCTTTAGTAATTAATGTCTTATCAGTGAATTTTGCAGAGAACAATGGCCTGATTCTCCTCCGATGCCATTTTACATCTCCATAGCTTCACTGACTGCAAATGAATTACCCCTATTTTGCATAGTGTGAGAGGAGAATTAAGACCTTAAGCCTACCACTATTTAATCACATGCTTTGAACTCATTTTCTCTCATTCAGAATTTGTCCTTTGCTTGCAGCACCTCATAATTCCCATTTTACTATCACTAGGAAGCTGGTCATTATTGAGAATGTCTGTGTACTATCCTTTGATTTCTGAAACCCCAACTGAGGAGTGCTCCAGCCTCCCATGGGAGCTGATCAGGGGAGGCCCTCATCCTATGGTCTGATGGTTGTAGGCGGTGGCTCTTCCCCTCACCTGGTGCCTGACTGCTCTATGAGCACTGAAGGACATTTGTGATTATTTCACTTCATCCATATTAAGTAACCTCTTCTAGATATTCGATGGTTTTCCAGTTACGTGCACACACACAAAAAAGAAAAACCAGAAACATGGAAAAGAATTTTCACTAACATAAAAAGTCCAGCTGCATTTTCTCTTAGAAACAGCCAGACTCTCCTGGTACTGCAGACTAATTTGTTTTGATGCTCACAGGATGTATATCCTGAGATTGGAACAATCATGCTGAAACAAGCATGACCTGGACACATCTTTATTTTGTTTTTTTGGCTCTCGATTCTGTTTCATCAAGAGAAGTTAAAACAACAGCAACAGACAGAGAAATGCAAAAAAGCCCGCAAAACAGCAAACAGCTGTGATGAAGGTTGACATAGATGCCTGCTTCCAACTGGAATATGTTTATGCTGTACATACATACACACTTATTCATTTATATGTGAACTGTAAAGCAGGTAGCAGAAACCGCATTAAGATTCTTTTCTCAATTACATACAAATCTGGGCTAATTTTAACATGTTTGGTATATGATGTGGGAAGGTTGTGCAGCATCTGTTTACTCACAAAAGTTAGGAGGTAAAAAGTGGTGTTAGTTAATGCCAATGACCTTTACTCATCTAAGTAAGGATTTACAGGGAGAGACAGTAGAAATATGCTATACAAACTGTGACATGTCACATGTTATGTTTTAAGAGAAGCATTAAAAAAACCTTTGCTATAAGAACTACAAAGCAAAATGCTCAGAATGGAGAAACATCTGAATCAAGGTTGTCCTTGCAGCTAATGCCTTCTGATACCATCTGTAATTACAGTTTTCTTTGTCATAGCTTTCAACTTCTGCATCAAAAAACTGCATGGATCTTCCTGGCAGCATCACCTCTTGCAGCACAGACCATTATTTATGTTCACCAGCCCATGCAGAGTGCTGAGACATCTCCCTGTAGCTATTTGCAGACAGTAGAGTAACATGGATCCTTACAATCAGTGATGTCATTTTCAGGTCTGAATGAGAATTCAGCTGCCTCACGACAGACAGTTTCTACCTGGTCTTTGGTAGGGTCATCTCCATCCCCCTCTTCTCCTGGGTGCTCCTGGACACTCTGGACACCATCCACATGCTCTGCCTCCTCTGCCTGGCGCCATCCTCTTCCAGCCCAGCCCCTTGGTGCAGGCACCCTCTTGTGCTAACACCTTCCTCTGCTCTCGATCTCCTGTTTCCACCACGCTGCTCCCTTCCCTCCTCAATCTATCTCTCATAACCACCATCCCTCTCTGTCTTCCTCTGTGAGTAAACTCAGTTCCCTTTTCATCTCATTGGTGCACAGGCACACACAGCAGACCTTGTCTCTCCTGTGCTGGGAGGAAGTCTACAGCAAGCTCTTTTATTTGGAGACCAACCACAGAGACATTTCTGCGGTTCTCAGCCAGAATGTGGCCAGCAGAGACGGGATTTTTAGACGTCTGAATTCAACAAGTCTCTACCAAGCATGTACAAACTGCAAAGACATTTTCTCTTACACGTGGTCCAGACTGGGGAATAATTTCCCAAATGTGTTGAAAAGCAAATTTCTCTTGTTTGGTTGGCTCCTTCTGCCAAAATTTTGCTCTTTGCTTCCGTGAATGGAGGTAAAACGTCTCCTCAAAGACATGCTTGAAAGACTTAAGCTTAACATAGACAAAATAACATACTTTCTCCTAAGCTTGCTCTTGGATACAGATGCACTATTCTAGATAAAACTTTCAAAACAAAAATAAAACAAAACAAAAGAAATCAGCTGGAGGCTGATACCCAGCATAGGAAATTTCAGTTTGATGCATTATACTTTGGCAAATGTATAAGAAACTGACAACAAGATATAATAACGAAAAAGTGTTGGGCAATCTCTGCAGCTATAATTCATAACTCCTACACATTTTAAGATAATGGAAATTACTCATGCTCATCAGGAGTTAAATAGATGCCTCTGTTATTACTTGGATTATTCAGTTAGCAATGGCAGCCAAATGTATGTCTAACTGACTTTCATTAACTTCAGCAATATACCTGGCAGAATTTAAATGTACTCCAATTCAACCCTTCTATATTTTTCTCCTGATGTACCACATACAAACCTTAACCATGATATGATCTTCTGGGATAATAAACTAAATCAACAATGCATTTCATTTGCAGGGATTGTCATGTAGGAGATGCTTCCAAGTATGCAAATTTCTCAAGGAAATATTGAGCCATGGCTCTAAATGGAAGAGAGATAAAGAATTATCTCTTCAATTTTAAAGGTACTTTTTGTGCTAATAAAATAGAAAGCATAATAGCCTTGGCTAGAATGGCAGAATGGCGAATTTTAACCTTTTCAGGAGGCCAGCACAGACTGACACTGAAGTCTTTACAGCAGTGAACATCCAGACCCAAGGTTAGGAAATTAACATCTTGTGTCAAAGACTCCTGCTTTGCGGACACCCTCATTGTCAGTATTGCACCAGTTGCTTTGCTCTTGTTGTTTGGTAGGCATCCCTCCTCCATAGCAGCCAGCACTTGAGGCACGTGTTTTCTGTTTTTAAACAGAAAATTCAGAAAATTCACAGCATCTGTCTGTGAACATCATGGACTTAGACATATTCCAGGAGTGCAGCCAAATCTAAGTATTAAAACCTGACCAGGTCACCTTTGAATCAGGATGAATGGCTAGTTCGGGTGCCACCCTCTACAGGGGTGTCAGAACATCCTGAATGTAAATCTTCCAGAAAACCCGTTAATATCCTCCCCATCACAAAGGAGATAATATCCTGCCTGCCTCACCTTTGCCTTCCCAGTGCTGGTCTTCCTGCAGCAAAACCCCAACACCTGTGTTCATCTGTGCATCTCTTTGTACCCACTACCACTAGTCCCAAAACAATGAACACAAACCAGGCTGCTCTTGGCTTGCTTCTACTCTACCCATCATCTCCTACAAGATTGTTGCTTGTGCTCTGATGAGAATGCCAGCATTTTTCTACCTTCTGTTTTATTTTCTTATTGGAGGGAAGGAACTCCTGGCCTTCACCATTCTCTTCCATTCTTAACACTCTTGTTTTGCACAAAAAATGAAACAAAAAAGTTAGGCTTGTTGAAAGTTTTTGGTTGCTGCATGGCTCAGTTGCAGGCCATGTTCATACCTTCTACAGTGTTTGTACAAAACGCAGCACGCAGTCCTTGCACACAGCCCCTGCCCACCCACAGCAGACACAACAAGTGCTGGATACTCAGCAGTGGCCTTAGTTCCTACCATGCTATCGGGGAGGGCCCGGTTCCATGCATACACATTTTGTATTTTGTATCTCACCAAAATAAATAGAATAAGAAATAAATACCCAGCATCTGTCTGTGATTCAGAAGCTGCACAACAGAAAAGCCTTTGAATCAAAGAGAAACAAAGATGTCCCCAGGCAGTTTGAAGATGCTTAGAAGAGGTACCCTTGGAACAAGAGCCTGTTGGAGAAGGTTGCCTGTTTGTACATTTCAGTGTTAAGCGCTGATGCAGAAAAGAACATTCAATGGCATGAAAAAACTATTGCCACCTCTCCTGAGATTCAAAAGACTGCTCTTTAAATGGACCCACAAACAACAGTCCCACTCTACCACATCCCTGAATTCAGGTTATAATATGGAAATCAACATGACTGTACTTGCAAATATTTGGTGAGATATTTTCATAGAAGAGTTGGGCGGTTTTATTGTTGTAAAATTAGAAGCATAAAATTTGGTATTTTGGGGATGTATTAATCTCACACTGGCCTGTCCCACTGATGAATTTCAACAATTTCATTTCAGATTGCTGCAGGCATAGGATCAAACAGGTTCAGCATCACCCGCTCTGTTTTATATGTCTCATTTATTCCTTTTCACAGGTTTGGCTCCCTCTTTGAATAAGTTACTTGGGAACATTTGTCACCTCTTCTGACCTTTGAACATGATGCCAAGACTGTCCCAGCCCAGAAACAAATCATTCATACCATACAGGCTGGCTCCAGCCAATATCACCTCACCCTCTCCTCACCACAGTGCGGGGTTTTCACCTCACTGGGCCAAGCTTTGTTTACTGGCCAAATGTTAACAAGAAACTGCACTATGAGGAACTCTCCTCCACAGGCAGCTCTCTCACCTTACCTCTAGTAGTGGGGCACGTCCTGGAGGACACAGTCATGCAGAAATGGAGGCTCGGGAAACGCTTGGGAACTTGTTAACCACACTTCTTCCTACCCATGACTTGGTAGCCATAGCTTGAGGTCTTCCCAAGATTTTTCTAGACTGCTTTTTGCACAGCTCCCACCTCTTTCCAGCCACAACTCTTACCTAAAACGCCAGTAAGCCGAGGGTACATCCCACTAAAAGTGTCCTGCAAAGCGTTTTCTGTGCTCCACAGCACTGCTGGGCTTAGAAACACTTGTGTTTGTGTGAAGTTGCTCTGTGCTCTGACCAGCCAGTGCACATGGGCCGGAGCCAGGAAGGCAGGCCACACACCCAGGAGATGAACTTCCCCCTAGAAGAGACCCTGAGCCAGATTTTCATGTTTCATAGATTATAGCTGGCTTATAGCGTAGGCTTTTCGGTGGTTTATAACCACATTGTTCATGCTAGGTCCTTCCATTAGATGACATTTCATTAAAATTACCGTTTGGTTAATCATAGAACATCCCAAGCTGGAAAAGACCCACAAGGATCACTGAGTCCAGCTCCCAGCTCCACAGAGGATCACCCCAAATTCCAACCCAGTGTCTGAGCGCTGCCCAAACGCTCCCTGAACTCCGGCATGGGGCCGTGCCCACTGCCCCGTGCAGCCCGTTCCGTGCCCGCCGCCCTCCGCTGCAGCCCCTGTCCCTGACCGCCACCCGCCCCTCCCCTGACGCAGCTCCATGCCGTTCCCTCGGGCCCTGTCGCTGTCACACGGAGCAGAGCTCAGCGCTGCCCCTCCGCTCCCTGTGAGGAGCTGCAGCCGCCATCGGGCCTCCCCTCAGCTTTGGGCTGCACAAACACAGGGATCTCACTAGCTACCTTCTCACTGTAGTCCTTATTACATCATTCCTTTGGGGTCAAAAACATTTTGTTTCAGCTTCATGCTGGGCCTCCCACTTGCCTCTATCTCTACAAACACAGGGTGACAAGAGGAGCAGGTGCCATGGCCCTTGAGCTATATTATCACGGCCATTTTCTGTGGGGCTGCAGACTATGGGGAGGCAACAACTGGTCTCAATGCAACTGTTTCTTATTCCTGTGAACTACAGGGGGGTTATCCTTCCATTTTTTCCTTTCTCTTTCCCTGTTTCCCTTCCTTTCTTCCCATGTTCATTTCTATGTGTCCAAACTACCTGTCCAACTTCTGGCCTTCAGCCCTGCTCCTTCTAGTATCGGTACATGGGCCCAGCACTGTGCATGGCATCACAGGATATTCCCCTGCACTTGAGGCTGTGTTCGGGTCTTTGCAGGTGTTGCAAGCCTCCTCTCCGAGTCTTTCATTGGCACACCTATGTGGACCCTCGCTGTCCATACAGAGCCTATTTGGCACTGCTGTCTTTGCCTGAGGAACACCTTCCTTTAGCTGACGTGGATTACATTTTGTCTTTGATGTAGTCTACTGAGTACGTAAATCCCTGATAATCACGGATTGTAACAAGGAAAAAAAAATAAAGAAAAAAAAAAAAAAAGGTGAGCTAGGTTTATTTATTAAAGACACGCCTGCAAGGTCTGAAAGCTAAAAAAAATCTCTTCTGTAGTAAATCACTTACCCCTTGGTGTTTGACAAGCGTTAGGATGCTGCCTTTTATGTTACTTGTTTCAAATGCTCTGGTTTCATGCTATTAAGGAATCTGCCAGCCCAGGGAGTGCTATTTCTGGTTCCTGCTTTGACACTGGGCAAGCTGCGGCTTCTCTACATCTGCCAACCCTGCAGACAGGGTGCCTGTAGGACCCCATGAGGTCCTGCAGGCTTGGACCAACCTGAGTTTTCCTTCCTTTGCTTCCCTGTACTTCAGCTTCTCTCATCAAGTCATGCTGCAGCAGTTCCTCAGTTTGTTAGGTTGCAATCCAACCACCCGTCAAAGAAGAGAATACACAGAGCTGGTCCTAAATATTTGCAACGGCTTTTGAAGGAGAAGGAATCTATTAAACAACCTGTTTGTGCATGACGCCTGCCAGGAGCAGACCATTGAAAATCTGCTGAGATTTCAGTGGTGAATGCAGCCTAAAAATCAATGACACGGCATGTCTGGGAGGTGGGTCTGGAAATAGCATGGCCAGTGCTGCCGAGAAGTATCGTGTTCCTGGCAGTGGGAACACTCAGGGCATGGCCACCTGCCCCGTGGGGACACGAGTCCTGCTGCTCCCCAGCACACAGCCGTATCACACAGGCATGTGTGGGGTGCCTTTGTCTGGGAGAGGCTGGGAAGACAACAGAGACTGCATGTGCTTAATTAACCACATTTGGTTTTGTTCTTCTATTTTGATAGGAAAGCAACCACAGGGCCTGGAGGCAGATAGGATCTCAGCACCACTCAAAGGCCAATACAGGCAAGGCAATGGGCATGGAGAAACACCTGCACTGGGATCCCCGTGCTTACTGCTTCTTTGGGGTCCTCTGAATGGGATGGGCTTGTCTAAAAGAAGAGCGATCATTACAGTCATGGTGACCACCTCACTCAGGCTACAAACACAAGCTCTGAATTGAATCATGGGTGGCAGTTCATAACCAAGAGGCAATATATTTCACCTTCCTGTGTCCAATGACTGATGTAACATATGGACACGCTTGGCAGTGGGAACACGCTGGCATGGGCGCCTGAATCAAAAAGATGCTCCTAAGCTCTACAATACTATTATTTTCCCTACATGATAAACACCATGGGCCAGTCACAGCAAGACCTCTTGGTTTTGCTTCTGAAGTGCGCATTTTTGGTGCTGTAGATTCCTGCAATATTTGTTTTCTTTCTGGCTCCATGTAATGAGGCGCAAATCACAGCCACTCTCCCATTCCTAAAAGTTACCAGTCTCCAGAGAAAAGTCTGAAAAAAAGAGGCAGAAAACAAATCAGGCACCCCAACATGAGCTACCATTTTGGCACCCGCTCTCCATGAGCCTCATCTTTTTCGTTTCCCAACACCTGATGCTGCATTCTAGGTAGCTGGGGAGGATGTGAGAGGCAGCACGGCACGATCCGGCGGCTGAGAACACGCAGCAGAGGGAAGAATTCCCTTGGGAAAAAAAAAAAAACAACAAAAACAAAATTAAAAAACAACAACAACAACAACAACAACAACAACAACAACAACAAAACCAGCAGAGGGAGGCTTTCCAGGTCCCTACTTCTACCCGGGGCCAGCCCCCGCTCGCTGCTTATGTTTTCCACTGGGGAGGAGGACGAGAGAGGGGAGGATAGAGAGGGGCGGAGGTTTTTTGGGGGGGGAGGGAAGGGGGGTAGGAGGAGGTGGAAAGTTGCTTGAATTTGCAAGGGGCGAGAGCCGGCGGCGGAGACGCGCCGCCTCCTTCCACTGGCTGGGGGAGCTGCCAATCTGTGTTGTAATCCTGCAGGAATTTCTGCGGGGTTTAACTGGGAGCCGCGCCGCCGCTACCGCGCACTCGGGGCGGAGGGCGGGAGGGAAGGAAGGAGAGAAGCGGGCGGCCGAGAAGGAGGCGGCGGTAGCAGCAGCAGCAGCAGCAGCAGCAGCCGTCGTCAGGCAGTCCCAGCGCCGCGCAGCGTTGTGCCGCCGGGCAGCGCGGAGCGGAGCGCCGACAGCAGCGGAGCGGAACGGGCCGGAGGGCGCCCGCGGCCCTGCCCCGCGCCCCCGGGCGCTGCCGAGCGCCGCGGCCCCGCTTTCTTCTTTGTGCCCGGCCACAGGCGGCCGCCGCGCCGGCTCCGCGGGAAGAATGCGGTGCGTGTGGCTCGCGCTCACTCTCAGCTTCGTGGCCTGCGCCTCCGGGCAGCCGGTGAGTGAGCGAGAGAGCGGCGGGGCGGGGGAACGGGACGGACCGGGACGAAACGGGACGGGGGGCGGCCACCTGGGCTCCGTCCGCAGCGCTGCCCCCGAGGATACTCCCCGGCAGGCGCAGCGGGAGCGCCTCTCCAGCCCCAAGTTCACCTCGACGCCCCGGCCCTGCCCGAGGAGGTGTGGGTTCGGGTCCCCCCGGCGGCAGGATAGATCTGCTCCCGTGGAGCGACGGGCTGCTGCGGAGGGCGCCAAATGAGTAACTGGCCGTGGCTAGGCGGCTCGGGACGCCCCCGAGACCCCCGGTTCCCCGCGGGGTGCGCGCCCATCCCGGCTGCCATCCCCGCCCGGGCTGACTGCGGGCTGCTGGGGATAATGCCTCTGTTTACGCTTCTCCCAGCCACAAGTGTCTCCGCTGAGCGGGGACCTCTGCTTAATGCAATTAACTCCGTTGCCGGGATTTGTACCTCCCGAAAAGCCGCTCCTCTGCAGCGCTCCCGCCCCGAGGTGCGGACGGCTCGGGAAGGGCTCGGGCTTCGCCGGCGGCGCTTCGGGACGACGCTTCTCGGAGGGCGAGAAAAGAACGCGTTGCTGCGTTTGGGCAAATATTAGGAAATAATAAATGGAGGTTTCAGTATGAAATTAAAATACCGTGACAACTTAATCCAATTAAAATGAGCTGCTCCACTGAACTAAATAATGTCACCGACTCGGGTTCGCTTTTGAAGTTGCCTGGCTATTGTATAAATAAGCCCCGTCGCAGCCCTCCGTGCGGTGCGCCTCATCGTTAGTGATTCCGATGGATACAATTGCAAAACGCTTTTCTTAAGGGCTAATTAAGAACGAGTTGTGTCGAGCACAGACTCCCGTTCCCGCTAAGCACGTTCCCCCTTGCTGATGAGGTACGATATGCTTTAGTTTCACATAGGAATGCTACTGTTATGAAGTTCTCTGATGGCGGAGTAACTGTGCAACTGCCACAGTCATTAGTTAAGTATGAAGTTGGATGGTTTTGCCTTGGGATGAGCAGGCTCCTGCGGCGGGAGCGGGGAGAGCCATGCTGCCGGCCCTGAGCAGAGCCCTGAGTGCTGCCAGAAAGTTGTGGGCAGATGGGAGAGGTAAAGGGAGGTGGATTTTCTTTTCTCTCTCCCTCCTTTTTTCCTTTCTGGCGGCGGCTACGTGGTCCCTTAAGGAGGAGTTTTGTAAACTGGTCTCTGGGAAAAGACGGGTGCTAAATCTGTTGTCTGTGCAGAATACAGTCCTGGTCCTAAGTGGGGTTTTATATGGATGCTTACAACAACCCTGCAAGCTTTTGGAGTACTGTCAAGTGGTTTTAGCTCCTAAGTTCTTTTCCTTTGCTTGATTCTTGAACAAGTGTGTTCTGTGTTTGCTTTGTGTAACCACCAAACCCTGCTCTTTACTGGGGTGGTCCCTGTCAGTTTGAGTCATGTTAGAGCCATGTTAAAAACGTACTGGAAATGTAGCAGGGAGCTGCATACCTGTGTGCCCTGGTGTTGGCTCTTGTGCTGCAGATGTGCATTGGCGTACAGTGTCAGCTTGGTAGGATGAGCAGACATTAGAAGATGGCATCGGGATGCGGAGGGTGCCAGGCAGCTGTTCCTTTTGTGCCTGGCTGGAGGAGGTGGCAAGCGCCCACATCAGAGCTGGCAAATGGTGCTGGGCTCACAGGGCTGTTTGCTGTGCATGGGGATATGTTTGGTATCAGTGGGGTCTGGTAACATCAGCAGATGAGGAGGCACTTTGGGACTCATCCAGGCTTGGGTGAATTGTGGAAAAAGTGTTCTTTCTTGTGCCCTTGTAGGAGGGGGGAAAAAGAGCGATGTAAAACTGCTGGAAAGAAAAGGCCAGCTCTCTAAGTGTGAGTCAGGTGTGTCTTTTATGAGGTTGGGTTCAGTCTTGATGATAGCAGGAGTCAGCGCTTGCTGATTTTAATAGCAACAGAGAGCGGTGCCAAGTATCTCACTGTCCTTGTCAGTTCCCATTCTGCCGAGGCTGATAAACCTTTCTGCTTCTTCCTGCTCCTCATCAGTGGGAGTAATGGTTTTCCAGAGCTTGTGTGATGCTCTGCTCCTCTCCGCAAGCCAAGGTGGGTGTGGGGAAGCCTTGCTGGCAAGCAGGTTTCTGTGTGCGGCACTGTAATCCTGCTGCACTCACAAATGGGAGAACAGTCGTGGCTCTCCTCTTCTGTAGTGGTGTTTCTTGAGTCAGGGGACTTTGCTTCATGTCAGCTCCGCAGCACTGTGTGTGAGGGGTTTGGTAAAATACAGTGCTGCAGCACCAACATCAACTCTGTGGTCTGTCTGTTCCTTCTGTAAGCATCTCAGCACTGGCTTGTTGACATATATGCTGCTATTGAAGGATTACTTGGGTAATATTTTTGTGTATTTTTCAGAAATATTTAGTATTTTGGAAGCATGGTGCTATAATTATTTCTGCATTTGTTTCTAATCATTACTTTGCTTTTGGAATCTGGAAAATGGATACCATGCTGGAGAGGGTGAATATTTGTTTTGGTTTTGAAACATGCAGCTAGGTTTTGGAGATGGTAATTACAGGAGGAGAGAAAACTGCTGAAGAGATGGGTGGTGTTTCAGATTTACATGCTGTGAGCATCTCTCCTAAGTGCGTTCAAATCTACATTGCCAAGTAAATTCCAAAGAAAGATAGGAAACTTTTCTTTAGTCTTGATTTATTTTCACCGTTCCTCAGCTCATGTGGGCTGCTGCTTCCCTGCAGAAGTGAGGAAGATCTTTCTTGCTTCCTGTGGCTGGCAGCACCTGGAGCCAGCCTGCACTGCTGGCTGCTGCTCCCATTGCCCTGGCTCAGTTTTGGGGGCCTTGCAGCAGCCCCTCTGTGCTGGAAATTTGGGAGGGCTCCGGCTTCTGCCTCTGCCCTCAGGTTTTGCCATTCTCGTGCTGCAGTCAACTTGCTGCTGGAAGCCTCCCTTTATCTGGATGTTCTCAGAAGTACCTTTCTGGGAATAGGTTTCCCTCCCAGGTTAGCTTATCTTTTAAAAATTAAAGAACAGATGATTCTTGACCCGAGATCAAACACTGAGGTAGTTTCTCTTTTTAATATCTTAGCCCCGAGGTCTGCATTGGAATTGACTTAATATTTGGGCCTGAAGTGCAGAGATGTTTTCTCTGCATTTTTTTCTAGATCCATATCAGGGAAGAAGATGAGTGTCTTCAAGGACAAGTCAGGACAAATAGTTCCCAGTTTGAAGTTGAGGGCTGGGGTTGTGGTTCCTAGGCAGGTGATACCTCTGTGGTAGGTTTGTGGCAATTGCTGCAGCTAATGGGGTAGAGATGGTGGGCTGGAGATAACGAGCCACAAACCTGGGGTTTATATGAAGTTTTGATGGATCTGAGTCTATGTGGTCATAATCTGAAGTGCAATCTTAGGATGACCAGATGAAGGCCTGACTGCTTGGCCAGCAGAGGTCCAAGCTGTGTAAAGCCCCACCTCAAATATGCTGTCATGATCTAATCCTTCCAGGGAGGATGGAGGAGAGTTGCCTGCTGTCCTTGCAGGGGACATGGCTGCATTTGGGCCAGGAGCCCTAGGCTTGGCAAAGAGCTCATCCATCACGCAGCAGACGAGCTCCCCGAGGAGCAGCCAGCCGCCTGCAGAGCCCTCTGTTTGCACTGCTCTTCGTGGCCAGTTGTCTTTATAAAATGTCAAGCCGAGGCATATGGATAGCATTTATTAATTGCATTATCTCACCAAATTGACTTTTGCCATTGACCAGTTTAAACATTTTCCTTATGGCAAAGAATTACAGGCTTTAGTGAGGCTTGGAGGCTGAACAAAGGACTCTTGTCTACTTATGGAAAAGTGCTCCTTTGTCATCTGAAGAGATCTGACTGACCAGGATTTTTAACAGAAATGTTGTGTTTGAGAATGGAAAGCTTATTCTAGGCCTCGTGTAAGACCCTGCTTGAATGTAGGGCATAAATATGCCCTCTGTGTTGCTGCATTTGAGAGAGGATGCACAAGTAATGAGCAAGCAATTTGGTCCTCGTTCAAGTTGCTGTACTTTGCACTGCAGCAAGCATGAGAAAATTTACTTTAGGCTGTTCTGTGAAAGGATTGTTGTTTGGTTATCTGCAGTTCATGATGACAGTGAACTGCTATCTGTAATCTCTTCAGGACTAGTAATTTATTCATAGGTTACATGGCACTACTCAGTGATTTGGGAACAAGATTTCTCTTGCTCACATTTGAAATATAATTTGCAATCTCCCGAATAAGAACTGCATTTGTGTTTGACCCTGTAGTAATGACAATTCTCCGTATGTATGTTGTTTTCTTGATTAGCTCAGCTCTGAGGGATGCTTTCAAAAGCCTACTAGATATCTGGGCAGAAATACAAAATACGTGTAGTTCTACGTGCTGGAAAACTGACTGCAGAAGGAGAAGAAATAGTGTGTAACAGCCATTTGCAACAAGTACTCTTATGCTAAACAAATGATTTTTGACGATGTCTCAAGTAGGATGCTCATTTAAAGTGAAATAATGATTAATAGGGCGTTAAGGAGTCTGCAAAACTTGGCCCAGTCTGTAGATAGGCTGTGTATGTCGCAAAAGCTGTGCTCAGCTGAAGTCTGAGCTGGATGCTACATCTAAAATCACTGTGCTTAGTTTACATCTGAACAGCTTCCTCAGAATTCTCCTGTCTAAGCTAAATTGTTTTGTTCTAGAAGTGAACAGATTTTTGGGAAAGTTCAAATAAAAATTCTGCAATTGAGTTGTGAGGGTGAAGATAAATACATAGTTTATGTTCTCATTAAACGTAAGATGAAGGGACTACTGAAGGTCAAACAGCCTTTGGTATGTGCAGGAACTGAATCAAAATGTTCAGAAGTACCACTGTGATTAACAACCAGAATGCTGTTGTCTGGATTTAAATATTATGTTGTCGGACGTGTTGCTCCTGCTTGATTAAATGTAATACCGCATAATTTTCTCTGGAGGTGCTTCCACATTGATGGACGTTGCTTGTCTCCTTTCAAAGCAGTGTGAAGTAGCCCATCCTTATTTTCTGAACAGTATTTCAGAAGTGTGAGTGTGAATGGTCTCGCAGAGCTGCAGGAGGCAGTGCAGTGTGGGAGGTGCAGGGCTCCTTGGAGGGCAGCTGGGTGTGTGGCTGGAGTGGCTTCCACACTAAGGATGTCTTGAGAGAAGAGTCATAATGTGCTTGCTGCCAGTGAACTGATAACTTAACTAGGCCTTTCATCTCTCCTGCCTCACCTCACATCCTCTCCAGTACGCCTGTCCCGCAATAACTCAGTAGAAGTAAGCTTTCCTCTTTCTCTAGGCTGAGCTGCATTAATCCCAGTTGTGTCCCTGTGGGTGACCCTGGCTGGAACTAACAGCTGGTGGATGCAGCTGTGCCCAGCCAAACATCGTGCTCTGGATCTCTTTCAGTTTTAAAAGCTGAGTTCTGTTTGCTTTTTGTATGGGGGTCTGCAGGAGACAGCTGATAGTGGTTTGGTGTATCTTGTAGGAGAGAACAGCTGTCCAGAAGACTTCTTAGAATCATGGAGTCACAGGCATGGAAATCATAGAATCACAAGGCTGGAAAGGACGTACAAGATCATCTAGTCCAACCATCCTCCTATTACCAATCACTGCCACTAAGCTACTAAACCATATCTCAGCAGATATTTCTTCGTTTGCTGGGTTAATTATCCTTCCTCACTCCGGATGTGGAGATCCCAAAATCAGTGTGTCACTTAAACTGATTACTAGGTGAAAGCCTCCTCCACAAAGCCTTTCCTTTTTCAAATCACTTTCGAGTGCAGTTCTACATCCAAGTATACAGTCATGGAGGTGTGACATTGGTGGTGTTCTTATAACATAAAATGAAAACCTGCAAGGAAAGCAAACTGGAAGGATGAAGCTAGTTCCAAGTAATGGAAATACACCATTGCTGGGATGTGCAAAAAATCAAACTTTCATCAAATTTAAATTTGTGATGTTGCATAAATA
Organism: Tetrao urogallus; assembly: GCF_951394365.1. Taxonomy (NCBI): domain Eukaryota; kingdom Metazoa; phylum Chordata; class Aves; order Galliformes; family Phasianidae; genus Tetrao; species Tetrao urogallus. The sequence goes on along the minus strand of NC_136815.1, from coordinate 21,872,271 downwards.
AAAATAGGTATGGCTCAGCCCTATAAATAATAATAGAGTATAATTCCTGCAGCAAAGATTTGCATACGATAATGTTGCTGAGGAACAGGATTCTGAGTTGTTCTGCAATGCAGAACATCCCATTCCTCCCCTAGCTGTGGGGCTATGCCCCCTTCCTGCAGGGAGCCCACAGGTGCTGGATACTTGACCAAGTCACTGGTGGCAGTGCAAGTGCATTAATGTGAGGCTTTGTGTGGCAGGGAGAAGGTGTGTCTGTGAACAGAGCATGGGGAATTGGCTATGTTAGCAACTGGCTTGTGTAAGTCTCATTGTGAGAAGGTGAGAAGCTCTCAAGAACTGCTGGGGCAGCACACAGTGTTAGGAGACACTAATACTTTGGGATTATTAGTGAGTAAAGCATTTGCAGCATGTGGAGCTCGTAAATCTCTTCGTGGCAGAACAATACTGGAGATATAAATGAAGTTACTAAGGTGCCATTTGTATCTCCTAAGTTCTTCTCATTGATGGGGTTTCTTACAATTTTCCTGTCATGTTCTCTTCAATTATTTTCCATCTCTGAAGAACAACTTTTTGAATGGAACAGCTGTGGTGATACGTGTGTGTAACTTCTGTTATGGAAGGCAGTATGTTTTTCAAGTGTCAGGAAGCAAATGCCCTGCAGAACATAAAGTGTCAAACAAACAACAAAATTGCCCTCAAAATTTTAAGAATTCTTTTGTCCTGGTATGAGGTTGGGAAAGAGCAGTTTCTCTAACCTTATTTATCAGGAGGAAAAAAAAAAAGCCTTAAACACAAGGTGGTCTTTATGTATTTTATATTTATATTATTTTATTTTTTTTTTTGTATTTTGTATTTGTAATTGTATTTTATATTTATTTATTTATTTCCCTCTTGTTTCTTAATTTTGTAGTAAGACAAATATTATTCCATAAGTATGACTTGATCCTCCATAGCACTAACAGGTTCTCTTGATTTTATTCTGCAGCAAAACTTTCCCTCTCCCCTCAAAGCCCTGGTAAGGGGACAGGAGTAAGTTTGTGAAGCATAAATGAGATGGGGGGGGGGGGGGGGGGGAGGTGGGGGGGGGAAGGGGAAGGGGAAGGGGAAGGAATGTCCTTAAAAGAAAAACAGGAATAATGTTAAGAGAGTGAATACACAGGTGTCCTTTCTGGGAGATGACACCAGGACTGTTGTGGCACCAGTGGTCTCCTCACTCAGCTGAAATTGTCCATCTGTGTTGCAGCTTGGGTTGGCTGAATTTGTCAGGCAAGCATGTTTTCCTAGCTTTTGACCAAAGCTTTGCTGGTTGCGTCTATCTGCTGCATGGAACTATGGCTGAGGTTTCCAGAGTTTGGCAGTGGATGGCAGGCGGCTGAGAAAATCCTGTAGCAAAGCAGGAGATACTGTTCTGGGAGCAGCTGTGATTATCTCTACAGCACAGTACAGAGCATCCTTAGGGATGCAGGGGGAGTGATGAGACAAGGGTGTATTAAAAAGACATACTGATATAATCTAATAGCCATATCTGTGTTGAATAACACTTGGAAAATCCATTGCAGATTAATGATTTGAATGCACAGGGCTTGAGGGTGAGGAAGGTAGATCCCACAGGCACCTGTTAAATAGAAATACTTCCTTAGGGTGCCCAGGTGCAGTTGTTACTTGAAGAGATAGACATTAAGGTTGGGGATGACTGACAATGTTTCCACTCCTGCTGCATATTGGAAGCGCTTTACCCTTGCTTTCAGCCCAAGCAGCCATGTGTAGTCAAAGACTAGGGCTGTGTTTGGCACTGTTAGGGAGGGATCCTTGTGCCTTTGTTGAGGCTCAAGCTCTGTCTTAAATAGTGTTTCTGTGGGGTGAGGAGGCCTGTGACACTGTGCTGAGCCTCACTGAGCAGGGAGAAATTCTGAGCTCCAGCTAACACAAGAGTGTCGGGCACTGTTAATAGTATTGCTGTGCTGGAAATGTCATCCCTTGTCTGCTTTGTTACTGTAGGGCATTAGAAAGGGGAAATGACCTTTTTCCTTTTTGTTCCTGTTCTTACTGTGATTCAAAACCTTGAAAAGCTTATTCTACCCTTGGCTGGTCTGGGATTTTGTGATTTCACTAATGCTGCTTTCCTGAGCGTATCTCTTGCACTTAACAGGGAGTTAGTGACCTGCTATCCCAATAGAGGTCTCTTCTGGCGGATACCTTTAATTGGTCTTCTGCTTGGTGGCATAAAAGCTGTTATAAATGAAAAACCAGTTCAGCTTAATAGCAGTGAAGGTTTTCTGAAACTTTTTTGAGAGCCGTGTATCTTGGCTGTAGGTTAGAGAAGTCTTCTGGCCTTGTGAATATTTATTAATTCTGCCATGATATTGTATCTATCACGACTGTCTGTAACATGTAGATAGGACACTCAGTGTTACTTCTTTGCCATATGCTTCTTGCTGTTTTACATAAAATCTGAGGGCTTATAACTAATTTAAGCATGTAAAGATATTTCACTTGAGGAACCTCAAAAGACTGAGGAGAAAAATTCTTCTGATAAATGTTTCCAGTTTCAACAAAAGCAGATAGGATCCTTCATGGTGGAGATTGTGGCTGTCTTGTGGTTGGACCTGGTATGATTCCTATAAAGCAGGGTAGCTCACATGGCATTTACATATTTGTGATCAGAGATGAATGTCTGAGGAGAGGAATAGCAAGAAGATTTCTTTGGATTTCTCTACGGCTTTCTGTAGATGCACAGGCAAAGCTAACCTCTCTCTTGTTACTTAGTGCAGCTCACACAACTGGAAGACCTCCTTAGAGGGGTCGAGCTGGCAGCTGTGCCAGCTGTGCAATTAATAGTGACACCTAACGGGGGCGGAGTGGAAAGCAATAGGATGTTTCTGTGTATCTTAACAACCCTCCCAACAGCTGGGCTTGCTAGAGTGAGCTCAGTGAGCTGTGAAATTTAAAAGCAGGAAGAAAAAAAAAAAAGGAACAGGCTGAGCTTCTAAAGATTTTCTTACCACTGGGTTTGTTACACTGTTAGGCTCCACAGAAGGTGTAGTTGACTCTAAAGTTACTGCTCTGGGTGTATATTTCTTGTTTTATTCCTTGAAACTTTTAGTCTTTGGGCTCGCAGTTAATTTGAGATTAATTTATAATTAAAATTTTACAAGAAATGAATGGGCAACTGAACACATTCACTACCAGTCCTCAGTGTTGAGCTGTAAAGATGAGCAAGGAAGGGTAGTATAATTATATTTATACCTAATTTTTGTATCCAGGGCAGTTCTTTGGTCTATGCCCTCCCAACATGGCTACTGGAGACTGCTGTAAGTGGGGATAGCCCTGAGCTCCTTAAGAGCAGGAGATGGCGTGCAGCTGGGTATGTGGAGATCTAGCTTGGCACTTCCCAGCATCGCTCATTATTGTGACACTAATCACCTACTATATGTGCAAGTGCAGAGAGTGTTTAATTAAGAGTGCGCGTGGGGAAAATCATAATTCCTCAATCTATGTGGAGTTACATGGTTGTCATATTTGAAATGTGTGACCATTGGTTACAAAGGATGTTTTCTGGAAGTACTGTAGATCTGGTGGCATATGTCAGGGACTGGAAAATGTAGGCTATTTATAATTATCCACAGGTGGAGAGGCAGGCAGCAATGCACAGCGCTAGTAATAATTATCATCAGTGTAGAAGTTCATCTCTTAAGCCGTTGGTTCTAACACACTAAAAAGTATTTGATCTGGAATCTGGCACAGCCTTCAAGTAGAGCTGTTCAAAGGAGTCCTGACCTAATTTTGCTGAGGAAGTGTGCGAGCCTTCCACATTCTGCTAATTTATTGCAAAAGGTTTTAATGATAAAGTCTTTCTACCCTACACGTGCACGTATTTTACTGCACAGCATTTGAATGAAAGCAGCCATTACCAGCCAGGTGGTAAATATAGCATGCAGCTTAGCAGAAATGACCTTCAATTAAACAGAGGCGGTCCCTTCTACCACGCTATGCAGTTGTCATTTAATTTTTTTTTTTTTAAGCCTATTTTTGCTGAGTCTTTTTGTGAGTAATTGGAAAGCCTGAAGCACAGTGCTAGGCTCTGTGTGCAAGGGTAGACTTGGTAGTTGTGCTGAACTCCTGTTTCAGTCAGCACTTCAAGTATGGGAAGTGACTTACAAATATATTTGCTCTCCTTCTCAGGGAAATATATCATGAAATTATAAAACGTTGTCCACTGAGCTATGTAATTTTTTTTTCTGTTATAGCATATAGCATAAGTGCTTCGACTTTCCTCAGGATAAATCAAAGCAGATGGAATGACATTATGTCTTAATGGGCTTTCATCTTCAAAAGAAAATGAGGAAAAAGTAGTCTTGTTTTTTCAGCAATGTACAATATTGCAGTGATAGGGAGAGTTCAGGTAGGTGTTCCTCATTACTGTGTAGTTGTAGGCTGTTTTTATCATAAGATAAAACACAAACAAAGCAACCTCAACCGTGGGCTTTTGAATTCCATCTAACGTGTCACTCGTTCATTTTCTCATGCCATTATCTCTGCAGTGTTGTTGTAAGACTACTGGTTTCCTACCAAAAATGCAGCTTTTTGTTCAGTATGATTTTCTCACTTGTGCTAATGGCATTTCTGAGCAATACTGTGCAGCACGCAGTAACTGTAATGCACTAAATTGTAATTTGCCTTAAGTTCTTTGCTCTTTTTCTGCAGTCTCTCAAGCTTCCAGTCTCATTGGACTGATTTTTATTTTTTTTATTGTATTTTTTCCCCTTCCCTGCTACTTGAGTGCTGCCAAGCCAGCCAGGTAATGGCTAGTCTTGGCACAGCTCTCTGGTCTCATGTTGCAAGCACGGGATCCAAGAACTGGAGACGAGGCACATGAAAAGCTGGGTCTGCTCTGGTTGTTTGCCCACCATCAGCAGCCTTTCTGCTGGCTTTGCTGTGAGTGGTGATGGGAAGGGGGAGCAGGCAGGGGATGGGGGTGATAGAGTGGTGCAGAGCAGCTGGAGCATCCCAACCAAGCTGTAAAGGAGATACCAGGGGGTGGGAATCCACCTCTGCTCGCTCAGCCCTGTCTGGCAGCACAGCACGCATGAGACAAGTGTTTCAGCAGACGTGGATGATTTGAGCAAGATATCCCTCATCTTCTCTGCTTTTTGGAAAGTGAGTGTGCGGAGCCAAACACTGCAGCTTGGCACTCATCGCTACCCTTTGGGCTTTCTTGGAAGCCCTGCAGCTCTCCTCTCACATGGGCAGGATGGGCCAGCAGGTGCAGCAAGCTGCTGGATCCGCTGCTCCCCTGGGACTGCAACATTGCTGCAGGGCACACTGGTGCACAAGCAGCAGTTGGTTGTTGGAGCAATCTGTAACTGCGTCACCCAAGCAGAAGGGAGCACGCCGGAGCTGGGATTAGTTAGAGATGTGAGATGTGTCCGGTTACAAGGGAACTATAATCAAGGTGACAGCTGCTTTCCCTACGCTATATTGAAACAAAATATCCCAAGCCCTGAGATAAAGACCCTACACGCTTACTCTTTCCACAAGTTGTTGGAACACTTAGCGCTGTTCACTAGTTAAATGTCGGAGGGGCAGACTCTTTCCATGGTTACCAAAGGGGAAAACTGAACATCACTACCCCTGGACCGGGAGTGCGGGTGGACGTGTGCCCTATTTACACTTGCCCTTAAGTGTTTATATCAGAACTTCCTGATCACAGGGCTGTTCTCCCAGCACCAGAAAATATAAATCCTGCCCTGCTTGGCATACCACGGTGTTATATAAAGTAAGTATTTATACTAGTCCTTAAATGACTGTTTCTTTGGCTACTTAACCTGGCAGACCTCATCAGAACTTGGAAGTGAAAAGCAGGAGGTGCCACCTGAAATAGCATCAATGCGCTGCTGGGGAGAAGCGTGTTTGAGGAGTGGGCCCTTAGAGTTCTTCCTGGGCTCTATTTATATCTTCTGTCTAATAATACCTGCTGAATATTTTTACACAAAATGTTGCCTGTGGGTGTCTTACCCACAGGAAAATATAAAAATACCTTTCCAGGTTTGGGGATTGTAATAAAGGACAAGTTTGTATGGGGAAAAACTTTATGTGATAGTCTAAAATAAATAAAGACCACAGGATATTATTGGTTTTGAGCTTTATAGTGGGGTTGTGACCTAAGTTTTAGGAATAATCTTTTGATACGAAGACTTCTCGTAGATTTCTCTTCAGAGAAAACAAGTCCTTGGCTTTTTTATTGGAGGGTGGGGGGAAGGGATGGCCAGTGAAGTGTCCATAAGCTGGGTTTTCTTCAAGGCAAAGGATCTCTTCCCAGGCCTCTGCAGAGGGTCCATCAGAACAGCATCAGAAGAAGGGGTTTTTAGCTGGGGTGCCTGGGTCTGTAAAGTCAATGGGATGAGAGATCGAAAAGTCATCGAAGGAAAAGCCAAGGCTCTGAAAAAATCAACTTCGTGAAACTTAACTCCCAAAGGTGCGATAAAATGTATTAGAAGCTTTGCAGGGTGCGTTAAGAGATGTCTGTTCTCAATGGAGGAGGGTGGGTGGTTAGGCTGCGGCCTGCTAGGCTGTGCAGGAGATGGCAGCCCCACCACGAGCTCCCTTACACATCCCCTCGGCTGGAAACCTCGTCTTCCTTGGCACAGAACCTTCTGCAGCCAGCGAATGGAAAAGCATGTCTGCATCTCACTTCATCTGTGATCGGTGATGTGAAGTATTTCCAGAGTTGGAAGTACATGCTGAGCACCGCTGATACTCCCATCAGTGCAGAGAAATTGGATGATAGTTAAGGTACAGGTGAAGCACGAGGTTTCCTGGCTGTCAGCTGTTTGGTTTTTTTTAAAGCTTCTGCTTTATCCTTTTATCTTCTCTCAGTTGCACCCAGCATGGACCAAGGCTGTGCTGTGCAGAGTCCTATGGAAGAGGTGCTTGGTGAAGCAGAGAAACTGCTCAGTAGTTAGGAGGCATGAACATCTACCAAAGGGCTTTTGTACCTAATGATTTTTACTCTTACAAAGCTTGGAGAAGTAGGTACCCTGATTACAAGTATCCCGTGGGCTGTCCTCTTGCTTGAGGAGACAGCTTCTTCGAAGGGAGCAGGAACAAACACTGTGGAAATGAAAGGCAGAGGCGTTCATGTAAGAATCTCTAATTTATTTTTTTTCTCTTTCCATATGTATTTTTAATCCTCTCATGCTGGCAGTTGAAGAGGAGTCTGAAGGCAGTGTGTTCATTAGGTGTGGGACTTGTGAAGCCTGACCAAAATGAATAGGCTCTGCTGGGCAGTCATTGGGTACGTGCTCTGGAAATAACTCCTTCATTTTCTCTTGAGGTTTGGGAGATGAAGGGAACTTTCATTCAGCTTTCCTACTTATTTAAAATAATATGTTGGCATGCCAAGCAGAGCAGGATTTGTTTTTTCTGATGTTGGGATAAGAACCCCATGATTAAGAAACAGGCAGTTTGTGAGTCCTAGTTTGTTTTCTTGTGTATTTGATGCTTGTGTTTGTTGTTCAGCAAGGTATTCACAAAAGTGAAAGTTTTATTTTAGGAAAACTTGTGAAATAGGTGATGCTTTCAGAAAGAACAGTGTGACTTTTTTGGCAGCATCATGGCTAAACAAGTAAATATGTATTTTGGTAAGGAGCCTGACCTTGAAAATGTCTATGGACCTGTCCCACTGTACCCTCCTTAGTGTGTCTGTAATTGCAGGCAGTCTCTGAAATACCACAGGTCTTGCATCGGGTATGTTTGTAACTTTTTTTTTTTCCCCACATTTGATGAATTTAGGAAGACTTTTTAGTTCTGTGACAAAGGCCTGGATGGCTCCACTGTAAATTCTCTGGATTTCCAGTATAATTAGCATAAGTGGGAGCAAAGTGGACTGAAATTCTGGTGGTGGTTTCTTGGCCCTTTCTATGGAGGAAAAGAGAGCTGAGTACTGACTTCCTTGCATTTGTGACTTCTGAACTGAAACTGTTGCTGGCAGAATTTATTTGTGCATTTGTATTTCCAGTGTAGAGGGATCTGTCCCGAACTGCTAAAAAATATTCCTTTGCTGAAAATTTGGTAGAGGAGATGGGATCAGTACCAGCAGAATTACTCCCTGTGGGTATGGAGGGCACCAGGACAGTCAGACTGAGAGATGGGCAAAGAAGAGAACCATGGCTTGACCTAACATGCTGAAAATCACCCAGTGACTGCTCATGGCTGAGTGATGTCACTCCAAGAAGGGTTTGTGGCCCTGCAGGGAGCAGAGGTGGCCCTGCTGCTGCAGCTGCTTGGCAGTGGACTGCCTGCACAGGAGAAGGTGTGGAAAAGGCACTAACACCACTTGAGGTATCTGAACTGATGTAAAATTGCACAGATAGGGCTGTCAATACTTCAGCTCAGCATAAGAAATTCCTGGGTCTGACTGGCACGTAAGTTACTGCCTTGTTACACTCATGTATATTTCTAGTAAAGTATCTGTGTTTTATCTTTGGAAATCAGTGATTCAGAGCTTTCAACGAAGCTTAAGGTTGTGCATCATAGTGTATATTGTTATAATGCTCCTACTTACATGATTAAAATTAGGTAATATTGTATAAATGCTGTTAAAACTTGGTTGATGTTCACCTACTAAATATTTACTGGCTGCTAAATATCAGTCATTAATGCCTGATAAGTGAGGGTCTCCAGGAGGCAGCTCCAGTTAGGATGGCATTTCTCCTGTCCCTGCACAGTTTTGCATTCAGCAACATCATTCCCACCTGCTGCTTTTTGCCTGAGGTTGGAATTTCCTCCTTTCGCTGCTTGTCACTGTGGCTGGATGGAGATACAGGGATCTTGCACCCTCCCAGTGCTCAGAAAGGGGGTAGTTCTCCAGGACCAATCCTCTTAGAGATGTGAATTCATTTGCTTTGCAGGGAGGGTTGAAGCAGGGCATCTATTCAAGCAGCGCTGTGATTTCTTCGTTGGAATTCAGATAGATATTATGCATGTTACAGAGCTCAGTCTCTGGATACATTTTTACTCTTTAAAGTCTGCTTTTAAATGTCAATATACTCACCTCTGAAGCTTAAGCATCCAGAATTGACAGATGCATTTTCAGAATTAGAGGAAAGGAGGAAGGCAGTACTAAAATAAAACTCTCTGGGACTGATTCAGCATCAGTATGCAGTGGATAATGAGTCTGGAAGTACCACAGATACTGTTTTCCAGGACAGCATGAGCCATATGAATGTGTGTCAGTTGCTTCTGGAGTGGAGTGGGCAGGATTTTGTACAGGGCAGGAAGACAATAATTCAATCACATGCATTATGGTTGCTTGATGGGAAGGGCAAAACTCCCATTTCTGCATGGGGGAAAAAATGCAGGACAAGGGGGAATTCACAAGAGTTGTTCAGAATGGTGCTGTTTTGTCTGTTAAGAAAGAACTGAGAACGTAACAAACTATCCTGAGAAGAGCCTGCAAAATCTAACTGCTTGTGCCTGATCAGATACATCTAGCAGACCGGCCTTTCACAACAGCTTGGGATGTGCTGCTGTGTCCTTTAAAAAGAAGTGGTGGTTCAGTGGATTTTTCTTGATGCGTTATGTGGTGGTTTGCTGCAGTTGGAAGTTAGGGACTTCACTTCTTCAAAGCTAAAGTTTTCTAGTGCCCAGCTGTTTAGGGATTTCCATGCATCGGCTTACTCTGTATAGATCATGGAGCCAGATTTAGTTATTAGCTTTTGCCATTTAAAAAGCCATTACTTCTTGGCAATTCTGATACTAGATACTGTATTAATTTCCTTTTCAGTCCTATGTGTGAGGTTTTATTTTTCTTATAGGAAACCACAGCATATGAAACTTTGAGGATTAAAACTAACTCCAAGGAGTGTAATTACCACTCAGCTCTCCACTGCATTACACTTGTTTTGTAAACTGTCACTGTGCAGCTGAACTTACCCTTTGAATAAAGCCTTATGTGCTGTGAGAGTTAATATTTAAACCAAACCACCTGCTTAAAATTGGCTGCCCATTGCCCTGGTTACATTAAATTAGGATCTACAGTAACAAAGTGAAAAGGTTCTTGTTTTATAGCCTGAGCCACTTTCCCACCCTTAGGCATCAAACTTATTTTGAGTCTCTTGCTTGGAAGAAAATAGAGTTCAGTTTTTAAGCTGCACATGACCGTCTCAGCACGGTGAAAATAGAAACTGGTGCTATCCCAGATGCATAATTCATCCCGTAGCTAGCAGGCATTCATGCAACACAGTAAATTGTGAGAGCTGCTTCCAGCACGCAGTGCGTGTGGGTGAAGAGGGCAGTGGGGGATGCTGTGCTCTGCTTGGTGCCTTCCCATCGTGTGCTGGGACTGCTCAGCCACTTCCTTCTGAACTGGTGGGAAAGGCACCGGGAGGACAGAGACTGGGCACAGGGACCTTGGTTTTGGCAAAGTAAACGTTGACCTTGAGTCCATTTAACTTATGGAGAAACTTAACCGAATGTTCTCCTGATGGAATGCAAAAAGCTATTTGTATATGAACAGGCTGCAGCTTTGCTGGTATCCATTGGATGAAAATAAATAGCTTCAAGCTTTTGCGAAAAATGACTGTTTTGAATTTGCATCAGAAAAAGAACAGTTTTGTAGCCTGTATCACTGTTGTGTGTTTCTCCTTCCCTCTTTCCCCACAAACAGTACTATTTGCTTTTCCACTATTGCATCATTGTTACTAGTTACTGCCGCCAGAACTGGAACGCTGGAATCAAGACTGTCTGCTACTGAGTATTCCAGAAGCATTACAGAAATTCGGTCATGTTAGTAGCAAACTCTTCTTTGCCTGCTTCAAGAGGAAGAGAATTTCTTGATTTCCACTGGGGGGAAGGGGAGGAGAAGAAAAAAAAACGAGATGCTTCTGCTCTTGATTGATTTTTTGAGCAAACACGTGGTAACAGGACAAGGGATGATGACTTTGGACTAGAAGAGGATGGATTTGAAGAGGACATTGGGAAGAATGAGGGTAGTGAGGCACAGGCACTTGCCTCAAGTTCTGACTGCCATGTTCCTGAAAGTTTTCAAGATCAGGTTGGATGGGGATTTGAGCAACCTGATCTGGTGGAGTGTGTCTCTGTCCTGCCAACTTAAACCATTCTATGATTCTATGAAATGCCATTGACTTGTTTCAAGGTTGTGTTGCAGTCATCAGAGACCTTATAAATGCTGTTGCTTTGGAGATGCATCTTGGTTATAAAGGGGAACACAGAAGTTTGTCTTATAGAGCGAAAACATGACAAAGATAACTAACTTGTTAGTTGTTTTGATAACAGGTAATATTCATCTGTTTCTCTACTACTTTTATTTTTAGAGGAATGAACACTGAACTATGAAAATAAATGTGGTATGGGCAGGGTAGAAGTCACAGAATCACAGAATCACAAGGTTGGAAATGACCTGCAAGATCATCCAGTCCAACCACCCTCCCATTCCTATTAGTACCACAAGCACTAAACCACATCTCGTAGCTCCTCATCCAGGCGCCTCTTGAACACTGCCAGGGACGGCGACTCTACCACCTCCCTGGGCAGCCATTCCAGTGCCTGACCACCCTTTGAGAGAAAAAGTTTCTCCTAATATCCAACCTAAACCTCCTCTGGTATAACTTCTGGCCGTTTCCTCGGGTCCTACTATTTGCCTGGGAGAAGAGGCCAGACCCTTTTACACCACAGCCTCCCTTCAGGAAGTTGTAGAGTGCAATGAGGTCTCCTCTGAGCCTCCTCTTCTCCAGACTGAACAATCAGGGCTCCCTCAGCCGCTCCTCATAAGGTTTGTGCTCCAGACTAGGAGCACAAGTCTAGGTGTCTTCTCTGTGAAGAGAGGAAATACTTTGAAGTCAGTCCTGTACGGGTGCTGAGCATCAAGGAAATAAAACTCTTCATTCATTAGGATGCATTTCAAAATAAAAAACTGATAATGTTCACCAAAGTGATTCTTAACCCTCCCCAATTAATAGTTCCTTACTTGCTCACAGCTCTGTCTACACCCTTCTTCCAAGCAATTTCTGCTGGTGTACCACTGTGCATGTAGAATGCAGATGTAGCAAGACTTCCTTTTCACAGTAAAGGAAAGTTCTTTGGGAGTGCTTGGTTCCATGAGAGATTTCTGATGGGTGTAGGAGTGTTGACTGCTTCACAGCTATAACGTAAGGAAATGAATTCCAAATAAGGTAGACACTTGAGCCAGCAAGATGTGGCTACTCAGTGAAGCATTACCATCTCAATTTTATGAGTGTGTCCCTAACAACAGTAGTGAGGTGGGCAACCAGCTCCAGCCCTACCACGAGTTGCCCATGGGGATGATGCCCTGGTGTATGCTTACTGCTGTGTGGTCTTAGGACAATGACATTTACGTCACTGTGGTATGTGCTGCTGAAGAAAGTGTTTTGGTTGCATAAAACTAAATAGCTCTTGATTTGTCCACCTTACTTGGCTCTTTTTAGATTCTTGCAGTGGCTGACCTTTAAATAAAAGTTGGTGGGACTACGATAAAATTTGTGTTGAGACAGATATGAGCTGGGTCTCAAGTGTTAGACATATGCAATAGCCTCCCCACACCACACCTTATGGTGATGTTCTGATTAAATGGATTCCATTTTATGTTTGCACCTAGTTCATTTTCCAGAACCACTTACTTGTGGTAATTGGATGCCAAGTAGATTAGAGGTTTAAAGCATAAGCGCATATGTGTACAGTGTATTACAGCATTTTGGGGTTGCTAATGAGTAAGGGGGAGGAAGTAAACAGACCAAGTAATGAAGAGAATTTGTATTTTAAAAGCAATCCTTTGCAATATAAATTAAAAAAATAAGCAGCCAAAACCATAACAGACCTGATGCAATCCATGACTTAAGCACATTCATAGGTTGAGTGTGTTGAGCAAGCACCAGTGGAGTCCCCGGTGGGATTCTGTGTGGTGTGTGACATGAGGTGTGAATGAAGGCACCTGACAGAGGTCCAAGCTGAGCCATAGGCTGTGGGCAAGTCCTAATTCAGAAGTGCTGCCAGGGCAGTGGGCCAAAGCTGACCCACAGTGTTCCTTGCAGGGTTTGTTGGCTGTGTTAAAATGCTCCACTAAGTGATTGCATGGTTTTGGATGTCCCAAGCATGCTCTTGGCTGCCGGCTACTTACTTATTTCTTATTGCTCTAGAGAGAGAACAGAATGTACAAAATTCTGTGTAAGCACCGAATGACACAAACACTCTGGTAGTAGTGCTGCTTTGTTCAGAACTGTATTTCAGTGAAAAAGCTGTGATGGAAGCAAAACTTGACATGCCCTGGACTGGGAAGAGCAGTGTGCTAGGCTCAGCTGGGCAGGGGACCTGATAAACAGGGAAGAGGCAGCTGGCTGCCTTGTAAGTTTGTTCTAAGAACTGCTGCTCTTTTTTTTTTTTTTTTTTAATTTAAAAGAAAAGTAAAAACTGAATCAGATTCTATAAACCAAAGGTAATTTATGTGCTGTGTTTGTCAGTTAGTTATGAATGCAGTTCCCAGGAGAGAAGCAGATCACTGGAAACAAATGTAGTGCCATTTCAGTGGAACAGATGAGCAGCTCTACAGGAGGCTTCTTTAACAAGCTTGTTTTGGTCAACAGCCCTTCAGAGCAAGAATTCATGTGGCCAAACTTTGTAAGTCTTGACAAATTCTCACCATGCTAACTGGAAGAAATAGTGTTTCTTCTGTGCCCCATGTGAAGGTTTACTGGAACTGAATTATAGCACCTGGGAATGTGCCTTCGTAGGTATAGATATGGTCTAGTTGTGTAGCAGTTGTGCACACAGACTCCAGTGTTGTTGGAGGGTTGGGTGCTCCAAAGTTGATGTCAACTGTGATGCATGACCTGTGGCATCTGCCTTAATTCTGCTCTTATAAACTCACCATCCCTGGAAGTCTCATAGTTTTGATTCTGTTCTGTTTTCTGACAGATATGTCCCATACTGATCAGGCACACGTGATGTTTGGATTATTGGGCTATGTTGTATTCAGCTTAGAATTCCTGGATTGTAGTTTAGCTCTGGATAAACAGCTTGGTAAAATTTATTAAACAGACTGCCTCAAATGCTTTGGGGATGGAGGGCAATCCAACCTGGATTCCTGGAGCTATAACCACCGTGTTTGGGTCATCCCCTTCCCTGTGACAACTTTTTTCTTTGATTGTCAGCTGAAGTGAAAGGCCTGCAGTTATCGTGCCTGTTGAGCTGTGCTGGGTGCTGTGTTGATAGTTATCCTACAGCAGCAGGTGGTTTTGCAGCCTGGGTGACCATGGTGTGTGCTCCCCATGTGCTATGAGGTTTGGACATGGCTATTCACACACTTGTCTTCAAAGCTGCTTGCTTGAGCCCTGGACTGGGATACCAGCATGATTTTGGGCTGTGTACCCCTGTGAGTGCATAGTAAGGCTGTGTCTCCAAAGCTCATGGTGAGTTCTGCTCTGTTCCAGAGGGTTTGCAGAACCACCCTGGGCTTTGCCAAATCCTTCCCTCTCTGCTCTTAAGGCTGGCAGACGAGTGATTAAAAATAGATCTGGCTGCTAACGGTTTGAATCCCCAGGTGGCTGAATTTCCATGTAATGGATCTCTAACCATAATTCGTCTGGTTGGGGTTTATCAGTGATGAAAAGCTGCCTTTGTGCAATCACAGTTTTATTCATCATGTTTTCTTTCTGCAGTTGCTCAGCTTTTATGGCACTCATCTCTGCTAGTAGGTGGTTTTTGCTACCGTGAAAAGTGACGAACTCTCCTGAAGAGAAGCTATATGCCTTTTTTGCATCTGCCCTTTTGCTTCCCTTGTTTTCACACCCTTTAGTACTACTGCAGCCTTTTTGGGAAGCAGATATGTAACTTGTATTGGAACGAGCAGTTGATACGACCCATATTTGTCACTCAAGGTGTGTGACATCTGCCTATGTAAAGTTTGTAAAGACAAGGTGGCGGGGGGACTTTTTCCTCTCTCCTTTTCCAAGCAAAGTTTCAGACCTTTTTTTGTCTCAGGTACACCAAGGCACTGCAGTTCTAAAAAGGTGTTGAGTGAGTTTGAAAACACAGTATCATTGGCATGTAGTTTTCTGCTAGTGTGCCATCTCAGCCTGCCTCACCACCCTTTTGAAGAACATGGCCAGGAAAGTATAAATCAGTTTATGAAATATTCATAGATGGAAACTACAAGTATTTTTACCCTACGTCCATATTTTTTATTTTCTTCCTGTAACTTAGCTTAGACTGGTCACTTCTAGAAAGAGAATGCGTTATAAAGCTACATTCTTCCTTTTATATCTTTTTAATATCCTTTAAATATATTCTGTATGAAGTCTTTATGCAAATGTACTTTTTTGACAGTTAACTTCCTGTGTAATGTTTTTTTTGAGCTGTGAGATACTGCATGAACATTCCTCCTGTTTCAAGAAGCATCTTGCCTTTGTTAGCATATAATGTTTCTGCAATTCATTAAGCTTCATAAGAGTTTCTTCACAGTGAATGAAAAGAATTGCAGGTATTTCAGGAATCTGTGAATAGCTATTTCATAAAAAAGGGTTAATAAAGAGAAGCATTTTGTCCTTGTAATCTGAGTTTCCAGAAATGGAGCTACTAAGAGTTCAGTGTTACATTCTACTTGCTAAAGCCTGGTAGCTCTCTTTTATCCAGCTGAACTGTAATCTTCAATGAGATTGTGAAGAGAGAAAAATACAACTGTATGCAGTGTCAGAATATTTCTTGCCACAGCAGTGAGTAAGCATTGATTTTTTTTTTCTTTTTTTTTTTTGTCTGATACAGAAGTGACAGCAGTATTAACTTCAGTGTAGCCAAGAGCTAGAGTAGAGGGAGGGTGGCTGGATAACAAGTATTATTTGAGTGCCTGTAAAAAGACAGTAAGTAAATTACTTGCAAATCCTATAGTGTGCTACAAGTCCTTCCCTGGTAAGGAGCATTAAATAATTCTGCTTTGGAAAGACATCCCAGAATGCTCATTTTACCTCTTAGGAAAGTAATTCTGCTAGATTTGCTTTCCTCTGTGTAGTGCATTGCGGGAGCTGCTGTGAGAGCCCTTCAACCTTAATGCCTTCCTTTTAGGAAGTGGTATTGCTAATGGGAAGTTGTACAGATTAGGTTATATCAGTGTCTGGTTTCTATCAAATGGCTTGGCAGGAATTGCTGCATGCTCTGCTGATAGATTAGGTCCTCTAATGGGGTATCTTTACAAACGCAATCTCAAGTGAGATGGTGTAGGATGACTTCTATTTCATGACAGTACTTAAGAGGATTGCCTTTACATCATGGAGGCTTATTGTGCTTCAGTTTACTTATGTTTAATTTTTAAGTAAGTATTCCCTTGAGCCATGTACTCAGTTTTACTTAAGCCACATAATAAGGTAAGTATCAGATGAGGATGATTGTTTTACAGGCATGGATTTTCACAGTGTAATTAAAGTTAATGTTTTTCTAAACTTGTTTGGTTTTGTATCTTTTACAATTAGTGTCCAATATAAAAGATAGGTTTTTAGGCTATTGCTGTACTCATTTTCCCCTCCCCCTAATGTGATTTAATTATTTGGGGGGCAGGAAGCTCTCTGGTCTGGCTTCAATATTTCACCAACCTATAAATTTATAGAAGTATGCCAAAGCCTGAATTTGGCTAAACTTTTTTTTTTTCCCCTCTCTTATCAACAGTGATCAGGAGAGCAGTTTTTCATGGCACAAGGCTGATTCTTACACAGGCAGTCCTGTGCTCTGATGCACTATGGCTTTTGTTAGAGATACCAGAGAGAACAGTTCTCAGGCAGTACTGCCAATGAAACAAAGCTCTTTTCTCCTCTTCTCAGCAGCCTTAGGCTTTTGCTGCTGGGGGAAGTTATCACAAAATAAGAGTGAATTTACAGTCAGTGCAAATTCTGTATCAGTTTTGAAAATAACATTAACACCTGTCCAAAATAAGAGAGATGTGCTGTAGTGGTACTGGTTTGAGTTATATTGTCTCTTCAGCAGGACTTAGGCACATCCTGCCCATGTACCTGAAAGGAGCAGAAACATTCAGGTGATGTCTCAGTTCACATAGGTGAAATTTTAGGCCTTGAAAATAGAGTTCGTTCAGCAAGTTTAAACCGAGAGCATTTTATGTGGTTTAAAGTGACAGAACATGAATCAAGTATGCACCTCGCTAGTGACTTCTGGTTATCTGTTACTGCTGTAGTGACAACATGCTTCATGTGAAAATCAAGGAGATTTGGAAGTACACGGAAGTTTTCTATACGAGAGAAAGATACTAAAAAACCTATGTCCCCTATAGCCTGTGTTCTGATGGCCATCAAGCTGTTGTGAAGAGTTCATATATTGTTTGGTACTGTTTTCTGTTCCTTACAAGAGGTTACTTGTATTAAAAAGAAATTAAAAACCTCACTGGGAATGCCTATTCTGAAAGGTGTCAAAGCTCTCCAGCTGTATGTGCAAGAAATCTTACATGTTGCTTGCATAAAAGTTAGTTGCTCCTATGTTTAATTGTATCAAAGACCACAAGAATAAAAAGGAATTAAAATCTGGTACTTGTCCTTTCTTGGACGTTGTTTGGGGATTTTTTGGTGTATAGAGCTCTGGAATTGTCCCTTTATCCTCTTCAGAATCATTGCTACAAAGCAAAATGCCTATTTTTAATACAAATGGGTGCAGTATGAAATACAGTCATGCATCTTTTTTTACTGCCTGTGCAAATTACATTCTACATTTTGTGCTGCAGTTTGTTCATAAGCAATCTGATTTACATTTGAAGAGAAATACTCTTATGAATGTTTTTGAGAACCTGGGAAGGCAGGAAATA
Source organism: Tetrao urogallus (assembly GCF_951394365.1). NCBI lineage: Eukaryota > Metazoa > Chordata > Aves > Galliformes > Phasianidae > Tetrao > Tetrao urogallus. The sequence goes on along the minus strand of NC_136815.1, from coordinate 21,854,444 downwards.
GGTAGTCTTATTTGTTAGCTTTCAGTGGAGTGCTCTGAAATGCTTGGTCTTCAGTCAGCAGAACAAAAGCTTCCTTGTTGGTTTGAGTTGAGGGTGTGTCTATACACCAAAAATGTATTAATAGCATTTATCTTGGAAGCATTATTTGGAGCTTTCATCAACACCTTGCCAAGGAGGGGAGAGCTATCATCAGCCCCTGTCTGGCCAAAGTGTGCTTTAATCCAGCCAAGAGGGAAACCTCAGCAATAACAGATCAGCCTCCTCAAATCCCGCCTGGACTTGTCTTTCGGGCCTTGAAGAAACAGTCAGCATTTCACCAAGATTTTCCATTAATCTCTGAAAATATATTGCTAGTTTTCTTCACAACGAGAAGCTCTGGAAGCAGGGGATCTTACAGGTGTTTTTATATGCCAGCAGCCAGCTGGTAACAATTCACTTGTCTTCAACTGCCCATTAAGGGCAGGATCCAGCTCATGACTGTGGTTGACTGCTTGGATTGTCTAATAGATTTGTGTGGCAAAGACTTTCCTGTTCTTTTCACTTTTATAAGCAACAGTTATTTAGATTAGCTTTGGAAACTTTCTATGCTTGGCATTCTTAATTAAAAAGGCAATCTGAGTGAAGAAAAATCTCAATCATATTTTTTGTTTTGATATAATCCTATTGCATGCGTGGGATACAGGAGTCTTGGTTGTCTGCTGTTGTGAGGAATGCCAGATTTGGCCTCGACTTTGTGCCAGTCATGGGAGGAGCTTCTGAGTGGCTGAAGCAGACTCTGGAAGACCAGTGGGGTGACATCATGGAGTGCTCTCCAAAACTTGCCTGTCTGTGCAGGAGCTGCTATTGCTAGCGGCTGATAAACTGGGCTTTGCTCATGTTGTGTTTAGTATCTGTGTTTAGGGAGTACGTGCTGAGGTTACAAAGCTGAGTGCTTGTAGTGTGTCGACCTTGATGCTACTCCACTGATGAGATTTGGGCTTTTGAATGTGGAGCTTGGAATTTATTTGCCTCCAGTGCTTAAACAAGAGTGGGTGCTTCTGTCAGCATAGACTAAACAACTTAAAGCACTTCTGAGAAAGCTAACCCTGAGCTTGTCCTTTGGTAAATAGGAGGTGGACTCAGTTGTACTTGTGAGTCCCTTCCAATGTAAGACATTCTCTAATTCTGTATAAACTTCTTATTTTACCATGAAGTTGAAATCGGCTTTGCTGTTAACGTCCACGCTGAGGGTTTTTACTCTTTAAAGTTAGGATGCCTGCATTTAGGCATGTATATGCGGGCCACACACCTTTACTATCAGCTTGGAGATGCCCATGTGTGGGCCTCACATTTGAACTCCCATTTCGGCCAGCCAAGCCACTGCTTCTGCAGTGGTTCACTTGCCCAGGCTTAACTTCTTGTGCCTTTTGGGATGTCAGCAGGCACTGAGAAGGTCTGCATAGCCCTTGGGGTGTGATGAAGCCTCCAGGAGGTGTGTGTCCTTCTGGAGCAGATGCTGGAGATGAGACAAAGAAATGGGACATCCTGAGCAGGGCCACGTACCTATGGTTAGGAAGCTGAGCAGGATCTGGGCTCTACTGGCTGCACCGACCAGATTTCCAACAATCCAAAACCATTCTAGACACTGAGCTCAAGGCAAACGCCTGCTTAAAGTGGATGCCTTTGCCTGTAGGAGATTCCCCTATTCTGTTTCTGTCCCCTTGGCCTGTAGGGCCCCCCCAAGAGGAGGTTTTGGATTCTCTGTATTTGTACGTGGCTTTTTTTGTTGTTGGGTTTTTGTTTTTAATTTTTTTTATTCTTATTTTTATTTTCCTCTTCCTCTGTTGCTGAAGAACAGTGATGGTACTTCAGCTTGGGCCAGGAAGCACGCCGGTATCCTGTAATTGCCTCTCAGACATTAGCTGGGAAGTGGCTTTTGTATAATTGCCTTGTTTTGTTCTCTCCTTGTTTGTTCCCACAGCCTCTTATTACATTAGGACAATATGTCCCTCTCGGAAGGTTTTCTAAGCCGCTGTAAAGTAATTTCATCTTGCTGACCAGGACACCGTTGTTTGTAAGTGCATTATTTGCAGGTATCCTAAGAGGGCTTACATACTGTGTGGGCATTTATCAGCAGCCTGACTGGAAAGAGAAGTAGATGGCACAGGAACAGGAGCTGGAGTGCTGTCTTATGCTGAAGGAATAGGTGCTTGTGTGTAGGCAGAATGGGTGTATGATTACCAGAAACTGTGAACACTTGTTAACAAAGGCACACCTCATGTTTTCAAAGGTTGCCCTTAGGTCAATTTTTCTGCTCTTCTGTAATTGATAGGTACCCTATGCTCTTACTGAAGAGCATTACATATATTTATGGTCCATGAAGGATTTAGTAGGTAAAATGTCACTAAAATTTTAATCAGCATGTTTAACTGCAGTAGTTTCCTGCCGTGCAATTCTGGTTTGGTTCTTTTCACCACAAGCAAACTCCATTAGTTTCTCATTTCACACCTGGGAGGTTTCTGATGCTAAATGCATTGCAGAATTTCAGGAGGCTGTCTCACTTGCATTTGGATGTCAGCCTTACTGCCTCTTGTTGATTTTCAGATTGAAGCTAAATGCGTATGGGAAAGAACTGCGAATTTTGAACCTCTGACTGGTTTTGATCTCTTTGCATGATAGGTGGGGGGTGTTTTAATTCTTAATAGATTACACTTCATTCTCATTCTGCATGTGAAAGCAAAATATATTTATGCAAGCTCCACATTTTATATAGCATTACATCATTCCAAAATAATGCAAGTCTAAATAGTCATTGACCGTGTGGATTTTGATTACTATAATTCACTACAGTTACTCCTTTGATTCTTATTTTCGAAGTGGCGCTCAGAGAATTTTATTTGAAATCAATGTGTTCAGCATGCTCACCCCTATACACAGTGGGTAGCATTGAGAAAAAATCTGATGTATTTTACCATTCCTGTAGCGGCTATGCAGGGTAGAAGCTACTGATGGAAGAGTTGTAATGCTCCAAGAGTGAAACAATGTAACTTCCATAGCAGTCATAGTCTGTAAGCAGCATCAGAAGAGGTAAATGTTTAAGTTTTTTTGTCACATAGTGCTGTTAATTAGCCACCAAAGCTCTGCACATTTACTTGCAGCAATTTCCGCTCGTGTAGCGTAGGGCTGCAATAGCCGTTGTTATACATGACCAGAGGAATACAGCCTTTTCTTACTGAAAGAAGTCTGCAGTCAGGAATTATGCTGTGCTTGCTCTTTTTTCCTTCCTTATAAAGCAACCAGGGAAATGAGTACCCACTGTGTGAGTCCAGGGACAAGTCACCTAGCTGGTTGAGTTATACCGTGTTATTACCAATAAACAGAGATCTCTTCTTGGAACCATCAGCTGAGAAAGTATGGGTCTCTACTCTGAAGTCACAGGGTTTGGGTTTTTTTTTCCATGCAGCTTATGACAGCACTGAGTTGCTGAGGTTTCTTTCTGAGCCTTTTAAATACCCTGTTGTCACAGTAATTGCTCCTTTGGAAAATACAGATTTGCTGGCTTTGCAGAGTGCCTCTCTGCTGTGTTATTTCAAAACTCATTCAGATCTACTAGAACCTGACTTCATAGGTGCCAATTCAGTCAGAGATTGACACCCGTATTTAACTTGTGTCAGACAGACTGGTCAGCTCTTAAGTGTTGATTTGCATCTTGTATACAACAGGAGTTTTGCTGGCTGTGTCCTGTGGCTTCAGAGGATTATCCTTTTCTTTTTCTTTTTTTCCTCCTGAAGTTCCAATTAAGTATTTCTGGAGGATGCTAAAAGCTGTAAAAAGCACACATCTGCCCCTGGATGTTTTCATTAATAATTTGGTTCTGGTTGGAGGAGGGGTGTCTGAGTTCAGACATCTAAAACCAGGACTGAGAGCAGTTGTGATCTGTAGAAGGAGCATCTGGAAGTTGGATGCATGGAATGCACCTTGATTTTGTCGCCTTGTGTCCTTAGTCTCACCTGAGAGCGCTGCTATATCCAAGCCATGAAAGGGATAATCCAACCTGAGTCCATTGGCTAAAAAATGAGAGGCAACCTGCGTCTGTAGTGATCATGCCAATTGTATAGCAACGTTGAGAGGGAGGGAGATGGGCACACGTTTTGGTTTTGTGTTGCCGTCTGATGAGCAGTGCCTTCTGGGCCCTCCCAGCAGCCCTGCAGTCCCAGCAGCTCACTCCACATCTCTCATCTCGCCTTCCAGACTGCAGTGCCGAAGCACCAGCTGTGCTCATGTGAATAGACATGAGTTTTCAGTGAAGCCGTGATTTGGATGATGGACATATGGTAATGATTTTGTGAAATGCTTTTGCTTACAAAATTCAGTTGTTCGTGTCCATTGCCAGCACGTGTTTGCCATGGCACACCGCAGGACATGTGACAGCTCAAGCCACTTTGATCCTTCAACTCCCTATGCTAAGCAGAGAGTGGCACAGGGGGAAGGAGCAGATGCGGATCAGGCCTGGAGAACTCCCTAGATTTCATCCAGCGCTGTGTTTTAGGCCAAGGCACTTTCAACCAGCTCAGCTGAAAGCCCCATTTCATTTCAGAGCCAAGAGCCAGCTCGGGTGGCTGCTGAGCAGCAGGTGTGCTGGAAGCGGTGCCCTTGTTCTGGGTTCCCCATCTGGAGCAACTGTGATGCCAGGCACCACTGGTGAATAAATATGTGGGACAGGAGCTGCCTCTAAGGTGTGTGAAACCAACACTGATATTCCACTTATAAAGACCTGGTCTCACCTTTGCTACATCTCAGTTAAGTGGCATTTGTTGGACAATCTGTCTGCCCCAGCCAAATGAAGCAAGAGCCTCTGGGGCATGAAATCCTTGCTGTTGGCAGGGGATGATTGGATGGACAGGTGACAGATGCTAGTCAGGTGCTTTACACACTGTGCGGCAACCTCCACACAGCAGAATAAAGGAATATAAAAAGACTTGGCTTTAATCCACTCTGGAAGGAGTGCAAGCCTTGGTCCCGTGTCACCGCGCAGCACAGAAGTAGGGTAATCCAGGCATGACCTGCCACAAGGTGCTGTGAGCCCTGGGGCTGCCTGCCACCAGCTCAGTCCCAGTCCCATGGCTTGGCTGGAGGGCCCATTTCTCCTTCTTTGCCTTCACGCACTGAAAGGGAAGCTGCTCTTGTTCCCTTCGGCACAGATGTCAGCCGAGTGCCTGCGTAGCTGTTACTAGCAGGGTCTGCGTAGCTCCATGAGTGAGGGATGCTTACATCTTAACAAAAAAGTGTCAGCATGGATTAGGTTGTTAAAAGGAATGAAGTAAGCCTTTGAATCCCCAACATGACAGTCTTAATCCCAGAGTCATTACAGCATCAGGCAACAAGTCTGAAAAAGTTGTGGAGTTGGAGGCTGCTGCCCAGGATGGCTGCAACCGGAGCAGCCTGGCTCCATGGCTCCCTCCCGCAGGGCTGGCATTTAGGAGGAGGGAGGATGAGGATGTGCTGCTCTCCTTTGGCAAAGCCACCCTGTGTTTATTTCCACAGTGCATGCAGAAGGGAAATAATGTGGCAAATAGTTACTGTAACGGGTGGGTTTATGGCATCTGCTGTGCTTTGCTTTGAAAATACAAGCTAAGACTTGACGTGTGTGCTGGGATCACTGTGAATGCAGAGCGAATCTGTGATTAATTCATCTTTAGTGTTGAGGTATAAAAACAGAGTGTGCGCCCTGGATATTTTTCCAGCTGCTTACAGAAAAGCAATAATGAAAGTTCAACATTGATACTGATTGATTACTCACAGATTATAGAGCAGTAATTGCAGACAGTTTTACTGTTAAACACTGCTTGGTATTAAACCACTTTTTATAGCGGACTAGGAAGGCAGATGTCCATTTAATCTGCTTGGCTCCTTCAGCGCTGCATAGTGTCATGGATGACAACCTTCTCCAGCAAATGGAAACCTCAGTCTGTGTGTTCCAGGGGAGCTGGCCTGGAAGAGAAGGAGCAGCTTGTTCCGCCAAGTGAGTCATGGGTGGACATGAGCTGAGTTTTGGGACGATCAGGCTATAAAGCAACAACAGGATGTTAAGTTGATTTCATAATCAGGTACGAGGTGGAGAGCTGGTGTGAGGCATCCTTAATTATCCCTCTGTTTGCTTGAACCTTCTGTATTTGTTTGGAAAAAAAAAAACAACAACAAAAAAGTAGTGCAGACTGTGCTGATGTGATGTGGTCAAATTTATGAGTGACACTTCTACACCTTGCAAACACTGAAGGAACACATCATTTTTTGTTGCCTTTGGATTGCAACTGTAGTGGGTAAAACCAATGGGACAGCAGAACTACCTTCAACTCCGCAAAATAGGATTTCTGAAAATCAGATCCCATACTTGCTGGGCTTGCTGCAGAGCCAGCTGTGATGGGGCAAGCAGAAATATACTTCCCATGGGTTGTGCCCAGCAATGGTGTGCTTGAAATGTCTTGGTAGCTTCCTAATGCCAATCTAGCTGTGCAAATTGTATGCAATTTCAGGCTGGCTCCAGTGGGGAAGCAATGAGGAAGAAGTATTACTTGTCCATGCTGCGATGGGTTCTCCCAAAGGACCGTGTTGGACTCCCAGGGCTGTTTGCTACCTGCCTGATGCTGTTAACTGCTGACCCACCATGTGACAAGTGGCAGTGTCCCTGCAGTCACACTGCTAGTGGCCCAGTGGCTCTGGAACAGCTAGCTGCAGGGCGGGTTGGATTTACCTCTCCTGCTTACAGCAGGTTGGGTGTACCAGTCCTTCTCCTTTCTGTTCCATGCTTTATGTTGGAAGCTGGAGGAACATCCATAAGCAGATCTCAAGCCTTGGAAGAGTGTTAGGCTTGCAGAACATTGCCTATTCCTTCTTTTTAAAATTGCAAACAGCCTAATGAAGAAAGTGGTATTTAGGTATAAAATAGAGTGAGTCTTGCTTCACAGCAGGCCAAGGAGCATCTGAGCAGATGCAGCCATTGACAGCACCTTGTTGCTCTTGCCTCACTCTGGTAATTGAAAACTGAAGCATTATACTGCAGCTTGTTTTCTCCTGCCTGCAGTATTTTTTGGATTTATGTCACTATTTGGTGTTCTTCTTCATAGCTGTTCATTTTTTCCCCCTTCCAACTAATTTTAAAAGAGGAATAGAGGCTTGTTAAGCCTTTCGGTTGCATAACCTGCTGTATTTGAGCTGTAAGCCAGTAATCTGCTCTTTGAAACCATCACACGTTTCTCTTGGGGATTGCAGCATGAGTTTATGTGTGCGCACAAGTAATTAATGGAGGAAGGAAAATCACTGCCAGGAGCTGACCGCGGGCCTTCATTCTCCAGAAGGAATCGTGCTCTGTCAGTCTGGTAAATGAACACTTTCAGCGCAGCAAACTCTTGGGGTGTCAGTGTAGCTTGATAAGCTAATTTTCCCCTTAGTGAAGTGTGGCTATGTATTTCACTGGACGAGCATTATTCATTGTTTGTGGAATGAGCTGATGACTGCTTTATCAGAACACCAGGAGCTCTTCCATTCTTCTGCCTAATGATTACTGTTGATTGTGTCATTATGAAGTCAAATGAACTTCTGAGTGACTGAAGGAAAGACATCAGCGACAGACATGAAGGAAGTTTTCAGCAGAAGTGCTCTCAACCTTTTTGCTTCTCAGCTGTTTCCCTGTCATCATGTAAAGCAGCCTTTGTTTATATTATTTGCAGAATTGTATTTTCGACAAGCTCTTCATCTAATTTGCTGATATCTATTTCTCAGAAAAGCTGATTTACCCACCATGCTCTGCCCTGTGAGAGGTTTACTCTTGATCCAAGTCCAACAGTCTAATCTGAAATGAAAGAAATTATTACTGTGAGAGGAAAACTCTACACTTTCCAATAAAACCACGTTACAGATGCATGTCTCTGTACAGATGTGTATGTTAAAAACGTAGCTTTGTGTTACTCTGCTCGTGTTGAAAGCAGACCTTGGCTATTCTGTTTTCTTAGATACAAGTATGCAAATTCACTCGTAGTGTGGCAGCACAGAACTTGTGGCCTCGATGTGGCAGATGTGCAGACTGTGCCGTATGGTCTCCTTAAGCACAGTCTTTACTCTTCCCCCATGTGTCCTCAGATTTGTTTTTAAGCTGACAACTCAGGAGAGTGAACAGGTTTGTGTGAGGTCAGGTCTATAAAGTAGCTGACATCCTTAATGCGTAGGCTGACAAACCCCCTTTTGTTTGTCCTATTTTGACATGCTGAGTGACCCTTTTTATTGAAGCAAACAAAAACAGCAACAAAGAAGCTCTCTAATGCTCGCCATGTAGCAACCTTTTTTTATTGTTTGCAGAGGAAAAGCAGTGTATTTAATTAAACTTCTGTTATTAATCTAGGGGTGACCTTGTAAAGTCCAATTACTTTGGAAGTATCAACAATGAATCCATAAGAGAACATACTCAAGTGACTGACATCTATCTGGAGCAGATTGTGTGCTGTATTTCTGAAGCAGAACTCTTGGGATAAAAACAAGGTGCAGATAATAGGAATACATTTGTGCTGTATATAAAATATCCCAAGGTTAGCAGATTACTTAGCATTATGTTTGCTGTTTTTATAAAGGAAAATGAAGATGCCAGTGCTGAATTGGTTGCTTCCATAAAATATGAGTTGAAAAGTGTTCTGCTGTTTGCAGACTTACCTGGACCAGTGATAACTTAGGAAACATTTCTTCTTTCCATTCACTCAGCAAGGTAGAGATTTAATATGGGAATAGCAGTTCTGCTGACACCAAGTGTCACTGGCCACACTGGCTTTCGGGATATGAAACTTAGAAATGAAATGATGGGCTTCTGTAGGTAGCACACGGACTCATAGGTGAATTAAGTCATGGCAGCTAGAACTGCCTTGTTGTAACCATTTCCCTGCTTTTGCATTTGCTGTCAAAGAGCAGAAAATGCTCCTCAGTTGTCACAATTTGTGTGATTATTCCACTGTGAAGTGCTGTTGATGTGGAACCCAGGAGCACTGCTGATACAGCAATGCTTAAAGTGCAGCTGCAGGGCAGCGGGCACATGTTTGGTTCAGAGCTCACTGCTATGGGATGTGACCTTGGTGGGCAGACCCATGGGAAGAGCATTCATTTGACTTTGAGCCTAGAGATGCTTTCCCAGGCAGGCTCACTGTGTTAGTACTTCTGATCAGTAGGAAGGTAGAGGAAGCGTGGATGTGCCTTGGTAATTTGGGAAGGAGAGAAGGAAGAGGGAAGCTGTCCAAGTGCCTCAGACTAGGAGAACAGGCTGCTCACCTGTGTCTGTTCAGAAGTTACAATTCAAGGAACACTAATGTGCTGGCTTTGCCTTGTTGATTGATATTTCCATGTATTAAGACTGCAGAAGAGCATGAGATCACTTTTTGATGTGTGCCGATGTGGGCAGAGTTGAGGTTTACTTCTGCTGTGCCACAGAAATGTGGTCCTCAAACTGGCAACATTTATCTCATAGGGGATTTAAGAGTAACGCACAGTGTTCGTTTTTTGAGTTGGAAATCTAAGAAGTTCTCTTTCCTCTTTGCTTCCTCACCTCCAAAACCAGGTGATGTTCTTCCTTACTGAGTAGAGGTAATAAATATATTTGCTTGCTTCTATATCTCTACAACAGATACTAAAGAAGAAAAAAAAAACACCAAAAAAGCAAAAGAAAGCACGCAAATTAAATTACATGCTCCAGAAAAGATGTGGATTTGGTCTATTTCTTCTACTGTGCATTCATGTTGCCCCCTCACAGGAGGCAGCTCAGGTGGTTAGCAAGACTCCTGGCAGCAGTGCAGTCATCCGTAGGGCATTAAATGATATCAAGAAAATGGGAACAATGAAAATAAGAATGGAACTTGTCAGACTTTTTTCTGGCATGTGTGTGTAGTACCTCCCCTTCTATGCTGTATTGTAAGCAGGGCTTTAGCAATAATACAGGCGAAACCTAACAAAGAGACTTGCTTGCTGGCAGAAAGTTGCTTAAAATAACTTACTGAGGATAAAGAGGCTGCCCGGGTCAATAATGCTGTGAAATCCTCAATGTGCAACAGCCCCAGGAGGTTTTGTAGGCATATGGATTTTTAAAAGCTTTAAACTGTTGATCGGGCAATAAAGATCTCAGAGTGCTGCCAGCCTTGTATCTGTGGCGCTGGGACATTCTTATGAAGAGTCAGAGCTTGGCCGTAGATATAGTGAAATCCTTGTTCCCTCCAGCAGAACTCTTATTTAAAGCATGAACGCTAGAGGGAAAATAAAGAAGTTGTTTACTTCTTTTGTTAACAGATATTTAATACAATTAAGAATCTTTGTTGTGTTTTACTCTTCAGTCAGCTTTATGACTATCAAAGTGCAGTCAAACAACTTACCTGGTTACTTTCCTTTAAATCAAGGGAAGCAGATTTCCCTTCATTTCTCTTCAAGTTTAGTAAAGTAAGACAGGATCAGAGTACTGAATCTAACAACTTAATCTCACAGACCAGGAAGATGAGTGGGCGTTAGACTGGTTGGCAACTGGAAACAGCAATAAAGGCATCTTTGTTGTCTTACGTTTGTGGGATCTGGAATACAAAGTGGTATCTCATGAGGATGTCTGGTCTCTTCATGCTTTCAATCTCTGCCCAAGAAGTCCACGCCAGCAGAAAGCAGCAATGACACAGTTTGTCTTTTCAGCTGCTCTTAGCCTCATTAGACTCAGTTACAGATTGATCAGAACTGATCCCCTGGCCCTGAGCTTCCATTCACTGTTGGACAAGTTAGAAGCAGTCTCCTGAACAAATGCAGAGGTGTTCATTCCCATGGGCTTGGGAAAAAAGTTGGTGTACGCAGCGTGTCCTGCAGGGTAACACAAAGTTCACATTAACTGCAGTTCAATTTACATTTTATATCATTAGGCAATACTGTTTTTCAGTGGAAGCTGACTGTGAGTACCCAAAGTAATACAAAAGGTGATGCTTGTTTTCAGTTTATTTATTTTTAAGATATTTGTTTAAAAGAACATGAGAGAAAATAATTATGAGGGCACAATCTGTGTATCCTATTAAAGGAAAACCAAGAGCATTTAGGCATGCTTAAAGCTTACTTGAGCTTTGCTCTCCTTGAGTAAGTGCCTAGAGAACGTGGGATGTGAGTGTGTTACCACCAGCGTTTCTCTTGGTTATGAGCAGTTTATGACCATCTTCTGAAATGTTTTGTGTGTTTGTTGAGTGGATGGAAGTTCCCTCAGGTAATTGCTATGACAACACACAATGTTAGAAAGATCTGACAGATTTCAGATTGTCCAGGGCTGTTTTTCACCTTCACACAAACTTTGGTGGGATGTCGTCAGACTGCTGACTGCTAGCAATCAGAAGTGTCCAATGGGAGATTTGTGGACCCTGTCGTTCAAAGACTGTTGAATAACAGGTTATGCTTGTTCACCGTGTTGCATTCAAAGAGTTGGAAACACTCAGCCTTTAAGACTGAAGACTGACTCCTCATTGACTTTAACCAAGTTAGGTGCTATACATCACCTTTACTAGTAATGTTTAGTTGATGTTCAGTGTAATTCTAGTAATTGTATGTAATCTCCCCATTCATTCTGTGGGAATTTAATTCACTGAGATAGCTTACTGCAAATTGTTACTACTAATGGCAAAAATACCTTAATTTAAGTGATTCCTTGTTAGTTGATTGTGGACTTCTCACATGAGGTTATTTTGTTAAAATCCATGTACTGGGAAGAAATCAATATGGGGCTTTTGAAACTGGTGGAGGTTTGCAGCGCTCCCACTACGATTGATTACAGCTGCTTTTGTAGGGCTTTAAAAAGAACAATCTGTATTAAAAACATCATTCTTTGGTATGAGCTTGAACAGTTCCAAATAGGTTTCCATGGGGGCTGCCCTGCAATTTGACCACTTCAAGGGATTGCAGTAATCACCCGTGGGCCAGGGCAGTGAGGCAAAGGAAAGGCTATTAGGTGGGAAGTTATTGGCATGCATGCCAAAGAGGTTGCCCTGGCAGCTTTAATCATTCATCCACGTTCTCAAGAGGAGGGAGGAAAATATAAGTGTTAGTTCTTCTGATTGATTAGGAAAAAGGATCAGTAAAGTATAAAAGCAGGGGGGGGAGGCATGTGTTGAAAAGTCAGTGCACATCAAAAACACTGACTGTGGCCAGGTACGTGTAGTTATGACCTGGACAGCAAAAGTTACCTGCATCTCCCATGATTAGTGTCAGGCTGGTGACAGGTGACAGGGAGACTCTAACCTCTTCATTCAGCGGTTTCAAAGGAGCACATTTAGCTTCTCGGTCACGGCTGTGCCTTAAATTTAACCTATCTGCAGACAGGCGGATGTGTCCTTAGGAAACTGCTCAGTGTTTTGAGCCATGACAATAATTTGCACGGTGTTTTTGATCCTATTTTTTGGTGAAACTGATCAGCGCTTTTTGGAAAACGTGCAGAAAATTGCTATGCTAATTGAGATAAATCAATCCACAATGCCCGTTGCTGGCTTCTGCTGCTGTTTCGCCTGCATGTTGCCTTTTCGTATCTTAGCCTGCAGTAGCACTTTGCAAGCTGATTGAGCTGTAGCCCATCTCGAACAGTTCCCTGCTATACCACGCCTATGTCAAAGGCAAGGAATAAACTGCTCTTTGCTTAAATTGATGATTCGGCATGAAAGCTGCAAGACTCTTTTAATTTTGGGATTCCCAGAGAAACCATGGTGTTAAACTTTTTGCTTTTATGTGGGAAACTAGAATTGCTTTATCTTGAGGTTTTTCTAGGTAAAGGAGATAACTGAATTGCAGTGTTTGATTCTGGGTTTCACAGATAGAAAGGCCTGTTGGTGTGAAGTCAGGGAATGTGAAATGAGATCAAATCAGAGGCTTCATGTAAACAGCATGGAGTGCTGTTTCTTTGGCTTTTTGTATCAGATTTCCCTTATTGCTCTATCATTTCTAAGCAACCTCTTCTGGTAGTGTGAATTCATGTGGCCATGGGACCAAGGGACCCTCCGAATCCAAAGCTGTTGTCATTGTGGAGGAGGGCTGACCACACAGTTACTAGTCGTGGGTCTGCAGGGGAGTAACAGGGCTGCTCACTTCAGCAGAGTGGGCTTCTAGCATCAATTGCTGTCAAACAGCAGAGCTCTTATTTCTCTAGAAAGAAAATGAAAAGCTGCAGTTTCATATCCTGTAATCCAGGTAATTTTACATGCTGAGTTGTGAGTTGAGGCTGTGGGACAACCTCTGAGAAGACCACTCTGCTCTTCACTGAGGTATAGCCCTGACTGGTCTTCCGTTGTTTCGGAAGATTCTGTATGTCTGAATAAAGAAGTAGGTATCTTCTGCAGGGAAGATGATGAAATTGTATTTTGTAGGGACAGACTCATGTATTGTCTTGCTCAGCTAGAAGTCCTTTAGTACAACCTCCTGTGGGCTAAAGCCTCGCTGGATAGCCTTGAAGGGATGTTGGATAACTGGGATTCTCTCTTATGTATCTCCTAAGTATCTGTCATAGCTGGAGAGTGCGGAGTAAGTTGTTTGATAGTCCTTTGTCCCAGATGTATCAGAGTGGAAAGCTCTGTCTGCTCCTGTTGCAGTGTTTATCGCCACCCTCCAGCACACACAGACTCCTTGTCCCACCCCAAGCAGTGCAATTTATGGACAAGGGACTGGATTAACAGACCAGAAGTTTGATCTCTGTGTGCACTTAGTAGATAAACAATGCACAGCTGGAAATCAGATGCTGTGAGAGGAAGTGAAAAGAGAGAAGCTTTTTCCATTGGAATTTACCTCAGTCAGGCCAAAACATTAGAGGACATTTATGTTGTCCTCAAGGCAGGAGAAGCCTCAGCTCCAGTGCTGTGAGAAAGCCGAAGGATCTGTGGAGCCTTTATGATGGGAGGAAAACCATTTTTAGTCAAGCTTAAGTAAGTTCCTCTGTTATCATTTTAAGTTCTTTTATCACATGATGTACCATACAGCATGCAATTGCACAATGGGGAATATTTCTAAAGCACGGCTGATCGTTAGAAAACAGGCAGAAAACAGGCACACAAGTTTCTGGGACTTTGTTAGAGCGTGAGCTGTGGTCTGTTGACTGCAGCACAGCCACTGTTTTGGTATATAGCCACCAGTGAGGAGTGGTTGTGGTGGCTGTGGCTTCTTGATGTCTCCTTGCCCTGGGGTGCTCTTTGGCTTTGAGTGTTTCCCTGTGGGCACCATGGCTGTGAGGTGGTTTGCTTCAATGTGAGCCATGCGGCTGCCGAAATGCCCGACTTGAGCAAGAGTTGATTAATTCTGTCGCTGTCAAATACGCCTCTGTTATGCCAGACTAATTACCAAAACAGACTGTGTGCATCCTAAAAGCATGCGTATTTTGACTGTTGGCTCCGACGTTAGGCAATCTGTAAATCAGCTCTTTGGTGGACTCCTCTGCTGCTGAATGCTTGTGGTAGCAGAGGCTCTGTTCACTACTCAGGTTTATTTTGGGCTTAGCGCTTTTCCTCAGCAGCCACAAACGGTCAGACCCTTTCTTCCTCCATCGGGAGAAGCTGGAAGCCTCAAGCAATCGTTTTGTGCAGCATCAGGGAGTTCTTGCACACAGGGTGCAGGCAGCGTGAAGAATCTTTCTGGCGTGCGCTGCCGGCGCCGGAGCAGCTCTGCCCACACCAGGCTGCACTGGGCCACGGGCAAACACCCCGTTAGTGTCAGCAGGGATGCTTGCACAAAGCTGACATGCTGTTTCACCCTACCTGATGAAGGGCAGCGAACGTCCTCTTTACTTTTAAAAATACCTTTGGAAATGAGCCCTACCGAAATGAGTCACTGAAATCCAGCCTGGTTGTTTAATAGGCCAAAAATCAGCAGTGGGGGAGGGCCTAAGAAACGCTGTGCGGGTGGCTCCCGCTGCCAGGCTGGTTTTCACATTGCATCTGGGGACAGCGGGAGGACTGGCACGGGGAGGTGGCACTATGGGGAGAGCGTACAGGGTTTCATGCAGATCTGAGGTAATGCTAGGAGATGGCCCTCGTGTCAGAAGCATTCCGAGGAAATGAGCAAAGCAGATGGTAGCATCCCTACAAAACATTGGCTCTGAAACAAGCAAAATTCAATCTGGTGCCTGTTGTTATGGGAAGAATATCTTTGCTGTGATTGCAGTTACCCCAACTGTGGTGTGGGGTAGCTTTCCTGTGGATGGCACCCACCCCGCTAACATCGCTGGTGTGTGGGCAGCACAGTTTCTGCAAAGAAGGAAATGGGGGATCTCAGAGTGCTGTACATAAATGACATTGCTAACTCTTAGCATCCTTTTTTTGAAAAAAATCCCACAGCAGCTCACCAGCATACCAACCCCCTCCACCCAACACTTCTTCCACCTCAGGAAGTTGGGCTTTGCTGGAAAGAGCTTGGCCTGTGAGTCCCTAAAAATAGCTGCCACGACTTTGAAAGGAAATAATAGGGACTACCTTGAAAGTAGTAGAGACTACTTCTTTCCTTCCCTTTTCTTCTGTGCCCAGCTGCAGGACTGATCATTGAGTAGGGAAAAAAGGCATCAGCAGTAAGACAATTATTGGAAAACAGGCCTGGAAGTTCGTATCCGATAACAAACAGTCCTCTCTCAAAAGCAGGTGTGTGCAGTGGAGTGCAGGCAGGCTGTGCGGAGATGCAGGAGGTGAGTGAATGCTGTCAAGCTGGCAGCAGCTCATCCCTGAGGTTGTGTATGGGAATGGGATGAAAATGGCAAGAGAAGCATGCCAGCTGGATTCTCTGGAAAGAACTAGAGTTTCTTGTTTAAAACAGAAGCGAAGCATGGAATGGTTTGGATTGGAAGGCACCTTAAAGACCATTCAGTTCCAGTACCCTGCTGTGTGCAGGGCTGCCCCCCACCAGCTCAGGCTACCCAGGGCCTCATCCAAACCGGCTTTGAGTGCCTCCAGGGATGGGGCACCCACAACTTCTCTGGGCAATTCTTATTCCTGGACCAAGTTAACAGACTCTTAAGAGGACAGTCTCATCATTAACTTCCTGGTGAGATGAGGAAAGACAGAGAAATAGCAATCAGGATTAGCAAGATGCCTGCTGCCTTTGTGGCTGTCTGCTAGGTCTGCCTGCTGTCAGGGCACAGTTCACAGTCTCTTCTGCAAGAAGCTTTCAAGGAAATAAAAGTTTCTCCTTCACAACTTTTCTCCACCCTTCTTCAAGATTGTGCAAGGGCCCTTGGGCTATAGATGAATATATTCAGATATGTGGCTTTCCAAAAATGTACTATTATGGACAATTCATCACTTGGATGAACTCACAATCACCAGCTGAACATGCTTTTTGTACCTGCACTAATTGAACAGCATGATCTCTTAATAGAAGAGGAAAATCTGTTTTCCTTTCTCCTTTTTACATATGAGATCTCAAATTAATCAACAGCTGCAATGCTTGCAAATTTTTTAGAGCCTTCTGGCTTGAAGGTTTGTGATATAACATCACTTTTAAAATATGAGTCTCGTTCTGCGCATACTAAACAGGTTACATCTAAAGGATTTCCATCTGGGGAAAAAGGGAGGCAATGTACCATTA
The DNA here is from genome assembly GCF_951394365.1 of Tetrao urogallus. Lineage (NCBI taxonomy): Eukaryota > Metazoa > Chordata > Aves > Galliformes > Phasianidae > Tetrao > Tetrao urogallus. The sequence goes on along the minus strand of NC_136815.1, from coordinate 21,837,875 downwards.
ATAACCCTGCTGCAAACCTCAAATTCATTATCCCATAGATATACCAAAAAAGGCAAAGAAATAAATTTGAGTGCATCTGTAAGTAATAAAATGTTTCCTTCCATATGTCAGTTACTCATCGCTGTTCTGATGGAGTTTCAAGCAGCCACAGCATGCGTGGTAGACAGGACTTCCTCCTCTTCCTTCTCCGTTGCTCATCACACCGGTTTTGTTGGCTTCATTCACATGGCATACGTGTCTTTGATGTCTTACCCCCTAAATCATGCTCACATAACAGAAGGACCGAATGTAACAACAGGTCTGCAAAAGGGAATGGCTAGAACAGGGGCCTTGGGATTTTCATTTTTTAGGGTTTTTTTAAAATTTTTTCTAAGAAGTGTGCCATCCACTTCTGGCCCTACGGTTGGAAGGAGGATCATTTTCAACTTTTGTTTGCCATTGTAATTGTGACTAATGATTTATGCCTTTCATGACAGGATAAGTCAGAAAAAAGGGATTTTTTTTCTTCTCTCTTTTTTTTTTTTTTTTTTTGCCAGAATGATTTTTTTTTTTTTTAAGTGTGCCCTGGATGATACGAATTTTAAGTTAGGAACCATTAAAAATGTAAGCTTCAGTAAAGTTTGAGATTTCAAATTCAACATAGACTGGTATGGGAGTGTCTTTTATCTAGTACTTACTGAGCACTAATCTACACTACATCCATGAGATTTAGATTTATGCCAGTACAGTCAATAACCAGACAGGAAGCAATGATCATTGGCGTGTACTGTGTGAAGTATTCAGGTCACAGGATTTTGCAGCATTTTATTCTTGGAATAAAAATGTAAGTGAGATAACAATGATGGACGAGAATGCGATCTCTGTCAAGAGGTAATGAGCAGTTTTTGTGCTTCGGGGCCAGATTAAAGGACTGATAACGGAGACATCCTTGCCTGGCGTTCCTGCCGTTTTAACAGAACTGAAAATAATGTTGTTACATAAAAGTGACATGGGAGCCATCAATTCATTTGTTAGCCATGGGAAATAGTCTCTTAAATATTTAGCCTTCAGAGTAGCTTAGAAAAGATTTATGGAATTAGAATTTGCAATCTTCCTTCTAAATGTATTGAAGTGCCAGTACAGACCTTTCTCTGTCCAAGCGTACTGACAGCAGACTTGTTTTTCCAACTTACCATTTGTGGACATCCTGGAAGTAGTCCACGAACCCCCATTGATTCCCAGCTGACCAGCAAGAAAACATTTGTCAAGAAAATATTAAATTTGTTTTTTATTTCGCATAAAATTACGAAGTGTAGCTTCAGTCCTTGATGCTCACTAAGCACTGTGAAGTATTCTTATTTCCATTAATTGGCTCTCATTTTTCTAAGTTTAATCATTCCGGAAATGTTTTTAATGGCTGTGCAAAAAATGTTAACTGTTGGACTTTCCTTCTCTCTATTTTTTTCCTTAAGGTAATTTCTATTCCAAATGGACTTGTGTGCTTCTGAGCAACTGGGGAAAGAGATGAGATGCAAGCTATGGGCATAGTGGGGATGCTCCCATTCTAGCTCTACTAGCCAGCTTGCAAAGAGGCTGTATGGGTGTGCAGTGCATTTGCCCATGCTCCTGCCTGGGAATTTTTAAGCCAAGGAGCACTTCTTTGCTTCTCTGCTTTGAGAAGAGGCTTGTGTTCTGAGGCTCCTATGGGAAAATGATTCATAATGGAAATGGGCTTCAGCAATGGACTTTCTGACTAGAGAAGCTGCACAGCCCGTTCTTCAGATGGAGTTTGATGTCTGATCTAATTGTGCTTGAGGTTCACTGTACTTACATTTCTCCATATGGTAAATAGCATACTAAATGTGTAAGAGTCTGTGGGGAATAGTTTTCTCTTTCTGATAGAGTCATGCCATCCACAACGCTAGATATTAAATAACGTTTCATATTGTGTATCCTTTGCATCCCCAGAATAAAGTACAATGAATGCTAGAATTGCTGCTGAAAGCTACTCAGGCTTTTCTTCCATTTCTGATCCTCTGTTTTCAGCTGCCTTAAAATTGAGGACATCTTAGTGTAGTAGAAATAACAGCTTTTGGCAGACAAGGAGCCATAACTCGTTGAAAAAAAGAGAGTGAATGGTGGGGAGCCTGTCTGGGTAGGCACTCAAAGCTGGGGCTGGGTTGGGTTAGCTGCTCAGTTGTCCTGCAGAAACAGAGACTTTGGGAGAACTTGTCAGGGACGTTTGCAGGCTGTGCTGACTCTTCTGAGTCTGGATAGAGGAACAAAACAGGATTGTTTGTTTTGCAGGAGGTACATTTGTGTGGGGGAGGAAATGTTGGTTGGTTGTTGAAATATGCGAAATTTGCTTCTGATATAGAAAGAACTGGGAGATGGCCTGGGAAAATAAAGTGATTGGTAAGCTTGTGTTTTTATTCAACAGTAAAAATTCCGGGCATGGGTTTGGGACGCTTCTGTTGTCATGCAGGCTTATTTTCATTCATTAGCATTTGCAAACTCAAGCTGTTTCTCAGCTGTCCCCAAATTCTATTGGTAATTTCCGTTGTTACGAGATTTCTACAGGTACATTATATATATTTTTTTCCCAGCTTGGAGTTGGTAATGCTTATTCAAAAGGTATAATGGATAATATTATGTGGCTTTAGTGTACTCATAAGCACCTGCTTTTCCTTTTTAAATACGTTTTGTTGTTTTTTTTCCTGCCTGATATTGAGGTTTGAGCAGTTTTTACCGTGGTTGTGGCTGAAAGTAAAGTGGGGCAAAGTGATTTGTCCCATTGTCACAGCGTGATCAATGGCAGGATATTTGTCCTGCCGTGGGGAGTTGTTTTCCCATACGCAAACAGACTCAGCTGAGTCTTAATTACAATACCACCTTCACACCCACCAGGGCACCGTAAGGCTTCCTTTGGAGACATCTTTTAAAGGAATTAAGTCCACTGATGGTGACCAGACATCATCTTGAATTTCTGCTTTGGACCGCAGCCGGTTTCGGGCAGACCGTGTGAACTGGAAGCAGAGGTGGAGAGGCGGCCTTCTGTAAACCTGGCTTAAAAACTGTTTCCCACAGCAAGCACATCTCCCCCTACTGCACAGGTAAAAGCTGCAGTAGGGAGAGAAGATTTTGACCAAGTAACATGATTTTCTGTTCTCCTTTTTAGAAGGAAAGCCGTATAGGGCTGTTCTGGTTCAGAATTATAAGAGAAGTCTTGGGTACCTCTAGCACAAAGGTATTTTATTCTGAAATGCTCCATTTTTTAGACTTGTGGGGAAAAAGCTACCTTGGAAACTCACATACGGGCCTTTTCATACAGGAGTTACCCTTTTCACAGTTTGGTATAGCTACAGCAAATTTTCTGTAAAGCGGACCATCAGTGCCATGCAGTAAAATGTAATCACAAATGGAAAACCTTGGGACCCAGAATGGAACAAAAGTTTTGTGAGATACAGAACAGATGGATTTTGGCACTGTATTGCACTTTGACTTAAACCTCAAAGAATTCCCAAACCCCAGGATGGCTGAGGCTGGCAGGGCCCTCTGTGCCCCTCTGGCCCACTCCTGCTCCAGCAGGGACACCCAGAGCAGGGGGCCCAGGCCCACGGCCAGGTGGCTTCTGAACATCCCCAAGGAGGAGACCCCACAGCCTCTGGGCAACCTGTGCCAGCACAGCACAGCAATGCTGCCTGAAAAACCTCTGTTTGCAACTATAATATTTCTCCTTTTATCAACAAGTTGTGGCAAATCCAGTGTTCACAGAAATTATGGTAAAATTAATAGCAATCATATTGTCAGGTATCTTGTTAGTAACAAAAAATAGATGGCACCTGTAGGCTATTTTATGCTCTACTGAGAAAACACACGCTGCTGTGGAAGAAGACAATTTCTAATCTTTCAAAACTTGAATTGTCAATCTACAACAATTACTGATACCTTGTTCTATTATCAGCTCACGTTATCCGAATTTCTCTTTTGCAGGGAAATAATCTGTAGACATGTGATAGAAGTCAGAAAAATGCGATTTTATAGCTTGCTGAAGCTACAGCTGAATTCTAGGAGAGATGTATTCATTTATAAATGGGGTACTTTGCCTGACCTGAATTTAGTAGACTTGCTGTTGGATCCAGATGGAAATATGTAATAATTTTTAGTTACCAGCACTGTCCTTCAAATAGTTGTATTTTGTCATCCCAGTTATTCACAGTACCTTGTAGAGAGTTTAGTGAAGTTTGGCTCAATGTGTATCAGAGGTGTTTTCTGATATGTGCTCTTACTGCTTTCCAGTTGAGATCAAATGACTGACTTCAGATGGCAGCCCTAGCATTTGTATATTTGAGGTCTTGACAGAAGGTTTCAATCCTGGGATTTGCTTCTTTCTTTTTACAGAAGCTCTTGAGAGTATACTGCAAATCCTGTTTATTCATTCATGCATTTAATGAGATGAAGTGTGAGCTGAAGGAGACTTGCTTCTCACAGATTGAGTGGTTCCTTGGTTTTCATTGGGCAGCCTTGGATATTTTTTATGCTATAATTTTTACAATTTTTTTTTAACGTCTTCAACAAACGTGTTGCATAAACTGTTTAGTACACCAACATCAACTTTGGAAATAAGAGAGAAGATTAAGAGCTGGCTGTGTTGAGGAACTGTTATCTTTCTAACCATTCACTCTTATCTGTTTTCCAGAGAGCAGATTTGACCTCTGATAAAGATTTATACCTGGACAACAGCTCTGTTGAAGAGGCATCGGGCGTCTATCCCATCGACGATGATGATTATTCTTCTGGGTCGGGTTCAGGTGAGACAGCATGTCACAATTTGATTTTACAATGTGTAAGAAGCAATACAGCCATTTGTGGAAAGCTGTGCAGTTTTCCTGTGCGAGCCAGAGATGATACTTTCATTGAGTATGATCAGCACTCTATTTACAGAGCACTGAGCAACCCCGAGGCCTGGGTTTTAAATATTAACCTTCTGCTCTTGCTCCTTAGTTGCATCATTTCACTTCTCCCTACTCTGTTTTATTTTTTCTTTGCTCTCCCTCACTTTTTTTTTTTTTTTAGATCTCTCTGGAGTTTAGAAGTTAGGATTAGAGAAAACTTACTTCTCCCTTGGCATAATGCTAATTTAGCAGTCTGTGTGAAATCATAGCAGGAGCAACCTCATTTTCTCTCATGCTTTCAGGTTCATGTAAACATAGTGTCCGTGTATTTTTTTTGTTGTTTTTCTTTTAGATTTAGAAGTGTGGAAACTGCCAAATACATGACAGTTTTCTCTGAGGTAATTACATCCACATAAAGCTAAATAAATTCATAAACATAACATACTGAATTCTCAGACTTAAACACTCATTAGATGCATGTAGCTAGCTCATCATTTTTCAAAGAACTGACAGTGAAACCTCATTAATCATTTCTTTTAGAAAACCCTTACTGTAGAATGTCTTTCAGACTAACTGGGAGACTCCAGGCAGTAAAATGCAGGATTGTGTGCCAGCTCTGAAAGAGGCATTTCCTTACTGCTGTCAGTATTTGCTGAGCTGTTGTGGAAGTCTCCATTATTTGCCGAGTGTTACTTGCTTGTTTGTTGCTGCACATCTTGTAATCTGTCTTGTGATGTTTATACGTACCTCTGTGAATTTTGAAAGGTTGAGCTCTTCTGTTGTAGCACCTTGTCTTTGTTACTGTTGTAACCCGCAGCTTTTTCAGGTAGATTTTTGCTTTTCCTTTTCTTTGGAGGTTCGACGATACATTAAAATGAAGTCATCGGAGGTTTTATTTTTGGTGTCAGACAAATTCAGGCCTATTGGCCACTTGCAACTGAGTGATAATCTGTGGGTTATTTTTTAAGCCTTTTATGGGATGGATTTGGTGTTTCGCTGTAATCACAGGTATTAAAACAGACCTGTGCAGACTTCTCTGATTAAAAATTTCAGGTTTAATTTGAGGGAAAAAAAAAAAGAAAAAAAGAATTTTTTCAATGGTTTCTCACAGTTCCAGGGACCATCTAATGAAATTCTGATCTCTGAGAAAGTTGCACTTTCATTCAACATCTCATTCTGTCATGTCTTCGGGTGCTGGTTATTTTGTAAGCCTCAGAAAAGGAGTTAGGTTGACCGTGAACTGTGGTATGGAGAACGGTCTCTTCTTTTGTTTTCATCCCTCTGTGGCATTTGAGCTGTTTCTAACATGGATGATTCAAAATGCAGTCCTTCTTTTGAAGATGAAAGAATTATACAAGAGCACACTTCAGACTTCCTTAACCCATCTCAATGGAAGAAGTGGAGCCCAAAGGACAGAAACACAATGTACCACTAGACCTCACCCACAGCAATACTTTACTTTCTCTTCTGCCTTTTCCTGTGTTCAGCTTTGAGTCATGGATAGAAGATGGAGTGTATAACTCATACCAAGAAATCTGAGTACTTCATGCAGCCTTTGGCAGTCGCTCCCTCTTACCTAAGAGAAAGTAAATTAAAAAAAAAAGAGTCTCACTGTAGACTGAGACTGTCTCAGATGCCCCTCCAGAAATTTCACGTGACAGTACTAAAAGCTGATTATTTTGAACAAAGAAAGAAGTCTTAGGTTCAAATACTTTTCTGAGCAATGCACAACCTAGTTTTATTTACTTAAGAAAAAAATAATAATCTCAAAAGCGAAGCAAATCAGCACCCCCCCTTTTCTCCTTCTCATCCTCACAGCCTACACAAGGTACAAAGAGTCCTCTGGTCGTAGCAGTGATGAATTTTCCTCATACTATGTTAAATGTGTCTCTCTCTACTTGATACTCAGTGATGTAATGTTCCTAGCTGCAAGAGACTTCCTACTCAAGTGGTTTTCGTTCTATGTAATTCTACTCTAAGCAAACAGATCCAAGATGACAACATGCTGACTCTTTTCCTTGGTATGAAAATTATTAGCTGCCACCAGGCCTATGGAGATAAACAGAAATTGTCAGCACCACTGTTACTGCCCTTGCAGGTTTGCAAGCAGCATTTACGTGGACAAATGTCAGTGTAAGCATGACACATTTCAACTGAAAATTGGCTGAGGGCTTTTTCTAAAGAGACTGAAAAGGGTGATGGTTTTCTGCTTTTTTTTTTCATTTTGGCTTTGTTTCGTAGCCTCTTTATTCTTTACGTATTTTCATATTAATTTACCCAACTGTTCCAATATTTTGGTCAGCAGTTTTTGATGGAGCCATGCCTGCATCCTTATGGTCACGTATTGGCAGCAGGAGATCTGTGGTGATTTATTGAGTGTATTGTTTCCTTCTTCTAGTCCCTTAATCTGAGAGGACTCTTCTAGAATTCTTTTTATTGTACATCTTCAGATAAAGCAATTTTTATCCCACAAAACATCCCACGTTGGAAGGGACCCACAGTGATAATCAAGCGTAGTTCCCTTCTCTATGCAGGACCACCCCAAATTCCAACCCCGTGTCTGAGCGCTGCCCAAACGCTCCCTGAACTCCGGCATGGGGCCGTGCCCACTGCCCCGTGCAGCCCGTTCCGTGCCCGCCGCCCTCCGCTGCAGCCCCTGTCCCTGACCGCCACCCGCCCCTCCCCTGACGCAGCTCCATGCCGTTCCCTCGGGCCCTGTCGCTGTCACACGGAGCAGAGCTCAGCGCTGCCCCTCCGCTCCCTGCAGCCGCCATCGGGCCTCCCCTCAGCTCCTCTGCTCTGCACAAACCCAGGGACCTCAGCTGCTGCTTCATACATCTTTCTTGCCCTCCTTTGGATGCTCTTTATTAATTTCAAAGATTTCCTGCTTAGGCGCAGCTTGAAACGTTAGTAACTACTTCTGTTTTCAGCCCTGGCATGAAGGATCTTAACCTAACCCTGGTCTTGCTGCAAGAGTATCATTATGTTCAGGAAAGGCATCGTCTCTACTAGATTTATCTACAAGTTCTTTGGAAAAGTATCTATTTGAATTCAGTGTCTTCTTGAAGTTACTCTTGATATGCAAGTCTATGCAATCCATGTCAGAATCTGGTGCAGATTTCTGCTTCCCCTTCTTCTCCTCTCCCTGCCTAGTAATTCTCAGTGCTCCTGCCCTGTGTGACAGTGCACCCCAGGAGAGTGGCATCCTGTCTCCAGTGTGTTTTTTCTCTCTGGGTGCAAAGAATGCAGCAAGTACTCATTTCCCCTCTTCCTGAGTTCCCACTTCATGTGCTTTTTGGGTTGGGTTGGAGCCAGGGCTTCTTCCATCCCCTTGCTACACCAGCCTTGAGCATGCTTCACAACGCTGACTGCCTGCTCCTCCAAGACCTTTAGCACAAAAAGCTACTTTGATATGTCTTGTTTACGAGTATGCTTTTATTGTGCTAGACACAATCTTTACTCCAGTATAGTTAAGACTCTTCCTTCTATTCTTTCTTCAAGTTTGGCGTTATTATATTTTTCCTTCCTCCTGTGAGAATTAACAGAGACAGGACATTCATGCACAGTCTCCACTTACTTCAGCTGCAGTTCCCTGATAGAGCATTAATATGGTCATGGTGTCATCCCTGATTGTATAACACTGTGTTGAAGAGTTGGGCTAGAAGTTTTTTGTGTGAATAGGAGTGAGATAAAGCAGCTGAAAGTGTTTCAGTCAGGTGTGTGTCACACTGATGATAGAGACGGAAGATGTGAGATAGATGCTGGGTCTGTGTGTACCTGCCTTTTGCCAGGCTTGCTTGTGGTGGCAGTATTCTAGAGGAAGTTGTGCAACAGCAAATAAACATGACGCCAAAAGATAGTGTGAAATGGCTGTGTTTGGTAGGAAGAGTTAATCACTGGCTACTTGGCAAATTAAGAGTGCTAACTGCCATGGGCTTATACAGTAACTTAAGCTGACACAGGCTTAATTTGCTGGCACGTTTCCTCAAGCAACAGGAGTGTGAAGGAGCATCTATCTGTGCTGCTGTTATTCATGGTGCAGCTAATAGGCACATCGCTATGGACTGTTAGATATTTCCAATACTACAGCACGATCTAGAGCTACTGTGATCACTGTGAAGATAACAGCTGGGAGTCCTGAAGAAATTGCAATGGATAAAAGACATTGTGATGGCAGAGAGATGTCAATTCTTTGCCCTCGATATGGATATGGATTTAATTACTGCAGAGTTCTTGTGGTGCTCTCACTAAGAAGGCTGTATCCACTTGTAGAGTCTTAAAGCAATGAATGCCCAGCACTATCTCTAAGCTGACCAGTTCCTGAAACCTTCTAAAGCGATAGTGATTTTTGAGAGGAAAATGTGAACTCTTACATTTCCTAGTCTTTTTCTTAACAATCTATTTGGAAGCTACATTCCTAACACTGTAAGATTTTTGTTTCCTAGTTGGATGTGTGGAGGGAGGGTGTTTGTTGTGTTTTTTTGGTGGTTGTTTTTTGTTTTGTTTTTGTTTTTAACTTTTAGAGAACATGATGCTGTATAAGAGTCTGCTCCTGTGTTCTGGAGAATGCTTTTTTGATCTCTCAAGCCTGTTTACAGGAAATTCTAATAATACTGACAGTTTAGGAAGGGAAGTACCTACTCTTGTGTAGACCTGCTACACGCCAAGCACAGGCCTGTCTGGATAAAACTAATTTGCAAGGCATGAGCTGCGGGATGTGTCTGAAACAGTACCTGAGTCAGACTTAGAGGACAGGAGCTTCAGTAGTTTGGGGACTGTCAGGGACTACTCTGAGACCAGACAGAGGAGGTCAGTAGTGCAAGTCTAGAGGCCGGTCCAGAGGCTAGATTGGTCAACCAGTTGTTGAAATACCCAAGTCCTGCATCCTCCATAACCAGAGAGGCTCAGACCTGTAAGTTTTACTGTTTTATCAGGCGGGCACTACTATTGCCTGAAGCAAAGGTGGCATTTAAGGATTTGCAGGAACAGTTTGGATTAAATTAGATTTGTCATTTCACAGAAAGAGGAAAAAAAATGAAGTTCTTATGCTCTCAAAGTCTGCTTTATCAGATCTCTAATCTGATCATCAGGTTTTAATTTCCGTGACTGTGAATGTCTTGTGTAATTTGCAAAAAACTTTGAAAGGTAAAGCAAAGACAGAAAAATGTTCCTGTTGGATATCTTTCCTCACCTGTGTTTTGCAGCAGGATGGGGTTTTTTTGTTGGTTTTCTTTTTATTTTTTTTTGTTTTTCAATCTTTGAGTCGTATTTTTGGAAAGCGCTTGGTTCTTGTTGTGAGGACTTTCTTAAGCAGTTGCATTGTGATTTTGGTATCTCTGGATGGTTCTCCAGTATTATTCTATGCTGGCAGTTTTCATATGCTGCTTTTTTAATTATTTCAATTTTTCCTTTCTGTCATACAGGAGTTGTCATAGTTATTGCCTTGTTAATACCCTTTCTTTCCAAGCCAGGTGTATGTAATTCTTGATCATGAGTTCAAAGCTTGTTTTTGTGCTTCATCTTTCAGCTTGTTTTCTCTCTCTAGAAAAATAAGATAAAAGCCAGTTTGGAATGAGTCATACTGTTCTGTTGTAAGATGTATTTCTATTTGTTAGGAATTACTTCTAAGAACGTTTGCTAGACATATTACCCAGTAGTTATTTGGGCAACTGGTATCTGTAATGAGCAGAACACATATTGAGATTCTTGAGAAGTGGATTGATCTACTATTTTCATCTCTCAGACCTCGCAATAATTTAGTCTATTGTCTGAGTCTTCTCCCTTCCAGTATCACTAAAGGATATTTATTAGACATATCCATTATCGTATTATAAAGGAGCCTTCGTACTCCAGCAGGGCTTTGAATGTGGAGGAAATGAAACGTAAAGTCTTCTTCAGGGATTTTTTTTTTGTCCTCTTAGCCTGCATTTAAAAAGAAAAGGGCTTTTGAATTATGTGAGGTTTAAAGATATGTGAATTCCTAGTGACTGAAATATGAAGTAGCAGTATTGCTGTAGATGGAAGCTGCTTGGTTTTTTATACTCAAGGGTCTAATGGGTTTGCTCTGGAGAAGTGATTTTTGTTGTTATTGAAACAGTTTGTCACAGGGAAAAACTGTGCAGTTCGTGTAGCATAAGTCAGATCAGCACTGAAGAGGTGTACTGCCTGATTTATAGCATGTAATTAACTGGCAATCGTTGAACTATAGACTGCGGATTAGTATCAGCCATACGACTGATAAGCACAGTATCAGCCACTTGCAAAGCAGTACTATGCAGCTGTAGATTTCCAACCCCTTCTGCAGCTGATCCCAGTGTGTCCCACATGCACATACAGACTTGGGTGCACGCTCACATCTCCCTTGCAGACCCAGAAGTGTGCAACCCCCCTCGTCTGGGCACGCAGGATCCCTACCCATAGACCCTTGCTGTGTCTCCAAGGTGCTGCTCCCCGCGGTGGCCATGGGAGAGCTGGAGGTGGCTGCTGGAACACAGGGCCACATCAGGCAGAGTCATAACTGGCTCTGATGGCTCCACTTCCACTCCAGAGTCCATCCCTTGTTACAGGCATTCGTGCTTTTTTCATTCTTCTTTTCAGGCTTCCTCCTTCTGTTTCAAAAATATCTCTGTAATTTCCCAATCACTGTTTAATCCAGCTGATGGATTACCATTCCTCTCTAATGGGATCAGTTGGGATGAACATCCCCCTCGTGATTTAGGGCTCATGATTTTGTTTTAACAAGCATTGTTTTCACCATTTGCCAAGGGTGGGCCATACAAGCACCCTAAACTCAGTGTTGTAACAAAAAGTGAAACTTTTCCAGACCTATTACAAAGCCAGTGAAATGTCATCTGTTTTGTCTGCAGGTGCTGAGGAAGATGAGGATAGCACAGTGACAACAACATCCAGAATAGTTCCAAAGTTACCAACAGCTAGTGATGCATCTAGAGCTGAGACCACCACAGTGAAAATGCAGACCAAGATGCCTGCACAAACAAAGGTGCGTGGGTAGAGAACAACACTGTTCCTAATAGTTCTGCTGTACCCCGTTATTGCCTTGCTGTTATATGTGAATTGCAAAAAAAAATCTGTAAATTTTTTATTAAATGTTACTGCAGCTGTTTAAATGGATACAGAGCTGTTCAGTTTCTGTTAGAAAGTCTGTGTAATGGATGTCTGGATTTCTGATGAAAGAAGAGAAACGTGTAAAACGTATTTTTTTAATACAGAAAACAATTTCTTATAATACGTTTAAATCTGAACCATACCTTTTTTACATCTTTCAAAGAGTTACTCAAAAGTCTTCCTTTCTGAAAGGAAAATGTTGTTTGATTTGACAGTAGTTTGAATACTTCCTAGGTTCCATTTAGCGTTTCAATGTTTTCTTCTGCCACTACAGGTGATATTTTCTCAGTTATCCTCAGCGGTGTTCTGAATATAGCATATCTTATGTGTTAATTTCAGAATTGATATTTCAGTCAGAGGCTGTAATTCCTATATACACAGGCAGTGTTTACCAGCTGATTGCTAAATATATGTTTTTGGGATCTCTTACAATTTTGGACAGTGATTTTCATTCCATCATGATGAGGATTAGTTCCATTTTCAGTATCTAGGGCAGCTTTCTGTGGTCAAAAAGCATCCCACGTGTTGTGACTGTCAATCCTGTGGAGCACACCTGTGGGGCTGCCACAGTTCTGTGGCTGCTTGTGGCTGGCAGTGACAATGCAGATCTGTGGTGATCCTGTCTGTGAGGGCTGTTTTTCTTTCTGTGCCGCAGTCACCTGAAGAAATCGATAAAGAGGAAAGACCCGAGGTGGATTCCAAGAAAAAGAGCAACGAGCCAGGGGATGACACTGATGTGTTCACTGAAAAGCATTCAGAAAACCTCTTCCAGAGGACAGAAGTTCTGGCAGGTAAGGGTAGTTTGCCAAGGTCCACCACCTCACCAGAAAAAAACAAAAACAAAAACAAAGAACATAAAAGGCATTTGTATCAAATAGCATAAACTCAACATCTGTGTTTTCATCAAACGGGTTCCTGACACATTTGTAGGGAAGTAGACAGTGGTTGATTTGATGAGACTCAGACTGGCATCTTCTTTAATACCAAAAGCTGTTGCTAATTGATTTGACACTCACAAATTGAATACTCCCTACTGAGTGTCTGGAGCTTCCACAGCTTAGAAAAGGGTTGATGCTTGTAGTGCAGAAAAGCATTTCACACCCACTCTCCTAGGAGCACAGCGTGGTCTGGTACAGATAGAGAGGAGCTCACAGCAGGGATGGGTGAGCACCATCATTGGGATGTAAGGGGCCCATATCTGTTTATGAGCCAGGGAGGAAAAGGCTGGCTTCTGACTTTTTTCCAGTGGCTTTTCTACATGTGATTCATGTGATTTTTCTTCTTTCCTTTCTTTTTTAATGGCTTAAGACTTTACAAGTATACCTTTTCCCTCTGTCCCAGGAGGGGTTGTTGGGAGCCATGGGTGGGAGTGTTAAGTCTCACAGTTTTGGACTTCATCTCCCCCAGAGCGCCGAAACACGGAACACCATTAATGTGCACATCAGCAGAAACACGCGGTTTGCTCTTCTAGTCCAGCTGGAGTTGTTACTTTCTACACTCTAGCATGTATGTGGTGAATGTAGTGTCTCTGCTACAGCTCCATGAAATGTTCTCTCCTATTACTCATCAGTAGGGAATTCAGTTAGGAGTGACTGAGTGAGCACGTGGAGAAATGGGATAACGCATTTCTTAGCTGGTGCGACAAAGTAGTTCTTTTAAGGCTGAAAATGTCAACTGCTTGAGAATCAGTTTGACAAGCTTTTAAATGTTAGTATTAAAAATGAATACAGCTTTATGTTCTGGCAGTATTAACAGTTTTATTAGTCAAGTTTTGATAATTTATTTAGAACGGGGGGTTGCTGGATCACTTGCTTGCAGGTGAAATGCACTCCTAAGTGATTCCCTTCATTCAAATAAACAGGCTTTCTCAGAATGTATATCAGGCTGCTCATGCTCAAAGGCAGCTGCAGAATGAGAGCCCTCTTATGCAGTTTGAAAATAATGGCGTGCTCGTTGTGCAAGATGAAAAAGAGAGGTGGTTCCAGACCCATTCTTCCGGCACATTATGAATTTCTTTTTCTTTGCTTACAGCTGTTATTGCTGGCGGAGTTATTGGTTTTCTGTTTGCAATCTTCCTCATCCTGCTGCTGGTATATCGCATGAGAAAGAAGGATGAAGGCAGTTACGACCTTGGTGAACGTAAACCATCTAGTGCTGCCTATCAGAAGGCACCTACTAAGGAGTTTTATGCGTAAAATTCCTATTTAGTGTCTCTATTTATGAGATCACTGAACTTTTTTAAATAAAGCTTTTGCATAGAATAATGAAGATCTTTTTTTTTTTTTTTTTTTTTTTTCATTAAAGAGCCATCACGGCACCTTTATGATAAAATCCCATTGTATTTAAAACTTTTCACGTATTCCTTTAAAAATGTAAAATTAAAACTTAACATTTGCAGTGTTCTGTGAATAACAGTGGCAAAGCATTATTTTATAAAAACCATTGGTGTTCACCGAATCATTTTTAAAACTTTATGCATAAATATAAAATAATGAAAATGATTGTTTTATCCTATGAGTCAATGAAAGTTGTTTAATTTTTGTCAGCATGTCTCAGATTGATCTTACGAGTTAGTTTTTATTTCATTAATTTATCTGTTTCAAAAAAAAAAAAAAACCTTTTTGTAGTTGTCATGGTGCAATTTGTCTTCAGATAATTCAGATAACAGTAACTTTTAGTGTAAATGTAATTTTTCAGCTATGTAAACTCTAACCTCCACTTTGTATAAATTTAAGTGTCAGAATATCAATTTTACACTTTGCATTGTTTCTCAGCGTACCTGTAGCTTCAGTGAGATTTGTAACAGCAAATTAATGTGTAAAATTGGATGATTATTACAAACTGTATAGTCGTATTCTTACTAAAATCTCCTGTAAGGAAGATTTGAAGTAAGCTACTGACAAACCTAAGCAAACCCAAAGACTCTAAGACTCTAACAGTATTTTGAGAAGTTGCTGCAGATTTCTATGGCCACTGTATTTGTTAATTGCAATTTGAAGGTACACGTAGGGGTTTAAATTTTTGTTCTTTAAAAATGCATTTAAGTTGTAAACGTCTTTTAAAGCCTTTGAAGTGCCTATGATTATATGTAACTTGTCGCAGACTGGTGTTAATGAGTATATAACAGTAAAAGAAAATGTTGGTATTTTATAAGCACAGACGATTCTAATGGTAACTTTTGTAGTCTTACATGGATAGACGTAATTGTAATTTGGGAACATAAACACTACTGAATAAATCATGTGGCCTAATACTGAAAATTCCATTGTGATATACTTTTGTACGGTTTCCGTTCTGTGTCTGCAGTGGTTATGTTTTAATGTCACCACGTTCGTCGAGTAGGTCTTCAAAATCCACCCGAAACAAAACCAAAAAGGCTGTTGATAAGGCTGATCCTCAGACCAGATTTATTGCTGAAGCGGCAGAGAAAGCCTGGAATGTATAAGCGTTACATCTGGTGCACGAGTTATGAGTCATTTGGCCTTTGTGTTATATTTAATGGCAGTATTGACACAGACCTGTTCTTCCTGCAAATGTTGCTTTCAGTACTGTAAAACTCAAAGGAGCACCCGGTTCCATTTATTGTGTATATCAGTTCTTCATTTGTTGTTTCTTTTTTTCCCCGGCCTTTTGGAGACATTGGTTTTATTCTGCTCGGACTCCAGCAGAAGAGTTGAGACGAGTGGAATATCTTCATAAGAGAAGAAAGAAATATTCCAAGTAGAAGATAAAAGGCTCTGTTGCTTAGATCGCAGATAGGTGTCGGAGAGAGGGACATGTGGAGAAGACGATAGTCTGCCTCCCTATATTACGCTTTGTCACAGACAAATGGCTTCGTCTTCTGCTCTGTTAACCTCCGCCCTTTTGATTGTGAAATTTCCAGAGTTAGATGTTCAGGATGTCAAGCTGAACTGCTTCTCAGAAATGGCAACGTGTTGTAAATAAGAGCTGTTAGCTCTTCAGATAAGAGTTGCGTCACTTGTATTCGTCGCTGTCCCGAGTTCAGTGGTCATTTAGAAACAAACAAACGCTATCCTGTGCTAAAATATTTAATATATTGCTTTTTAAATTACTTATACTTACTGGCAAGTTTTTCAAAGCCATACAAGTTCAACAAGTAAAAACAGGGTAAGAATTTAACAGGTATATCTTATTGTGCAATATTTAGTGAAATTCAATTAGTAAAATAACTGCTTGAAATAACTGTGCCAAGAAAAGAAAATTTCTGGCAAATGCTGTGCCACTGCTGTAAAATAAAGCATTTGTTAAAGTGCCAAAATAAAGTCTACCATGCCTAAACTAATACTTTATTTGTACAGTCTGACATCCAGTTTTTTGAAGCCCACTTTGCTTAAGGTAGTAGATTTGAATTTCCTTTAAGGCTACAATGAATATTGCTGGAAATATACCCATAAATATTGAACACCAGATAAAATGTCTCCTTTTCTGTAAGCAAATTGATATTAAGAAGCTGTTTTCATCTATACATTCCTCTTCTACACCCAACATCCAGGACACTTTAGCCAATGCAGACATCTGTTGTAATTACACAGGCCGTCAAATATTATGTTTGCCTGGTTCCTCCTGCATCTGCTAACAAGCAGAAGGAACAGTAAAGTTTCAGCTCTGTTTCACCACTCATATATATATATATTTTTTTTTCTCCTGCACATCCATTATCCTCTCTGTTACATTATAATCTCAGTTATAAACATTGACTCAGTTTTTATCAGTCTAAAAACTCAGCTGATGTAGACAGCCATCTTCCCGCAATGCTATTCAGAAGAAATGGGCAGCTGAATGTGCCTCTCTTACACCGAGACTTCCTAGCGTTGGTTGGGCTCCAGTTCTGCTTCCCTTTTGTTCTCCCCTTCCTGGATGCATTTCTGGCAATGCTCTGGCTGCGAGAAGGTGTTGCTGGGCAGCTGTGGTCCCATGCCAGGCTGCGGGTTCTGTGCATGTAGCACAGCTCTCAGCAGGGGCTGGGGCTCTGGTGTGGTGTTTCCCCAAAGTGCCTTGGCTCTTCTCCATTGGGGCTGCTGTGGCGACTCAGCCCCAATCCTCAGCAGACTGATATGGTTCTTCCTGGGGATTGATAGGCTTTAATGTTTATCAAAATGACATTCTGCTTTGATTTTCTCTGGGCTATAAATGGTTAATTCCTTTTAGCTTCTTCGCTAACAAAGCCCAGTGCTGGTAGCCTAAAGCTCATACTGAAAGGAATCTCTCACCTTTGTTTTATTCATGCAGAAATAAATTCAGAAGTTGACGTCCTGGTTCCTTTGCTTTCCAACTTACAAAGTGAATTGTAGCTCATGGTTACAGGCTGTCCAGTCATTGTTGTTGTTTGTTCCTCTGAGCATTAAAATTAATTGAAATTGCAGAAATTACAATCAAAATTGCCATCTTGTTAATAACTGATCTGCTAACAAAAGAATTGCATACCCATGACTTTGACTACACGTTATTCTTTTTCCCTTGGAAATGTGCACTGAAATTATTATGGAGTGCTGTCTTAAATGGCAGATGCTGTTTTCAAGCACATAGAATACAGGAAATGTTTGTAAGGGAAGAATTCTTCAGGTTAATGTTACTATTAAAACTATAGGTGTGAGGAAAGTTATGACAGTACGTTTAACATTGCTCAGGTAAGCAAATAAGGGGAAGGGAACAGGAATCTAAGGGGGAAGGGAAATTAAGAAAACTCTTGTTCTAACAGAAGAAAAATAGTGGTTGCTTTTAAATTTGCAATCAGTCATGTTTGTTACTTACTTAACACTTAATCAGACTGGCATAATCTCCTTTCAGGAGCTTGCAATATTGTTGTCCAGTTTTGTTGAGCTTTGATGTTAATTTTGTTACATTTAAGCTCTTGCCCATGTATCATACAGCTCTAAACCTGGGTGTCAAAATGCAGCGTTGCAAGCCTTCAGAGCACTGCTTTTTCATAACTTCTGGTTCAGTTTTGATACACAGTTTATCCAAGAAAAGATACAGCAAGTGTCCCTCCTCTTGGCACATCCTCAGGTCCTGGGATCTCTGTGGCTGTAGCAGAACGGCTCTGCTTGGGAGCTGGAAGGGAGAGAGGGACCGCTGACATGTGCATTTCATTTCCTCCTGGTGAGCAGGCACTGGGTTCAGCGGCGTGGGTGGGACGTGGAGGAGCTGTAACCCAACCCTGCCAGCGTGAAGGATTCTCTGCAGTGCTTTCTTCTCCTGTGAAGTCAAGTGAGTTGTGTATTTTTTGCTTTAAAAACAAGCAAATGATAAAACTTGGGCTCAGTGTAGCTCGAAATGGAAACATGGTCTCCTGACCTGACCCCTGTGAAACAGTTTCATACGTGCATCAGATGTGCAGAATGGTCTCCTGTGTGGATGGAAACACTCAGAAACCCTCTGTGTGTCTGCAGCATCTCAGCTTAGTTTCTAGTGAGGGACTGGGGAGGAGGCAGCAGCCACGTGGAGCCAGACATTAATTTGGGGTGAATGGTAAGAAGGCAGGAAGAGAAACCATCCTGACAGCACACGCTTTCCGCTGGATGTTACAAGGCTTTTTGTTTTCTTGAGTTGTCGCCGTCATGCTGAATTTGTTCTCCAGAGAGAATCTGCAGGCAGGAGAGTGGGCAGATGTTGGTGTCATAGCCGGAGAGGCTCTCGTTTGCACACAGCTACCCCAGCCACAGGTCCGTGCTGCCTGCTGCAGGCCCTGCCATCTTCTGCTGGCTGAAGGCCCTTGGATTCACGGAGGAATGACAGCAGCAAAACGGGTGGAGCATCTGCAGAGGTGACCCCATGCACCTTTTGCTGTCCCCAGGAGGGGCTGCGAGGGCAACGACAGGAAAGGGCGAGAGTGCGAGCTGTGCTTGGGAGGGGCTCTGTCTCCTGTACTGTGTGCAATATTGGTGCCACAGTATAAATAGAATTGTAAACATGAAACTATTAGAGAACTTCTGAAGGAGGGCAACACAGATGGGGAAGGGTCTGAAGGTCAAGGTGTATGAGCAGCAGCTGAAGCTCTTTGCTTTGTGCAGCCCAGAGCAGAGGAGCTGAGAAGAGGCCTCATGGCAGCTGCAGCTCCTCACAGGGTGCAGAGGGGCAGCGCTGAGCTCCTCCTCTGTCTTTTTATTATTCCTGGGAGATACGAAGCTTTCACATTGGGTATCAGATGTGTTTATGGCACAGCCTGCAGAACTGTTGAGTTTTTTAATTCATGTTGCAGCTTAAAAACTGCCACAGTTGAGCTGGAGCTGAGGTGCATTCTCATGGCTGGAGGTCAGGTCCAAAGAGCTCCTCCAGCCTGGCAGCTCAGCCCGGCCTGCAGCGAGAGGAAGTAGGAATGCTTATGAAAAACTTCCACAAAAACATTACAAAATCCGTAATAGTGTGTTTAAAATAAACAGACCCAAAGTTCTCTGCAGGGGGTGACTTCAATTCATTTATATTTCTCCTGGGGCATTATGCAATTCTTTTTTCCCATGGATCTTTTGTTGATTTTTTGAATGCAGAGGAAGCTTCGGATATTTTTTTCTTCTTCTTTTAATTCTAAAATGAACCAAGCACCGATGTATAAGAAACAGAAATTCCACCAGGCACGGCAGTTAATTGCAGCTTATCTGGTGGTGGGAAATGAAGCTTTGTGGAGGAAAAATGTTCACGTCCCAGTCAGCCACCCACCTCGTGCAGCTCTGCGTGGTCCTGCAGTCCAAACGGGTGCCCATTCTCTTGAACTGCTGTGGTGGAACTGGAGCTTTCTGTAAATATTGGAGCTCTCCGGAGGATACCAAAGAGAAACGGGAACCAAGTTACTTTTGATGTTTTTGTGTCATAACCCATAATACTAACGCTCATCTCCCTCCTACACCCCTTTCTAAATATAGTAGCAGGGGAGAAGTCAACAACCATCACGCTAAATAGTAGTGAAAGAATGTAAAACAGCCTAAAGTTCAGTTTTTATCATTCCTCCCTATAATTTTCATTACCGCAGAACTAACCAAAGGAATCTCTCGTCAAAGAAAGAGATGTGGAGCATGTGTTCCTCCTAGACCAGCCCACAGTGCCAGCTGAGTTACTGCTGACTGGGGAAAAACATCTTGGGAAGGCACAGCTCTTGGGATTGAGTCTCAGATGACTGATGGCACAGTTTGACTTCTGTTTAGACTGAACATCTCGAATGAAGGGCTCTGCTTCTAGGAAAAGGAGCTGTGGTGTTCATGCTGTTGACGCAAGATGAACAGTACAGCACCCAAAAAACTTTATTGTCTGAGCTGCATGTTGGAGTAAAGTCTTCCCAGAGGATCACAATCAGTTTAAATTGATTACAACTAAAGCAGCATCAAGAAGCCTTGCTTTAAAACATTTTGCCTTGTTTTGCACATACTGCTATTTTCCTGAAGAAAATCAGTTGTCATTGGCTTGTAAACAAAAAGACTTACTAACTTGTCACTACGTATAATTTTGCAGTAGATTTTGTCCTTTTTGCTCTTCAGGAGCACACACTATTTACATATCCACGCTGTTACATAGCTTAACTTACATTCTTACAGTCTGGTTTTTCCTTTCTTTCATGTTAAAAATATTAAATAAATATTTACCAGCTGCCTGAATGTATAGGTGTTATTTCAACTGGCTTTTTGCTGGAAGCTGATATTCATTAAGAACACATATGTGAAACAAATCAGAAAGAAAGTTTAGCAAAAACATTTTGGCTTCCAAGTACCTGTCTTTATCCAAAGCAACTTATTTATTAGATAAAAGCATTTTGCCAAGTGAACTGAACTAATTCCAGTCATGGTGTTTCTTAAGACTTTAAACCAATGGGTCTCACTGCAATCTTTAATTTTTGTTTTCTGTAGGTTGGAAGAGCAAAAAATTTCCTGCTTTTTTAGCTTCTAAGTGGTTTTATAAAAAAAAAAAAAACACCTGAAAATGAAAAAAAAAAAAAAGAAAAGAGAATTTTATACCTACAGAAAAGCTGTCAGAGAGTCTAAAGTTTTCTTTTATCCTCTCTAAAAGTAGCTACAGATGGTCAGCAATGTGATTTCTCCCACTTCATGGTGTGACTTTTGTAACAGCCCTCACAGTAGAAATCATCATTTTTCTCTGCTTTTTACGACACATTCAACCACTGAGAGCTATGTTGATTTTTATATCAGCCTGTCCTGCTATGATTTTTAAACGCTGATTCTTAAACTCCATCGAACTGTTCTCTTCTGATTCTTCTAGATTCTAAGAAGTACTCTACCCGTTCTTCTGAGCACCCCAGTCTAGTGGTTTGCAACCCTGCCCATGTCAGGGGGGTTGAACTAGATGATCTTTTAGGTCCTTTTCAACCCAGGCCATTCTCTGGTTCTATGATTTAAGAAGTAATACATTGTTTTACACCAGTTCTTAGTATTTTTCAACATGTCTCAAATCCTTCACAATGTGGTCATTCAGACATTCGGAAATTGGTGCAAAAATTTGCTGTCTTCTAAATATTTAGCAAAGGGAATCAGAAGATGTGGACAAACTTTTCCATTATACTATGCAGATAATTGCCATGAATGTAGGGTTGTTTTTTTTTTTATAGTAACACATTGACACCCTTGTAGAATATTTGAACGTGAGTGATTAATTTTGTATTATCTTTGGTTGGCTTTACTGGCCAGGTCAAAGTCTTGCAGTTGAACTTGGAACAACACGCAGGTAAAGCTGGGTCTCAGTGGCTCCTTGTACAGAATAAGGTATTTTATCTGTTTGTATTCTAAACCCATCAAAAATAACAAAACCAAAATCCTCATACTTTCAGGCACGTTGAGATGGTAAAACTGATTTTGCTGCTCAGTTTCTGTCCATCTGTCTCCTATCTGCTGCTTCAAGAAAGCTCCATCTCACAATACTATAGCTGATCTAGAGAAGTTGGGTCCAGAGGAGGGCCATGAAGATAATGACAGGAACTCTTCTCTTATCACTGGAATACTTCTCTTATGAAAAAGGTTGAAGGAACTGGGCTTGATTAGCTTGGAAAAGAGAAGGTTCCAGGGAGACCTCATTGCGGTCTTTTAGTACTCGAAGGGAGTGTATAAACAGGAGAGCAAACAACTTTTGAGAGTTGCTGTGAAAGTGCTTATAATTGAATTCTTTCATCATAAGAAAGTTATTTAGAGCAGTATTATTTAATGAATATTTAATGCAAATATGTGATAATTGATGTTAGGTATCTATATGCCTTTTCTTTCTTGTAAACACAGGAGTGAAAAACCTGTTAACACAGGTGAACCAACTGCTACTTGAATCTCTGTTTTTACATCAGGTGCCCTTTCTCTGCTCCCTATCAACAGCAGCACAGGTCACACAGTTTGTGAAGAGATTCAAGTCAGAACACATTCAGTCAGTGCTTAACAAAAACCTCTCTGTGGTATGTCCAAGGTATTGCCACTCTAATCTTCTGGTAATCTACAGGAAAACTTTCATTGCCAGACCATATCTGACTAGCAAGTTCTGCTGCCAGAACTTTGGCTAGGTCACGAGTTACTGACGTTTTTATGTCCCTGGAGCACGTGTGTTCATCTCTGCTTTTCTGAGGTGCTGCATGCCCCCATGGCGAGAGACTGTAAGAGCAAAAGGTTGTTGCACACTGGATAAGAACCCAGGGCTTGCAGACGCCAACACTGCTTCATTCTTGGAACACATACACAGTGGCATGCTGCTGTTAGCTATATGTTGGCTTGTGTTGTTCAGAGGAGAAATTTCACTTCAGGAAGAGAGACTGAATTTTTTTGGCTTACATCAAATTAGTTTGAAACTGCATAGAAACTCAGGGCAACTAATGCAGACTTCTGACAGTAAACCTGTATAGCACTGCACACAAAGCAAGCATGCCCTACCAACCTACCGCTTTCAGGTGTTCTGTTCTCTCCAGAGGAACTTTCTTGAGACGTGAAAAAAAACAGTCTCTGACACAGTAGCAGAAATGGTAGCAAAACTGCATAGAAAGATGGATGCCACAAGGTGCTGGCTGCCTTTCTTTCAGTGTCTCTACCTTTTTCTCCACTATGTGCACTATTAGGATATATTAATTTGCTGCCAGGCTGCATGAATGGAAAGACATACAAGTCAAGGTCAAACCTGAACACTTTTTTTCAGAAAGACCTGAAAAGCAGCACTTCTTGGAAACTTCAGAATATTTCTTTTCAGCTCCTTTAACTGAAAAGAAGAGGAAATAAAAGCTGAAGTCTACATTAATTAGCAGTCCATACTTTCTTGACTATAGCAGAAAGAAAGCTACAAAAGACAGCTGAAATGAACAAAAACTTCCTAGTAGTACTGAAAGAAAGTGCAAACCTAAAGGAGACTCTTGGGAGACAAAGTGAAAAAAAAAAAAAAAAAAAAAAAAGGAAAATAATTCAGTAAAATAAACAAATGTCATAAAATATAAGTTGAGAGCATGCTTCTGAAAAAGGGGAGCTGGTATATCAGTAATTCCTTCAGGCTGATAGAGTGTGCTCCCACTTCAAACACCTTTTGTGTCTGTACCTGTGCTGGCAGCCTTTCAAAGAAATCTCACACTTTTTTCCCTCCCCCTCCCGACTTTGCATAATAATTAGTGTGTGAACATGCTTGTGATTTCTTTATTATTTTAATACAGTCGCACTGTAGAGACTTCAGTGAAGTTCCAAATGCCACTGAAGCAGCCCTTGCTCCAGAAAGTATGTAGCATAAACAGACCGGAAAAACAAAGCACAGAGAAATAGTATCATCTCTATGCCATGCAGGGAAAAGCATGTACCAAGCAGCTGTCATTAGAAGAGATTCAAGATCTTTTCAGCCAGTACCCCGTGTCCAACAGCAGATTGCACCAGTTGCTTCATACACTGTGTAACAGAAGGTGAAAAAATCCTGCAGTAAGAAGTGTCATCCATCCTCACATTAGATTTCACTCTCCCTTTGAGGAGTTAGATACAAGCTTATTCCCTGAAGCACAGTTACAATCACATAATTCTGATTATTTTTTACATTCATACAGGTATATATATATATATATATATACAAAGGCAATCCCTGTCTCGAATATTAAATTAGTTTTTTACTCTGACACTGTCCCTAGCAGTGTCATCATAGCAGCCCTCTCAAGATCCATCCTTATGGGTAACTTCAAGCACCTGAATAATCTTAATAAGTTCACATGCATGCAAGACAGATCTCGTGGGTGACTTTGGGGGCAGGGGCTACAGTTTTGCCCAGTGCAGTATACAAAGTCTGGGAAACTGAACACAGGCCTCTTCAGCTCCAGCCTCTCCCTGATTTAAAATTATAATCCCTAGGAGGGAAGAACAATAATCTGAAAGTGTGAAAGCTGCAAAGTAAAGGAAAACAAGATTATGCATTTAGTGAATAATACAAAATATGAGAAAATAGTGTAAGAGATGGGCGTGATGGAAATACCTTTCCTGAGGCTAAGTGGGTATTGATGTATTTCAAACCCATAAACAGATTTGTGCATGTTCCTGGCTGAAAAGGAGCAGGGTGGAGTTCTAGGTTGTGTTATTACGTCTCTTTACACATTCTTATTTATTGCTTCACAAGGAAAGACAGCAGCAGATGTGAGCAGTGTGTTGTTCTCTTCCCTCTGATCTGGGATTAGTGACAGACATGTCTAGATTTCTCCATCCTTCTGACTATTTGATGAGAGGGAAACAAGATAGCTCATTATCACTCATCCTTCTAACTTCTTGGCTGTGCAAGCATTATTAAGGGGAGCTAATTCAGGAAAAATTAATTGGAAATCAGGTTTGGGAAGTAATTTAATTGAAGGGGGGCGGGGGGGGGGGGGAATGAAATGAACAGAGAAGGAATCAGTCACAAGGAACCAACCTAGATTGCAAATTCAAATGCAACTGTAATTTTACATTAGCTCCTTCTTTCAGGTCTGTCCTCCATTCTCTTTCTCCTTGGAAGCAAAAAGGAGATCCATGCATTGGTGGTTAAGTTTCAGAATTTGTGGGGGCAACAGCCAACCTTTAAGAATGGAATATTTTTTTGCAGGATGCCCAACCACTGACTTACAACCTCAATCACTGTATATAATTTCTTCATGGAGTTCTTGTCTCTGACACAGCCTATCAGGGAGGATATGTGGAGAAAAGAAGGCTGCAGGGTGACCTCATTGCAGCCTTTCAGTACCTAAAGGGAGCCTACAAACAGGAGGGGTATCAACTCAAAGGGTAGATAACAGCAGGACAAGGGGAAATGGTTTTTAGTTGAGGGAAGGAAGTTTTAGGTTGGATGTCAGGGGGAAGTTCTTTACCACGAGAGTGGTGAGGTGCTGGAACAGGCTGCCCAGAGAGGTTGTGGATGCCCTGTCCCTGGAGGTGTTCAAGGCCAGGTTGGATGGGGCCCTGGGCAGCCTGGTCTAGTGTTAAGTGGGGAGGTTGGTGGTCCTGCCTGTGGCAGGGGGTTGGAGATTCATGATCCTTGAGGTCCCTTCCAACCCTGGCCATTCTGTGATTCTGTGAAGAGACAGAAGGGCAGGCAGATGTCTAACAGCAATTTATTAACAGTTCCATTTCATCAGTTATTTCCCTCAATGGAACGGGGCTCTCGAGGACTACAGCAGCTTGAATGAAACGCAACACTGCATCCCGCGGAAGTACTCTGTGACCTATGCAGGAGAGGACACTGCAAGAATGTGCCATCTAGATTGCCCACTGAAAAGCACAGGTGAAACACAAGTGCCTCACCTCAGACCAATAGAAGGGAGATTTGGGCCCCCGGGAACAGCCATTATCTTGCAGTGCCTCTTTCACATCCTTCCCCAAGTTACCACTCATTAGCACTGCAGTCTTTTCACTCATGGAGAATGTGAATATTATAACACCGCGTTGAATTTTAGAGGGAAATTCTTCACGGTCTTCCTGATAGAGCAGCTTTTTGGAACTGCACTAAGGGCTTTGATCCTAAAACACTTACCTCCAAGCA
Source organism: Tetrao urogallus (assembly GCF_951394365.1). Classification (NCBI taxonomy): domain Eukaryota; kingdom Metazoa; phylum Chordata; class Aves; order Galliformes; family Phasianidae; genus Tetrao; species Tetrao urogallus. Next base: position 21,811,920 of record NC_136815.1, on the reverse strand, counting down.
CTAGAGCAGTCCCATTGTCTTCAATGGAACTAATCAAGCGCTTAAATTCAAGCGTTTGCAGATTAAGACCCGTGTTTGTATTTTCAGATCTTATCTACAGAAGAAATCGCACCCATTTACCCAAGCGCTTTTATAAACACGCCTTTATTGAGATGAACGCGGCGCTCTTTGCGGATGGGCCGCGCTGCGCACAGCGGTGCCCGTGCCCCATTCCCAGCGGCACGGAGACGAGCGACAGCTCTGAACGCGGTGGATTTACGCCGCCAGTGTTTTAATTACGGCGTCAAATACCCGCCGGCCCCGGGCTGAGGGCAGGCAGCGGGGCCGACCTCGCCTCGCTGGAGCCCGGAACGGCCGCTCGAGCCCCGAGGCGGCTCCGGCCGAACAGCACCGGCGGGCCCGGCCCGTCCCCCTACTCCGCCCCGCGGCTGCTTCCTCCCCTCCTCTTCCCCGCCGTCCCCGACAGGCCCGGCGAAGGCGGGGGCTCTGTTGGCGCCGCTGGGGCTGCTCGGGGAAGGTGCGTGTTTGCTCCCCTCCTTCTCTTCCTCCTCTCCGCGGGGAGCCGAGCGGGGCGGGACGGGAGAACGAGACAGCCGCAGGGAAGCGCGTGCCCGCGCTCCTTGTCCTGCCTGGAGGCAAGGAAGGCCGGCGGGCCGCCATCGCGGCCTCGGCCGGGCGCTGCCCTGTCACCTCCTCCTGCCGCCCGCTCGCTCTAGCTGCGGCCACACCGAAATGGCGCCCTGCCTTCCGCCTGCCCTGCCCTGCCTGGGGCCGGCGGGTCAGAGTCCTCGGCCCGGCCCCTCTGCCCTTCCTTCTCTGGAGGACAGATGGCTGTGTGCTGGTGGCTCTGAGGGCCGCCCTGCGCAGTCAGAAGTAGTACGTTCCTTCGTCTCTCTTGGAGGAAACTAAAAAGTGTGTCGATTGGCCATAGCCATGTGCTTCAGGGATGTATGGTCAGTGCTAGATGAGGCATGGCTGCTCAGGGCTCTCCTGGAAACAGCTGGGCTGAAGAGAACGTTGCTCTGAAAAATGTCACCAGACACAAAACTCGCAGGTATCAGATGAATCGCATAGTTAGGCTTTATGGCACATCGTGGCAAAGAAATCCAAGCATGGAAAATGATATAGTGCTTCTGAGTAGGAAGTACTAGAAACTAGTACCGTTTAGGTTTGTTTTGGCAGGGCTTCATTGTTCAAAGACTGCTTTTTCCAAGTTGACGTGAAAGAGGAAAGTATGTAAGAGAGAGAGTTTTATATTCATGTATGAAATTATATTCATATTTCATACAACTAAGAATATGAAAGAAAAATGAAATTAAAAAAAAAAAACAAGAATGAATTTTGCAAGCTGAAATTGATTTTTTAAAAGAAAGTATTTGGTATGGAGGAGCTTTTCAATCTGGTGGCTGTATCTGGCAAGTTGCAAGTCAACTCTTGTGTACTACTGAAGAGAAGGTTCAAAATTCACATGTTGGATTTATGTTTAATTGATGGCAGCTTGCCTCTGCCTTCAAGCTGCAGCACCTTGGGACCTGACTTTTCCAGGTGCTGGAAGAGTACCCAAAAGGCTGCTCAGGAAGGGCCATGCACGTTCACCAGCTGGAATCCTGATTTTGTGGGTTTGAGTTTAAAAAAAAAAAAATTGTCTGTCTGGTTTTCATTCAGTTCAAAATTAGATTAATTTTTACTGTTTCTGGAAACTGTTCCACATCTGGTTGCCTTTTTGTATTGAAGCACGGTAAGAGTGTATTAATCTGTTGATGAGAGGGGAGTGCGTGGGTGTTTTCTCTCAGAGAGCAATCTTTGCTATGACTGGAGAACAGATTCCCTGTGTGGGAATGAAAGGACTGTTTACATCTATATCTTTGTTTAAAATGTACCTTTTTTTTTTTTTTTGCTTGAGACAGTAGGGTTTAAGCCAGGATGACAAGGGTTAGCCTTGTTTTTTCTTTGGTTACTTTTATGCAAGGACGAAGGCTTTTGTTAAAAGCCATTCTCATGCTTATCTCCTACCCCTCCTTGGAACACCTTCCAGTCTTGTCTGATGTTCCTTCTGTTAGATTATTATTTTGAATAAGTTCCACAATGCATCTTTCCCCAAAGAAACTTTGCGAAGCCTACCGTATCTGTGAGAGGTCATAAGCCTTGTTTCCTTGTAAACTTCTTCAGACGCATCTGCTCTATCTTAAATAGCATGTATGAGTTGTGCTTTACAATCAGTGTTGCTTTGCTCAGCTTCAGACTTTGAGATGAAGTCTGTACAGATAAACTTGGATCAGAGCCGCTGCAGCTTTACAGTTTCATACTAAGCCTTTGTCTTAGTCGATCTTGTTTCTTGGTGTTTAAGATACATATAATTCTTTTGAACAGCAGAACAATAAGATACTAAATCAGATAAGAACAGATTGCAAAGGAAGAACAACCTGGCATTGACCTCTTTTGGGAGACATCTGTCAGTAAAAGCTCATATAAATTCTTTTTTGTTTTATAACGTGGTTTTGCAAATGCCTGCATGTCTTTAACATCGACTCGGCAAAGGAAGCGACTTACGCAGCCTTTTATTGTTGATACAATTGCAGAAACTCATAATGCTCTTGGGATTCATTTATCTATTCCTGCTATAGCATATAAACTTTCTTGTTTCAAGATTGAAAACTTTGTCTTGTCATTTCTTCCTTCTTTCCCAGTTGTGGGAGGATGAAAATGAAGGATGGCAGTACATCTAAGAGATAGCAGCTGCAGGGGTGAAATATTTTGCTTAAAAAAGTACTTTGAGCGTAGAAATGTACAAAACGATTACAATCTTGAAGTTCTGCAGTTCTTTCTATTCTGTCTGGACAGAAAATATTATCTGTCAAAAACTGCATTGCAGTAATCTTTCATGTTTTTGTTACCAAATGTCTACAATAATCTCGAGGTACTAAAATAAATGTAAGTTCTTTCTTCATTTGACCCCTCAGTCACTTACATTTTTCACTCTGATAGCAGTAGTGAATTTTTGGCTCTGATTTGTAATCTTCTAAATGCCAATTACTTGGTTAAGTCAAAAGTTCTGACAGAATCTGCAGAAAACGCTCTACTCTTTTTTGTTTCAGTTTTACAATACAAGACAAAACTGTATGTCAGCTTGAGAAAAAAGTTAGCCTCATTATCCCGTAGTTTTAGAAATGATATTTGGGCATTGTGATCCTGCAAGAGGCATGGTTTGGGGTTTTTTTTCTTTTCTTTTTCTTTTTTTTTTTTTTTTTTTTTGAGACCAAGAGAATGTACTGCAACTGTTTGTTTTGTTCTGTTCTAAACGGAGAGCATTGAGACACTCAGCTCATTTGGATTCCGTATTTCTGTCCAGGTATGAAGAATGGTAATATTATCTTAGAGTCTTTTAAATCTAGTTAACATAGGTCTGTTTGAAGAATTTTCTCCACGGTGAGTATGAGAGAGAAAAGTGAAAATTCCTTTGGTTTTGTTGCTGCCAAGTTGGGATTCAGTTGAAATATTCAGTGAACAGGTATTTGGATCAAAAAGTATCTCTTAGAAGCTGTTTCTCCGTGGTACCCATTGCAATGAGAGCTGTGGAAAAAGATGTGCAATCTTCGAAACCTGGCTGTAAAAGAAAATAAAAATTCTGGTCAGATTTATCTTAATTCATAACCTGCCAAGATGAATTCTAAATCAAGCTGCTGTATGTTATAGAGAGAGGAGGCTGATCTCATTTAATGTGCCGTAGACACTTCTTACATCAAAGGAAATACGAACGACGAAGCAGGATTATATTAAACTTGCTCAGCTGACCATCCTGCCTTCAGCAGAACAGTGGCATTTGCCCAGATTTGTTTGTTTGACCCCACTGATTTAGCTTTTATGTGACTGGCAGTTGTCACTCTTCTGAAGCCCATTTTAACATCAGTGTGAGAAAACAGTTCTGTTTTTTAGTCTGTTTGATTTTTCTTTTTATTTCTTTTTTCAGTTGCTGGTTATGGTGTCTGCTCTTTTAATCGAATGTAGCAGTAGTACATTTCCTGCTGGAACACTATGTATGAAAGGGTTTGAGGTCATTCCTCCCCCAGTTTTTCTACCTTTCATCTGTTACATGTATATTGATATCCTGTGTCTTTAATTTCTGTATTACTTTTTTTTTCGGAGGAGTCACTTGACTAAATTTACATAAGACAAGTGAGTTGAAAGTAATGTGGTGTTTCAAGTAGCCCCACAAAAGGCACTTACATAATATTGTGAGCGTGCCAATAGACATTTGAGAAAAGACTGTGCTTTTTTGAGGCTTTAAAGTGAGATCTGAGGCTGTAGACTCAGTTGGAGAGTTTGTGCTTTTTTTTTTTAATCCATTGCTGTTGAAAACTAAAGCATAAATTTGATTAATCTGAAATGATTAATCTACTTTCCACAGGTTTCGAGGTTAGCGTTTCTGATCTTGTTCTGAATCATAGGGCTCACCTTCTAGGACACTCTCCAGTTGTGCTCTCCCATATGAAACATGATTGTCCTTCCGTGGCAGCCTGCAAAAACACTTCTTGGAATTCTGGTCTGTTGAAATTCTTCATTGCTTTGAAAGCAAACAAAAATTAAGTAATTAATTTTTTTCCAGGTTGATCATATAGTGTAGTGGGCTGTTAATATTTTCTGTTATGGCAACCAGCTAAGTTGTCATAATACCCGAAAAGTATTAACACTATCCACAGGTAATGTATTCAGCAGTGCCAAGAGTTATAGAGAACAGACAATTTCTGCCTTCTTGATGCATTGTGAGATACCCTCCAAGCAGAAGTCAACTTGATTTTAATTACTAGTTCAGTTTGGTTGTCTTTAAATAGTTGTTAGGTAAAGAGTTATAGGGAAGTTATGTAAGTTATGTAGTTATGTAGTTCAGAAGTAAAAAAAAAAAAAAAAAAAAAAAAAAAAAAAAAAAAAAGTCTCTAGAACAGTCTGGAAAAGTTCTGTGCATCAGCTTTCAGTTACTGCCCTGTCAAATCCGGCTGCGGTTGCTGCAGAGGTTTCCACCTCAGCCAGCCATCTGTCCCTTTGCCCAAGGCTCTTCAGTAGCAGAGGTGAGGGAAGGAACAGTTTTCAGGATGCTTTTCAGGATGTCTGCGCTGCCGCAGTCCAACCGACCTTGCTTTGAGTAGGACACCCTCATTTTCTCCTTGACAATAACCTCTGCTACTAATGCTTGTGATGAATTTCTGGAAACAAGAATGAATGTATTTTTCGCTGGATTGGTTCCCAGAACCAACTTGCTGCCTGACCACATGGGAAATGTTCTGGGGTGAGTGGAAGGCAGTTTGGAGGGCAGAGCCACTGTAGCTGTGTCCTACATGGACTTAAGCCATGACTGGTCCAAAGTTTTGTTGCGTAGTCCATCAGCTGTTAACATACACCTGTGCTGATTTGAATACTCATTACTACCAATCCAAGATCTCTGATTCGTGTTTTGTTTTGGACTTACCTATTAAGACCAAACAGAAGCCTGTCTGAAGGGCAGTAATGAAAAGAAATCACTCTGTGGCTGCTCTTCAAGGAATAATCGAATGAGGACAGATGTGCTTGTTTTCAGGGCAGCATATCGTGCTGCCTGAACCAGCAAATATGTCTGGCATTGCAGCATTATCTAGGGTGCAGTACAGCCATAACTATTGTAAAGACCTGACATAGCCAAACCCAGTATTTCTGGCATGAGTGGATCTTATGGAGTTGTTGGTTAGTTGCCTCACTTTGGACTGCTGTAGAACCACAGAGCACCTCTGAATTCCTCTCACAAATGCTGTGTCTGATCTAGAAGAAATGTGGATGGAGCAGCTTACTGTGATAGTCAGAACATCTCTTTACACTTTGCTGTGCTTATTGCAGGTAGCGGCTGCCTTCAGCCTCCCTTCTTAATTTTGGCTGAGGCAACAATTTTTTTTGTTTTGTTGGAAACAGATATAATTAAGAATAAAATGATTATCTTTCTGTGTTTACATATGGCTGTGAACTGAAAACTCATCAGCAAGTATTTATTCCTAGAGTAAAAAGTATTTTCAGTGTTGGTTTTTTTTTTTTCTTATAGTTGGCAGTTTTCTCATTGCTCATAGGTTTTTGGCTCAGAATATTGCTTTTGAGTGAAGATAATCCTATTGACACAACAGCAGTAAGTTCATAAGTGAGCAAGACTTCATGCTTTCTGTAGAACGGGAATTTTGGCACAGCTGGTGTATTTTTTTCTTCCACATCGTGCTCTCCTGTCTAATGTTATTTGTACTTTAACAGTCTGTGAAAATTGCATTATGGTTTAAGCTTTTAAGCTTTTAAGGTTTAAGCTGAAAAAAGTTAATGTGTGCTTTAAGCTTTATTTGAAGAGATATCTGTTACCAATGGTGATATATCCCATGTTCCTTTGATCCAAATCATACGGCAAATTTTATTTAAAGTAGGAGGGTAAAAAACAAACAAAGTGAGGCCTGTTTTGGTGACCCTGATGTTAAGTCAGAAGATGAACCCAACAGCTATTTGGGCTGTATGTATGTGTCTGTGAAGCATATCTGGATTCTATATGCTTGTTTGTTTTTCTGAAACCAGAGCCATTTTCTGCGGTTATGGTGCAGCCCTCACAGCAGCCTTAGCACTGAGTTACATTCTGCGCTCTTGTCAGACCCACCACCATGCTTTTGCAGGTTTCAAGTGTTTACCAAAGTCAGAGCAGTTATTCTGGGGGGAGAAATAATAAATAGGCATTTCATTTTCTAACTTCTTCCTTTCACCTGCTGCTTTATCTCCTTTGCTGTTTCCTCGTTATGATTGTGCTTGAAGATGTGGCACTTCTCTATTGCTTTTCTCAACAGCATCTTGGTTTTAGCATTAAATGTACTTAGATGTCTGTTTACTGAAAATCTAGAACATGCAGCCTGGTTAGCAGCATGAAAACAGAAGCGGGAGCACGGGAAAGTTCCTTTGAAGAACATTACATAAAAATAACTATTGTGAGCTTATCACTATGTGAACTCTACTTTAAAAAATAATAATAATAAAAAAATAATAACTAGAGTAGGGATCTTGTACAACCTTCCAAAATTAACTAAATAAAGCATGCTGTCTAACGTCTCCTGTCCCAGCAGAGAAGTGGCATAAAAAGGATGAAAGTCAGCTAATGCTGGCCTTTTTCTTGGAAAATATTGTCAGCTGTGGTGAGGGAACAGCTGGCAGAGAGCATTGCTGCAATGGTGAGTGGAGGTCTGTGCAAGCTCAGCTGCTCTTCTGAAAGCAGGAGGTAACTTTACTGTAGAAAGAGCTTTAATCTATGAATGAAATGGGAAAGCTGTTTAAGAAATGCAGGCTTTTTGCTGACTTTCCTGCTCTCCAGGTGGTCTTAAGTATTCCGTGTTCAGCAAGTAAAGCCGTGGTAAGCATGAAGTTAGAGCTGTAGGGTCGGAGCTGATCTGCGCCCGTGGATAACTGGGAAGTTGTCAGGGAGCAGGTCTGCTTCATTGACTAGCGAGCAGGATTGATCTCTACATCATTTACCAAAGCTCTGCAGAGGCCCCGGCCTGGCTTCCAGCTGGTTTAAAAGAACATTCTAAGGAGTGACCCTCATAGGAAGTCATGAAATTGTGGGCAGATGTGGTGAGACGGTCCTCCTCAATAGGATGCTACTTTATCTGAAAAGAAAAAAAGGTGGTTTTTTTATTTTTTTATTTTTTTATTTTTTTTGTCACCTCTTGAATGATCAGTTGTAATTTTATGCAGACTCCACCTGGTAATTGTCCCTGCTTGCAAGCTGATATATGTGATAAAATCTAAACCACAATATATGTAACTGATTCTTAAGTGATCATTTATGTATCCTCCAATATCAGTTTCACTTTAATCGGCACTTAGAAGGGACTGATGTTTGCATCATCTGGATTTGCTGAAGGACCACCAATGCTACTCTCCTTATTCATGCTGTTGTAAAGCCCCGGAATTTTATGCAGTATGTGACAAGGCAGGTGGGTGGTTTTGAAGATCACCAGTCTCTTAAAATGCATAATATTATAGAATCGTAATCATAGAACATCCTGAGATGAAAGAATCATCGAGTCCAGCTCCCAGCTCCACAGAGGGCCATCCCAAATTCCAACCCCGTGTCTGAGCGCTGCCCAAACGCTCCCTGAACTCCGGCATGGGGCCGTGCCCACTGCCCCGTGCAGCCCGTTCCGTGCCCGCCGCCCTCCGCTGCAGCCCCTGTCCCTGACCGCCACCCGCCCCTCCCCTGACGCAGCTCCATGCCGTTCCCTCGGGCCCTGTCGCTGTCACACTGAGCAGAGCTCAGCGCCGCCCCTCCGCTCTCTGTGAGGAGCTGCTGCCGCCATCGGGCCTCCCCTCAGCTCCTCTGCTCTAGGCTGCACAAACGCAGCGGCCTCAGCCACTCCTCGTATGTCTTCCAATTGGAGTGCTCTGAGTGGGGTAATTGTACAAACTTTTGTCTCCTTAGTGGTTAGTCTTGTGACTAGAAACACATAGAGATGGCATTCCCAAAGCAGTATTTGCAGGGCTACTTACCAGGTGGAGTAAAAGCTAGAGGTGCCCCAGTACAAGGGTGCCCTCCCCACTTTGCTAACATGGTAGTTAAATGCCTTCACCCTCTGTTGGTGTCACCGTCTGTTGTGTTCCTGGTCACTTCACGTTGCTGTGAGAAGATCTTGACTGTTAGGCAAACCTACTACAGCATACCCAGGAGTTTTGGCTGTGACATGCAAGAGTGGGAGGGACAGAGTGAGCAACTTGGGGTCTGGCAATGGAGCTGCAGCTCTCCAGGCAGTGGTGCAGCAGGGTTTAAGGCCTAGGAGAAAAGCTTAAGCTGTTTTGTTTCCTGCTGTACTTTTTTTTTTTTTTTTTTTGGCATTATTTAATGTCTAAGTATTATTGGACAGGTGCAGTATTAAAGTCATGTCAGTACAAAGACAGAGAGATATCTTCACATAATATTTGCAGCAAGAGTGTTGATCGCATTCTGCCTTGAATAGTATTGCAGATGCTACAAAGTGTGTGCCAGATGCTGTAAAACGTGTGCCAGAAAATGTCATATACATATACCTAGTCAGCTCCAGTTTGCCAAAATCAGTATTCTCCCTTGACATGATGCTGAAATACAGTATCAACTTTTGTATAGTCACGTTCAAGACTATGTCAAATATCTGAGTCAAACAAAGAGTACCACAAAATTTGGACTGCTAAGACAAAGTACCTCTGAGTGTTTTAGAGAATGGATCTCCATTTCTTTTTTTAATACCACAAGATTCAAACAACTGTGTTGAGAAATGGCAGTTTCATGGTTCAGTAAACCACTTTTCATCTCACAAATATTTCTTGCTGTTTTGGAAAGCTGTTTCCAGTGTAGCTCATAAATAATTTTTGGCATTGGTGCTCTTCTCATTTATTCTGAAACTGCTGTTAGTATTTGTGTGTATATGTTCTGTGGTACCTCTGCATGTGCATCTGTGCAAGACTGAGACATTATTTTTGCTTGAAGAGTCACTCGCATTAACAACATTGTCTAAAATATATTACAGTATCGTAATTATGTCATTTTGGGGCTTTTTCTAAGAACTTTTTATGAAAATTTGAGAAGAAAACAAACAAACAAATATTTCCTAAAACTGATGGCTTGAAGTCTCTTTGAAAATGTTGTTCAAGGGCAGTGGCTAACGATCTTGAATCTGAAAACTATGTGTAATCTACATTTAACTTTAGGGATAATTCATCATGTAAGTATCTTAATAAAAAGCAGATGTAGTTTATAGTAAGTGAAACTGTTAGTCTGATGCTACTATACTCAAATATTTTAATTTGAGCACATGAATGGTACTTCTGTGTACTGAGAAATAAACACAGCCCTCCAAAAGATGCTTTAGACAATCTTAACTCCAATTTGAACATCTGCTCAGATTTATGCTGTTACTTTTGGCTGCTTTATATAGAAATTTCTTCTGTTTTGAATCTTCTGCTTAGAATGTTAATTCATCAATAGGTATTGAGGAATTAAGAAACTGGTGTTCATTCAGATGTCAGTTGTTGTTTGCCTCTCAGCCCTATGCTCCTCTCTTTCCCGTTAAAAAAACAAAACAAAAACAGAGGACCTATGACATACTGTAGATAGAAGTTACAAGATGTTTGTTTGAGAACTAATTATTCAATTAACTTCTTAATTTTGCATTGATGTACTTTCATGTGAAAATGTTATGCATCTAGCCTTTCCAGTATGTGTTTTCCCATCTTAAAATTTTGACTACAAGAAAACTTGGGATAGTTCAGCTCAGTAGCTGTTTCCTCATGTCACCTGCATGAGGAATCCTTGCAGTCACTGCATAAGAATTCTGGATGGAAGCATGCCAGCTGTGTTAGTGTGAACAAAGTAAATGGAGAACACACTTTGCGAAATACTTATTACCAGCAGACTGGATACTTTAATGGTTTACTTTTAGAAAGTTTTCATTATGCTCAATCAAAAGTCGTAAACACATCTGGAAAAAAATCAGTTTGGGAAGTAGAATTGCTTGACCCAGAAAAGCAGGAATTGCCACAGCGAGACTCACTTATGTCAGCATTTGTCACTGTTCTCTCTCTGTATAACTGGTGTGTGTACTCCGTTGTATATTCTTTTTTCCTTGTTTTGACTTTGATTTCCAATTGACTGTAATACGACCATATGCCTCACTGCAGAAAGCTTTTGATGGCTGCTCTTGGAGGTGTCAGCAGAGAGAGATTGAATGGCCTTGCTAATTGAAATGTATTTTGTGGTGTTATTGAGTTGGGGATGTCACTTTTGGGTTCCTCCTCTTTCAATTACTTATCCATTTTGTCTGTTTGTAGTTGTCAGTTTTTAATGGCAAGCTTACCTCAGAGTATCTGCAGGGCTGGCACTGTGGACCTAATCCAAGCTTGTCTGGCTGACTGCCTCTTAAAAAAAAAAACAACAAACAACAAAACTATTTATAGCAGTAGATTTCTCCTATAGTAACTGATTTTTTTTTTTTTTTTTTTTTCCTGCAGCAAAATTATTGAATAACTTTTTGCCTCTTAAGTGGCAGTGAAAAATAATTAGAAGTTAAAATCTGTAATCAGAACCTCCTTTTGCCTAGTAACTGTACTGATCAAACTAGGCAAATGGGTGCTGTGTGCTGAGTAGTTTTGGCTAGGAAATGTTAGTGGTGCTTTCCTGAGGTCCAGCTTTGCAAATCTATTTCTCAAAATTGGCTGAAAACCAGCTCACACTCTTTGAGTAAAGTGTATTTGTCTTGTTTACAGTCTCTTCTCAATTCTTTCATTTGAGCATTTTAACCTTTTTTTTTCTTTCTAGTTTGCATTGCAGTCTACTTTGGAATGGTGACCTCAGCTTACTTTGCCACTGAGCAGTAGCAGTTTATTTCTGATGCTGATATGTTGAAATACAATATGATGTTTGAGTGCTAATATTATGTCCTAGTGAACATGACAAAATCATAAACAACATACTTTATAGCATGTCTCATTGAAATTAAGATCTTTTTCCCATTCTGAATAAATAAATGTATGCGTCATAAAGTTCATTTTTCTGTCAATTGTAGGGAGCAATACTTGATGCTGTGCCCTTTCATATACTTGCATTTACAAATTTGCACTTGTTACTCTGGAAAGAGAAATATTGTTGGACATATCTTACAGTTAAGGAGGCAGAGGACTAGAATATCAGCTTTTTAGCAAATCTAGCAGTGTGTTCATCATATTTGTATGTTTCACAGTCCCCTTGAATGCTGATACTCTAAGAGTATGATGAACACAGCTTTTCTTGTGCCTACAGATGGACTGTAAAAGGTAAAAAGATATTGGGAAGAATTACAGCTATTTGAATAAGGAAAAATTATCAATATTAAATATTTCATCATAGCAGTGCTGAGCAATAATATATTTTCACTTAATTGGGAATTTTACGTATATCTATAAAATAGGATTGGAGGTGGATGGAGTAAAGCAGCTAAAGTGGTTGAATGCTTGTCAAAATGTATTTCTTATATTCTTTTTTAAATCATTTAATAACATGTGTTACTTACTGACTTAAAATGAAAGGTTTTATTCAGATGCTCACTGGTGACAGGTGACAGGACAAGGGGAAACGGCCTCATGTTGTGCCAGGGGAGGTTTAAGTTGAATATTGGGAAACACTTCTTTACAGAAAGAGTGCTGGAATGGGTTCCCCAGGGAGGTGGTTGAGTCACCATCCCTGGATATGTTTAAAAACCGTTTGGATGTGGTGCTCAGGGACGTGATTTAGCAGAGCGCTGTTAGAAGTAAGGTAGTATGGTCAGGTTGTGGTTGGACTTGATGATCTTTAAGGTCTTTTCCAACCTGAGCAGTTCTATGATTCTGTGATTCTATGATTTGTAGGTATGTACTCATAGAGAAATATTACATAGAAAATCAATAGAAAAGCTAAGAATTTTACGAGTATGCTTACCAAACCAGATATGTCACTTCTTCTGAAAACTTGATCTATCACATGCTGTCACATAATTACCTAGTTTAGTGCTTCATTTTGGCAAAAATAAAGCAACCCACCCAGCCCATCAACATTTGTATTATGTAGTCAGCTTTAAAACTCTGATTTAATTGCTGTCAGGAGGCACTGAAGTGTTTGTATTTTCTGGTGGAGCAGCACGAAGCACACACGTGTTCTGTGGGACTGGCTTCTGTGGTGCTCGACTGCTGCTGGGAGCAGAGCCACGTGCCCAGCTGTGCCAGCTGCGTGGCATTTCGATGGCTTTGGGCTTCCTCAGGGATCGGGGACCAGATTGCAACAGAGACTGACAGACCTGCTCTGGCTGCTGATAAGGAAGGTCACTTTGCTCCTGTTACAGCTTCCATCCATCAACTTTAGCAGGTAATGCTGTCCAGTGATATGGAGGAGTCATACCTTCTGTTCTAGGCTTTGTCCTGGTATAGGATTATTTGTCCTGGTATATGTTACATCTTTTGGCCGGATGCAATCGACTTGTCTTTAATAAAAATGCAGAAGGAAAGTATTCAGCATTAGAATTGTAGGAATAATTTAAGTGTGAATAAAGGACGTAAGATGTCTTGCTGAAGGCAAGAATTCCCAGGGTCGAAAGGGACCTCAAGGATCATCTGAACATGTCTGTTTGTTCAAAGGGCATTCACAATCAAGAAGGGTTTCCTAAATTAAATGAAGGCCACTTTGTTTTTGTCTTGGAAGGAATGTGCATGAGTATATATATATTTTTTTTTTCCATCCTTCTGTATCTGAATTTCTTTACTGTTGTTTTCTAGCTCTCTTTCTTTGAATGTTTCTGTTCTGTTACTCTTGTCTAAAAATCCCACTGAATCCTCATCTTTTGCCTCTGAAAAGATAATGTACTCTTTTTTGAGGACTGTTTGTATTTTGAATGCATGTTAAGCATCAGCTGCTGCATGACCAAGGTGTTGTTCTGTGCTGATATCTTAAAAAAATAATAAAAAAAATTGTCTTGGCTGCTGCAGCTTAGAATCATAGAATCACAAGGTTGGAAACGACCTATAAGATCATCCAGTCCAACCGTCTCCTCATCACCGTTGCCACCACAAGCACTAAACCATATCTCGCAGCTCCTCATCCAGGCACCTCTTGAACACTGCCAGGGGCAGCGACTCCACCACCTCTCTGGTTAGGCCATTCCAGTGCCTGACCACTGTCTGAGAGAAAAAGTTCTTCCTTATGTCTAAAAGCTTCATAGGAAGTTGCAGAATGGATTCTGTAGCTTCACTGATAGGAGCTGCATGTGGGTGATGGTGTGATTCTTCAAGATTACTACCTTCCCCTTGAACAGCATCTGCTGAGTAAGCTTATAGCAAGGTACCTGTTGCTATTCTGAGGCTTGGAAGTGTGGGAAGAGTTAAGTGCAGTTCCTGTTACTGCTTCCCTCCTGTGTTAAGCTGTAGTACTTCCCGCGCAGGGTGTGAATAGTGTATAAGTATTTTCTTTTGCCAGATGGGGAGCTACATTTGTGGTATCTCTAAGTATATTTGGGCTTCTTCTCTTTTGATCCTTTGCTCTCTTCTAAACTTCCCATTGTGACGTGAAATCAGTATCACTACCTGGTTGGACATGCTTCTAAATTGTGAAGCTGTAGTTACCTTTTCAAGGATTTCATGATGTATCTTAAATAGCAGTAAATGACAGTAGTTCTTCTAAAGCCAGTAAAGGTAGAACAGCTCAGGGTTTGATGTTTACTCTGGAGTTTTAGAGTTTGTGGTCAAATATAAGATTCAGTATTGTATTCAAAGTCTTGTATCCATGTTGTGTTACGCTCTTCCTTTCCTTAGCTTTAGACCTAAAAAGCTAATTTTAAAGACTTTGTAACACAAATGATAATTTTGATTGTGTGTGTTCCCAAAGCCAGGATTTTTTAACTGATTTGGAACGAAATGTTCTCTCAGATGAGGATTCTTAACAACTCTGGAAGAGCAATCTGAGAAATGTCTGCTTTCCTACTTTACTCTTCAAGATTATAAAGTGGTTTTGTTTTCTTTTTCCCTTATCTTTCTAAGTGATGGAAGAGCTCTGTGACTTTATTTTTAGGCAGAAATCGCCTCCTCACTTTGCAAGTCCACCTACCCTTCCAGCCATTCTACTCCACAGCTGTCACAACAAACTTTCTTTCAGATGCTGTTAACTGTATCAGACATCACTGTGCAGCATGTGAGTTTGTTACCCTGGGGCTCTTCAGTCTATTCTAATGTTATCAAAATCACGGTGTGATTTCAAAGTTTCCTACATTCCTTGGGGGAAAATCAAATGGTACGTGGTTAGGAAACCAATAGGTACTTTACAGATTTAGGAGACAGTTAGAAATTATGTGGTTAATATCCTTAATTTACTGTTTTTCCTTTCCCTCATTTCCCATAACTGGGACTCTTGTGAACTCTTTGCATCCATTTGTCTGTATTTTCAACTGGGATTTTGGGAAAACTTTGCCACACTGAAACAGAAGCATTGCTTTCCTTCTTGTTTCTCTTATTTCCGTTCCCTCTGCCCCTCTTACAGTTATCTGATTGCTAGAGATAGAATTCTCAGCAGATACTTTCTTTTTTTCTGTTACCTTTTCTGCTGCAATTTTCCATCTGCTACATTTAAGTAATTTGTATTATAATGATTGTAATGGTTGTAACAAAGGTTAGCTGTTTACAGATCAGGTGGGCTAAGGCTGTTATATATAATGGTGCCAGAAAAGATGAGGATCCCAATGATCTTGCCCTTTAACATCAAAGAGAATAGTTAACTGTGGACAAATGGATCAGACAATAGGTTCAAGCATCTTTAAAGTAGCTGCTTAGCTACTATTAAATGCATTTATTACACTGTCTGCACAATGAAGGTAACATGCTGTACATTTTATTCCCTTATAGTACTCACGGGAGCTGGAAAATACTTCTTCTTGCCTTTTATTTCTCTTTTACATCTCTAACTTTTTCTCCCCTGATTTTTTTTCCAGTACTTTCAGCTTGTGTTTATGGGTCCATTTCATACTCGGAATAATGGACCTAAACCAGAGGAGATACATCTTCAGCTCTTGTAGTCCAGACTCACCTGCTACAGAGTATCAGCTGCAGAATGTTGCCCAGGCCATCTGCGCTCAGTGAGATTATGAATATCTCCACATCCAGAGACATCACAGTCCTCTGGACAACCTGTTCCTGCTCCTGACCGTCCTTACTGTATAGAAGCATTTTTTTGTGTTTAGATGGAATTTCATGCTTTTCAATTTGTATCTCTTCTCTTGGCTCTGTGTACCACTGAAAAGAGCCTGGCTCCATCCTCCTTGTACCCTCCGTTCAGGCATTTGCAGGGTTTACCTTCATAAAGGTCCTGTCTGCCCATTTCTCTTCTCAATTTGAGCGGCAGTACAACTGTCACTTACATCAGCCACACTTCCCAAATTTGTATAACCTTAAAGCTACAAAGGCAGCACTCTGTCCTAGCTTCCAGATCATTAATGAAAGTGTTGAAGAGAATTGGACCAAATATTGGCTCCTAAGGGACGCCATTAGTTACTGGCCATTAAGTAGACTTTGTCCCAGTGATTATAGGCCTCTGAGCTTGTCCTGTCCATTTTCAACCACTGAGTGCCTGCTCATCCAGCCCATACTTTGTCAGTCCCATAAACAGATCCTCTTCCACTGAGGGCAGTTCTTCCTTGCTCCAGACTTTCTCAATGAAATTTGTCTCAGATTTTCTATATTGTCTAAGAGGTAGGAACCTGTATAACCTGTATAAGGGCTGGAGCCTTAAGCCCTGCTGAAGTCTCGAGAGACAAAGTTCATCTGCCATAAACATGCAGTCTCCAGTATGTGAGTAGCTATTGGTTCTGCTCAAAATGTCAGGAGGAGCAGTGGTGCTTCCCACTTTTTGCTTAATGTGCCAGCATTTAGAAGTTCCATTTTGAGAAGTGAAAGGTGGGAGTTAGAGGTTTTACATGTTCTTGAAAGCTTCACTTTTTAGAATACCCTAAACATGAGGCCGTAGGCCTGGCTGGAATGTGACCCTTCTGTGTCCTTTCTGTGCATGTAAGATGTACGTATATGGAGAAATAAACTAGAGGAAGCTTAACTGTAATGCTCTCTCGAGCATCCTTGCCTGCTGGAAGAGCAAGGGGGATCCCAGATTCTTACCCCTAGAAGATGCTTATTTTGTACTAAGGACCCACAGAATTAGTTGCATTAATAGGACTTGGAGAAAGGATGGTGCTTCCTGAAAGCGTGTTTTCTTTCTATCTGATTTTGCTCTGAAGTTTTACTGAAGACATTCAATGAATAATTAAATGCATTGAAGATTTGTGCATATCCTATCATTATTATTTTTTAATTTGGCAGGCATAGTGATGCTTACTTGCTGAATCCAGCTAATGAAATGTGCAAGAACCAGTACTTTCTGACTCACTGGGGTGACAAACTTGATGTTGCAGACTGTGTCAACAGATGTGCTCTTTTCTCTGAATTAGCAGTAGAGTGATTCCTGTACTGCAGTCTAAGAGGGTATGGCATTACTTTACACAGCAAGAAATTATTTCTGAATGCTTCTAGTTACCGACTGGATTATGCTGGACTATTCAAGGAAGGTGAGATGCATTATGGTTCCATCCTTGTGCCTTTGCTCAGGATTTGAAATTAGTTATGTGCTCTACCAGCGGGCAGTGGCAGGTAGTGAAACATTGCTGGCTGCATCCTCAAAAGCTGTGGAAACATCTGTTTTCAATGTTCAGTGGGAAATTCAGGGAAGGAGCATGGCCCTGAAATTCAGATCCTCTCCGGCAGTCATTGGAGCAAGGATGCTGCTGGTTTTGGATGAGGCTAGAAAGAGCAAAGGAAACATTTCTTAGTTAAGGAGAATGTGATAACTGGTTTCATTTCTCCACTGAAAAAAATGCATGAAGTTGGTAGCTGCGGGCTCCTTGAGGTCTTAAATAGTAATTAAAAATTCTTCCTGTGTTTTCCTTTCAACAACTTAAGTATATCAGCATTGTCTAGTAGATTTTCAAGCCCTTAATCAAACAAAAGCCCAACTTTTAAGTTTTTTGAACTAACTCCACAAAATTGTCTTACTCCACTTGGCAAGAATTTGTTTTCTGTCAAAAATCAGATTATCTTCCCTGCTCCCTTGTGAATGATGAGCCTGGCAAAAAACAAGGGACAAGCATGCTTGCCTTGAGAAAATAGCTGATGTGTCTAGCAGAGGATGTCTGTGAGCTTGTAATTAACTGGTCTAAAGGGAAGAAGTATGGGGAAAGTACAGAGCTTAGCAGTAAAAATACACCAATGCTCTCTGTGTACTATAACCGCAAATAAACAGTAGCTCAGACTCTAACAGGCTTTTTACAGTTCTCTGTCAGTGTCCTGAGATAACCCCAGTTTCAGCTCCAGCTTTTGCCAGACCTTTGCCTCGTGTCTTACAGCAAGAGAGGAGATCTTTGTGGTGGATTTATTGTATGTAGACGAAGTCACAGGTGATTTCTGTTGCTCTTTTGGGAAAACAGCACATCACCCTCAGGAATATTTTACTGCCGTGGTCTCAAGTTTAGGAGACATTTGTATAGTTAAAGAGAACAGTTTAATTTCATGTATTGCTCAAGCTACTGTTGAACTTGCTCTTTATGAAAGGTCCACAAAGGCCTATGATAGGTAAGCTGGTGGTTTGTGTTGATTAGCCTATAAGCTGGGCTTTGTGACTCCAAGGAATTTGCCTTTTTTTTTTTTTCCCCCTCTGGTGATTTGTGAATTCTGGCAGTGTGATTTAATCCTTTCCTTCTTTCTGTGTTTTCATGCTACAAAACCGTCTTATTGTACCAGGTAGCATTTAAGATGGTGTCTTATGAATGCATCCCTGCTGGGTCTCCCAGCCTTCTTGGGAGCTGGTCAGCTTACAGCTCTCAGAAAGGTGCTGCCTCTTCCACTGGCAATCTATGCTCCTAAGTGCCTGTATGCTAATACATGCAGTGTGGGGAATAAACTCAAGGAATTAGAGAACTCTGAGCAGTTGTGGGGCTGTGGTCTTGTTGAGATCATGCAGAGACTGAAGTGTTGCAATGGCTGGATATAAACTCTTCAGGTTTTTTGGACCAGATGGACCTCCAGAGATCCCTCCTAACCTCACTGTTCTGTGATATGCATGTTCCTGACTTCCCAGAGGTTATGCTTCAAAGTTACAAGTGCTTTATTACAGTAGCATATAGAGAGAATAAGCATTTAGCTTTCACTCACACAGCTAGACTCTTTAGTGCAGTTGATAATGCTCTCCTCCTAGGATGCTCTGTCATGGTAAAGCTTCTTCGAAAGAGTAAGGTGAAAAAAAGACCAAACAAATCAAGAAGTGGCAACTGTACAAACTACCAAACCTAGATCTGGATTTCTGAGATTCTTGTTTTCCTTAATGTGTTTCTTGAATGAGGGGAAGTGAAAGGAATAGTTCCTGAAGCTTGAACTGAGCCAAAGATTTCTAGGTGGAAATATAAATCCACTGAAGCTAATAGAGGACGAGAGGAAATGAGACGAGGCATGTTAGATGTGATGTCAGAATTCATTGTACGTTGAGGTGTCTTCATTGTTTCAAAGGCTTTCTTTTATTTATTTATTTTTTAGCAAATGCTGGAAAGTAATCCAGAGTGAACATGGTGAGAAAATGAGTTCAGCTATTTGTGCTTCACTGTAACAAGTGTAGATGGGAATGTAATTTCTTAGTTTAGCTCAGTCAGAGTGGTGGAAGGCTTCAATACAGTTGTCATGCACTTCCAGGGGTACACAACTGGTGTAACCTCACTTCTGCTCCCTCAAGAATTGCTCAGCTGATGGTTTGCTCTGTGGCTTTTGGTAGTAGGAGTTAATTCAGGCATGTTCTGCAATCGTTCTCTGGTGGTCAAATTAGACAAATATTCTGGTTCCTTCTGACAGTTTGATTTATAAAGTTATTGGTTATTGTGAAACTTGCCTACTCCACAAAATGACTGAGAATTTATACTCTCAGTTAAAGGTCCTGTTGTGTGCAATACTTTAAAAAGTAACTTCTCTTTTTTTTTTTTTTTTTTTTTTTTTTGTGTGTGTGTGTGTGTGTGTGTGTATGATGCCTGTTACATGTGTGTATACTTCTGCATTCACAGCCTCCCACCTACTTTTGTACTGGCTTTCTGTATGCCTATAACATTATGAATCAAAACCACTAAGTGAGTGTACTACCATAATTCCTAAGGTCAGTGATTATAAAATGAAGGGTATAACTCGTAAGAAGTACTAAATAAATACAAGTAGGGATAACCTGGAAATCTAATGATAAAAGCTTTTGGTTATACTTACTATACTTATGAT
Organism: Tetrao urogallus; assembly: GCF_951394365.1. Classification (NCBI taxonomy): domain Eukaryota; kingdom Metazoa; phylum Chordata; class Aves; order Galliformes; family Phasianidae; genus Tetrao; species Tetrao urogallus. Next base: position 21,792,069 of record NC_136815.1, on the reverse strand, counting down.
GTACGGATCTGCTTTACCTGTATTTTATCCATGTTATCCAACTTATTAGTCATTTGTTGTTTGTAGAGAAATTGTTTCCAAGTAAAACGTCTTTTCTAGAATAGAGGTTAATGTTAGGCTTTAGTTTTACAGTATTTTGGGGCAAATCTCATTTGTTTTGAAAAAGTGTGTCTTTGAAAGTCCATGAGAATGGCAGGAATGATGGATCAAAATCTTTGTCATGTCACTGTTTTTCAAGTCTCTTCATATCTGCTGGGATAGGGCTGACTTAAGAGCCTTATTTTTTAGTGCTCGTTTGTGGGTGTTTAGTGCTGAAGACCAATATTTATTCAGATTTCAGCCAAATTTAATTTCAAAGGAAAATGAAGCGATTATATTACCTTATGCATATATCAATGAAGACCTTTCTCTTTTTCATTTGGATACTCATGCTTTCTGTTCTGTAAAAGAGCTTTGCAACTACTCCAGCTGATTTCAGAGGCTTCTTTGTCAGTTCAGTTAATAGTACTTAGACAACCCATCTGTTTTACAGGAACGACCGGTCTTAAAAATAAGAACTTTTAAAGATCAGTGAGTTATCCTATGAAGTTAAAGAAGCTTACTGTAGTACTCAACCCAGAGTCAGCACCTCTGGCACCGCACCTCTCTGCAGTGCTGCTTTAGGAAGTCACTCCTTAACTGATGAACATGTTAATAAAACATTTGATTTCTCTGGTAATCACGTGTTTGTGCCGTGAAGAAGTTAATAATTTCTCTGTAGGCTCATTGGACTTAAATTTCTGTGATGTATTTCTAGCATGAGGGAAAGTGCTTTCCTGGTTACGAAGATAGAGATTAAGAAGCAGTTTTATTCATGAATGGTTTAAGAAATATTTTTGTCCAGATGTTTTGTGTGAAGACATTGAATTCAGCACTTCTGACAAATCCTGCTTCTCCAGAAGGGAGCTATGGAGCTCCTATTGGATGGGAGCAGCTCAGGGTTTTTATTCAGTGAAGGATGTGATTGTTTAAAGAGATGCCGCATTCCATAAGCATTTCTGAAGACCACAACAAAGGCTGTGTCCAGTGGTCTAAGAATCTTTTTCATTTGTTTTCAATAATTGTGTCCTCAAGTTGATTTTGCTTTCCTGGCAGTTCTGATCAAAGTGTTTTCGTGATAAACTGACTACTTTACATTTTGGCTTGTCTGCCAATCCAAATAACAAGAGAGACTATTGCTGATAACTGTGTAATTTTATTTTTTTTTTAATATTCTTCTTCTCTCTTCCAACAGGCCATCTGTAGAGAAGAGGAAAAAATGAAATACCTATTCTTAATATTTTTCATGAACTTATTGCCACAATATGCTGGCAAGTCTTTGAGCAGAGATGGCAACTACCCAAAAACATTTGAAGACATTAGAAGTGAAATAGCTGGCTATTATGATATTGCTAAAGCTATAATTGACCTTGCTGTTTACGGAAAAGCTCAGAACAGATCTTATGAAAGATTGGCTGTTTTTGTTGATACCATAGGACCTAGACTAAGTGGTTCAAAAAATCTAGACGCAGCCATCAAGTATATGTACAGTGCCCTGCAGAAAGACGGGCTGGAGAATGTGCACCTGGAGCCTGTGAAAGTACCTCACTGGGAAAGAGGAGAAGAGTTTGCCATGATGCTGGAACCAAGGAATCACAGCATTGCTATTTTGGGACTTGGGAGCAGTGTTGCAACTCCTCCGGAAGGTAATACTTATGTTTTAATGCCAAACTGTATCATACCTCTAACAGTATTTTCTCTCAATGGACAAACTGAAGTTCAATTCCTGCTAGCATGGTTCTGCAGGACACAGTGCTAATTTACCAGTACTTCTATGCCTGACATGGTTGTGGTGCAGTCTGATGGTTCAGTTTGTTTGAATGGAGCTGTAAATTTCCAGTTGATTCCTGACCCTTCTTTAAATCCGTGCTTTGACTTGAAAACTCGTTTGCAAACATTCTGCTCCTCTGCTCAGGATAGTGGGCAATTTGGTCCTGTGATATGGGCTTATCTGGCTGTTCCTTTTTTTGCTGGGCGAGGAGACTTAGGGGGGTTGAAGGGGGGGGCAGAAAAAACCCTTCTAGGTGGGTTGCTGAGCTGACATGTGATTTCTGCTCTTCTTGCCATGCTCTGCCCTGCCAAGCTCAGTACTCCACTCTGGGGAAAAATAAAAATAAATAAATAGATGTCAAAAAGAAGAGTAGAATCTTGTGCAGAGCTTGCAAAGTGCCAGCCCCTTGCTAAGCATGGCAGTTGGTGTCTATTTGCCCTTCCTTCTCCCCGCTTCCTTCTCCTCCTTTCTACTTGCTGTCTCAGGCTTGCATGGATAAGTTTTTGGCACCTGCTGCTGAAAAGTGTGCTGCCTTTGAGTAGATCATACATGATGTGCTACTTCAGGAACAAGAATGAGCTTTAGAGCTCAGCAAAAAACAGTCTTTTTTCAGCTCCCAGAAATCATCTTGCTTGCTAATGAACTAGTTTGTAAGACTGTCTTTTTGTACATGTAAGTGTGGCGCTTTCTCAGGATTGCTGTGTAGAACCTTCTTCTGTCCGGCATAAATAACAGTAGACTTACTCCTAGACAGCTTCAAATGCTATCATGTTCCTTTATAAGGAAAGAAATTTAGAATGTAAAAGGCAACATTCTATCATAATTTTCTTACAAATTGTACATTTTTTCTGATAGTGAGCTTTTTGATTGAAATGAAGCAAATTCTAGGCTTTTTTGTTTAGAAAAAATGCATAGTCCTACAAAATATGACAAAATAAAATGGTGACACATAAGATATGCTTGGAATAAATCTTAATTGCTCTGAGAAACTGCTGCTGTAAGTTTTGTTGGTGGTATTTCTGCCTTCCTCAAGTAAATTGCCTAAAATGCAATACAACTGAAACCATTAATAATCTCTGTTTGAAGCTTATAGCTTCGGTAGAATATTTACAGCAAAGGTTAAACCTGCAACTTACTTTATATCCACTGCACTCCTATTCCGGGCTTCCTAAAACACAAGCTAAAATTAAAGTGGTGCTTTGGTGTTAGGCGAGTGTTACTGAACCTGTAAAGAGAACTGGCAGTTTAATCTTGGTGGACATTTTCACATTCTGGGAAGTCTCCTTGCTGCTGCCTTTCCTCAGTTGTGCACTCATTTGCACTCACCTGGGTTTGCCTTTTATTAATTTATTTTTTTAATCAACGCTCACAGTGGCTAAATGGATCCTTCTTTCTTTGTCTTTAAGCATCTTATTGTACTGATGATTGAAGATTGTTTTCAGTGCGGGTTTCTACTGTCAGATGCTAGAAATGCAGCATCATCTTTCTTCCTTATCTTTTTTCTTTCCTTCAAGATTGGTCGTGTTTCTGAAGAGGTGTACATATTGGTGTGAGAAAGCTGGATGGTAATCAGCTCTCTTCTGAAGAGCAGACAGCTTCTTACACGTGGTGGAATCCTCCTGAGGAAATTACTTAGTTTTCACTTAAAACCTACCCTATTGTTCGTGGCTCTTTAGATTTCTTCTACCCTCATCTCGCCGTGTGGGAGCTGTGGCAGGTTGCCATGCCCACAGCTCACCAGCCCCCTGTAAGCCCTTGGCTCCTGCTATGAGGGCTGAGTGGCCTCAAACTGACAAGGAAGCCAAGGGAAGCCCCCAGTCTCTGGGAGCTGGGAGGTATGCTGCTTAGTAGGCCCTAAAGCGCACCTCATCTTGAACATGGCATGAAAATCATATGTTTAAGCTTTTTAAAGCCACTGCTTCATTGCTTCTGAGGAATTTATTCCCAGATTCTTCTGCTTTAACCAGCGATTGTCATTCTACCCTTTTCTTGAGAAACAGGGATAGAAGGCTGACATACAGTGCATTTAAAATATTTGAACCATTTCCCTCAGTCAGGGAATATCTGATTTCTCTTGTTTTAGCCAAGAAGCTGTGGGAACGTGAGTCATCTTGTAATCAAAATAATGCAACTTGATACAAGATGTTTAATGCTGATTCTGCTGGCATAGCATTGCTGTCGCTGCACAGTGAGGTCGTGCAAATCAGCCATGCTTGGTTGTGCCAGGAGACTGAGCATTAGCTGTTAGATGGCTGCTTTTTGGTCTGATCATTACTGCCTACGGTCTGGGAGCTGTGCAGGCGATCCCAAAGGTGCTAGGTGTTAGCTTAGAGGTTGGTATGTGTTCAAATCACTGTATTCCCACGGGGGTATGTTTCAGACATCTCAGTGCTCAAAATGCTGTCTGTAAAGTCTTGACAGAACCTTTCCTTCTCAGCACTGCTGACCCCTGCTGACACCAAGGACAGCACTGCTGAACTCTGTCCTTTAGAGTCAGTGTGACGGCAAGAGGGGGTGACCCCACCTGTTCAAAGGTAGGCACAAGAGGCTGTTTCTTTTGCATCCTCTCAGCCATTTTCTGTATTCCTCCTGTTCCTTTATGTGCCACCAGTCATGAGAGTTGATGAGCTAAGAAAGTAGGAAACACTGGCAGAAGATTTAAAAGCTGATTCTCTTCATGTGTGTTGAGTGTTTCATACTGGACTCTCCACATTCCATGTGTGCCCATGAAGTTCTTCCTGGAGCTCTGCTTCCAGAGCTGTCTGAAGGGCTCTTTATTGAGATGGCAATACCGTAACAGTGGTTAGAAACCTGGCTTCGGATGTTGGAAAGAGAGGGTTCGTTTTCCCTTCTGTGTATGGAAATTCAAACCTATCTTTCCTAAGAGTGACCAAATAGGCAGAACACGTGCTAAGTTTGCTCACTTTCCATTTCAGCGTATGCTGCAAATGCGTGGAAAAAAATCCACAACACTTGGAGAAAGAATCAGGAAGCCCTCAGTAGTAGTAGTATTTTTGCCTTGGACGTTGAGCCAGTGTTGAGTCCTGGTTAAAAGGGGTGTTTCACTTCCTGCTGGTGTTCTACCTAACTCATGCCTTTGGGACTGAAAACCATATGGGACATGGACATAACTTTGTCCATGTCTTGGATTTGCCTGGATTTACCCACTTTGGCCCAGATATGAGTTTGGCTCAGAGCTGCTGGTCTCACTGGAGGCTGAGACAGTTCTGATGTGCAGGATGCTTCTTAGTACCTTGCGATCTCATGGATAAAGTCCATGTTTCTATATCTTCTTTTTCAGGACTAGGCAATGTGTCAAGATGTCAAATTCCAAGATTCAGTCTGATTTGCACAACAAAAAGGGCACGGTGGGAAAGATTATAATTTTTGTCTAAGAGGAAAAAAAAGCTCTATTCACTTTTAATGTATCCCAGGATTTGAAGATGTTGGGTCAAAGAGAAAGTTTTTTTTCTTCCTTTGGTCTTGTTACAGTGAGGAAGGAACTTTCATGCTTGTCGTAGTGTTGGGGAGAAGAGAAACATGAAATGCAGAGTGACCTGGATTTCTAGAAGTCAGCAGAGACTGAAAATGGTTACCACCTCAAAGAAATGTATTCCTAAGTTACAAACAGGATTAAATGTTAGAAAGTGCTCGGTTTAGGAGGCTGAGAAACCAGAGATTTACCGTACTTAGTCAATGTCCTTGTATTGTTTCCAGTGTTTCAGCATTGGCAAAACATACAGATATATATAGAGAGGTTGTGTTGATTTCTGGTAGTGCTGATTATATCCCCAAAAATCTGAGCACAACAAATATAATTGCTGCTTTGAGTATCCTATAATTGAGGAAAAATGGTAGTTTAGCAGATGTTTGACCATAAAGTATCAAAGAAATCTTTTTTCTTTTCATGTTTTTCAAAATGCATTTTGTTTTTCCTGATAGTTGTCTGACCCTGACATTTCATTTTAAAGAACTACCAACAAGGAGAATAAACTACAGAATGCATCCTGTCCTAAATGCCTCTCCTAGAAAGGAACATCCTCTGGTTTCTCTGTACTGTTTGTAGCAGTGAGACTGAAATTAGGTGAATGTAAAAATGATACATTGGCAGACTTTTTTCCTAGTTTGTTTGTTAGAGTTGTGGGATTTTTGACTATCAACAACATTTGGTCCAGTCTTGCTCTTACAGAAGGTAGTGGGAGTTTTGCCACTTATATAATAAGAATTTAATTCCAGACTGTTACTTATAAAATAGGAATGATAATGTGTCATGAAGCTGTTGAAAGAGTGGATCATTGCTGTAGGCTCAGTCTTTTTAAGCCACGGATCTGCTGAAAGTAGTGATCTGGCCTTGGTTTTATCTGATGTATCTTCCCTCAATGCTGACCTTCTTGTTTCAGTTCTCAGCAGTGAAATGAATTAGGAAATTCAACTGGATTGAAGGCCAGCAAAAAAGGCAATTCTGATGTGTAACAGAGGAATTACCCCTGAGTTGCCAGAATCTTAGGTGACCACTGGTCTCCAAGAAGGAGGAAGGGACTCGGGTACCTGTCATGATCAAGGGTTCACTGATGTGGATGGAGAAAATCTGAAGCTTGAGAGAAAAGTGCAAGACAAAGCACTGCTTCCATCTTCAGTGGATCCCCGTTTTTCAGTGCGTATGGTGCAGTTGATTCATATTTTAAGATCATGAGACTAAGTCTTGAATGCCTGGATTGCTTTTTTTATTACTTAGAACAACACTGTGATAGTAACACTGCTGTTTTTCTTGGAATGTAGAAACTCCTATCCCTTAAGGACTTTCGGTGCTGTGGCGTTCAGCAGTCTGGCATCTGGAACAGAAGTTAGGCTGGTGGCATTTTGAGGATATAGAGAGTGGGAGTAGCACTGTGGTTTGGGGTGAGCATGCTGTCTGGGAAGGACATGGGTTCCAGTCTCTGTGTTAATGGATATGCATGTGAACTGTACAAACTAGTAGCAGCAGAAAAATTAATCTTCAGATTAATTCACCTCTTTATGGTGTCACTGAACTTAAGGTGCTTTCCTGGCAGCTGGGAAGGCCAGGCTGAGGCTCCTGCCTCACACTAGTGGTGCGTAGTTTTCTGAATGTATGGGAAATGTGTGTACAGTGCTGCCACTCCCAGGGAACAGCCTGCAATGATTGGCATCTATTTCTCTTATAAGGGAAGGGTTTCTCTCAGTGCTTCTTCCTGACTTGGACATGGACATGTTCAGCAGCTGGTTTTTCTGGGTTCTGCATGACTCTCCATGCAGGCTGTACAGCAAGCCCACGTCCTTTTCAGGGCTGTCCTGTGAGCATCAGCTGCTGTAGTGCTGCTGTAACAGAACTTTGTGCATCTGCTGCCCCGCTCCACTGTTTCCCATGCTGGGTGTCAAATACAGCCTTCTTGCTGCAGGGTTTACTGCTGCACAGTAAGCTATATGTTACTGAAACCAAGCCGCTGTGGTAAGATCCAGTACTTGCTGGAAATTGTAAGTCATATTTGTTGAAAATGTAACTATTATATACTGTTTATTTTTCTCTCTGACTTCTTAAAGGACTGAGTAATATATTTAGTCTCTGTGCTGTGCAACAGAACTGAAAAGCCTCATCCTTTTGGATAACTCTCCTGTGTAATTTTAGTTTTGTGAAGTAGTTCTATTTTCTGTTCCACAGAGTAGGTGAGATCACATTTTCCAAAAGCATATTCATATTTTACAAAAGAATACTTCCTGATAATACCCCTCCTCTTCATTTCACAGTTTGCCTTAAAATATTTGCTCTTTTCTTCATATTACAGTTGTTTTCAACACATTGATATGCATTGATGGAGCAAAGATGTTGCTTGGTGTTAAGACTATTTTAAGTTTTCAGTCGGTGCTAATAGCTTTTGAGGGAGGAAAAAATGTGATGATGTGAATCTTTCATTTGCTTTAGTCAGACACCAAACCTTAGTTTGATGAGTGGACCCAGAATTTGGGTTTGTTTTTCTGAAAATCTTGTTGAATTCTATGGGGCAAGCTGAACTACTTCCTGGAGAAAGCTCAAAAGCAACATGCTTATAAAAATATGTAAAAATGTGATGGATGCTAGCTCTTATTCATGACTTGCAATTATAGAATTGCATATACTAGTTAATTCTTCATTGAAATCTGTTCCCTTGGGAAGTATTTGGCACAGGCCCCCTTGCTAAGTGATAACTTTGTGTAATCCTTTGCTTTTCTCAGAATCCAAGAAAGTCTTCTCCTAGGCATTTAATATGATGATGTTAAGTACACCATACATGGAGTGCCATTGCAGAATAGTTTTACTTTTGTTCACTTCAGAAAATGCACCAAAGCAGAGGTTTTCACTTTGCTCCTTCTGTGCTCTGGCAGATGCACACAAAAGAGTCAGTTCTTTCTTTTAGTAAAGCACAAAGCAGAACAGTCAGGAGCAGGGTCCTGTTGTGGTTGGTGTGGCATAAACAGGAAGAAAAAAGTCCTCAGACCTTAAGATAAAGGTCAAACATTGAAGAGGTAAGACATAGTTGAGGGAAAAAATGTTTTCTGGGCTGATTTTAGAGGTTGCTAAGCTTTGATAGTATATCTTGGCAAGTCCCTTACCCAATTTATTTTTCAACACTAAATTTGCGTTTTCACTCTTCTACTAAAAAAATTTCTTCTATCCCAAAGATTTCTCCTCCAACTCCAAAAGAGTAACTCGATCAGCCAGTCACAAAAGCTTGAGATTTCCAGTAGCTAAAATCAGCCTGGATTTCAACACCTTGATAGACCTTCAATACCTTGATGATCAGATTTCTGTTTCCTTCACCAGCTTTGTGAGTGGGATGAGGTGCAAATGGGGAAATCTGAGGGGAAGCAGCAGTGGACAAGAAATAAAGGCATCAGCAGCGTGGTGTCGCTGCTGTGTGGAGTAGGGCCACTGTCTTCAGGGAGGATTCACACGCTGTTCTCATGATGTGCTGCTGCTCCTATTCTTTCTTTGTTGTCTTCCTACCATGAAGAAGCATCCTGATTTCCTGGTCCCGGTATCCTGATGGTTCTGGTGACAGTGAAGGCAGCCCTTTGTCCCTCCTTCTGCCATGGCTTCAGGGGCTGGGACGTGTTTCAGATGTGTTCTTCCCCAGGTTAAACTTCTCAACCATTATCAGAGCAACTGGAAGTGTTTTGTGTTTTTATGTAAAGCAGTATTTGTTTACTTATTTGCAATGCATAACACACAGGGACGTTTAGTGGAGATTTGATTGGTGTCTCATCCAAATTTGTTGTGTCTAGACCTGGAAATAATGTATTTTAATTGTTTTAAGCAAAAATTGCCCTGTCCATCAGGGTATTTACGTGGCAGTGGCAGTGCTAGTAATATAAATTAGCAACATCACGGTTCCACTGTGTGATGTGTAAAAGAATTTGGAATTCTTATTCACATGCAGTGTGAATTAATGAAGTATGGAAGTAAGTATGGATCACTGGTTCACTTGCTGTTAATAAAAAATATGTTGAATGATGACTGCATTTGTGTTTGTAACTAGATTCCCAAAGGACTGTTTGTGTTCACCTGGATGACAAAAAGAAGACTGCAGGGAAAAAAACCCCAAAACCAGCAATATAGGCCTTAATTGAGTAATCAGCAATTTACTATCCAGTAAGATTAAACAGTATGCAAATGATAATTCTTTCTGACTTCTCTAAATTCTTTTTTTAATTCGGCATCTGATAGTAACTAACTGGATCAAATTTGTATGCATTTAAGAATCGTAGGACGGTAATAAAAACTGAGACTGGATTCCCGAATCTCAGATATTCATGATGCTCAACGCATTAAAATCTTGCCGTGTCTTGCCCTGGTGTGGCCAAGAATGTCAACAGTATTCTGTATGAAGTTTCACTGAGTTGTTCCGATAGGAATTCATCAATTCCTAAAACGTGATTATAGGGTGGCTTTTACCTTTTTTCTTGCTCTTCTTTGAAGTCTGTTACTAATATAGACAAATGCATAATTCCAGGTACTGAAGTTTCTTAACTGTTTGGTGCATTTAATCTTGAAGAGAGTAAGTTGCCTCTTGGGGGAATTCCCTTTTGAACTAATCTAATTCTAGCATCTTTGCTGGCAGGTAAGCAGGTGCTGGGAGATGGCTGTCCTGATAGAACTGCTTATGCCAAGAAATCAGGCTTCTGATGTATGGCAGCAGTACAGACAGCTGATTTATGTGTGCTTTTTTAAAATACATATTATTGGACTTTCTGTAGCTAATCAAGAGTGACTGTAATCCATCTCACCTTCCTCCTGCCTGCGAAGAATTTCAGACCTTGCTAATGCATGCAGTGGCATTTATTTCGATTGGCAGTGTGACCAACGCTGTGGCTTAGCCAAGTGTTCAGATAGAAACATACACCTCTGTGTGCAGAAGACTGTAGTGCTTCAGTTCATTGCTAGTTCCCGTCATTAACATTTTTCCTGTACCTCAGTTCTCAGAAATGGCATGGTGCAGTTTACTGGTTAATATGAGAAATGAAAGGAAAACCGTAGCACTATGCAGATTCTTCTGCTCACTGGCCAAGCCAACAAGTATGATCTTTCACACTGCGAGAACTACGTAGGCTTCAGCTTTGTGCTGTCAGCCAAATTTGTCATGTTCAGAGTTCTGTCTTCTAGGCTTCATGCAGTTTACTTAATTATTCCCAAATGTCTTTCATCTCTTGGACTGTGCAGGTTATAATCTCTGTATTTTGCCTAAGTAAGCAGGCAGTTCTGCTCCCTCTTTAAATAGGTTTTCTGAACGCTTCTGTTCAATAACACACAGCCAAGCTCTGGATCAGGTAATGACAGTAGTAAGGATAGAAGAGCATTAGAGATGTGGAGCAGAGCTGTGGGGCAATGGAGTGGTGGGAGATGCAAGAAGAGTTTGGTTGGTTTGGTTAAAGGCTCGGAGAGGTGAGACACTTCTCTTTATTAAAAGGAGCAATTCCTTATCCTTTAAGAGAAACTGTTGGGCTTTTTGTTTCATTTCTGCCTTTGCACTGGAAGTCTTAGGGGCTTTTACGTGTGTGTTCGTATTAATACAACATATTAATTTAAACTAAATATTGTTCTTGTCGCTTTAATAGATGAGACTGAAATGGAATCAAGTGGGGCTAAAATGCAAATGAGACATTGGATTAGTCACAAGTTACACCAGTAAACTTTGTTTTGTTATGGAAAGTACTGTAATTGCTGCTTTACATATAACATGCTGTCATTTAAGTTAAACTTGCAGAGAGAACCTTTGTTTTATTTTGTCCAAGGACAGCTTTATTTAGCCTCTTTGGGAACACTGAGAAGCAGGAGAACCTGGGCTGGAGGTCTCAGCTCTCATCCTTGACTTTAACTGCCAAAAAGCACCCTGCATGAACTCCTGATGCCTGCCTGCAGGGCAGGGCAGTAAATGTGTTGGTCCTTGACACTTCTTAGGCATTATGGATAGTTTCTAGCTGCCTGTGGCATTCTTTAAAAACCATCCAGGGTAGGTGTTTGTTCATTAATGCAGTAAAGCAGTGCCAACACCACTTACACTCCTTGCTTCCTTTGCTGAACAGGCTGCAGTTTAATGTCTGTCCTCCCAGTGCAGAGCTACATGGCCCAAGTGGAGCATTGGGACTGGAGCATTGCAACTCAGCTGCAATGGAAGCAAGTATAAGATACGAATTGCAGCGCCAACCTACTGAGACCTTGCATTTTCTTGTGGAAAATGAGATTTTGCAGATAGCTGGCTTTATTTCCAGTGGCATGGTTCCATCTGCAGAACAATTCTGTCAGAGGGATGCTCCTTAGTAGATGTTGGGACCTCCAGTTCAGTAGACACAGCTGGTCTCTGTGAGCACTCTCGCCTACCTGCCAACAACAGTGAAGTAGAATTTGAAGGTGATTCTCTGCTTTGACTCTTGGTGCCTCTTTTTGTAAAGCTAAGAATCTGAATAGTTATTTGGTTAAAATTTTTACACCTCTCACATTAGGTTAGTCGTGTAGCTAAAATCCACTGGCCTTTCCTGCAGCAGTTGATGTCTCCTGCCCTCTTAAGTGGTGCATGCTTAGGAAACCAGACTTTTTGTATGAAACAGTTTCTGTAAGGTTTTGAAGTGTACTATAATTTGAAAGAAGCCATGAGCCTGGATATAGATGCTAGGAAAGGTGATCTTCCTGTATTTTTGTCAGTCCTTTTCATGTATTACAGCTCTAAATACAAAGCTAAAAGCTCTAAAACTTACAGGGGGGGGAAAAAAAATGACTTTCAAGGAGGAACATTTCCTTTTTCAAATCTGATAGTTTGACTTCTTCAGCAAATCCTTACTCCTTACCAGGCCCTTGTTTTTATTTTAAATTTTCAGTGATGGCTTTTAGGTGAAATGTGCAACATGAAAATTTCAGGCATCCATTCTGTATTTGGAAGAAAATTCCTAGCTCACACATTGTTCAGGAATTTCTACTTATCTCTGTAATCAGTCAACAAAATCAGATTTTAAACACAGTGGTAATTTGAATGAATTACTTTTTAAATGGTGTGAAATATAGCTCCCTAATTAATGTTCTGACAAGACAGAAGCATTCTCTGGCTTTGGAAAAAGATGTTTATACATAAATTCCTTCTCTTTTTTTTCCTTTCTTTTTTTTTCCTGAGCAAGATAATACAGCTATTTAAGATTATCCCAAGTTAAGATTATCCCAAACAAACAGCTGGGTGGGATGTAATTTGGCCTGTGTGAATAGTTTTCCAGAAGTACCTGCCTGTGTTCCTGTATCAAAGCTGAGAAACATGGGCTCCCAAGGAGAGTTCAGTAGAACTGTGGTGTTCTTCTGAATTAAATATGAAGGTGTTTTGTTGTTTTTTTTTTTTTTTTTTTTCCTTTTTAATTTATAGACATGCTTCAACATTTTTTAAAGCCATCAAGCTTTAATTTCTTTTCACTTATGGATTTAATAATTTTGTGTTTTAGTCTATAAATATATGCTTTTATGTGTCTGATGTTAAGCTAAGTTGGTTAGCAACATATCAAAACAATTCCATCTTTCTTATTAATCCCATAGGCAGCTTTTGCAAATGTTTTTATGCTGTTAATGATTGCAGTGAGGCATTAAAGCACATTTAGAGAACAGAATTCCTTCCTGTCTCCCTCATGCCCTCCAAGTGTGGTACTGCGTGTAGTTGGTTTGGGGCGCTATTACAGCTGTTTACTGCCGGTCCCCAGTGAAGCTTTTTACACGGTCTTCCTTTGCCAGTAAGACATTGGGTTTGCTTTCTTGTGTTCTATGCAACCCATGTTTTTCTGTCTGTTAAAACTGGCTTTTGGAGAGTTACAAGAAAACTGTAAAACCACTGTAATGTTTTCTTTCAGGAATTACAGCGGAAGTCCTAGTGGTAGCCTCTTTTGATGAACTGCACAGAAGAGCTCAAGAGGCCAAGGGGAAGATCGTTGTCTACAACCAGCCTTTCATCAGTTATGGTGAAACTGTGCGGTACAGATCACTGGGAGCAGTGGAAGCTGCTAAGGTTGGAGCAGTGGCATCCCTCATTAGATCCATTGCTTCTTTTTCTATTGATAGGTAAGCATTTTTTTTCTTTTCTCCTCGCGTCTCACATTTCAGCCTTTACTTCACATGTCATTTTTGGGTGGGCATTTTTGTTTTTCCCAACTTAAACGTTGCCAGTTATGAGTGGGTGTTCGGTTTTGAAACTACTGGCTGCACGATAGTTCTTTTCCCTTGTGCTTTGTCATTCTTTCAAAATGTTTTCATTTTTTGTTACTGATCCAAATTGTGATTTTTTTTTTAAATTTTTTTTATTTTTAAAGAACTTCCTGTATTCTCAAGGCTAGTATGAATATTCTGAAGTAACCAAAATCACGTCTGTGGTGACAGCATGTTACAGACTATGTGTGATAACTCTCTGTATTTGACTGGACTGTACGTGCATAGTTTTTACTGTATTGGTAACTTCCTAAGCACTAGGCTGGCTTGTACTAGATGAAACAGTAGTTTGCTTCAAACACCATTAATTCAGAGCACTTTAGAAATAAGATTGGTATTTCTCACTCTGTTCTTTAAATAAGATGGAATGAAACCATGTTTTCTTGTATTTTAGATGTCTTAGTACATTGGCTACTTACCATATATAGTTGGTAAAAGAATTTTTTTTTTTTTAATCTGAAGTTTTTTTCTGACTCTGAAATATTGTTCATAAAATGCTCATCTGTGTTGAAGAAAACAAGTTGAGGCACAGAGAGAAAATGGAGAGGAGTCTGGCCATTGGGTACACACTGTTATTTATATAGCATTTTTAAAATACGACACAGTTGTTGGTGAGTCTAATGCCTGCAGTGGGCTTTGTCCAACAGCCTGCTGGCTGAGATGAGAGATCATACAGGCTCAGAGCTGGACTGAGGACTGTGGATGAACCAGAAACATCCCCAGTCCTTCCCCCTGGAACTTGAGCTGTGTGATGAACAGGAGCCTGTGTGGTTGGAGACAGGAGTAGCTGGGTGTTTAAGCCATTTCGGAGGCTTAACTGCCTGGCAACTAAACCCCTTACACAAGGGGGTACTGAAGAGATGTATGGGTACTGATGGATGGAAAGCTGGATGTGAAAAAGCAATATGCCACAGCCCAGAAAGCCAACTGTATTCTGGGCCACATCAAAAGAAGCGTGGCCAGCAGGTTGAGACAGGTGATCCTGCCCCTCTGCTCTGTGCTAGTGAGACCTCACCTGGGGTACTGCGTCCAGATGTGGAGTCTTCAGTACAATATGAGACTTGGGCCTGTTGGAGCACATCAAGAGGAGGGACACAGAAATGATCTAAGGAATGGAACACCTTCCCTATGAGGACAGCCTGGGAGAGCTGGGGCTGTTCAGCCTGGAGAAGAGAAGGCTCTGGGGAGACCTAATAGTGGTCTTTCAGTACCTGAAGGGGGGCTGTAAGAAAGAAGGGGACAGACTGTTCAGCAGAGTATGCTGGGATAGGACAAGGGGAAATGGTTTCAAAGTAAAAGAGAAAGGATTTAAACTGGATATATGGAAAAAGTTTTTTACAGTAAGGATGGTGAAACACTAGAACACTTGCCTGGAGATGAGGTGGATGCCCCATCCCTAGAGACATTCAAGCTCGGGCTGGCAGGGCTCTGAGCTACCTGTTCTATCTGTAGGTGTCCTTGTTCATTGCAGGGGAGTTGGACTAGATGACATTTAAGGGTCCCTTCCAACTCAAACAAGTCTATGACTCTGTGGACTTTATAAAAGTAAGTGGTGCTGCACTTTGTAATACTATTCTGTTTGGCTTTTGCGTGTTCCAAGTAGTGCATTGTTATTTGTTGCTACCCCCAGCTGCCCGTTGGGTCTTTACCCAAAGAGTCATCGTTGTCTGTGGCTAACCTGACCCTGAGTGTGTGCCACACTGGAGACGTGTCCTGTTAGGGTAATGGCATGGTTTCTTTTTAATCTGTGGTCCTTGGTTTTGTTGCTATAGAAGTGAAGGCTAGGAAGCAGGAAGAAGTAGTATAGCATTGGGTCTTTCTTGTGGCTGACAATGGGAAGTGGCTGGGGCTGGCATTTGGAAGCACTCTTGGGTCCACTATTGGGGTCAGAATCTAAGTGGTCACATCTGAGCAGTGTTAGAATTGTGCAAACCTCATCATTTGTGATGCTTCAAAAAGTGTGAGAAGTGAAGTAATGTCGACTAACTGACTTGGATCATGTGCTATGCTGTTGGTGTTGTGCTTGATAACATTTTTGTGTTTCATATGTTCCCCTAAAGAAGCTGACATTATGTGCTTAAATTGCTTTCTTGAAAATAAAGTATTTTGAATTCAGATACTGTCCAAACCATAGTAGTGCTCCACAAATGTATCACTTTATAATACATTTTCTAGTACTAACAATGTTCTAGTAAATTTAACACTGTTGAACAGAAAGTGGAATATGTTTCAAAAATAGTTTTATGGGGGGAAAAAAAAAAGGTATCTTTTGCAAATAGCCTTATTTGTTATCATTAGAGAACATTGTAATCTATGACCTGTTGACTGTCTGAAAACCAGAAGATGATCTGTGCGCTGATCTTTCCACTCCTTATTTCTGGCACCCTGCAGAGGCATTCATTTAAAAGCTGCTCTTTGCATCTTCTGTTTTCCAACCTGTTTCTGGAAGTGTTTTTTACATGTAATGGAAATTATAGAGATGTGGAACAGAGGTAGAGGCTCAAGGTAGTAAGGCCTGTTTATGAGATCTGAATACTGTGTTACAGATATATCAGAATTGAATGAAAAGAGAGGAAACACAGCTGCCAAATGCATGTTTGTTTAGAAGCATTGAATCCTTAATCTGTGCTGTGAGCTGAGGTGTCAAAAGCAATTTCAAATTTAGATGCTGCCAAGAAGCACTTTTTTCATGGAACGTACTTTCTGTCCCTTCCACACTTACCTTCACTTAGGATTTTCTTTTAGGGAAGGAGGAGGAATTGGTTAATCTATTTTTCCCTGCAATAAGAGAAGTATTCAGGCTCAGTCACTTCTGCCTCTCCGTGGTGCATAGATCTGTGTAGTGTTTCTGTCAGGAAACAAGCATTGCTGCAGACAGAATGGATTCTCCTGTATCTGTGCCTCCTCCTGTGTTTTCTTCTGTTCCCTGTTTGTGTCCCCTTGTCAGTCTATAGCTGTGCTGTGCTGTGCTGTGCTGGGCATTCTGCTGTGATGCAGTGCCTCTCTTCAGCCAGCATCTGGGGCTCCTCTTGCCTAAGCCGCTTCTTAGCGTGATTAATAGCAAATGCTGCATTGCTGGAGGGAACAAGTTAGCAAGTTAGAAGGGTGAGAGATGAAAGGTAAAGTGCTGTTGAAAGGCTTCTTAGTATTGTGAAAGAAACTCCTGCATTCTTCCAGTTTGTACACTATTACTTTGTTGACCAGAACCTTCACTTTGGAGAGCCCCCAGTCCACCTATGCACCTATATATGAGTAAGTGATAGCGGTATTAGGGCAGTTTTCCAAAGCAAACATATTAGAAGAAAGTATCCCCCTAATACTTGCTGTCCCACTTTCCTCAGGTCACCGAAGGGCAGAACTTCACTGTTTTCCCTCAGTTATATCAGTGTGTTTTTTAGTGTGTGGTGTTGTTTGTTTGTTTGTTTGTTTTTAAGATTGCAACCTATATTGAACAGGGCCTGTTGCTACTCTGTTTGCAATAGATTAAGCTGGCTAAAACAATGAAAACCTCTTCATGGTGTGATTTCTAGGTGATCCTGCAATGTGAACAATATTGGTAGCTTAGAAAGAAGTGCAGTCTAGTAAATCAGCATCTTAGGCTTATTGAGGCAGGTTATTAAAGTTTACTGACAGGATGGAATTGGTAAGATCCTAGAGTGAATGAAATCAGTGTTCTCTTACTGGCAGCCTGCTGACTGTTCCTTGGTCCAGAATTGGCAAGCAGCTACCATGCCGTCAAGGGCAAAAACTGTGGATCCTGAAGGGAACCTTTGAGCGGAGGTAGTGTGGGCAGCATATTTTTCATTAAGGTATGGTACTAGAGCTGTAGAGAGCATAAAACTGCTTAGGGTCTCAGGCACCCCAAGTCTGAAAGAGGGCAAGAAGGAATGAACTTAAACATTGCTTTATTGTTATTAGAGCTGGTGCCAACTCATCAGTGATAGTGAAGAGCTTTGTTTTGTTGAGTTTCAAGGGCAGAGTTTGTTTAGGGTTGGAACAAAATGGTAATTGACTTAGAAATAAAATTGCCTACACAGTCTCTCTTGGCTTGTTCGAAGATGGCAGTACTTCCATGGCGTTTGTTACCATGTAGTCCAGCTCTTCTGTCATGTTAGGAGAGATCTTGAAATTGTCAGTGTTTTGTGTCAATGTTTTGTGTCAGAGTCAAATGATTCTCCTGCTACTTCATAGGTGTCACCTTTCCAATGAGTTTTGATACTCAAGAGAAAGTCACAGTGACAAGTTTGCCTTGTCCTCCTTGCAAATGTTATGACTACCTGTCTTCCAGTAACAAATTCCAAGGTGTTGACAATTTGGTGGTGAAGATGCTGAAAATCTGTATATTAGGAATCAAGAGTAACAGAACTACTCTCAAGGAATCTTCTGAAATAATGTGTATTATTGTAACTAATCAACAGTATCCATAGTATTTGTTTTTTTGCAGAAGCCAGGCTGTTGACTTTTTTTTTTGCTTTAGTAGCTTGACTATACTGTGATTAATGGTCTTGTACAAATTGAAACATGTAGGTGTATTTGCTGTTGTGTGCAATGAACTGATGAGTGTTTCTCAGTTTGTGATGGATATTATGGCAAAAATACTCAGTTTACAAAGCAGAGTTAGAAAATGTGGTTGTGATAAGGTAGCCACAAGTCTACTCTTTTACTTCCTAGCTGTAAGTTTTTAGAACGCACTATAGGCAGGCCAGAGATATCCATTCACTGTTAAAATGGTCCATGGCATTTGTCTTGTGTGAATATACTCTTATCAATGTGAGACTGTGAGGACATCTTTCTATTCCTTGAGAACCACAGATTAGATAATGTTGTAACACTGCATCTTTCTCTTCTTTTTATCCCTTTTTTTTTAAAATTTTTTTTACCCCCAGTTGGTTTATCTGCTTTTCCCACATAAGGTAACAGATACCATTGGTGTATATACATTGTACCCTCAAAAATGTATCTGGCATTTTCTTTTCCTTTCCTGCCTTTCTTTTCGTTCTCCACTGCTTTGTAAACAATTCATTCCTTTCCTGATTGCTCTGGCAACGTGAGTGTCATTTCTTGGCTCTCATGTGCTGGCACAGTGACTTTTAACACATCACCTCTTCCTAATGCTAATGCTTGGTCTGCTGCCCTTGGTTCCAGATGTGAAGCTTCCTCCTTTCATGGATATTCTGGCTTAAGGAAAGTAGTGGCTTCATGGGGATGTTCAACTTCTGCTCTTTCTGTCAAGTTTTCTGAAGTCTGGAATGGCACAGGAGTTTTGATAGCATTTCTTTTGCTTGTATTTGAGGGTGGTTTGTTTGTTTGTTACTTTTTTAACAAAGAGATGCATTTGACCTTTAAAACTGGTGTGTTTTCATTGAAATGCTATACACTCTGGTTATGATAGCTGACCCGGAGGCTCCTTTCCCTCCTGTTCTGCCCCTCCTTTTACCATGCATGCCAGTATACTTAATTTTACTGCCATCTTAGTGGTCTTCCTTAACTGCTGTGTTTAAATGGAATTGAATTTCAGCTGGTAAGCGCTCCAGAGAAGCACAAGGCTGCAACTTGTATAGTAGCAGCTCTTTATTAATAAGAGAGTCAGCATGACCTGAGTCCATCCTACTCATGAGAGCTGTAGGAGAGTCCCTCAGCAACCCTCCAGCACTGTGTGTGAATCAGGCTGAGCAGACCTGTATTCTCTTCCCTGTATCAGTGCCTGTGAGTCAAGCAGATAAGATATGTCACTGTGCCCTAGAGGGCTGCCTCTCTTCTGTGTTTAATGGCCTGGATCACCAGCTATTAGCACGTTTCTAAAAGATGAGCTGTGTCATAAAATGATTTCTGGAGCTCTGCAGCTAACTACTTCTTGCTTGCTATCTTATTTTATTTTAAGCATTTAATAAAGCAATTTCTATGAACAGGTAAACCAGTAGTCGCACTAAATAGGAGTCAGGTTTGCCATCACTTATTCTTCAGTAACATCATCTGTTGAAGCATGAGACTGGCCATCCATATGGCTCTTTAATTAAAAAAATAAAATAAAATAAAATCTTGGGCACTTGAGCTTAACTAATTTTTTTTATTGCATCTGATACCCATTGAAAGGAAAATAGCAGATTTGTTTTATGTATACAAAACTAAATAGGAATTTTGTATTATTAGTTCTTGTAAGTTTTTGGGTTTTTTTTTTCCACTTCCCTCTGTACGCTCTTCTTTTACTCTGGGATAGTGTCCTGGTAACTGCAGGATCTGGGCTGTGGAAGCCATGCAGCCTCAGTGTATGGATATATTTTAATTCATCTGTAAACTTGCTTTCCTTTTTTTTTTTTTCTTTTTTTTTTTCTTCTTTGCAGTGGAATACTTTGTATCTGGTTCACTTGGAATTAGGGAAAGTATTTTATTGGTTGTTTGAACTTCCTCCCCTTCTGATTGCTACAAATCCTTATTTTAAAACATTTTTTTCCCCACCTGATTAGTTAATAATAATTAAAAACAAAAAAAAACAAACAAACAAAAAAAAACCCTTTTTTAAAAAAAAAGCTACAATTAAAGCTTTATGGTTAACAGAGACTGAGCATATGTTAGCAGTTGGGCCATGCTGTGTACATGATGGAGTGCATCTTCTGGCTTAGTTTCACTAGAATGGAATCCAAAACTTGCACTCCAGGTGGATCACTTCAAAAGCTCAGTCTCTCTTCACACTGAAAGGCTGAAGAGACATACCTTGTGAGACCTCCAGAACAGTTACGTAATCTGCATGAGACTTCAAATTGTTTGTGAAGTAGCTGTCAGATGTGTCCTCTGTGATATAAGAATCACTGTGCAGATGCAAGTTGTTGCTTGTGATTGCCAAATGGTGGTTCCAAGAGGGGACGTGAACAGAGCCAATGCTTTCTGTATGTCACGGAAGATGAAGTTAGGGATCATTGGAAAAGCTGGGGAGGGACTTTCTATAAGGGTAGCAACAGGATGAGGGAAAATGATTTCAAGTTGGAAGAGGGTAGATTTAGACTCTATACTGGGCATAAATTCTTCACTGTGAGGGTGGTGAGACAGTGAAACAGGGATGTCCCTAGAAGCACTCAAGGCCAGGCTGGATGGGGCTTTGAGGTGTCCCTGCCTATGGCAGAGGGTTGGAACGAGATGATATTAAAGGTCCCTTCCAACCCAAACCATTTTCTCATTCCACGATCATCACTGCGTTTCAGCTCAGCGTGGCTCCTCGATGCTGATGAGTATGTACAATCAGACATTTTTAGTGAAAACTGTTTGATAGAATGGTGGAACTAGATTTCCTTTTTATCAAGGAAGAATGTGGAGAAAGGTCTCTTTTAAAGGGAGAAACTCACTGACTTAACTTTCCAGAAGTAATGTTTTCCAAAGGATGTCTGGGACACGAGACATTTCTTTGAGTGTAAAAACAAACTATTTCTGTAATCCTTGAGTGAAAAAAAAATACACTAAATTTACCTTTTTTCCATTTCATTTATGGTGCTCAGCTGGTATCTGGGATTTTTCTTGACCACTTGCAATGCTCTGTAATTCGGATACTGGTGTTCCAATTGTACTTCCAGGGAGCTAACGGTTGTCGGAAAGGCTGAAAATAAAGACTTTATGTGTATTACTTGTGGTTCTGTTGCCTTCATTTATTTTACTCTGTAAACTTTCTTTGCTCGTTGCCATATCACAGTGACAGAGAACCTGTTGTTACTATTGCCTCGTTCTGGTTTTCAGGTGGCTTTTTTCCTTTCTATCAGGTGTGTTTTATACTTACAGGGTGAAGTGATGGTTGTGGATCGTAAAAATCTTTTGAGTTGGAAGGGACTCTTAAAGGTCATCTGGTCCAAGCCCCTGCAACGGACAGGAACAGCTACAGCTAGACCCTTCTAGCCTGACACTGAGTGTCTCCAAGGACGGGGCAGCCACCATTTTTATTGGCAACCTGTTCTAGTGCTTCACTATCCTTGTTGTGAAAGCTTTTTTCATTATATTCAATTTAAATAATCACTGTTTTAGTTTGAGACCTTTCCCCCGTGTCCCATCACACTAGATCCTACTACAGAGAAGTGGTTTCAAACTAAAGGACTTGTTTTCTTTCAGCAGGGGAGAAAATGCACTCTTGGTCAAGGTAGTTTAGAATTGATCTCTGAGGGAGCTGGAAAACCAGTCAGCCTGATGTTCAGAGTCCTCTGTTTTGATGCTGCAGAACTTTATAAAAAGTCTTCTTGTGAGTAGGCAGCACCTTCTGGCCATTTTGTGTAGGCTTGAGGAGTGCACGGACATGCACACAGCAGGAAGCTGAGTGGTAGCCATGGAGGTGTAGCAGTAATTCTACATTGTGAAAAGAAGCAGCAGGAAGGACTGCAGTCTATGAACACTTATCACTTAAGGATAGTACAGCCACAAAAATTGTTCACAGGAAACCTTTCAGAGGAAGATTGTCCTGGGGCAATATCCTATGGTAACAGGATACAGCAATATTTTCTTCTATTCTCCTCAGTGACCAGAAAACAAAGATAAAACTCTCATTTGCAGTTGTAGTAAGGGGAAATAAGAACATACCATGTTTTGTAAGTCTCTGGTGGGCTTGTGAAAGATTCTGGTGATGTTCATAGCACTGCGTTGCCTTGCTCCCCTAAGAGGTATGAATTGGCGGAGTGCTATGGGATTTATTTTCTTGTCCTGCACTTAGGGGCTTTCCCTGCAAGATGTCTCAGTATATTGTTGACTGACAATTCATTAATTTTTACTTTGCTTCTTGTGTTCCCTGAAGGCCAAAATGCCAGACTTCATCTCGCAGTGCAGTCTTTCTGCTTGTTTTTGGGCAAACCCTAGCTGACAGCCGGATAACTTGCATGTCTTAAGGAGAAATGGAGCCTTTTGCTAATATTCCACAGTCAATAAGATAAAAAAGAACAGTTTTATTCTGCCTTTGCATTCATTGCTGGTTCACATATATAAAGATGTTGACCTTATAAAACTGCCACGTCTTGAGTTTCTTGTACTGAGCTGTAAGGAGTTACAGCTGTGCTTGCTGAGGTCGAGTACTGGGAATTTTAGCACTTTCATGTGATTTCCTGTTAATTTAACCCTAATCAGTTCTGGCACTCTTCAGTAGTGTTGGCCTCTTCTGAGTCTCTGAATATCTGTGCCTATGAAAATACTGTTAACAAGTTCAGAACCACCTAGCATCATCATAATGTCTCGCTCCATCAGTTGCAGGTCCTGTTTTGGTGCTCTTGTGTTATTCAATTTTCTTGATTAAATCGATAAGCGTCTTACCAGTATGTGGAGTCCATAAATACAGAGGATAAAGGGAAAACCTGACAACAAAACTGCAGACAAAGATTTCTGAAAAGGATCTGAGTAATACAGTGCCAGCAAATTATTTTTACAAGAGGCGTGTCTATTTCTCATCTGCTGATAAGATGTGAGAATGATGTAGAATGTCACTTCATTTTACTGTAATTCTCCATGCTTTTTCCATGAAGTGTAGCACTGAGGGCTTTACCTGGAGAGATTATGAGCTGATGAGCACATGACTCTGGACAACTGCTAGAGATTCAGCAATACCAGAATGTATCAGAATCATACTTTAGTTGATGTTTGGGGAACCAGGAGACAGGAGTTGGTCCCAACTTGTGATATTCTATAACTCTACAATTCTAATACTCGCCATTGAAAAACAAACAAACAAAAAAGGGTACTGAGAGTAGGGACTGTGCTCCTTGATGTATAATGGAATTACTCTAGTAATTTCAAGATATACTGCAAACTCTTTTTTTTTTTTTTTTTTTTTTTTTTTTTTAAATCTTGAGCTGAAACAGTTTGTATTGTGGTCTACTGTATAAATTTCCCCACATATTCAGTTTTATTATTTTCATATTTTGGTTTTTTAGTCTGTACTTTCCAGTAAGTACTGTTTCCATTTCCTATACTGCTTATTCTTTCTCAAGATCTTTTTGGTATTGTTTTTGACATATGGATATTATTTAAAAAAAAAAATTACCTTCAAGTTACTGAACAGTTTTATTATGTGTGCACTAATGTTTTATTTATGAAACGTGCTGAATGTACTGTAGGACATCTGAAGTATTCTTGTCAAGGTTTACTGCCTATTTCCAAAAGTGAGCACAAGTTTGTGTAGGGACTGACTGGTTTTATTTGCTCTAAAACCTATTTGATGTGTACAACAATATGTTTTATTCCAATATGTAACTTTTTACTTATGACCTGTAACACAAACAAGCAAACAAACCTAGGTGCCACTTGGTGAATACACCTAGTGTGGTATTCAGCTGTTAATATCCATAATCTCTGTGCTTTATACACCAGGCATGCAAAGGATTTGGAAGAACTAATTCCTCATTTTGTATTGCCTTGTTTTCTCAAATGTGGGCAAATATATTGTTTGTTCCAGCATACTATGATTTCTCTTTACAAGAATGGTTGTATTATTTTCCAGCTGTAGGAGGCCTCTGGTTTTGCTAGTTCTTCTACTTCCTACGGTTGTGCTTGTAGCTTGTCAATGTGGTAGGATGTTTCTATGTTATTTCATTAAATGCTGTCTTCACATAGGATGGTCTCACCTGGTTGCATTAGCTCTACGATGATGTGTGTTCAGGCATTTAAGTATCATCATAGAATCATAGAATGACCTGGGTTGAAAAGGACCACAAAGATCATCCAGTTTCAACCCCCTGCTATGTGCAGGGTCACCAACCACCAGACCAGGCTGCCCAGAGCCACATCCAGCCTGGCCTTGAATGCCTCCAGGGATGGGGCATCCACAACCTCCTTGAGCAACCTGTTCCAGTGTGTCACCACCCTCTGTGGGAAAAACTTCCTCCTAGAGTATGTCTGAAACCTCTCCTGTCTCAGTTTAAAACCATTCCCCCTTGTCCTATCACTATCAACCCTCGTAAACGGCCGTTCCCCTTCCTGTTTATATGCTCCCTTCAAGAATTGGAAGGATCAGTTAGGATCAGCTAGACCTGTTTGTATAATGGAGCTAGAGATTTTTGGCACAGAAATTTTGACTAGTGAACCTAGGAAGGCTCAATACTGTCATGGTTATTGTTTGGAATTCTTTTCTAAATAGATCCTGATGTTGATAGCCAACAGTACCACCAGACTCTTCCCTGTAAAAGTAATGTTTTTTGCCTCCTAAGTGTAGCCATTAGAATTACTCTAATCCTTTTCTCTAGCTTTGGTTCCCCCTTCAAATCCAATCAGTCACCTGAGCCTCCCTCATTGTGTCCATCTTCTTGCATCAAATACTAATTCTTTGATCTTCCTGCAGGGTAAGGATAAATGGTGAAGATCCTTCTCCATCTGGTTTAATAAATGAGCAGTGCCAACTCCTGTCTCTGCTCTGCCAGTAATGCCAGCTTTGATTACTTGCCTCTTGCCTTCTCCTTCAGGCACCTTATACTTTCTCATGCTGTTTCTGTACTTGGGAGGATGGTGCAAATTGAAAGCTGTGTCTTTACTATCTTTCAGCTTTTTTTTTTAAATTGACCTTTGACTTGGGATTACAGATTGTACCCACATATCATTGCCTGGGTAGGTGAACAGGGTCTTTGACTTCTATACTGTTTCACCAATACCCTGTTTTTCTAGTCAGTCTCAGCAGTAGTTCTGCATTGGCTGTCTAATGTAAATACTGCAAATACTCTGTGAAGTGTAGAGTTCCTGTTTTTTTTTATCTACTCTGATTTACTATTTTTATATCGACTTCATTACATTACTGCAGTAACGACTACAAAGTCAAATTTCATCTCAAGAAAAAATGTTGAAACCACTGTACCATTTATCTTTGGAAAATCCAGACTGATTCTAGACATTTGTGCACAGGACAACAGAAGATACTCGTGATGAGGGAGAATAATCACAGGAATTGATTAAAAACAGGGATTGTGAAGTTCCATTCATCACTCTGCCCTTGTGTTCCCCAGGGATCCTGAGCAGCTCACTGCTATTTCTCTCTTCCCTTGTTTAAAAACAGAAGTGGTATTTTTGAAACACCAATGTAGTATACCATTTGTGCAGTCTGCTGGGAAGAGACATCATTAGAAGTTGATTCTTCTAAACTGTGACCACATTGATAATAATAGATTATGTTGTAATTTGCCTGTACCAAAACCAGTAGTAGTTGCATTGGGTGGCTACATCTGATGAATAATCTACTAAATAACCATTGCATTTTGTTTTTCAGTAAAGGTGTGTGATTGTTAACATCTGCTGGATTGAGAATCCAGGTTGTCTTAACACAGATCTGCTGAAAAGATCTGGCAGTTGAATGACAGAGAATGGAGTTCATTATTTTGAAATATATTTTTTAGTGTAAATATTTATAACTTATTGGTTGATTGCAGCTCAGAGGATTTGGATTTTGAGTTTAATTCAATAGCAACTCACTGTGAGATTCTTGAAGCTTCTGGAAACAGCGTGAAGGAGCTGGAATTTTGTAAAAGTAGTTTCTTTGTAACAGATCTTTATCATCAGGGAGAACATTAAGGCTAGAAATTAGGTCTTGGGTTTGAAATGTGATTGTGGCAGAGGTCTGAGGTTTGGAAGAAGGATGCTTACAGGAGGAATGTAAGGAAGGCCTTAATAGTTGTTCTATAACCTGTGTAATGCTCGTTCTTTTTCAGGGTGTAGAGCATGGTATTTCTTTGAGGAGGGTCTGTGTCACTCTCTTCCTGCAGTCTCCAAAGAAGAAGAAAACAACTTTCAGAGCTCCCAATTTCAGGCTATGAGAAGGCTGTAGCTGATCCTGGGGAGGCATGGGAGAACTAGAAAGAGTTTCAAGGGACCAGACAGCTTGAGTATACACTTCATATCTCCAGAGAGGGTGTTAGAGTGGACTAAGTTTGTGCTTGAGCAGGGAATCAGCACTGTCCAGGTGCTGCCAGCACCTGGAATCTAATATCCTGGTCTGCTGAGTTCAGCTCAGAGATCATCGGACACTGGATGCAACTCCACAAAACTATTTGTTTCTCTTTTTTTTTTTTTTCTTTTTCTTCTTTTTGCTTAATTTATAATGCTGAAAATTGAGGAAAACAGAAGTTGTATGCTGCAGTACCGGAGAGAATTCTGATATTTCACTGTTGCTAGAAATGTGATGTGAATAGGCATACCCATGAGAAAACTAAGCAGAGCTACTTAGAATAATAAGTGCAGCTGCAATTTATGATTTTAGAAACATAAATGTTTTTCAGTACCTAAAATTAGGCTTCAATCATATAGAACTTTGTATGGTACTTCTCAGCAACACTCAGTGATGGATTCTTTAACCCTTTCCCATATAGAGCTTTCCCTATCTTATTTCCCCATTTTAGCCTTTCCCATTTTATTCCTCTGATATTTTGGTGTTACTTACTGTTACACTTGAGAGTTAGGGAAAAGGTGGCAGAATCCAGGCAAGTGGGAAAAGTTGACAAGTAACTGAAGAACACCATTGCAAAGCATCAGAAGTGTTCAGGTAGTGTTTGTCCTTAAGATTTTCTAGTGAAAGGAAAGGAGACTGCCATTCATTCCTCTGAGAGTCTTCCCCGTACGGTATTTAAGTTGAAGTAGCTAATTAGTCATGTGTTTAATACAGTTATTTTTTTGGAGAGCAGTTTAAAATGCTTAGATCAGTATCAGCTCATTGTGGATGTCCTTGGCTGTGTATCTATTTTAGCAGGAGATACGATGTAGAAGGAGAAATGCTGTTGCTTTTAGGTCTAGGTGAGTCAAGAAAACATAACAGTATTTCAGATCACTCAGCTCAGTTTGGTGTACTTTGGTATACTTTGGAAACTGTGGGATATTAGAAAGAGCATCTGAGAGATTTGAAGGGATTTTTAGTCCACGTATGTTTTTGGCTGAGAAGTTCTGACTACAAACATGCTGTTTTCCACCTCCACAGTCAGAAAGACCGTAGGGGTTAGCAAGGAGTGCAGCTCAGGATCTGACAAAGTTTGTGGCTCAGCCTGGCCACCAGTATTTCAGAAGGATGCTGTCAGAAGGGTCTGTCTCCCATTAAGGGTTTTGGTGTTGACAGGTCAGGGATTTCCAAGGAGGATGATTTTTTTTTTATCAGCATCTTTGCAACCAGGCCACTCAGTAGGTTTAGAGCTCTGGTTTTGAGGCAGTAGGAAGTGGTACTGTGTGAAGTTAGCAAGGTCGTGTCTGCCATCAGCTGACATTGCAGGTAAAATAGTTCAGTGTCTAAGTTGTGGGTAAAGCACTATGCTCTTAAACCAGGAGTTTTGTTAATATTGATATTAATCAATGGACCCTTTATGTTCATGCAGATGAAACGACTAAAAACCTACGCTGGTGGCTGAATACAAAGGCTTTGCAAGCTGCAAATCATCTTTGGGCTGCACTTCAGAGAACAGCTGCTTTATGCTACACGATGAATAGTTGTGAATGCATACATTCAGCGTTGTTCTGTACAGTCCTGTGTTTGTTTACAGACAAGAAAGATTCAAAACAAATACCATCTCCAGTGAACAGCTTCAGTAATTGTTGTGCTTACACCTAAGTACAGCACAGAGTATTTTACTGTTGTTTTACAGAAACAACTTTTTGTTTGACAACTGAAACTATATTCAGCCTATGTGCAATAACTTGTAAGACTAACACACTTCTGAAATCATGCTGCAATTCTGAGTAGATATGTTTTTAAACAGTTATTCTATTTATGAAGTTTGTGGTCTTGGTGTTAATCATTAAAGTTCAAAGACGTAGTTTTCCTGCATAGTGTTCTTTAGGCACCAAAAGTCATTCTTATCTGGCCTTTCAACACTAGGAAGAAAACTTCCAGTTTTTATTATGTCATTGTTCTGCACTGCTGCAGAAGGTGGGTTTCAGTCTTTTCGCATCTGGAGCTTTGAGGCCATACTTGGTGTGCAGTCCATGCTTGTGTGTGAATGCAGCTGACCTGCTGCTTGCCCTTCCTCTTGGAGGCTGCTTGAGCAGGAGAGTAGCACCAAGAGCAGGTGAGTGAGGAGGAAGCCCATGGTCCTCCTGCACAGCCCTCTTCTCCTGGAGCTGTGACAGGGAGAGCTGTAGCGGTCTCTTTTCATTTGGTCTGAAATCTTGTGATGTTCCTAAATCCAATTCACTTTCTCCCCCACTCTTTTGACATGTGTGCTTCTATCTCTTCAGTAAGGTCCGAAAATGTGTGTGTATTTAAATTTACTTAGGGTCTGTGAAATTCATGGTTATTGTTGTACCTCCCTACCAAAGCTTCCAGCCTGCTACCTTTTATCAAAAAAACGTTTTCCTCAGCAGCATGGATAAACTATAAATTGGAAAGAAAATTGCATCATTTCAGGCAGTCTTTTTTCCACCAGAGACTCTAGTAGGTACTTTTAATTGGATTCTAAAACAAGCCTTAAAATATAAGAGCAGGATGGAGGGCAGTCTTTTCTCTCTCTTTCAGCAGATGATGAAGGAATTCCTACGATAAAATGGAAAGAGAACGAATCTTCAAACAGTAAGCAAAATAGTGCAAATAAGTAGGATATATTGCAGAGCACAATAAACTTGGTGTCTAAAACAAAACAGGAAGAAAGGAAGTATTGCCACTTGACAGCCATTTCTTTTTTCTTTTTGAGGAAGGAAAATGACTTGAGTTCTTAAGATTTAACCATCTTATTGGGAAACCCCTACGTTCATTTCCTTGTGGATGCCACTCTCAGCACGGAAGTGAGTCAGGCATTCTCCCCAGTATGGTTTGCACTGGAAAGATTTTGTTCAGCCCCGTACTCTTCATTTACCAGGCATAGGACTAATTGCAGGGAGAGGAGCTGTTCAGAGGAAACACAGACCTGCTGGGAGATTTTCTATTTTATCTGATTTAGATTACGAAGCTCATGGGAGAATGTGCCACAGTCATTAAATACAGCCAGGGAAAGAGTGCTAGTGCTTGGCATGACGTTTTGCCATGCTGCTCAGTATTTAGTCCTAATTTTGAGGAGTGATTGTAACATTGTAATAAGCTTTAAAAATATGTTCTGTTGCTAAAAGGAACTTTTCTGCTTACAGCGAATGACAAATTTGAGACTGAAAAATTCAGAAATATATCTAACTCTGAGGTGACAGGCAGAAATGTCTGTGTTTTGAAAATAAAAACATACTGTTTTATTGGAGAATGATTTTGTCAAGTTAGTGACAGATAATGTACCTTGAATGCTCAAAAATTTCATTTTAGATTTCATGAATATCTTTGTATGATGTGTGAACTGCATGGGCATCAGGTAGTAGCTATTTTAGCATCAGGTGATGCTAAAATAGCTACTTTCATGTGGAGCTACTGAGATCTCTTACTAGAGGGGGAAAATAGGTGGTATCCCTTCTCTCTCTATATATTTTTTTTGCTAGAATAATTTTTATTCTTTTACCCTCATCTGTCTTTTTTTCACTCAAACATAGTATGTATTGGATTTTATTCCTTGTTAAATAGAACATCTAAAAGGAGTTCATTACTCTATAGAAATGAAATCTACGGGAGCAGGAAAAGCATTTGTGTAGTGAGAATGTTTCCAAGATTCAGTTTTCTTCAGAAAATGAAGAGGCTCAACGAGTGTCTTATAGTAGCTCTTGGTTTCTTTTGGTTTGATGACTGCTTGATGCTTCATCCAGTCAGGTCCTTTGCTCTTTCTTTGCATATCCTTTATACCCCCTAAATTAGTCAGTTTTTATAGCTTGCTTTTTTTTTTTTTTCTTTTCTAATTAATGGCCATGGAAGCTCTACTGATATTTTGTGAAAACCCATAAACAGAAAAATCACTAAATTTTTCTATTTCCTCTCTTCTGTTTCACTCCCGACATTTAATTTCACGTTATTTATGATGATGGTATTCAAGTTATCGTGTCTAGTTTTTTACTGTTAAAAGTTCTCTCCTTTTGTCCATCTAAATGGTTGCCCTTGGTGCTCAGATGCTCTTCTTTCTCCTACTGTTTCCAGGGTCACGTTAGCCCTCTGTCATTCACATTCATATCTGGTGTTTTTTTCTGGACTTTCCTTGCATCCCTGCTGACCCTTAAGCCTTACTTCTTAAAATGTAAATCTGTATCTGCATGAGGCCTTGTGTTGCAGCACCAGCAGCAGAGAGAGGCAATTCCTAACTGTTTTTCCATTTAAGATGGGCTTGAATTTTAGTCTTCTTAGGGAGGACAGTGCCCATAGAGTGTACTGCTCAGGAGGGTGTGAGGTGTAGAGAAGGAAGGAGGGAAAGCTCCATCTACCCTCTCATTTTCGGACTTGAAACTTTTCCCTTACTCCTCTCCATGTTCCTCCGCAGTTACCTGTTAGAAAGGAAGAATTTTCATGGTGAGTGAGACCAAGATTGGTATCTTCCTTTCCTATCCTTTTTGCTCAGCTCACTGAAAGCTGTTTCCTATGTGCTACCCTTTACCACGATCAGCTCTCTGAAGGGTGAGGAGCCTGCCCTTCCCATGCCCTAATGCTTTGCATTCCATGCTGGAGGAGGGTAAAGCTCCAGTGTCACTTTGTGTATATGCCTGAGAACAGTTACTCTCTGACGAGGCAGAGACTGGGACACACTGATGTGGTAATTGGTCCTTTCCTGAAAGCTGTGATGCCACTTCACACCTGTTGGTGGATGATCATTTTAACATGAGTATTCCTTACTGATAATAATGAATGTCACTAAGTGGAGAAGGTGTGAGGGCCAGAAAAGTATTCTGGACAGCTGGCCGGCTACAGTTTGCTTATGTATTGCTGGCCCTGTGACTCCTCTTACATTCTCTGCTTTCCAAATAAAGAAAATGTGTTTTCTTTTGTGTTTGGATTTATTTACATCCTTCCTGTAGGTATAAAATACAACATCTGTTAGCAGAAAGTTTTTTTTTAATCTGTCCTGTGTACTCACTAGATTCTGGTGATTGTGAGGTCACTGAAGATATAAATACAGATTCTGCTCAAGGCTGAGAAGCCAGGAGTTCAACCAAAAAAGAAAAAGGAATCCCTGAAGCCAGAAGTCTTGCAGCTGCTGGCAATTAGCATTGTCACTGGTGTTCCCTCCAGGAGCCCTCTGCTAGCATACCTATGGTAATGTGCAGCATGCAGCTGTGGTCCCACTAGGCAGGGATGTTAACGCAGCAGGAAGGAGGTTGGTTGTTCTTGTTGAACACAAGAAGGCCAAACAGGTGTGTGGCTTAAATGGTTCCCTCAAGGTATTGCCAGCTGCTGGAGAATCTGCCTAATGCCTGCAGGATGCAGAAAGTGTCTTACAGAACAAGAGCAGCTGATGCAAGTCTCCACTTCGTACTCAAGTTTGGGAAGGCTAGTACAGGCTGTTCCTCTTTCCTAGCAGTCATACAGTCCTGGGATGAAACTCACTGGATTTTTCCACTTGATCATTTTATCATTAACAGTTGCTTTCTGCTGGTTGTTTGACAAAGCATATCTAATCTGTGCTGTTTTTTAAAAACTTCTGTGGTTGTCATGGCATTCCCTTGGTGCATGTGATACTGAATGTTATAATGAAATACATGTTATTTATGTACTGTAGCCTAGCAGATATCTAATTATGTCAAAGCTATTATGCTTATTTGGTAAACCCTAATTTTAATGAATGCCTAGCACTGATGAGATGTAGTTTTCCAAACGTTGATTTAAATGGAGCCCGTATGGTTACGGTGTGATGCAGTAGTCTTTTGCAAAAGGAGTTTTCTTTGGTAAGACCAAAAGTCTCTGGAGTCTCTTGTACACTTTGTTAGACTTTCAGCAGATGCTACACCAATTAAAGGTTGGTACATGTAATCTGGAAGAGACTGCATAACTCGTTTGCCTGACAGCAGGCAGCTATATTATCTTCTATAATTGTACAAGGTTATGCTTTTGCTTCATAGTTTCTCAGAATTTTCGTTGTGTATTCATGTTTTGTTTCCAGTTTAACAGCCTTGCAATTATTTCAACTTGCTGTAAATCAACAAATGAAAATCCTAAAAGGCAACATAAAAAGCAAATAAAGCGAGAGAATCTTGGGACAAATGATGACAGAAACAAAAAATTAGGCTGAATTTATTTCCTTTATATTTTGCCAAGTGACTGTAAGTGGGTAATAGTCTCAATTTTATTTCTGAAGACCTAATTCTTCTGAGAAGATTATCAGTACTTTTCACATTTTGGCTTATTCTGTTATGGGTAAGGACATCTTGGCCTCTCTATCCAGATAACGATGGGAATCTTGAACAGATGTGTACACAGTGTATGAGTGTGCCCAAGAACAAGATCTGTGTAGGTCTCCTGTGGTGCAAGAAAAGGGAATGTAATCAAGTGGCGTTTAGCCTTTGGCATGTTGCTGCTGATGAATAGAAGGATACTGTGGTGAGGCAGTCACATTAGCTGTTCTCCACAGGTAAGCAGGAGACTGAGGTGTGAAGGCTTCCCTTTTGTTTTGATACAGAATCACAATAGCATCTTCTGTAACATCACTCCTTTAAAATGTAAAGCTTTGTTTGTGAGGGTGAGCAGAAGTATGAGAAGAATGCAATCCTGTTACTCTTCAACTGTATTGCTCTTCAGCATCTTTATCAATGATGCAAACAGTGGGATTGAGTGTACCCTCAGCAAGTTTGGAGATTACACTAAGCTGAGAGGTGCACTTGGTACAACAGAAGGGATGTGTGCCATCCAGAGGGACCTGGACAAACTTGAAAAGTGGGCCCACACGAATCTAATGAGATTCTACTCGGCCCTTCTCAGGCCTCACCTGGAGTACTGTATCCAGTTCTGGGCTCTCTGGTACAAAAAAGACAGGGATCTCCTGGAGAGAGTCCAGCAGAGGGCCACAAAGATGATAAAGGGCCTGGAACATCTCCTCTATGAGCAAAGGCTGAGTAACCTGGGTCTAATGATTGGGTGAGGGGAAATGGTTTCAAACTAAAAGAGTGGAAATCTAGGTTAGATACTGGGAAGAAGTTCTTTACTCAGAGAATGCTGAGGCATTGGAACAGGCTGCCCAGAGAGGTTGTGGATGTCCCATCCCTGAGGAATTCATGGGCAAGTTGCATGGGACCATGGGCAGTCTGATCTGGTGGGTGGCAGAGCGACTAGAACTAGGTGATCTTTAACCCTTTCAACCCAAGCCATTCTATGATTCTTTGATTTTATTACTGAGTTAAGGCTGCGATCTCCCTATGGATAAGCTAGAGATTAATACAGTTGTAGTGTAAGTCAGGAAAGCATTTTAATGAAAGCATTGTAAAGGGATAAACTGAGGTTACTCAGGCAACCTGGATTTTGTATTTCCTAACCCAGGGTCAGGGTGAAGAATTGTGCACAGGGGTGTATATACATGGCGGCTGAAGTAGATCTCTGTATGCTTTTACACTAAGAGATTTTTTTTTTTTTTTTTAAGAATCATGTTAGAGTTCTCGTAATACCATGCTCACTTGTACCTTTAGAATACTGTTAAATTTGCCTGAGGCTTCAACCTGAGATGCATTTTCTATTAGAGAATTCAGTTTAGCTTGGAGCACTGTTTCATATTTGTCCGTGGGCATTTTAGCTTACCTTGGAGATAAGGGCTGGTAGTAAAGAAATGAAGTAATGAACCATGCAAGGTCAGCTAACACAGTAAAACTAGTCAGAATACATCTGACAGCAGCAGCGTATCCCTTCATCAACAGCTTTTAGTGAGTCCAAATTTGTTTACTTTTCTTGGAAGACAGACTAATTATCTAACAGCCTCTTGACTGTTTTTACTGTTTCTTTGCACTTTTCTGTAAGATGCAAACCACATTTTTTTCATACTCTTTATTTCACAGGCACTTTTAAGAGAGAATATTTTATTTGTCGGAGCTTCTACTGTTGTTTTTCGTACCGTGATACTTCTTAAATTCCATTAAATTCACGTTCCAAGATGTGAAATCTAAGTGCTTATCAGAAGCAAAACCCAACAGCCTTATTTATCTGAATCTTGTCGAGAGTTGAATGGGAATGTCAAGACTAGATGATGATGAGGTTTTAACATTAACAGATTTGTAAAGAATGAACCTACCCCAATGTGTTTTTAAGTAGTTTTAAAAAATTGTTTAAATATGGATGTGAGGTAATGCTGTAGAACTAAAATCTAAAGAACAGGTGCTTGTGTTAGAAAATAATAGACTCAAACCCCTCTCCATTACTGAACACCAAACTGTGGTATCGGAATGCAGGTATGTCAAATATGACATGGTGTAATTACCCTTAAAGTTTTGCTGGATGACATCGTTTTCAAGACTGTGTTGTTCTGAAGCACCAGAAGCTGACATCACCCCCAAGTGAGAACAGAAAGCACTGAAGAATGAATGCTGGTTCATTGCCTCCAAGAGGAAGCCTGACCAGCAGGTCAAGGGAGATGACTGTGCCCCTGTACTCTGCTCTCACGATACCTCACCTGGAAAACTGCATCCAGTTCTTGGGCCCTCAACATGAGAGGGATATGGAGCTGTTGAAGCAGATCCAGAGGAGGGCCACAAAGGTAAACAGGGCTGGAGCACCTCCCCTACGAGGACAGGCTGAGAGAGTTGAGGCTGTTCAGCCTGGAGAAGAGAAGGCTGTAGGGGTACCTTATAAAGGCCTTCCGGAAGCTGGGGAGGACTTTTGCGAGGGCATGTAGTGACAGGATGAAGGGAAATAGCTTTAAACTGAAAGAGGGTAAATTTAGACTAGGTATTAGGAAGAAATTCTTTACTGTGAAAGTGATGAGACACGGGAACAGATTGCCCAGTGAGACTGTGAATGCCCCCTCCCTGGAGGCACTGAAAGCCAGGCTGGATGGGGCTATGATCAACCTGGTCTAGACAAAGCTGTCCCTGCCTATAGCAGTGGTCTTGGAGCCAGGTGATCTTAAAGTTCCTTTCCAACCCAAGTCATTCTATGATTCTATGAAGAGCAAGTGTTGGGAAAACCAATCAGGTTGGCTTTTGAGCTGATTCTCTATAATACTTCCTTTTGTTTTTGAGGGGCAAAGAATGAAAGGTGCAAGTCTGGTTATTCAGTAAAATTATTTTTCTTTGGAAAGAATGTCCACAAAGTCATTTTTGTTCAGGCACAGTGAAAGAAATCTTCTCTGTCCATTGCTACAAAACTTCCCTCTCCTGAACCACTTTTTCTTTGCTCTCTTCTGAGCCAAACTCAGGAGTGCTTTGGTCTGTCTTCATCTTTTACACACAGCCTTATTTCTCTGATTTGTTTAGATAGTTCTTGCTTAGGTCTTGCCATATGGTCAGCAGCTGCTAGAGTTTTTGATTATCTCTGCATAAAAGGGGCTTAATTTACACAGCTTAGCACTTAAGTATCCTCTTTGACACT
Organism: Tetrao urogallus; assembly: GCF_951394365.1. Taxonomy (NCBI): domain Eukaryota; kingdom Metazoa; phylum Chordata; class Aves; order Galliformes; family Phasianidae; genus Tetrao; species Tetrao urogallus. The sequence goes on along the minus strand of NC_136815.1, from coordinate 21,756,186 downwards.
TTATTACACAATTTTTAATGTAGATATACTGAACACATTTTGTGTCTTGCATACATGTAAACTTTAATCAGGTATATCCCAATATTGTCAGTGTCTTCCAGGGATATTACCTATTATCAGGTCTGTGAGTTGGCCTTGTAGCTCTAGGAATGCACAGTATGGTGCACTGAGCCTCATAGTGGTAACTCTTGGAATTCTTCTTCCTTTTTGCCTATCAAGTCTCTTGGGCATTCACTCATTTCCTTGGAATCCCAATATCAGCTCAACAGTGGCTGACTGTCTGCCTATGGCAAAAAGTCATGATTGGGTATTTGAGTTTAGCGTAGTAATCCTGGTAAAGAAGTAACTCAGGCATAAAGAAGACAAGACTACCAGGTGTCTTCTGGGTTTAATTTGGTGCTGGCTAGATAAGCACAGTACGTGTAGATGGTCGTTTGTTTCAGATGTATTAACGTGCGTGCATCTCACTGCATTGTCAGGAGCCTTATTCACAGTTACCATGGAGTGCTGCGAGTGAGCATCCGAAAGAAATGTGATTGCTGCTTACACGGGAGAAACAAATATGATTTTAGGGATTTCTTTTGTTGAGCATCTGGGAAGTAATAAGAGGAATAGAATCAATACAGGTGGTGATAAAACCTGAATTATCACTGCTCAGCAGTTCCACGGCATGTTAGTACTAGCCATAATCTTGCCAGAAGATGCAGGTGAATGGGCTCATTTAACTGTTTCTGCACAGCTGTTGAAATTTAAATTTTTTTGGACCATTAATACATAAAATGATCATACTGTTGGTTGTTGGCTTTTTTTTCCAGTGTATTGTTTGTTTTGTTTTTTTTTGGAAGGTCTCCTGGTTAGCATTCTGACTATATCCCCAAACTCTCAAATGAATACTGAATATGTGCAGCAAATTCTCGTAGTAGTTTAAAAATTGGGGTGAGGGACTGTTGCAGGGGAAAAAGGAAAGAAAAAATCCGTAAGATCTCAACTTGTAAGCCTACATGAGTGCATTCACATCAGCTAGGAAATGCCTGCTTGGAATTTCTCTGGAGTCTGGGGATTCAAGGGGAGCTACTGGGCATCCCACTTGCACGGCCTTCCTGGCAAGGAGCAATGACTTCTTAAACTATTGCTACCTAATGAACGGACTGTGGATGATTTTTAGTATTTATTTTCAGATAAATGCTTTCATATATCTTGTCTAGTTGTGTTATGGACTATGTATGATACGTGTTACTGTTGTTGAGATGAGAGGGATTTACTCTGAAGAACTACTGAATAATCTCTCCCGTTTTATCTAATCTGTATCTCTAGAAAGTGGATCTCTCCACACATATTCAGGAATATTTCAAATGTATTTTTCCAAATTAAAAGACACGGATTTATTGTTTAAATATGTATAAATATGTGTCTACTGCTGTAAGTAGCATATGGGTGAAGATTTCATGTATAGGATGTAGCCGTGGGCAAGCAGCTATGGATGTCTGCTGGAGAGAATGTGGACCAGATGGTTTCAGAGGTATCTGCCAACCTCAGCAATTCTGTGATTAAAACATATGGATAATTTAATAGCTAGTGTGAGAAATGTCTGTAATCTGGCCTCAAAGCTTCAACTTCAGCCCTTTGTAGGGCAACAAGTAGGTAAGAAAATAGTTTAGTTTTAGAGATTTCTTCTGGAAACTTCATTCACAGGCATTTCACTAATAAAGTCATTATTTAGTAATAGAGATAAATAGTGTATTCATGAGTATTGAGGAAGCTTTTACATGACTGAGCATTTTATGTATATTGGAAATGCCTCTCTTGGGCAGCATCTGAAACACAAGAATTATGAAGTAAACCTGAAATGAAGGGAGAAAAATCTGGTGAGAGATGTATCAATATTATTTCAGCATAAAATCTCAGTGCAGAGGATGGCCAGTACTGAAGAGCAGCTCATGCAGCGTTTTGCCCTAATATTTCAGTGTGCAGTTCTAAGCTTACTTTGGGATTTAGGACATGCAGTTGTATAACAGTCAATTTCCTGTCATTACTGTGAAATCAGAATGGTTCTGAGGTGTGCGTTGAGTCTGTCCTCATCATAGTCTCTGAAGCAAGGAGTGATGTTGTTCCCACTTAATGAGCGGGAAACAAAGAAAATGACTGTTTTAGTATCAGGAGTATTTTCAGATTTGGGCATACATCTAGTTCCCACTTTCTCTTTTTTTTTCTGCATTAGTTTTTCTGCAGATCTGATCCAAAGATCTCAACCATGGCACCAGAAAATGAGATCAATAATGGCCTAATTTGGAAAAAACGTTGAAGGAACTTGTTAAAGAACTTGTCCATTAACTTTTAGCAGTCTGTGATGCTAGACATGGAGTCACCTCAGGTAGAACAGAAGGAGCTTCTGGAAGGGGAATATATGCTGTACGTAGTCGTGAAACATCTGCAGCTTTCTTGGAGAAAACAGAGTTATATTGGAAGAAATATGGCTACCTAGTGCTATCTTAGTGAAAGAAAATGTGTAACTGTAAGATTAACACTCTTTTTGTGATTTTTGTGTGATTTCTTTTTAATTTTATCTCCACATTTCCTTAGATGAATGGAAGTATTTAATGGTGTATATTTTTTCTTCATTTTTGCATCATTTGTTTAAAGTTTACTGTTTTTTAAAAATACCTTACTTCATCAGCAGGTGGTGGCTGAAGTCTCAAGTGCACTGAGAATGAGTAAATGTGTACTTTATGGTTTCATTGTCTATCTGAAGTCTCTCATATTAGTGTTCTTCAAAGTAGATATCATTTTGATAGCCGCTCTGATGCTGAAATAGGTGAAGTAGGGAATATTATTTTGGTTATTTGTCACAGGAAAAAAAATGCACTTACCGACTTTTCATTGTTTTTCTTCCTGATGAAGCAGCAAAGTGTGGTATCAGAGGATTTACTACTGTAATGTCAAAGCACCTAAATTGTGCTGACACAGAATAGCTTCCCAGGAATGGTGACGGTCAGATATACTGATTAGTATAAAACCGCTTGAGGTATTTTTTAGAAAGATTTATTCCAACATAACTAATATATTCCTTTTGACAGTGTGCTGGGGATGGCAGTGGAAGTGTTCTTTTTAATAATTCTATAATGGTGATAATAACTTACAAGCTAAGTTGTTAACACTGTTTCATTTTTCCTTTCCTGTAGCCCACATACTGGCTGGCAGAACTACCAGTCTGGTATACCTCAGATTCCCACTGCTTGCATCTCTGTGGAAGATGCTGAAATGATGTCACGGATGTCTTTCCGAGGCACTAAGATCGTTGTGTACCTGAAGATGGGAGCCAGGACCTACCCAGACTCTGCTTCTTTTAACACGGTGGCAGAAATAGTTGGAAGCAAGTACCCAGAGCAGGTGAGTGAGAATATACAATAATAAACTCATTTTGCCCTTAAAAATGTGAAGAAAACCCCAAAGAACATCTATTCATAAAATACCCTTCAAATAAGTATCTCTTGATCACCTGTTCTTCCTCATTTTGGACTTCTTGGCATTTAGTTGTTTTCCAGGTAGCAGGATTGAAACCACTTGGCTCATTTGTAATCATAGAATCATAGAATGGTCTGGGTTGAGAAGGACCATGCTGATCATCTAGTTTCAACCCCACCTGCTATTGACAGGACTGCCAACCACTAGGCCAGGCTGCCCAGAGCCACATCCAGCCTGGCTTTGAATATACTCAGATGTGCTGTTTTACAAGACTATAAGCATTGCTCTGTTCTAAGAACATGAAATTCAACTAACTTGTGCGCAATTTAACATCTTACTTCATTTCCAAACTTAAAGCTTGCGTTAAGAAGTGCTATCTGCACAGATATTGCAGAGCACCTATGCAAGCAAAGGTGAAATCCTAGCACTGCAATAATACAATTGTTTTTTTAAATAATTAGTTAAAGTTATGGTTACCAGAAGGATTTGTACTTGAAATTTGCTTATTTTTCTATTAGTAATCTACAAGTGGTTTCATCATCAGCTAAAGAAAGCTTGTTCCGCTGCCTGGAAATAAAATTGTTTTCTTGAGATTTCCTTAACTTTGAAAATGAATATAGGATGTCAGTTTATTTTTTTTAATTTTAATTTAATTTAATTTTACTTTCTACATTTGGCTGAAATTGTGTGTGTCTCAGATAGGAGGAACCGTCTACGCTAAGAAGTATCTGCAATCTGTTTGAACACTGGTTGCTGATTTCAATTTCAAGACATTCTTGTTGCTTTCCTTTTTCTTCCAAGTTCTTAGCCAAAAATCATACAAAGTACATTTGTAGAGCTGGAGGACTTATCCCTGGTATGAGATCTTCTGTGTCAGATTAAAACACAGAATGAATTTTCTGGCAGTATGTTTTTTCATGAAAATGTTGGTGCAACCTCACTTGTAGCAGCAGTAGGAGTTGCTGCTGAAGTACATCTGCTGAGCCATGATGGCTTTCTAAACACTGTAAACTTCCAACTTCAGTGGGTAAAGTGGCCATAGTTGTTACAATGTTGTATCTGTTCCAAGATAGAAGTTCCACAGTGTATGGGAACTGTTGAGTCGCAGCCTGAACCACTGATTGATCACCTGAGGCAAGCACTGCGTCAGCCATGGGAGCACAGGTGAACTAATTCAGCTGTGCGACCAGTGGCGTGGAGCCTGGCTGCACCTCTCCTAGACCCCATTTAAGGGCCGACTGCCACTGAGGAAGGCTCTCTTTCTGGAGATCTCTCCTTTTGGAGTCTTTTTACTGTGAGCTTGGGACACAAGTGAGCGTTTTGTTTTTGACTGTTTCTTTCCTCCATGATAATCTTTCTAACTATAATCCTGTAAAATACCATCCTGGCCATGCCACTCTTCTAACTGTGCGTTTGTTGATTATCCACTATCCACATACCTTTGGCTTTTGATGGCTTAAAATTCTCAGTATTAACACAAGTATGCAATTTCAGAAGCTTGATCACTGGACGAAGAGGTAAGTAATGACCATTGTGGTTGATTTTTTTCCTACCATTGGCTATGAGTTTAGGTTCCTAGAATGTGTACTGAGTTAAAGACAGTGCCCAAATCTATAAAATAATTTAAGTACGTGCCATCTGAAGAGGTCGTAATGTGCTAATTAGCTAATATGTTACCTTTCCTGAGTTAGGTTTGGTGGATTTCAATAGTATGGCATTTCAACCTGGATTATAAAATGTCCAAATATATCTTCAAGTGTGCTTTCAAATGTTCTTTGCTATCCTGCTCTGTGTCTTTAAGTAACGAAGTAGATTGTGATCTCTTCTTACCCCAAAAAGCTCAGGTTTTTGAAATGTTGGAAAAGGCTTATTTACAAACCCCCTGCTGATGTTAATGGGAGTGGTAGTGTACACACTTTGAAAAAGTAACCAAGGAACAGAAAAATAAAACAAGTGAATGTTTAGGTTTTATAGTGCTCAATTCTTGGAAGCTTAATAGATGCTTCACCATGCTAATTCACCTTTGTTATCCAGAAAAATCTAACTATTCAGGCAAAAAAATACATTGCAGACCCAAATTCTTGCAATGCCTTTTATGCCAAAGTGTTTAGAAATGCGTCACAAGTCCAGTGGAAGAGAAAGGTGCTGTTTCCTGTGGGCCAAAATTTCAATTTGAGGTTTGAAATGAAACAAAGGCAAATTTGTATCTCTGAACTCTGGGTAAGAAATCAGCAGTGGGTGGTATAGCTGTGACAAAGGTCAAGAGCAATGCAGTTCAAATTAGTCTGGAACCTGTGAAACATTACTGATCACAGATATTGCAGTTAATTATAAGTTAAAAGCTGGAACAGAATTGAAAACGAGGGTCACTGTGGAATACAGATGAAGTCTGGTGAGAAGTGACACAGTTCTAGATGTAACTATGTTAGGAATGCCTGTGATTGTCTATGTATTTACTGGAATTTAATATACTGCCTGGCTTATAAATCATTCATTCCTTCTGAGATGTTAGCATGTTTGTTAAAAGTAATTACCAAGACATAATTGTTTAAAAACTCTATCTGTTGCAAGCAGTGTTGATTATTATTATTTCACCGCTGACCACTCCTGCAGCATGTCAGTTCAGAGCCTCCTTTTTAAGTCATTTTTCCATGTGACTTTTTTTTTTTTTTTTTTTTTTTTTTTTTTTTTTTGGTGGATTCAGGCATGTAGCAATGGAGGAGGAAAAAAATAAAATAAAAAATAAAGTAGTTGAAATACTGCTGGCCTGTTTTCCTACAAGTGCTTTGTTTCCTTTTTTTGCAAGGAGTGTTTGATGTCATGATAATTGATAGAATTGTTGAACTTGCAAAACTTTAGTTAGGCTCCCATGCTTAACTTTAATACATTTACATTTCTGAATAAGTTAAAGCAATACAAGAAATATAATTACTGCTTTGTGAAGGTGAAGCTCATGCACGAATCTTCAAAAGCAAGTGATGTGACTTGGGTGCACATCTCCATGCACCCAGTAATGGTTGTTTGAACAGTTAACCCGGTGATATTTCTTCTGTTTGGATCTGTCCTTTTGGTTTGGCCAGGCAGTAGCAGTAAACAAATGCTTCGATGTCAGTTGCTCCAAGTAAGATAAGTGTACTTTGAAGCCTACCTGAAGTTGCAATTTTGCACTGCTAAGTTTTTAATTGGGGTGGAAAAAATCTGAACTGTAAAGGTAAATGTGCCTTATCCCAGTGTCAGTGCAATCTGATGTGTCCTTGTTCTGCTTTCTCTTGTGTTACTCCTCCTAAGCTAGGGAGGCGCAGCTCTCCCATACAGCATCCTTGCTGATGTCGCGGTTGACATGACTGCATGTTCTGAGCACACGCACCCAGAGACATCCAGCATCATCACTGTTGCTCCTCAGGTGCTTGCTTAGTTCCTGCTGAAGCCCAGATCCTTTTAAGTGCCCAAAGGAGGTGAGGCTGTGCCCACAAGATAATGCATTCAAAATCAAGCTTTTCTGCATGTAAGTCGGTAGGAAGTAGTGGGACCAAACGTGCTATGACTTGATGCCCTGGCAACATTCCTGAGCTTGGAATCACATTCCCACGGTGCTTAGGACAGCAGGGGAGTGGAAAACCTGTGGGCTGTGGGGCTTAACGTATTTCAGCCCATATGACTCCTGACAGTTGAGCCAAAGACTTTGTTAAATGAAAAAAATATGGCATCAGAACCTGCTGGGTTCCAGGCTATTGCAGTCTGCTCCTGGCTTTTGTTTTGGGGAAGGGGTTTTTGAAGCATGTTGTTGAACCTGGGACAATACTGTTAGCATCCTTTTGTACTGCATTGTGTACTGGTGAGTTGTTTTGTATAGGCTGTGTAAACTGACACTGGAGACTGACTGACTGAGAAATTCACGAGTTAACTAATGTGGTTTTCATTTGAAATTCAGGCAGAGCTGGCAGTAAAACATGTTTGTCTTTTCATTTTAATGCAGATGTAGCATGACTGGTCTTAAAGTGCAGAAGCAACCATTCCCATCACTGGGGAAATGATACATAGTGTGGCTGTTTCTTGCTAGTCTGGCTTCGATGTACCTAATGTGCCAAACATGGAACTGCAAAATATTTGATTAACTGCAAAGGTATCAAAGCGGATAAAGATGTAATTCTTCTGTAAGCCTGACTTTCAGTATCTTTCTGTACTGCATATTTCTTGGTGTACAGTGCTGTTTTACTTACTTTACACTTAATAAGTGATGGGAAAACAGTTTCCTAAGTGCCTTACAAAGTACATACATTTAATGATTGCTCATTATCCTATGATCTGGCATAAATACCGTAAAGCACAAAGAGAGAGGCTTATAAGTGACTTTTGTAGAATCCTGAGTAGCTGTTCCAGGAATTCACTCTACACTGCTTTTTTGCCTCCTGTTTTTTATGGAGTGCCATATCTACAAAAAGTACCATTTGAAAAGTGACTGTTTGGAACACCACAGGCTTAAAAGGCCATTAAAGAATGTGCTGTAGCTCTGAGCCAAGTTTGGATGGCACTTTGAAAGTAGCAGTCCTAGGAGTGACCTGCAAAACAGAGATGCTAAGGTAATAGATTATGAAGTTCTTTACCAATCTGTGATTGATGTAACAGAATCTGTTCTACAAGGGAAAAGGAAGTTTATTTGCTTTTACATTCTTTTTCCTTTCCCTATTTCAAAAATCAGCCCCTTCTTGGAATTTGTGATATTGGGCAAAACTCCAGGGAACAAGAGAACATAAAAATGTCCAGGCTTCTGAGTCTGTTAGGCATTCATGCACATAAGGAAAGAAATAATTTGTCGGCCCCCTCCTCCTCCAGCAAAAAAAAAAAGTATCAGGGAAAAAAAGGGCTTCTCTGAAGATGTGTAATACTCAGTACAATGTTGTTTTATGGCCTGGCATCAGTTCTACATATGTTAACAAAATGTCTATCCATTAGCCCTTTGATGTGGCTTCCAGATATCTTTATGTTCAAACTAATCCATGCATACAATGGAGTTTTGAGCAGAGATGTTTTAAGAGCCTGGTGCCATCACATTATGGCTCCATTAGCACATTTACTCCATGTGGGTTGTTTTGCTATTCATTTCAAAATGTTGGAGGGTTTGTAAGTGCCTTTTGTGAGGTTGTCTTGTGTGACTGTAAGCTGATGCTTGTCACAGCTACTCTCAGAATTGAGGAGATGATTATGGAGATTAGGTTTTCCAAAGTGCCAGCCCATTACTTCATAGTCACAGACTGATGGGAAAGAAGGAGAAAGGGTACTATTTCTTGCAGCAAATGGACCCCAAAATTTCGAAGAACATAAAGCATTTCCTAACAATTCTTTGTTTACTCTCTCTCTGGTTTCTTTCTCACTCAGTGTACATGTGTGTGTATGTGTGTGTGCTTTATTAGTATTAGGACTTTGCATTAGTACTGGGAGGATTGTTTTTATGATGTGCCTTGTTGGAGTTAGGGTACCTCCATAGTTTGTTCTTAAATAGAGGTCTTGTCATGATAAAAAGTCAAATTAATAAGAAATTTCCGATATGGAGGAAAACTTTTTTTCTTTTGACTTGACAATTTTGTTGTTTTTCTTATTTTTTTTTTAGTCTGCAAATGGAATTTTCAGTCCAAAGTGCACAATTTTGTGGTGTGTAGAGCTTGGCAATTCTTCTAAAACCTGAACTGCTCATTAAAAACCCAAGAGCTGACTGAAAGCATTTAATTCTTCTGGGGGAGAACTTGGCAGTAGTTTTCCTTAAGATTCTGAATGACCAGTAAGTTCTCAAGTAGGCTTTTTTTTTTTTTTTATATAAATCTTGATATCTGGGTATGCAACAAATACATCTTACAGGTGACTTATATGTTTGCAGGGGGCAACAGTCAAAAATCACTATACTGCTTTGATGGAGTCAGAAATATCAGTGGAATGAGTGTATACTTATGGAAGATTCAGAACAGCTTTGAAAAAAGATACTTCTGATAGTTTTGCTGGAAGGTATTGGTTTAGGTGCACTAGTGTAACATGATGTTTGTAATATTCAGATGATATCAAAATGACAAGACCGTATCTACAAACGGGCAGCTAAGAACAGGCACAGGGCTTGCTCAGCCATTTCTGCTGATCATTGAGAGGTCTCCAGGTCCTGTGTCTCTCAGCTTGATGATCATAGACTCATAGAACCATAGAATGGCCTGGATTGAAAAGGGCCACAATGACCATCTGGTTTCAACCCCCTGCTATGTGCAGGGTCGCCAACCACCAGACCAGGCTGCCCAGAGCCACATCCAGCCTGGCCTTGAATGCCTCCAGGGATGGGGCATCCACAACCTCCTCGGGCAACCTGTTCCAGTGCCTCACTGGCCTCTATATGAAAAATTTCCTGGGAAATAAAAAACCAAACATATTCTGAAGACTTATCTCCAAAATATTCTTATGCAGCTGTCCTTTATCTCATGCCGTACTTTGTAAAGGTAGCTGTTGACAGGTGAAACAGTTGTGAAAATGGGCAGTATTTTTATCCTGATAACAGAGATTGCATAAACAGAAGTCAAGCATTTACAATATTCCAGATCACATAAAATTAATACTTGGCAGAGAGCATTTTAGAGTAGACGCTATTGAAAATAAATTATGATGCAAGAACAGAAGCAAGGGATGAGCTCCATGGGGTGCAAGCAAGGCATCAGATCTTTACAAGGATTGTCCTCTTGCCAACTGAAGCGCAGGAGCTGTCAGTATGTGAGCCACAGCAGTGTGAATTAAAATTGGCTTTATCTGCCTTCCCTGCTTGCTGTCCAATGGGAGCTGCACCTCTTTCAAGTGGGATGATTCAACCTGCTGGCAAGCAACTGACTGTGTTTTAGTTGCTGAAGTGCCAGGCTAACAGTGACCAGAGATGAAGACTATGATCTGAATGTTGAGTTTTAGCTACTTTTCTTGCTAAACTGCCACTGGTATTTGTGATGGTAGAAATGACATTGGAACAGTTAGTTTGCTGGTGAACGTGTCTAAGCACACAGTTTTGTAGTCCTTTTGATGATACCAATGTAAGCAGATCCACTGTAATATTTTTTTTCTTCCCACTCATTCCTTTGTCTCTACTCCCACAGAGTAGTTTGAAGAATTACTGTGGGATTTTATTTCAGTAATAATTTACAAATACACATAGGGTTTACAGAATGATTGTGGAAGCATTTTTTTTTTTCCCACGTTGAAAAAGATATCTTCTAAAATTACAGCAGATCCTTCTTGCATTCTAATACACAAGAGTATCTAAAGGGTAGTTCTTGGTTTGGCAGATGTAGTAGTTGCCTGAAGCATGAAGTAAGAAACCACAATGTTGAGGAAGAAGGAGGGAAGAAACTATATTCTATTTTTCATTCTGAATAAGTAAGTGCCAAAAATGCTACTGCCAGATATCAAGGATTAGTGTAAGATCATCTGTATACTGCTAGAAGTCAAATAGCTGTAGTAACATGCTTCTATTTGTTAGGGGCACACTATATGTTAGACCTTCTATGACAGAAGAACTAGCAAAAGAGTTTGTGAGTTTGTAGTCCAGGCGATGAATGCAGTGTTAAAGTAATACATATTTTCATGGAAATGTAATGGAAAATGGTATGTCTAAGAACATGTGGGTTGGATGTAAAGATCTGTTTGGTACAGATTCAGAGCTTCAAACAAATAGGACCAATGTGGAGAAAGGTTTGATCAGTGGCGTAGGAAGGAAATCTAAAACATGAAGGCTGGAGCTGAGGTGAAAGAGGGAAAGAACTTGGCTTGGTCAGTCGCACTGAAACATTGACAGAAACAATTCAACTGTATGGGAACGAAACAGTAGAGATGTTATGGCAAGAAACTTGTGGTTGTAGTAACTGAGAGAAACAATTTCTCAAATATATAGCAGTTAGAATTTTTAATGGTCGGAGAGATGGTATTCTTGAAAGATGCTGAACCAGCAGCAAAAATGTGGGTAGACTTCACATATTGTGAATTCACTTGTTACAATTTCATGCTTTGCACTTCTGCTTGGAGAACAAGATGCAGAGAGAGTTGGTAAAAATGATGTGCCTGACCACCAGTTGCTGTGGTTTTTAAGATAGGCTCTGTTCCTTGGTTTGCCTCATTAGTATATTCTTCAGAACTTTGATATCATTATATTATTCATTCTTGTTGCTTTATACAATTGTTACACAGTTTTTATACATTTTCATCAGCCTAAAAAAGAGTCCCTTAGGCTTCTGAGACCTTAAAGGCCTTGCTGTTTTTCATTGAAACTTCATTGTAAATTGTAGTCACGATGATTCAAAGGTGTTTATTATGATTTGGCAAAGCAAAATAAATTGTAAAGCAACGTTACCAGGAAGGTTTGTTTAAAATGATTGTTAATAAAATGTTATTGCTGATGGGATGCACCTATGAGTGCTGAGAGAACTGGCAGGTATCATTGCAAGGTCACTCTCAATAATCCTTAATTGGTCATGGTAGCTGGGGGAAGTGCCTGAAGACTGGAGGAAAGCCAGTGTCACTTGTATATTCAAGAAAGAGGACCCAGGGAACTACAGACTGGTCAGCCTCACCTTGATCCCTAGGAATGTGGTAGATAGAACAGCTCAGCATGGAAAACAATTCCAATCATGTGAAGGGCAAAGAAATGATTCTGTATTCAGCATGAGTTCATCAAGGGAAACTCATGCTTGGACCAATCTGGTAAGTTCCTGCTATTAGATGATCAACCTGATGGATGAGAGGAGAGCAGTGAATACTCATTAAGGCCTTTGGCACTGCACTTACGTGATCTATAACTACTGTAGCACTTCAGGTCTCAATACTAGGTCCAGTCCTATTTAATACCTTCATTGAAGTCCTGGACAGTGGGGCAGAATGCGCCTTCAGCATGTTTTCCTGATGATACAGAACTGGGTGAAGTGACAAATGTGCCAGAGGGCTGTGCTGCCATCCAGAAGGACCTTGACAGGCTGGGGAAATGGGCTGACAGAAGTTCAACAAGGAGAAGTGAAAAAGCCCTGCAGCTGGGGAGAAGCAGTCCCAGGCATCAGCACCTGCTGTGGGCAGCCAGATGGGAGCAGTTCTGCAGCAAAGGGCCTGGGGGTCCTGGTGGACACCAAGTTGAACATGAGCCAGCAATGATGCCGGAGCACTGGGGATCCCCAACATTCTTGGGGATGTTCAGAAGCTGCCTGGGCCCCCTGTTGTGGATGTCCCTACTGGAGCAGGGGTGGGCCAGATGGCCAGAAGGTCCTGCCAGATTCAGTCATTCCAATCAGAAAAGTTAAACTACTTTATGTGTTTAGGAATGGGATTCTACACTTACAGTGCATAAACTAGAAACTTTATATGTAAGCATATAAAGTAATGATAAGACACCTAAGACAGTGCAGCACTGTTTTGACTTCTTAAATAGAAACTAAATCTTTTTTTATTGTATCATTATCTTTACATCCATATTTTTTCTTTTTGTGGAAATACTAGTATTTAGAAATTTATCTGTCGTGCACAAGTTCTGCAAATTCCAATTCTTTATGTTACAATTTTAGTTGAATTTGAAAAGGAAAAAAATGAAGGGTCTATTAAAGGACCTTCAACAGAAAATTTACTTTGCACTACAGGTTCTGTATGTATTCTTCTTTATATACACTGAAAAATATATTTCTCACAATTCATGTTTGCTTTCCCCATTGGTTTTTTATTCTGTCATTTATTCCATAGACTTGGTTTACAGATTTGAACAAAAGAAAAACTGAAATGGTTATTCTTCTGGTAGTTGCAAAGTCCCTCGACATCTGATTTCCATTTCAGTGTTGGAATTTACAACCACATTTGTGAAATATTAGTCTCAAGAACAGTGTATAATGGCCTGATATACACTGCTTAACTTCCACCCCCTAGCCCATATCTCATTTCATCTAATCATACATAAATTGTCATATACGGGGTGGAGAATGGAATAATACCATGATGTAAGATGAAACAATATTCTCTGTACTGCTGTACTGTACTGCTTTAGAAATTGCACCAAATCAGTGTTTTTTCAACTGCTGATAAGTAGAAGTAGGATTTTCCTTAGCTCAGCAGGGAGGATGTTAATGCTGTCTCAGTACTTCTGTATTATTTAAAATTCTGGGCTTTATTTTTTAACTGTTTGCCTGGTTTAATGGTGACTGTGCTTAGTTCGTATATTTACTGATGTCAATGGGACAAGGATTTCTCTCATCCTTTACGTGTGCCAAGTTTAATGTATTGCTTGTGGGAGAAGTTGTTTCGTGAAATAATATTCCGTCATTCTAATGGAATTTGTTGCTGTAAGCTATAAATATGAGCTACAGTTACAGAGCACCTTCTTCTGTGATGTGCTGCTCAGCAGAGCAGAGCATGTTCTACCATTCCAAATGGGAAACGTCTGTCACCCAGCTTCTTGCCAGCGGTTATTATTGAGCTCTAAAATGTGATGTCCTCACTCCTTTTTCCCCTTCCAAATCATACGGAGGACTTTAGATAACGTTACTCTTTGTGAAGGAAAGGAAAAACACTATCTTGAACTGTTGACAAGTATGTTCCTCTCCTCCTTATCTCACAAGAAGATAGTACAGCTTGTGGTCTGTTTGCTTGTATAATTTTGTTTCTTGGCATTGCAAACCTGAAGTCAGATTTAAATATCTTGGATCTGTGTTCGTTGCTTTTGCCTGACATCCACGGACTTCAGTTTCTATGCTCAAGTGCTGCAGGAATATGCTCACTTTAACTGGAACTAATGCTCAGCTGATAGTACATTTGACTGTCTCTTAACACATTCTGCAAGTTGTTCAGCAAGTCTTTCTGGAAGTCTGCAGCTGTTACACCATGCATATAAATAGTCTATAGTTAATAAGCCTATTTATAGCAAGCACAAGTCTGAAGGTTATTTTTTTCTCATTCATTAGAGTTTCCAAGCTTCAAATAAGTTAGACAAGATGATTGGATTGTACACTTACCACCAAGTATGGTGCATTGACTTTTTCATTGATTAATTTGTCATTTAATTTAAAATTGCCTACACAAATTTAAATGCTGAATTTCAGGGAAGAGATACAACTAAGTATACAGCAAAGAAATATAAATAAGTTGGCCTTTGATAGAATGTCTAAACTTCAGTAAATTTGGTGTTGATAAATTTCTACATTGTATTAAAATGTATAATGCTTTATGTCCCTTATATGTGGACATTATAAGACGCTCAATTTGCAGTTAGAGAGCAGCATAATTGCCCTCTTCATTTCTGTAAAATAACCAGCAAGCCTTTCAGAATGGCTGAGATTGTTTGCTGCAGAAAGTCAGCAGTGGCTAACAGGTGTTTCTATTTACCTGTGTCAGATTTTTGTGTACCTCTGGTAGGTGGCTCATATGGGATTCTTGCCCAGTTTGCTGAGTGCAGTTGTGATGTATTTAGGATTGAGTAGATGTGGTAAAACTTGTGGCATGAAAGTAAAGAGGCGACATCCAGCTTTTCCCTGGAGATGGGTGTCTTACCATGTAAACAAACTTCACATCCACAAATTAGGGACTGAAGGATGGCACTTGGAGAAGGTGTTTGAGCAGAAGCAATTAAAGACATTTGACAGTCTTTCATGAGTGCCAAAGGCTCAGGCTATGGAGAGAGTATCTGGTTATTTGGCATGCTGTAATTGCTGCAAAAGCTTTGTTTATCTTATTGTCTATGCAGCACATTTAAAGCTGTTTTAGTGACCTGTAAGGATAGGATTTTGCAATGTCATAAACCACGAACGTTAGCTATAAGATCCAGCCAATAATCCACACAGTAATATACAGATGGAAAAATATGTAACTTGCATGTTAAATAATTTGCTGCTATACTTAATTTTGTTCAAGAAATCTGAGTTCCTATTGAAAGCACTAAGATAATACCATTTTGTTTCCCAATTAGGAAAAATTATATTTAAGGGAAAAACAACTAGAAATACCAACAAAACCATTCTCTGCTTAACAGAGAATCACTTACTGTGTTTAATTAAGATGATCTTCCAAAGCCACCAAGAAGTTAAAGAAAGAACAGCTAATTGCAGTAATTTTAGCTGCTTAAACCCACAGTGCCATTGAAATAATTTTAAGTGTTGTAAATGGGTCTGGGTTTTTGTGTGTTTTTAAAGAATCATTTTTTGCCTGAAATTGTGTTTTAGTTTCAATGTCTTTGAAATAAATAAGAGTTTCTTCTCTGAGGGTGGTACAAAAAGATGCTGGTGTATTTTCAGTAAGTTCATTTTTCTTCTTTGAGCACTTTAAAATCTCTTGATGAGTCTTTAAAGCAGGAAACTGACCTTTTTTTTTTCTTTTCATTTATCTGAAACCACTTATTTAATTGTAACATGGATCATAATTGCTAATAGCAATTTACAGCTGGGATATTGAGCCAAATAGAACCAGAAATTAGCTGTAGTGCCATGAGTAAAGGAAACTTGTTGCTGTTTGGGTGCAACATTGGCCTGGGATATGAATGTAGTGTCAGTAGGTAAAGTGTTCTCTTTCCTCTCATGTAACTCAAATTATACATCTCCTGTGGTGTGGAATAAGAGTTGTCTTTGTTCCTCTCTTCTTTGGTGAACCAACTGCAGTTTTACACTCAATCAGATAATGTTCTACAAAAAATGTAGCTCTCTAGGCAGAGCTATGTGAAGAAATTCTGTTTTCAGAGCTTTATTCATTATCTCTCCAGAGCTTCAGAATTAATCAAAACTTGCGTCCTTAGAAGAAAATAAAATAATTTTCTGCTGCAGTTTTAGCAAACGCGCATCTTTAAACGTTTTGTTGTGCAAGTAAGATTGGAGATGATTGGATGTGTGTATCCATGTGGGTTCAATACAAAAAAAAAAAAAAGGTAAATCTGAATTGTTTATTACATAAAAAATAAAACCTTTGAAAAAGGATCTGGAAGTTAGTAGCCTTTTTAAAGCTCTGTTTTAATGCTTTATGGAAAGAATGAAAATGAAGGAAAAATGATAGCACAAAATATAAAATTGACTCAGATCATGAGTGAAAGAAGGAGATAGTTCTGTGTCACCTTTTCATGTTCATAAGGGCACAAAAATATTTAATTATGATGAATAAAAGAACTCTCTATGTAACCTACCTATTACAAATCTACAAAAGCAAAGCAAATGTGAATTGAGGATACCACAATGTGGCCTACTGTTTCAGTCTTTGACCTGATACAACCTTCACCGTTGGAACAATACGCCCACAACAGATAATGAACTGCAGTGGGAAGCCTGCAGTGGTGGAGACGCCAAATTTCTAGCTCCCATCCCCTTTCATCGTACTGTAGTAAATCAACAGCCTTTCCCCAGACTTGATAGCGGCCAGCTGAATTACTGTAGTTCCCTTTTGAAGTGGGGTAGATAGTCTTCCCTTTTTTCTCATACTTGCTTGAAACTGTGTGCAGGGATCTTTTTTTTTTTTTTTTTAGCTGTGTGCTGCACCAAGACGCTTGCACCGTGGCATGTGATTAAAACCTTTTTGGTGGTGGATGAAATGAGGTGCCCTGTAGTAAAGTGCTGTTTAGAGATATGAGGGAGGAGGTGACATGTGGGCCTGAAGACTGACCTGCAGCTCTGTGGTTCAGCCATGAATAGGCTGTCATTTTCTATGCCAGCAGGGGCATGTTTTTGAGTGAATATACAGCATGAGGGAGTTGTGTTTAAATACTCATTCTGTGTTTGCTGTCAATGCTATGTGCTGTTGTGAAGCTGTAACTGTAGGCCTGCTCTGTCCTGCTGAATGCCCACAAGTCCTGAATGCAGCTCCCCCAGTGCTGCTGCTTTGTGCTGGGAATTCTGACTCTGCAAGGACAAATCTGAGGGAAAACTGAAGGCGGTTGGAGGTCAGAGTTTTGCAATTGTTTGTTTCTAAAGAGATTTCTCCTCTTCAGTGTACCACTTGATGTGGCAGTGCTGGTCATGTGAGGATCGTTTGTTTCGGTTACAAATGCAGAGTAATTGCTCTGAGATTTTGAAGTGACCTACGGGGTGGCCTCTCCTACCCAGCACTGTTACCTCAATTCTGATTTGTGTTGAAAGGAAATAGGAAAGAGAAGCATTCAGAAAATAGTTTCTTGCTCACTTGTTTAACCATTAAAATAAACCCAAAGAAAATGAATACTTCCTGCTGAACTTCTCATCCTAAAGCGTTGTTACGGGCACACTGTACAAATGATACTGCAAGTTCACACTATCAAATTTAATGTTCTAGAACTGGCATTGTCTTGTTCGGGGCAGAAGATGAGCCTCTTCTGTTGCTTTTGTTCATGGCTAAAGGAGAGACGACACTTGTCTTCAGGAGTTCTCTGCTAAAATACTTCGGGTTGTTCCTGAAGCACCCTCATAAGTAGTGATCAAACTCTCAAATCTCTCTTTTCACTTTTAAACAGCCTCAAAGCTGTGAGGTGAATTTTTAAGATAACATGGACTCAAGTGGGGATTACACAAAGTCTTTTTATTCTTTTTCTCACCACACTTTTATGTGGCTATAGGACCTTAGGATCCTATAATTGTTATGCTTAGAACAGATATATTTATGAAAAAAGATCAGGTAGAGGAAGGTGAACTTGATAGTTCTGGTGAGAACAGGGAAATTCTGCACATCTGGCAATTTTAGTCTTCTACTGAAGATATGTACCTTATATTTATGAAATTAGCCCAAGATATTGATCCTTCTCCACTGCTGTTCCTTATGGGCTGTAGTGTCTGAAAGTACGTAAGAAAGACTGTAAACTATTTAGATAGGTTTCTCTGACATTATGGACCATACTCTAATGAAGCCAGCGTTTCTCAAAGTTGTACCAAGGCTTGTTAAATTATCTAGAGGATAAGGACGTTCACTGGCCTTATGTTCCAGAGAAAGGCAACTTCCTTTTGATCTCACCTTCTTTGCCGTGGAAATACTGTAACATGTATATCAGTAAGCACTGTTCCTCCAGCAAAAAAGTAAGCAGAGGTTTCTAGAAGAAGACATTCCAATATACGTTTCTGTCTCCTTGTAACAAACTACAGGACAGTTTGTGATAGTCATCCTGCAGGATGGTACACTGCCAGTTTGACATGCACTCATTATTATAGTTAATACATGGCCAGGATGTACTGTGAAAAGGTAGAAATAAAGATATATATTTTTTTAATTTAACACTTTAACATGTTTTGTTTAACGTGTGTTCTTTCTTTCTCATCCTTATCCCTAAATTGGAGAGAGAGAGATCTGAAGGGTGGACTGTTCAGTGGATAAGGAACTGGTTGGATCATCCCAGCCAGAGGATTGTGGTAAATGGCTCTGTGTCCAGGTGGAGACTTGAGCAGAGTCTTCAAGAGTTCTGTCTTGGGACCACTACTCTTAAATATCTTTATCAGTGACATAGATGATGGAATTGATTGCACCCTCAACAGTTTTGCTGATGACACCAAGCTGATGGTGGTGTAGTTGATGTAGCAGAAGGAAGGGACCTTGATAAACTCGAAAGGTGGGCCTGTGTGAACATAATGAGGTTCAGCAGAGCTAAGTGCAACGTTTTGCACTCAGAATAATCCTGGATATGTATAGAGGCTGGCAGAAGAACTCCTTGAGAGTAACACTGCTGAGAAGGACTTAAGGGTCCTGGTAGGAGAATAACTGAACATGAGCCAGCAGTGTGCTCTTGCAGCCTGGAAGGCCAACAGTAACCTGGGCTGCATCAGAAGAGGGATGGCCAGCAAGGAGAGAGAGGGGATTGTTCCCCTCCACTCTGCCCTTGTGGGGCTCCAGCTGGAATACTGTGTCCAGGTCTGGTGCCCCCAAATACAAGAAAGATGTGGAAGTTCTGGAGAGGGTCTAGAGTAGGCTCATGAAGCTGGTCTGAGGGCTGGATCACCTCTCCTATGAAGATGGACTGAAGGAACTGGGCTTGTTCAGCCTGGAAAAGAGAAGGCTGTGGGGAAACGTCATTGTGGCCTTTCAATATTTAAATGGAGTTTAACAGGAGGAAAATTACATTTTTTACAAGGGTAGGCAGCGATAGGACAAGGGGAAAGGTTTTAAACTAAAGGAGAGAAGGTTTAGATTAGATGTCAGAGGGAAGTTTTTCACTGAGAGGGTAGTGAGGTGCTGGCACAGGTTGTCCAGAGAGGCTGTGGATGCGCCATGGTCTGAAGGTGTGTAAGGCCAGGTTGGCTGGGGCCCTGGGCAATCTGATGTAGTACTTGATCTAGCAGTTGACAACCCTGCTTGTGTCAGAGGGGCTGGAACTTGATGATCCTTGAGGTCCTTTCCAAACCTTCATTGATTTTTATGAATTTTTGACTGGTCGAGCACTTGGAAATGAATCTAACTGGGAAGTAGGTTGGCACGTGCATTCTCTTCTGCAGAGAAGTGCTTCTCCATGGTGGTCTACATCTCAGAGCCACTATTCCTGCGATGATTCACATGCATGACCCAGTCCAAACATGTGAGTTCTGCTCTGGGATTATCTTGGATTTTCTAGTCCTCCCGTATGCCCAAATATTCGTGACACTAGTAAACTGGCTTAGTCTTAGTTTGTCAAAAGATACGATAGGCCAAAGCTATGACTCATAATGATCTCTTTAAAAAGCAAACAAACAAAAAGAATAACCTGGAGATTAAGTGGCTCTCAAAAGACTCAGCAAACACCAAATTGCACTAATCTTTGAGCTGAGCTCCCTTTTCAGTCTTCTGCTAACTGCAGTAGTTCCCTACTGAATATAGAATCAAGATTTAATGCTAGTACCTTAATTTTCATGCCTTATGTGCCTCCACCATACATTTTTAAATACGTTCTTCAAAACCTTTGCAATTAGATTATCAGCCGTTGGAGAGGTAAGAGAAAACTGCCATGGGAACAGAAGCTAGACGAAGCAAATTCTTCCAAGAAAAGAATCAGGTTTCTTATCCATTTATTAGGATTGCAACTTTCCCTTTCTGCTTGCATTCTTCTTATCCCAACTAAGCAAGTCTCTGTGCAGATAGGGTTATTTCTTTACTTACGGTATTAAGAAGAGGGGTAGGAGGAAGAGTTTTCTATTTTTGCATTCATGAGAATGTGCTGGTACAGTGATGAAGGGGACCTTAAGTAGCAATGAAGAAGTATTCTAAGTTTATTTTCATTTAAAAATAAATAAATAAATTCATGCCATACGTGCTGAATCCTCTTTTTGGTTGCTGAAAGTTTTGTGTTTGACAGCCTGGCATGTACAGTTTTTAGAAAAATCTTTGACTGGCTGGTTGTGCACGTTGAGCACTGAAATAGCAATATTTTAGTTCAGTTATTCCAAGAAGAGCTGGAAAATTTTGTGGGAAACTTTCGCTGTGCAAGATGCTTTGTTTCTGGGTGTGACGGTGCACAAATGATGTATTTGTAACATACTTGGGTTTGGAGTTACATTGTTCTTGGCTATCTAATCAGGAAGATATTCAGTGAATGTCAGAGCTTAGAGTGGACTAGAGCATAGTTTTGAAACAATAACTAAGAGCAACCAACTTCTTGAAATTCTAACCCAGCTGCATTTTTTTTAATTGAGACTTTTTTAAAATGACATCTAGTAACCAAAATTATGTCTGCAAAGTGCACTTTGGTTAAGGCTTATAAGGAGGGGAGGGTGAAGGACAGTGTTCTGTGACTTAATCAGATTCTGTTTGTTGGGGCATTATTTCTCCCCTACCTCTACTACTGGTATTGCATTCAGTGTATTTTCTTCCATAAACTGAACATGCAATTTTCAGTTTTTAACTGTGTACAGACATTTTTTTGAAGCCTGTGGCACTGTTTTTGACTTTTTACATCATCTTTTGTGAACAAAAATCACAGCAACTGAAATTAGATTTGGTACTTTTGATTTACTGTCTTACTCGAAAATATTTGTGACATTGCACTCAGGAACTATAGCTTTTGTAAAGATGAAAGGAATTGTTATAATCCTTTCACTGGCTAATTTCTGCATGCTGTAAATGGATTGCTGTGTATCCAGGTATCAAGGGAAAAAAAGAGTTTGTGACTTTTATTTAGTGCATCTTGTGCAGCAGTTAGCAGGCTAGACAGAATGATTAATAAGTTATAGGTTTAGGAGCTTGGAGGGAATCACTTTTACTGTAACTGTATTACTAAGAAAAAAACTATAGCAGCAAAGGTTTTTTACAGTGAAGTTAAATACTTGAAGTACTTGAAGTACTTTTTCCGTACTTGACAAGCTAATGGACTTCTTTTTTATGGAAGAAATTATTTTACTGTGTGTTAGGAGAGGAAGTCTCAGCATGTCATACGGAATTGAAACATTAGTGCACCAGATTTATTATGATGCCAGAAATGATTCAGCTGAAGAAGGACATGCCCTTCTTTTTCAATGTAATTGTAGCACTGAAATTGCCTTAGGATGCTCTCACACACTGCACCGTACTCTGACAGTGAGCCAGCAGGATCAGCTTGGTGAATTTGAACCTGAATTCTCTCAACAGAGGGAAGTGGAGGTTCCCCAAGCCCCAGCTGCAGGACTTGTGCTCTAGAGGTAGTTGTGAGCAACCCATGGCTCCAGCACCAGCTCCATGAATTGGCAGGGTTCAGGTAGGAGCTGAGGGAGCAGCAGAATGAGAACCTCATGGGACAGGTGTTCTTCCATTGGCAGTGCTTTTAAGAGCATTTTTGGTCCATGCTTATTCCCCTGCCACGAATAAGGTGTTAAGTTTCTCAGATTAGCATTTATGTCAAGCATTACAGGGCTCCCAGTAAGTGCCTAATTCAGAATTGTTCTCCTATACTCTGAGCTTAACGATCAGAGGCATTCTGCATTTTAATTTCCTGACTTGGTTTGTGTTGTTTGTTTTGATCACGTTTCCCCTAAGCTTTTAGCAATCCCAGCTAAAGCTCCTTTGTACGCACAGAATGCTTAACATTTGTCACACAGAGCTTTTTTGTGTACACGCTTGTTGCGTGGGGTTTTTTTGAGGGATGGGGTGTTTTTGTCAGCAGAAAGTGGACTTCATCATGAACTGTGCTTTTTTGTGATATTTTGAGCAAGCGAACACAGTTCATACAGTTTCCTTCTGTGTTCAGCAGCTCCGGAAGAGAAACCAAACAGCCGTATCTGTTTAGACTGCCTCCATTCTGCAGGGCCTTTGTAGCCCTGCCAAAGCTCTCCACATCACTGAGCGTCTCAGCTAAAAACAGAGCCCACTTCACTTTGTTCCTGGGGCTGAAAGCCGCTCACAGTATGGGATTTGGGAACCGAAATTCTTTCAAGAATGAATTGCACTCTACCAGCTAGAGTAGGCAGAGGAGTAAATCAAAGGGATTATTTGTTTTGACTGGGGCCTGGTTTGTTTTTGCCATTATTATGCTCAGTCAGAAAATTAAAAAAAGCTCCTTAATTAAGTGGGATATTTCCATAGGCAAAAAACAGGCAGAAGAGCCTGGTTTAGCTTTCACTTTGTCCTGCGTGCTGGAACTTTATCATCTGACCCACGCGGGGTGCCTTCCGTTACGTGTTCCAATGGACAACAATCATGTTTGAAAAATGGAGTGAGAGGATTATGGTTTGTATAATATAGTGATTAAGCAGGGGACAAAAGATTGTCCCTATATCTAACAATCCCATCATGGGAATTGCTCCGCTTCTATAAATTGTTTATAAAGAATTAAAAACAGCATGATAGAAATGCGGACGGCTGTGATAAGAAGCGGGCAAAGCCAAATGATTTTAGGGAAAAGAAAACCAACGATCTTGTTCTTCAGTTTTCTGAACATTTGAAAGGAGCTGTGATATGGTGTAACTTTAGATTTTTTTTTTTAGAATTATTGTCAAGTAATTACAAATGATTGTTGGGGAAACAACTGCTAATCCCAGAACTGTTCCCAGCGTGTTGTGCTTGTGAAACTGTTTAGGAGACTTAAAGAGAATAGGAATGAACTGTTGCTTCATTAAAGTATGTCAAAAATTTTGCTGAAGTAGTCAATAAGTTGTTATCTCTGTTATTATCCGTTGTTGCTGCTGATTCTTTGATTATGAACTTAAGAGAAGCTTAATAGAACTGTCTAAACAGGCTACATAACAGAAAGTGAAGTTAATGCCATTGTACATCCTCTGGTAAAGAGATTTCAGGGGATGAAACAGGAAGGTGCCTTTAGCATTTTGTCGTAGCACCAGGATGTTGTATTGCATGTACAATGAACTTGTAAGGAAACATATCTCATCAATGTTAATGAATTAAATTGTCATGCTACTCACTTAAATTGCAGTGTTAATAGTTGGAACATACTGATACCTTAAATCCCATAGGATTCAAAACAGTTTTAGATACTAAATCCTTTGAGATATTTTTTGAGAACGTGTACATTTGAAAATCAGGTATTTACCCAACAGCAGTGCTGAAGGAATGATGCTGACAGATGGGACCAGTCTGCAACTTTAAAGATGTGCTGGATGCCACTTGTAAATCTAGGCACAAGAGGTGGCAGTAACTTTGTGAAGTTATCTTTTCCATTCATTCAAAGTTGTGTCTTTT
Organism: Tetrao urogallus; assembly: GCF_951394365.1. Classification (NCBI taxonomy): domain Eukaryota; kingdom Metazoa; phylum Chordata; class Aves; order Galliformes; family Phasianidae; genus Tetrao; species Tetrao urogallus. Next base: position 21,732,177 of record NC_136815.1, on the reverse strand, counting down.
GGAAATTGATTTGGCGATTAATAATTCATAGCTGGTGCACATTTGTATTGAAACAGAACATGTTTTGAACAGCGCTAGTAGGTGAGTTTTAGACCTGCATTATTCACTGATTTGGCGTCGTAAATGTATGTTGTCTGTTAATTAGAGTAGTTAATTAACTACGTAGAATTTTGTACCCACTGCTACTTTGAAATCAAATGTAGGGAATAAAGTCTCTGGGTCAGGCACTTAAACTCTGCCTGGGAGAAGATTGGTTTTTTGTGGTTTTTTTTTTTTTTTTTTTTTTTTCCTGAAAGTGATCCTCTTAACTCAGGCAACTCTCTGTCTCATTAAATCAGATATAAATTAACTGTATTTTAACAAGTGTCATTAAATGTTCCACCCACTGAGCACTGGGGGTGGAAGCACTTGCACACCTCTACTGCTCTGTTGTTTCTTCTGGCATACCAACTGCAGCTGTGTCAGAGCACTGACTGCTGGTTTCGTGTCATCTTTGCAGTTGTTAAAATTCGGGTCACTGAACATCTGAAAATAAAGACTGATATTTTGAAGCTGAATGGGTGTTTTAGAGGAATGAGTGAAAAGGGTTAACTGCTTTCACCATAGTCTGTGTTGCTAAAAAGGTACCGCCTCTCACTTGTAGAGCGGTGGGTTTTCACAGGCACTAGAAACTGGGTTCAGGTATCCAAATCTTGCCACCTTGATGCAGTTACCCACCTCCTGTCACCCTCTGTGGGAATATCTACTACCTGCTAAGCATGGGGTCCAGTAATATAAAAAGGAGACTGAGCAGTGTTTTCATCTAGATCAAGTAATTTGATTGCACTCTCAATTTGGCAACATTGAGATAACTGCGGTTGTGTTCATAGTACCCCAAGTTTTCAGAACATTTAAGCAGAATAGCAGGGCAGTTACTCTCCCAAAGATTTTACACTCAAAGCTAGGGATGAGAAAAGTGGATGACACATAGGGAGCAATTAAAATACTATTCTTTAGGAAGTTTAGCAGTACAGATTTCGAAATAAAAGTTCCAAAAGTTCAGTGCAACTACAGAAAGCTATTTAACGGAAGTGGGAGAAGCAGAGGGATTAAATTCACTAAGAGGATTTTGAGGCATGGGGAGGGACATGGTTGGGCAGTAGAAAGAGAAATTCTTTTACTCAATCATGTTTAACTGAAGAATTAGGAATGCCAGAAAAAAAGTAAAGAAAGAGGATGGATAAAGGTGAATCACAGTATGTGCACAAGGAAATAAAGTAAAATTACTTCAGAAGACATTGAGAGGAGACCCAAGTATTTGAAGTTCTGGCGCAGAAAGAAAAACAAAAGATAGCAGATAACAAATTTGAGAGTCTTTTTAATTACTCAGCTCCACTGAAACCAAAATCTGTTCTCATATGAGCCTACGAGATATGCTGTCTGTAGGTCCCAGAGCGGTCTGCCAGTTGACCTTCTCCGGTTCTCACAAGCTCTTATTTCAGCTATTTTATTCTTGTTGGTCATACATAGATTTAAATTCCCTGTATGTAATATTTTTGAACCTTTTATATGACTAATATTTTCAAGAATGCCTAGCTAATTTCCTTTTAATCACTTTTTCCCTGCTTAACATAGAGTGGCTGCAAAGAACTGAAGCTGCCACACACTAATCATAGAATTGTTTGAATTGGAACGGACCCTTAAAGGTTATCTGGTCCAACTTCCCTACGATGAACAGGGACACCTAAAGCTAGAGCAGCTGCTCAGAGCTTCTCCCGCCTGACCTTGTATGTCTCCAGGGATGAGGCACTGACCACCTCTCTGGCAACCTGTGCCAGTGCCTCATCACCCTTATCATAAAAAACATTTTCCTTATATCCAACCTAAATCTCCCTTCCTTTAGTTTAAAACCATTTCCCCTTGTCCTATCACAGAAGACCCTGCTAAATTCTGTCCCCTTCCTTCTTACAGCTCCCATTCAGATGCTGAAAGGCTGCACTCAGGTCTACCCGAAGCTTTCTCTTCTCCAGGCTGAACAGCCCCAGCTCTCTCAGCCTGTCCTCACAGGAGAGGTGTTCCATCCACTGGATCATTTTTGTCAGCCCTTCTCTAGACACACTCTAACATCTCTGATGTACAGAAGGCTCCACATCTGGATGCAGTACTCCAAGTGAGGTATCACCAATGCGGAGCAGAGGGGCATAATCACCTCCCTCAACTTGCTGACTATGCTTCTTGATGCAGCCCAGGATATCAGGATATGCAGCCCAGGATTTCCATCAGAAGAGGGGTGGCCAGCAGGGGCAGTGAGGTGATTTTCCCCTTCTACTCTGCTCTTGTGAGGCCCCATCTGGAGTACTGTGTCCAGGTCTGGAGCCCCCAGTACAAGAAAGACAGGGAGATGTTGGAGAGAGTTCAGAGGAGGGCCACAAAGATAATCAGGGGACTGGAGCACCTCCCCTAACAAAGACAGGCTGAGGGAGCTGTGCTTGTTCAGCCTGGAGAAAAGAAGACTGCAGGGTGACCTCATTGTAGCTTTTCAGTACTAAAAAGGGAGTCTACAAACAGGAGGGTAATCAACTCTTTGAAAGATTGATAACTGCAGGACAAGAGGAAATGGTTTTAAGTTGAGGGAGGGAAGTTTTTGGTTGGATGTCAGGGGAAGTTCTTTACTATGGGAGTGGTGAGGTGCTGGAACAGGTTGCCCAGAGAGCTTGTGGATGCCCCGTCTCTGGAGGTGTTCAAGGCCAGACTGGATGGGGCCCTGGGCAGCCTGGTCTAGCATTAAATGGGAAGGTTGGTGGCCCTGCATGTGGCAGGGGATTGGAGATTCATGATCCTTGAGGTCCCTTCCAACCCTGGCCATTCTGTGACATGGTTGGCTTTCTGGTCTAGAAGGGCATATTCTAGGGCATGTCTAACTTGTAATTCTCCAGTACTTCCAACTTGTTTTTGACAGGGCTGTACTCCATCCTTACATTCCTTAGCTTGAACTGATAGCAGGAGTTGCCGTAACCCACATGCAAGACATTGTGCTTGAATTTGTTGAACCTCATGAGGTTCACCTGGGCCCACCACTCGAGCTTGTCTAGGTCTCTCTGGATGGCATCCTGTCTCCCTCATGTATGTCAACCGTACCATGTATCTTGGCATCGTCTGCAAACTTGCTGAGGGTACACTCGATCCCTTTGAGTACTGCAGTTTGAGAGATTCCTTGTATTTTAGGTATTTTAGGTGTGATTTCATCTGTAAGTCTATCTTTTAACATTCAGTTTTCAATCCTGCAAAGGAATAATGTCACTTTCAAGGAATTCTATGGAAAATATGCAAAAGGTAGGCACAGGATGGGGAATGGTAGAGGTGAATAGTTGTAGAAATGAGTGGTTTGGTTGGGGAGGAGGACAAAATTTCTGCACATAGCATGAATAATTGCTTGAGAGAATCTGAGCGGGGAAAATATAGATGAAATATTACAAAAACCTTCCTGAGAGAGTAGTTCAGGTGTCTATAAAATGGCCAGTGGGCTGTATCCCAGTTTCACTGGTTTATGTTTTAAATGTTTTGAATATTGCAAAATACTGACAAGAAGACAAGTTTGCTGTCACGTTATACTTCTTCTGTCTCTAATGTTAATATGTTTTCATTAGTTTCACTCTTTTTAAGTCCTACTTAAAAAAGCAAAACAAATCCTCTGTATGAATAAATAACTGGTTGAGCTGACCCAAGTTTTGCCCAGCTGTCTTCTTACTGGAGAGTTCTTCAGTTATCCCAGATCCAAAGAGGACTAAGGGCTACTGGATCACTATCGTACCAAAATCTCCAGGCTTGGATTTGTGAATTGAGTTCAAAGCTGAATTTACTTTTTTCCTTACCTCTAATGATTTTGGCTTGTGTTCAGTCAGTGAACATAGTAGAAGCATGTGAGTTAGAAATGGTGAGGTAGCTTTTATTTAATGCGGGATTTCTGCGACCTGAAACATTTGGGAGAAAGCTGCAAAGGAAAAAACAAAGAGTCTTTAAAGCATCTGTCTATTCAGCTTGCAGAAGACTGATGATCTTCATTTGATAATTCCCCTGCCATGTAGTAGGTAGTCAAAGGTAGTAGTGACAGAAATTACACAGCTGTTTGGAGAACACTGTTGCAGTCTTAATAGCACACTTCTAGAATTGGCTGAACTTCTGCTGGCCTTGCACTTGCAGCCTTGTACATCTTTGATGCTGCTTTGGTATTCACAATATGTAGTTAGGATGTTTTCCTCTTGCTCATCCAGTCCTTTGATCTCTTTTCTTTTGATGGAAATTGAAGCTAGCCTGGACTCTTTCAGCACCTTTCTGAATATAATGTCATCCACCTTCTGAGATAATCCATCTTTTCCCAGTATGCATTTTGGTGACCTGTTTTTAAGACCCTTTCAGATACTTCATGTGTAGTAAAATGTGACTCTGAAGGCAAGGAATTTTGCTTTTGATGTCTGAGTTAACAGTGACTTGTCCAAACTGGATATATTTTGCTGAGCTATGTGAAAGTAGCTCCAACTGAATTGTTTTGAAGAGAATTTGTCCAAGTTGGGGATAAACCAGGATCTAGCCGTATTTACATCTCAGCATCTCGTGGGAAAGAGAGATGAATTGACTGTCTGCAGTTGACTGTTAAGAAGTATCGCTCCAGAAGGACAGTTAATTTGCTGGATATTGGTCCTAATTGCTGGCTATTTACATGGAACATTAATGCATGGGGCTTCTCATATAAACAGAGAGAAATAATAAATACTGTAAACATGGCTTGGTTCAGATGTATGCAGCAGGACTAATCAGAAATATATTTAAACTGTGTCAGTTGCAAGTGTTTAGACAAGATTCAACAAATTGTTTTTTGGCTGGTGTAGATAAGGCTTATGTTCAGCTTCAAAGGCTTTCAAACAGGGTCAGAGTTTCCTTATGTTTCCCTTCCATAAAGTCATGAGAAAAAATCCGTGCCCTTCTCTGCTTTCCTGTTCTGTTATTATGAGTGCTCATACTTGCACTGATGTCCTTAATGAATTATTCAGTAGTTGTCTTATGCATCCTTTCATAAAAAAATAAGTGGCTCTCATCCTCTGCTTGTCCAGAGAAAAACGTTCTGTGTTGTTGTACTTCTTGTACTAGAACTTTAGCTCGGTAATCTGATAGCTCTGTCCTCTTCTTCTGTCATGTTTTTGTTTGTTGGGTTCTTTTTTTTAATCTGTCAAAATTTACATTTTTTGGTGTACGTGTAGGAGACGTTATTTAGCATGGCATTTATTAAACAATTCAGGTATGTGGCAAGTGTTGAATTGCTCCAAATACTGTACAAGGGTAGTTCTTCCAGCAAGGACTGAGAGGAGAAACAACCCAACCACCAAGCATGCACAGTTGCTTCTTTGTGCATGTGGTTAACATGTTCCAACTAATAAACCTAGCTAGCACTTCCACTTACAAAGGGCACTCTGCCAAAGCCCTTGATGCTGAATACAGTAATTTTATTCAGTAAATATATACAAACATTTCAAAAAATCACAATGTAATTAGTGAAGTGTGACCCTTGCAGATAAAAGCATCAGACTATGTGTTCCTTGTTTACTAACCTGCTTCCCGTACAGTATTGCTTTAATTTTTCAAAGTGTCAGTTACCTTCTGCGGAGACTCAAGAGTTTCTTTGACAAAAGCTTGCTGTGGTAGATCTTCATATGAAAAGATGTGAGCATATTGTCTGTATATGGAGGGAACGGCTTTCCTGGGAATCAGTCAGACTGCAGACTGCACCAAATCCAATAACCATCCCTTGCAGATATAAAATACACATCTTTTACATTGCTTCGAATCAGAGCATGATCAATGCAAACAGGGCATTTTCATCAACAAAAGATTTCCCATTGTGATGGAGAGAGGGAAAGAATATGCATGGATACTGGACACGTCACTAAACAGCATGGAAGTTATTCATATGTTGTGATGGGTTCTGGGAGACTGTGAGATGAAAGAGTACTTCTAGGTTGTAACTTCAATTGGAAGGAAAAAAAAGTAAAAAAATACATGAGCTCTGAATAGAGTCCAGATTCTGCAGATTGTTTGGAGGGAAGAATTGAGAATGAAGTATTTTTAGGCCACTTATTAATTTCAATGTGTCATCAGAATGCAGGTATACGCTCACTGGAATTTCAGCCACTGCTCATATGTTCATATTTCTAACATACTATCACAATATACTCAGCAGTAATTTCCTTTCTATTGAGAATCCTGGCAACACAATTTTCATTTCTCTGGCTGGCCAGCATGAGGAAAATGCCTTTACAAATATTTAAATAGTAGACTGGAGACAAGAAATATGATTTAATACCCAGTAAGTTGTGAGTTTATGAACAAATGTGTGTAAAGCCCTGGATTTGGAGGAAACCAAACACTTTGTGATAAAAGAATGCAGTCACGTTGAAGGCAGATTCTTTGTTTTACTTTAACACACTGTTACTACTGGGCTAGATAATCTAACCATCACTATTTCCACTCAAGAGTAAGAAAATATCCTTCTCTGGTTGTGGTATAATTCTGGGTTCCACAGTATTACATTAGAAAAGGAATCCACTACAAATGTCGTGCTAAGTGAACTTTAATCTTGTAACACTCCATTGTATTTTGTGTGTTCATGCGTTTTCTCATATTGAAAAACATGTGCATCTCATTTTACATATAAACTGTTGTTGATTTAAGTCTTTGATGATCTGGGATTAGATCCTGAAAACTAAAAATGTAATAACTTGTGGGACGTTTAGGAGTACTTGAAAATGTTATGTGTTCTGGTTAGAGTGCATACACACATCATATCTGAAGATATATGGTCCTTTATGAAGTACTGAGGATATGGGATGCTTTATGAAGTGTTTTCTGGTTTTCTTCAGTTTCCTTCATGGTGGTCCAAGTGTCAATAAATACGCTTTCGTGGCTGAATTAATTGAGAGGAAATTAGGGTTGACTATTGGAGAGGCGGCAGAAAAGAATGACATTGGATGATAAAGTAGCTTTCCAGGACTGTGATATCTAATTTTCACCACCTCTGGTTAGTGAACGGAGGCTAGCCTCTTGTCTTTGTCCTTACTATCAGTGCTTTCAGATAAGGTTGCTCTGATTCAGACCAAGACTGAATCTTGGTCTGTTGGAGAGGGGAGGAAAGGTGAGGTGAGGAGAGAAATGCTCTCACTTCATGGTTGGTAGCCACAGCAACACTGAAGCTGGCTGACCTCTTACGTCTGTAGGAGAAATTCTGTCAGGATGGGGAAGCAAGGAGGGAGCTGTTAGTTGCAATCTGATAATTAAGGTTGTTTTTCTCATGAACATGTGGATGTAATTGCTAATCAGGATAGTCTGGAGAGCGGGTGAACGAAAGACTCCAGCTGCTGTTACATAGTGAAGTGGCGTGGGGGAATGCCAAAACAGCCTTGGGATGGAAAATCATTGGCACAACTTTTGTTATTATCTAAAATGCTTTTCTATCACCCATCCTTTGCCAGTGCCGCTGTTGCTTAATCATAGAATCGTTTGAGTTGGAAGGGACTCTTAAATGTCATCTGGTCCAACTCCCTGCAACGAGCAGAGACACCTACAACGACATCAAGTGCTCAGAGCCTCTTCCAGCCTCACCTTGAAAGTCTCCAGGGCCAGGGCACCAACCACCTCTCTGGGCAACTTGTGCCAGTGCTTCACCACACTTAATGTAATAAAAAAAAAAAAAAAAAAAAAAAAAAAACACCAAAAAATCAACAACCTTCTTCATTATGTCTAATCTAAATCTTATAGTTTGAAACCATTTCCCTTTGTCATATTACAGCAGACCCTACTAAAGAGTCTATCCCCTTCCTTCTACAGCCCCCCTTTAGATACTGAAAGGCTGCTATTAGGTCTTCCAGAGCTTTCTCTTCTCCAGGCTCAACAGCCTCTCTCAGCCTGTCCTCATAGGAGAGGTGTTCCATCCCTTGGATCATTTTTGTGGCCCTTCTCTGGATGCTCTCCAGCAGGTCCACACCTCTCATGTACAGAGGGCTCCACAACTGGATGCAGTGCTCCAAGTGAGGTCTCACCAATGCTGTGTAGAAGGGCAGAATCACTTCCCTCAACCTGCTGGACACGCATTTTGGAGCATTAATGTATCTTGAGCTTTTATTGTACTTTATCCTTATTCCCAGTGGAAATTTAGGTCTCTTACAAGTATTTAGCAGCTTTTCCTGAAATACATTTACAGCTTGGTTTTCAGTCCTGTTCCTGTTTCTTAGGGATAATTTTAGAGATTTCCTGAGTACAAGAGTCTTCTATAACTAAATAGACATGGATCACTGTTGAGGCAATCTAGCATGCTTTTCACGTGTGTTTGTTTTCTGAACTTCTGTTATTCAGTTGTGTCTCCACTGGTGACGTTCTCAGAGCAAATGATGTGTTACAACAGAGCCAGCTAAAACATTAGTTGCCAAGATCTGTTCCCAAGCAGCAATTTACGTGAATTTCCCCCACTCAAGCTTATGCTGATTTGATGATACACTGGCACAAGTCATAGGCAATTCTAGTGACATACTCAGATTTGAGTCTATACTTTCTGCAAAATTGCAGAAACATTTTGATTTGTATCTTTCTTGTTTTCTCATTCGACTTTACTGCTTCTTCTAAGTTTTTGCTATTGTCCTTTTAAAGAAAAAAAAGCGCTAGCTTTTATTTACTGGAGAATGTGGATTAGCACTGCATCAATTGTGGAATAGAATGTAAGAGTAAAGTTGCCTGTCAGATTGCAAAGCTGGTAGGCAAAGCCCTAGAAATATTTCAGTCTCTGACACAATTATAATGGTGCATATATATATGGTAGCATCGTTAGTATTAGATATCTTACATCTGGGAAAGAAGGAAAGAAGTTAGATACCAAAGTGAAATATACAGTGGGTTATGCTTATGTAGGTGGTTTCAGAAACTGAGTGTGCAAATCTATGCTTTGGAGATATCTTCATCCAAGTGAGTATCGTTGACACCTGTTGTTCAAGTCAGTTATTCTGCTGAGCTGAGGTGTCAGTGTGACAGGAATTGCTGACTTCTAGCAGCATAGTTTTTGATCTTAGTAATAGAACAAGTTAATTTACTTATTGTTTTGTTTCATTTGTAACATGCAAATTCCAAGTAAACATCTTTTCTTGCTAGAAGGCCAGTCTAATAAACTATTAAGTTTCCTGTTTCTCCTGATTCTATTTTATGGTCAGCATTTGTCAAAGCTGGAACTAAACTGTCTCCACATGTTAACACCTTTGAACCAACCTGTAGCTCACATTCCCTTTTGTCTGTCCCTGCCAGACACATTCCCACAAAAAGGGAACTCCTATGCAAAAAGGTTTCAGTCTCTTGAGAAAGTGGAGGAGATAAGATAGGCTGGCCAGCCTTTGAGCATCTTTTCTTCTTTCGACAGGAACGAAGCATCCAAGAATGGCTTGGGAAGTCAGTAGTAAATTTTATAAGACATCTGTAGGAGGAGAAGAGTTTAAAGAGAACTTAAAGATTTCTATCAGTTGTTCTGAAATTGTTAAGTTCACTAAAGTGGGAATAAAAATTTCTGAATGCAATCTAATGATAAACATATGAACTATATCTTCTAAAGCAGCTACTTTTGATAGTGAAGGCTGGAGTCAGTGCATTAAGAAAATCTTGTTCTTCCTGCCCCTAATCCTTTGTGTGCAAGCTCACCAAAGGTTTATTTAAAGGCTAGCGTTACTTTCTTTGAACATTCAACCATTACAATATTTAAACAGCTACAGTCCTGATAGAATCTTAACTAAGCATGCCTTTCAGACCTATTAATCTGGAATATAGAATCAGTTTTGTATACTACTGTGATAATCATTGTGTTTAATTTTGAAAATTAAAGGTATAAAATCTAATAAAATTAGAATAGGAACCTCTGAGAACAGGGCCTGAAGGAGCAATTAATTTCCACACAAACAGATATGAAATGAAGTTCAAATAGAACAGCAATAATAATTTTTGTGTGACACAAGATTTCATGAAAAAAATCATCTTTACTGCACTTCAGTGTGAGGGGAAGGCTGAGTGTATGAGGGGTCTTTTTATCTATATTTTGGAGATGATTGAATTCTGTAACCTAGTAGTACTCAGTAGTGCTTCTCAGCTGGTTTAGCCAGTGCCATAAAGATGTCAGAATTTCTATGTGCTTACATTCCTCTATCATGTGTGGAACTGGGGGCTGTGGGGACAATTAAGTAAATAAATTCAACTTGCAGCCATAGGTAGAGAAACCAGGGGGAGATGGCACTGGCAATGAGACACAGGACCTTTCAGATGAAGGTCAGGGATTCATGTGTAAGGTGAAGTGACAGGGAGTATTAGTTAGCACTGACAGATTTTGAGTGGCCTGGGGACATGAATGTGGTGTTAAGTCCAAGTAGACAGAAACCCATGTCACACAGACTCATGTCTGCATAACTTGGACATAGCTGGTGTTTCTGGTCTTTTTCATTCTAATTTCCTTTTTGCAGCTGGATATGGGGGAAAAAATCATGCTGTGAA